>NC_068404.1:10514454-11230079 GCF_023724105.1 Carassius gibelio | reverse complement strand
CATAAAAAAGTCTGTTTAAACACACAGCATATTTGCTGCTTAGATGCAGCTTCTATGTAGAGTACCGTAGAAATTGCACTAGACAGGCCAATTTAACCGTAACATAATTGGCTCACAGAGCTGTGAGGGGGTGTTTCATATGTCAGGGATTGGCAGCAATGAAACAACCACTAAAAAAGGACGAAGATCATCATGAGAGGGTGCACCCTATTGCCTCACTGTAGATAATGACAAATTGCTACAAACAAGCCATTAGTCTTCAAAAGTTCAGAGCAGAACCCTTTGTCAAGGTATTGTATGAACAGATAAAGTCTTGACTCCAGACTTTAAAGAGCCAAGTGGGTATATGGAAAAAAAAACTTCAGGATCAAGCATTGCCACGCTGTCTGAGTGAGATAGAAGATACCGTATCAGTTCATCAGAGCCATTAAATAGTGCAGAGGAATAAGCCAAATCTGATCTTTATCTTAAGCGGATCTTTAGCGTGACGGTAATATGGAAATTTCCCTAGGCAAAGACAATACGAGGGTGTAAGAATGTCACCTTCATGGTAGCATGTGCTCCGATATTTGCCTCTGGAAGAAAAGCACAGTCTTGCTCCTCTGATCCACAGGAAACTTAAGAGACATTAGGACGAAAGGAGGTGTTAAGACCTCCCGACACTGTAGTCAGTGCTGATTTAGAAGATCTATTAGGACCTGACAGGCATGTAACTGCAAGTGCAGTCATTAATTTTCATTTAGTCCCCTGAATATACCCTCTCTGTTCATTTAATGATGAGAAACGATCCACTTTTTCAAGGATTCTGGTTAATTTGGTTGATTTAATATTGATATATTGTCACCATTGGCCATCCCCATGCCTTTGTGGGCATAAAGTCTATTTCCAATAGTTCTCTACCTGATGCACACAAAAGACCGCTTGAAAACAGATACTGAATTAATTCAGTTACAGAATTTCAAACGGACTGTCATTAGTTAAATGAAGATATTTGTGTTGTAATCTCTCCTTTTTGAAGCATTTGCAGCTTGCGGTAGCCCCCCAGTGAGACTTTATCTAATTCCCTGTGTTTGCATACCAAAACGCAAATCCTCTACCATATTTTATTGATTTGCTTTGAAGGCCATACATCGTGTCGAAAAATAGCTAATGGGCACATCAACATAGACTAATGCGTTTATGCTTATTCTAGTGAGAATAATTACAGATTTTGTCATCTCTTGCCAAAGGCACCGTTCAGTGCAACCAAGCTAGCCTCCCTGTGGAGCCCCCCACATATGTAACAGTTATTTTAGCACACAGTCAAGTAAAATAGAGATATAGATTTCATATGTGAGAATGTATGCAGTACAGAACAAATACTGTAATTCAGTTACTTGCATATGAAAATATATTCATCTGAAATGAGCATAGCACTGTGATCCAGATGGATTCAGCATTGTTTTCTATAAATTATTATTTCTTAGAGTGATATTTTAGCCTATAAAATCGTCATGCATTGCCGATTTCAGCAGACCCCATCATTCACAAAGTTTCACAGATACCTTGCCACCTGCATATTTGTTGCTTAAATAAGATAGGATTTAATTTAATGCTTTAATTATTTTACCCCGTTTAATGTATTTTACCATATTTAATGCACAATACTGAGTATTATTTCTCCAAAGAAAATTGTGGTCCTAAAGCTGTGGTCACACTAAACTTTGGCCATGCAGAATTGAAGACACTGAAACAAATGACAAGTCATCACATCATGTGGCACCTTTTTAAAGAACATAATTTCAACAAAAACAACAGGTAAAAAAAAAAAAGGTAAGAATGATACAATCTTCTTCACTTTCCTCCAAACACTACAAACCTGAAGCTTTAAAGTTATTGCTGTTCTTCTAGTGATATGCCTTTTTATTAAACACATTTGCAGGTTGGAGTTCACTTAACTCGAACTTCGGAAATCCAGCAAAATGTGAAACCTCTTTACATTAGCTTGTTTCAGGTCTCTTGCATTTGCATGCGTATGAAGGGAAGTCAGTGGAAACACAAATTCCCATCCAAACGTTTATCAATGAAGTTCTCCCTGTAACAATTAGTCTCTGCTTTTGTTATAACAATAAAAATATTTTTATTTTATATAGTGCCTTGCCTTTCTAATAAATTTTATTACAAATTCTTTACAAAAATAGAAAAATACAATGACGTAGGTAGGAACCAATGTAAGTAATATAATATGACTTTACACTAGAAATAAAACACAGTATATACTGTATAGCAATAAAGTATGCTAGAACTAAAAAGAAAAGAATACAACAATACGCTCAAAATTGGAGATAAATCAACTCAAATCACGTATTGAAGAGTTTTGTCTCTAAATCAGAGATATTAGATATTCTTAAGAAGAAAATTCAATCATTTGGAGGTGGCAACACAGTTTAAAGTGGGGTATAATTAGATAACTCTACTGGAGGACCTAGGAGAGCGAAGTGGGGAGAAGGGGTGAAGGAGATCACAGATAATGTGGAGCAAGGCAATGGAGAGCTTTGAAAGTGATAAGGAGGATTTTATATAGAATATGATATGTAACAGGCAGCCAGTGCATACTCCAGAGGACAAGGATGATATGAAAAGATGTTTTTTGAAAAGGTGAGAACCCTTGCAGCAGAATTTTGAATGTACTGGAGCTTATTCAGTAAATTATTAGAAAAGACCAAAAAAGAGCATTATTTACTGCAAGACTTGATGAGATGAATGCATGGACCAAGGTTTCAGCATCAGTTGAGCTATAAGCATAGGACGGAGTCTGGCCATGTTGTGGAGATGAAGAAAGGACAGTTTGGTGAGAGAAGAAATGTGTGAGGTGAAAGAAAATGTGGAATTCAAGGTGACTCCTAGACTGTGGACAGTAAGAGCAGTTTCGACCAGTACACCATCAATATCCAATGACAGATCACTGTAGGTTCTGATAGTTATATTGACAAATACAATTTATATTGACAAATATAAAATTTCACTATTTACAAACCAATTTCTATGACTTCTAGGTCCAAAAATGTTTCTCTAAAATGTGTATCTATCTAAAATGCCTTTTCTAGGTAATATGTTTAGTTACAGAAATATTACAGCTGTAGATATATGTACCAATGTGTACTTACTCTGTGGTTACATACTACGTACATACTAGTTACTATGTACAGTAAGTACAGAGGTATTAGGGTCATTAATATAAAGTGGGACCAATATTTAATACAGTATATGCAGTACAGAGTATATCTGCACTTACTGCCCCAGTAGTTTGTAACCTTGCCGCTTGTCTCAACCAGAGTAAAAGAGACTATTTTAGAGGCTCTTTGCAGCACAGTGGTAAGTAAATAGCAGCGGTGGGTGACGAGCAGTGGTCAGCAGATGAACTAGAAGTCAAGCAAGTCACTACAGTAGAAATCACAGAAATGAGCATGCCATTCTCCCAGTCACAATATACATCACCCTGTTCCCTATACATCTGAATTAAATCCAGCTGACATTTGTTCTTTACAGGTCTCAACCCACTACCATTCAAAATGTAGATCTTCATCAATCTAAAAAAGAAATTCATCACTGTGGAAGTAAAAGCAGCTCTCATTTCACAAACACAGCTGATTCCCACTGATGTAAATCAAACCTTAATAATAATAAAACTAATAATAATAAAAAGCACACCATCAGATTGCCCACACAGGGACTCACATCCGCCTTTCCACATTAAAGAACGGTAGCATGTATGCTAGCAGCTGTCCTCTAACAGCAGGGGCTGGAATAGCACAACCCAGGGCTAGAGTCATTAACTGAAGCACAGCGGTTAGCTAGGTCAGAGAGATGTGAAGGGCAAGGTCCTCATCCTAGAGAACCCCAGCATTGTGATGACTCCACACTTTCATGCAGTCAGTGGGTATAGGCACCCTATCAATGGCAGATGAAGCTAATACATTCACTGTAATATTTTAAAAGGCTTGATAGGTCCCATACTTAATGCAATGCTTGATTTCGCTGCCAAGCAGCCAAGGTTTATCCACACTGCAGATGTGGTTTTGCTGGCGGACTTAATAGCTTTAAGTGGCTTGGTATTATTCCCATTCAATGTGCTGACTAAGCCACGGGCAGAATTCCTCAACTGTTCCAGGATCCCCCCTGAAGCAAAGCTTCTAATGTAATTAAAGGGTAAAAGCTTTTGAAAACAAATTCTACTCTGTCATGATTAAGAGTTGGCAAACCTGTTTACATTGAAATATCGTCTATGTTTAAAGGCAGCAGAAAGACAAAACACTCCCATTAACTCATCCTTAAGCAAACGGTCTATGTTTTCCATTTGAGGAGCACTGCATGGGTGTCTAGGGAAAACAGAGCTAACAATCTCTCCATGACATCACCGAGAGCTAGCAGACCTCACTCATACAACCTCTCCTCAGAGACGACTTAAGCTCACAGATCAATTGAAATAATGAATATGTATTTGTAGTGATCAGTCACTGCCACTTGTAAAGCTTGAATGAGAAAATTAAAAGTTGGTGGTTGGGGTGAGGGTGAGGGGTGGGGAGCAAACAGGCGAAAATGGCTTACTTGGATGGCGTTCAAATAATGTTACTGGGGATACTAGAGGAAGACACAGAGGCTGGTTTTTGGCAGCAGTGGCTGTTACAAAAATCCTTTCTAAGTCTAATCACCTGAATAAATGAGATGGATATTGATTTGTTTATATTAGCATTTTGAGTCTCATAGGGTCATTGATTTAGCGAACAGAAAAAAGGTTCTGAGGTCAGTTTCAATTAGCATATGGAAGTTGCTTGGTTATTCAGTGTTTCTAATGCTCCAAAACAATACTCTGAGGACTTTATCAGGACTTCAAAACATATGCTCCACTGGGCCTTTAGTTCAAATAAATAATTGGCTTGGATTTTGACACCACAACAGATCCAGCCACTTACTGTAATGACTTCCAAGAGTGAAACTATCTTAGTGTATAGTACAAGTGATTTTTGGGATTCTAACCAAGAGGAATACAATATACTGTACTGTCATAAAACTTTCAATACAGGATTTACATAAACAGTAAGGCACACATGATGGTTATATATGTGAGTCTGAAGTTCATTTCCAAAGCATAGAGAGTTGCCTCATACCTACATTATCATTACAGAGTTTGAGGTTAATCATTTTTAAAGAAGGTAAGATATTTGTTTTTATTAAATCAGTTAAAGACATCTATGTGACAAAAGCACAAAATATTTATATTACAAATGAATTATTTTCTTTTTAAGAATTTTGTGGGGAAATACGAGGACCATTTTCACAAAACTGAACAGTTTTTCTTAAGCACCAAATCAGCATATCAGAATGATTTCTGAAGGATCATTGCTGCTGAACATTCTGCTTTACCATCATTAAATGCCAGGAATAAATGAGATTTTACAATAAATATTTAAATTGAAAACAGGTATTTTTACATTGTAATAAATTTCACAATATTACTGTTTTTACTGTATTTATTTTTTTCAAATAAATGCACCATTGATGAGCATACGATAAATTTATTTAAAAAAACAAACTTTTGAATGGAAGTTTAGTTAGAAACTCCATATGTCACACAAACAGTGCTCCTCACATGCACCAGACACTCAAATTACCATTGTGGAAATAATACTAGTTATTAAGTCATTTTATTCTATAATGGGTGCATATTCATGGTAGACACAAATTGGGAAAGGTTGTTTTTTTTTAAGTATTTCTGTTCCTCAGTGAATTAATTATAAGTATTATAAGTTTGTTGATATTTTTCTTGACTTGTCTGCAACCTTGAATTATTTTTTCACTGAGCTAGTTGCAAAGTATTCATGTAATTTTGCCTTAGAATTTGGAAAGAACAAAAATGCAGCATAGTTAAGATATATATATATATATATATATATATATATATATATATATATATATATATATATATATATATATATATATATATATATATATATATTTGTAACAGCATTTGTGTCAACACATGAGCACAACTTTTATGCACTATGTACTGTCTGTAAGAAGTCCACTAAGTTTGGTATAGAAAGTGTATTGTCCTGTTACTCAGCTACCCATATAAATGAACAGTGGGTGAAAACCAGTTGGATGGTTCTCTCAATAAATGATAAGCTGTAGGAAACATAAACTGGGTTGAGAAAGTGGATTTTCTCTATTCTTTCTCGGGGCTGAGTGAAAACTCATTCCTGAAATCCTTCAGGGACATTTCGAGCATGAGATATGCAATATCAATAGCGCTCATCTCTTAACTGAGAGCAATAAAACTCTTCCCATTATTGCTGTGTCAGCAAAAAAAAAGAAAATCCAGGGAGAGACTCATTATGAAGTATTTATATGTATGACATTATTATTATTTCATCCATGGCATTAATATCCTTTGTGATTTCCCCAGCAGCTGGCTTTTTCCAGATAACCACCCAAAATGGCTGCAATAATATCCAGCAACTGGCTGAATCAAGACATTTTTGCCCATAAAATTGTTCCATAAATGAAATTAAAACATGCCAGGGGTTTGTAGATGAAGAATCTCTACTAGCACATTTCTCGAAACAAGTAAAATGTGACAAAATGAATGACATATGAAACTTTGATTCAGACTCACAGTAATGTCTTCTTGAACACAAAATAACACACACAAAAAAACACATCAGGGAATACACAGCTAACACAGCTCATCCTGGTAATGAACAAATTCAGAGAGAGGAGGCGGCTACTAATTAATTTGCAGAATTGTTCTCTAGAGACGCTCACAAAACTTTACATGACATAAAAATGTACATCTGTCATATACTTATGATTAGAAAGCAACACTTATTAAAATATAATCATGTTAAAGCTTTTAATAGTTAGAATAGTTATATATACATATATATATATATATATATATATATATATATATATATATATATATATATATATATATATATATATATATATATATATATATATATATATATATATATGTTAAAATGACAAAAGGTTGACTGAAAGAACCATTCAGACATTGATTAGCAATAACACAATACAAAAGGTGAACAAAAGCTCAGTTCATTAAGATTGAGCCATTTGTGAACAATCTTGATTTGAAAGCTCTTCAAAAAAGACTGTTATTAACATTATCCCATATTGTAATGGGTTCAAAACCCAATTAGGCTATGTTTACTCTGCGAGCCTTTTTTTTCTCAGATCAGATTTTTTTGTATGTTTAAATGTGGCCAATATCAGATTTCCAGTTTGAACAGATCATGATTCTGAACTGACCTGCATGCGCAAAAGAAACGATACAAACAAGGTTTCCAGATTTTCACAACAAAATCCAGCCCAATTCATTGTCAAAACTAGCCAAATCATGTTCTGGGAGGTAAACATTGCATTAGTGGGGTCGCATCAATCCACAAAGTTGAAAACATCCCACGGCAACAGAGGAAAATGTAGCCCAATTCCGTAAGGAAAATGTGGATTTGGCGACACTTGCACAGCAGGTCGTCATACAGAGGTAAACACGGAGGATATAAAGTAAGCGATTATGTATTCATATATAGCAGTTATCCTCAAATCTGGTTCACGAGATCCACTTTCTTGCAGAGTTTAGCTTTAACCCTAATCAAACACCCCTGAGTTTGCTAATTTGTGTCTTCAGGGTCTTTAGAAAATCACAGGTAGGTTTGTTTAATTAGGGTTGGACCTAATTAAACAAAAAGTGGATCTTGTGAGTCAGATTTGAGGATCACTGATTTATAGTGTGATCTGTTGCAAAAGCCAGTGGAATTATGCACAGGCAGTATGAAAAAATTAAGACAAGGATGTTACAAAAGAAAGCAGAGTTTTGAAACTTTTATGATCATATTTTTTCTTGTAGAGTTCTCACTGTAATACACACGAGTTCTGACATATCCATTGATTTCCTTTCGCTACTGTCTTGATAACTTTGGGTATGTAAAATCTATAAAGTGTCTCCCTTCATCTTGGAATTATGACGAATGTCTATCTAGAGTAACGTAAAAGCCTCATGAAATCTGACATTACTGTTCACACTGCAGTCGCATTGCAAAACATCTGATACGGATTTAGTACCACATACTGAAGTTGCACAAATCAGAATTAAAAAGGTCAGAATCCATGTGATTTCTGCTATTCACACTGTCAAGACAAAACATATCTGAGTCACATGTTAGCAAAAAAAAAATCTAATTTGCCTGCAGTGTGAACATAGCCTTAAGCCCCTTTCACACTGAGAATCCGGATAATACACAGGTAATGTGTCCCGACAATTGTTCCCGGGTCATTTGATTTTGGTTCATTCACACTGCCAATGATTTCCCGGAATCTGTGCGTGCTTTCACACACAACTCATCAAGGTCCCGTGTTGACACGTGACATCAGGATGTGACGTGTAATGTACGAGTCGAAAAAGCTATGCCGGGAAGAAGGAGAATAAGCAAAGCATCATTGCTTTATAAAAATGGCAGCTGATCAGCTACTAGGGACATTGTTGTTTATGTATAAAGCTTCTTTCACACAGAAATTCTGGAAAATACACCGATAATGTGTCACTGGATCGTTTGATTGCGGTTCATTCACACTGCCAGTGATTTTCCTTAATCTGTTTGTGCGTGCACATCATGTAAAGATCCCATAAAGACACGTGACATTACGATTCGAATGGTCTCAGCTTCAGTGCAGATGGTGAAGAGCTAACTGATCTCTGTTTTATTACAATCTCTTCTAAACCAGGTAAGCACTGAGAACAAGTACAGTCAAGTAGCCTATTACTGAAAGCCCATTTACAACACATAAGAAAAAAAAAAAATCATGGTTATATAAATTATAATAACAACATAAATCGAAATTATGAGAAAAAAAATTCACATAAAAATTGTATCTCATAATTAGTATCTCATAATTTCGACCTTTTATCTCACAATTATAACTTAGCATTAAGACTTTTAATGTCTTAATTATTTACAAAGCATTATTTTTATTTCTTATGTTGAAGAAAATACAGACCTGGAGGGAGACCAGTAACAATTTGCTGTTCTCCACAAGGGACTAAATGCAAATGTTTTGACAATCTTGAATTTAAATCTACACAATTATTGGCACATTTATACAGTTACTGACACACAGACAAACCTTTTATGAGCTGAGTGACTCATCTCTTCCTCACACTTAAATTGTTTTGCAGGGTTAGTGGACCACATGAGATGTTCTCCTGGAGAACTGCATTTTTGTTGCTGATGAAAAAAAAAAAAAGCAGAAGTTTAAGATTAAAACTACATTTAAAGATCTATCCATACATTTGTTTTGTGTACATAAAATAATTAAATTTCTGATGGATGGGCAAAATAAAAGGGCTAGACTATATAAGCAAGGCATGAAAATGCAAATTAGGTTGTTCATAAAGTTGTACGTTTAACTGTTTTAAAGTAATAGTTCGCCCTGCAAGGAAAATTCTCATCCACAGGTAGTTCCAAACTCGTATGATTTTGTTGATTCCTTCTATGCAACACATTTTAAGAATGTCCATACAATAAATATCAGTAAGGTACATTTAAAATGTAAAAAAATAAAATAAAATGTACATAAATCCAATTTTATTGGGTTTTCTGTTATCTGTGCATGCTTCATTCATTCATTCATTCAGACGATAAAAAAGTGCCCTTTAATCAAAACATTAACATGCCTCCCATAAATCCATGGACCTGATTATAAGATGAATCAACAAGACAACATTTAGCCATGTTTGATTATATCATAATTACTTACTAACCAACCGAAGAATTTTAAGGTGATAGAAACACAGTCAAGACATTCTAAGCAGTACCTCCTATGAAGGATGGCCTTGCTACACAGCAGATGGTAAATACATGCATGACTTCACAGAAAATCTCCTGAACCTTAATGAATTTTAGCCTCAGATGATTTTAGCAAAAATGTAATTCCACCACTGACCCAAAAGCAGCCAGATCATCTGCATCTGTTTGCTGTCCAGTCATTTCCTCCCCCTTCATCATCCTCAACACACCATCAGTGTTAAGACTCTTGACTAATAACACACACACACACACACACACATTTATTCTTAAAATACACTTTGTACATTATGTCCAATTTTTGATTATAAAAATGTGATCTGAGAAACCGTAGTAACAGCCTTTAGTCACAATTATTTTGCAGTGGAGAATGCATCGTCAAGACCATAATTAATGAGAAGAGGGGGCAAGGCAAGCCTCTCAAAAGCACTCAGAGAGCACATTTATATGGAGATAAAACATCACCCCTGACATTGCTGAAAAGGGACTTTCACATTACTTCTATACTGAGTTCAGTCCATCACCTTGAACTGTGAGTGGCTACGCAGTCTCTTTCAGGCAGCACTTGCAATCTGATGCCAATACTGAGAGTCTGCCTCATGAAGAAGCAATTGAAAATCAGTTTAAATCACATGTCCAAAACTAGCCAAGCTGAGGAAGAACTTTTTTATGAAGGGTTTTATTTTAACCCCCACAGTGCAACATGTAGATTAGTTGATTTGGTTCTTGGTTCCCAAGTAACATCACAGCCTTTTATGCAGCATTAACATAAAATGTAGTTAATTTGTATAGGTGTGGATATAATTGTAAATATGGCTCATCCAGTCAGAATTTGGAGTGGGAACAATTTGGAACCTGGAACCTCTCCATTTATAATGCTAGTCTTTTGTTTTTGACTCCGTTATTTTATCATTTATGACCCTGGACCACAAAATTATTGATTTTACTTTTATGCCTCAAATCATAATCAAGTAAAGTTAATCAAGTAAAAATCATGTTCCATGAAGATATTTTGTAAATTTCCTACCGTAAATATATCAGTACTCAAATTTTGTTATTGATATGCATTGCTAAGGACATAATTTGGACAACTTTAAAGTCGATTATCTCAATATTTAGATATTTTGCATCCTCAACTTCCAGATTTTCAAATAGATGTTTCTCAGCCAAGTATAGTCCTATCCTAACAAACCATACATCAATGCAAAGCTTATTTATTCAGCTATTATTCAATTTCGAAAAATGGACCTTTTGACTGGTTTTGTGATCCATGGTCACATTTATACATATATGATTTTACCCAATATTATAAGACCTCATATAAGATTTTGGTCATATATACCACTACAATAATTTGAAATAAATATACAATCATAGGTAAAAAAAAAGACAGGTTTTATATGAAAATTTACAGCAAACAAACTTTGAGTCTAACTTGTGTATGTTTTGTACAAAATGTTTTTACATTTTTTAATACACCACTGCAGGAACAAAAGAACCCTTGTCTGGCTTGTGAAGATTTCCTGTCATTAGACCTCCATAACAAAGGTTCCTTTGACCTACTGCAAGAAAAAAGCAAAATAATGAAAAATCATATCGGTGCGGAGTTAGCATTTAACAGTCTGGTTTGTACCCTTTGTCTGGCCTTGGTCAAATTGCATTTTACATGACACAATCTGGTAATTCAACAATAGAGAAAATAGTGCAAAAAAAAAAAAAGAAAAAAAAAAAGCACTTGTCATCACCATTGCTCATCATCTTATTGTCAAGGTGTGGAGTCTATTCCCATCTGTGACCTTTAGCAGTGCAGGTGGCTTATGCTAGTCTCCACGGAAACACTCAGCTTGTTATTTTAAAGTAAACATGCCATAATCAAATTGATTGTGTGTTTTTTGTATTAGGTGCTGTAGGGTAAATTAAGTATTAATGTTAAACAGACTTGCCTTCATTCCCCTGACAATAATGTGTAACATCAGCTTAATGTGTGAGTGTGTGCTAGCGTTTGAAAAGTGCTCATGTGTTACACCAAGAAGTAATTTTGTCCTAGAAAAAACTCCCATCCAAATACTAAAAATGACGACGTCACTCAGTTTGAGCTAGCAAGTGTGGGTGTGTAGGGAGCGCAGGCAGATCGGGCTGCAAATAACTTTTTTGGTGTCCATTGTTATGGCAGTATGTTTACAGTGATAGCTGCCCTGAGGCCTGGAGGAGTGGGCAGCTGCTGAGACCTGTCCACCAACAGCATGTCAAACCTCCATCTGATACCTCCCCATGTCTGCTTGCTTCCCCACTGGGTAATTGAAATGCTCAGCCACCAGCACACTTAATGGATTCTCCACTGCCAAACATCTCACTCACTTTTCTGTGAGAAAGCCAGTGCCAAGGCTTGTTTTCCTTGCTGCTCCTTTGCCCTTCACCTTGTTTTGGTTGCAGAGCCTTCAGCTTGGACATGATGAGCTCTGAGTGTGGTTCAGCAGCAAAGGTATCTAGACAGACTCTCTCATTCCCTCTCCATGCCTTGTTAGGACTGTACTGTCTTAAGGCTTTGTATTGTCTGACAATGTCTTGATTTATTGGACTGTCTGTTCCTGGGGTTTCATCACTGTCTTTCAATTGCCATTTCCAAGTTGGCTTATTTCAGGAAAGAGCTCACTCTGATCTTTAGGTTCGCATGTCTTTACATATCTCTGCTTCCCTTCTCTTGAGAGTAATGAAAAGACAGCTGAACCCATTTCTATTGTAAGGTACATTAGTTATATATATTAATGGTTCTCAACCAGGGATCCAAAGCCTGCAAGCCTCAGCAAACTTCAGTTTCAACCATGTAGTGTAAATGAATCTATTTACACATCTGGTGTTATGTACTTTACCTCAAAAATTAAAAGCTGACTGAATTAGGTCATTATGGCCTTAAAGAGTAAAAAAAAAAAAAAAGCTGTAATCAGGTGAAACAGACACCAGAAACTACCGATAATATCTATATTGAGCTTTACAGGATACAAAAAAAAAAACCTTGCATTTCGGAAAATGTTAAGTGCATTTATAAAGGGAGCTGGTTTATCAGGTCTCTGGAGAGCTCTGTATTCGCTGAGCAGAGAAACGTTTGCACTGAGGTGTTTCCTCACATTCGTATATGAGATGTGAGGGATTTTACACTACAAGGAAGAGAGGGGTGAATTGTCAACACCCCCCACCCCCAACCAATATGAACCCAGACTAGCAGCATCCAAACATGCCCTTGTTGTGCTGGGATTCATTTTATCATTGTGTAAGATTATCATCTTTTCATTTCCTTTGTGAATGCAATTCTCAAATGCTGGCAGCTTGTGATTGCCACAGCACAAAGTGAAAGGTCAACACTGAAGTGGTTAAGAAAGACAGATGAAAATATTTCAGTGATGGAATATTTCCATGTAATGTAAATTTCACATTTGCCAGTATTTTTGTTTCTTTGTATGATACAGAGCTCGGTGGAAATGTTGAGTGCAACTTGAGATATCCAGTTAGGGTAACCAACTCAATAAATCACTACTATTGATCTCAAAAGAAGCAACTTGGTCTGTGGTCATCACAAGGAGGGCAGCTCATTGATCTTGGCTTTCAAATAAAATGAGTACTACAAATATCTGATGAATTGGCCATCATTTACAAATATGCTATAAGAAATGGGACCATGCTAAAATGCAAGATAAAATACCTTCCAGACACATGCATCATCATCATAGCCAGGTACTGCTAAATCTCCACAACTTTTCTTCAGTCAATAAACCGACAGGAAAGCTTTTCTAATGGAATCTTAAAGGATTGTTCTGGATTTTATAAGCTCTATCAGCAATATTTGTGGTATAACATTGAGTACCACATCCTCAGTCCCTTCATTAAACAAGAAAAAGTGTTGCACTTAGTGTTTCTTTCCATTTAAGTTGTGTTGGGGAGAAATTGGTACAATGTACAAGTGGAAGGCCACATTATTCTGGGATGTACAGTAAAAGTAAACAATTATCTAAACCAGTTTTGTTTTAGTATAATTTTTATAGAATTTATCAATATTTAGAATTATACTTTATTTTTTATATTTTCATTTTAATTTTCACTTTAATGTGTTTTATTTTATTGTATTTGTTTTATATATATATATATATATATATATATATATATATATATATATATATAGCCTTCTATTTCAGTGTAGCCATTTTAGTGCTTCAAATTATTTCAATTGCTTTTGTTTTTTCATCTCATAATTATATTTTATTTCAGCTTTATTTAAATGACTGAAAACTGAAAAGCAATCTGTAGAACTATAACAACAATAATCTAAACAAATTACTTAGTCACATCACTTAAGTGCAAAGTCATGTGACCTCTTTTTGGTGAGCATCAAGACACATACAATATTTTATTTAAATAATCTTGGAAATTATATTCACATCTTGGTATTTACAAACAGCATTTGTGGGATATCACAAAATTTACAATAGTTCCTCTAGGAAACAGTGGTTTGCAGATAATTACAAAACATCCCTTTCTGGCATCATGTGTAAATGTTACTGGCCAATGTTGTCATGACAACAGAATAGAAAGACTGCATATAACTTTACACAGACAGGGTCAGTAACCAATTCCATCACACTACTCTAATGTTAATTCAGATACTGTATGAGTGTTTTGTCGGAATGTATTTTAGGGTTAATTTAGTTTCTAAACACCTTATATGTCACTATTATATTTTTTAAAACCAAGAGACACATCAAAATAATTTTCTGTTGCAATCAGCGTTACTGTAAAATAAATACAGTTGATGGAGCTCAAAATGTAGTGAACCCTTAAGGTCAAACATACAGGCTCCGTAATTGTTAAACGATGTCTCGTAAAGCTTATGTAAGCCCATAAAATGGAAGGGTCTGGGACAGGGGTGACGTAGCGGAGATGTATAATAAGATTAGCATCCTCTTTGTGTTTGATGCAACTCAATTGAGCAGATCCCCAAGGTTTACGACTCTATTACAGCCTGTGACATGGACAGAGGAGGGCTGGGGTCCTGTCCCTGTGTCTCTGGCATCAGACGCTCAGCCTGTGATGAACTAGCTGGTTTGGAGGACATCAGATAACAGAAGAGGGCTGAAAGAGAGAATAACGGCATACAACCTCCTGTTTAATGCTTTTATTTGACAGTGAGAAAAGAGCCAGACAGACGAATGATCCTAGAGAGGACACTGCTGTGAGTGAATACTTGTGGGATCAGCTTTTGCGTTTTTAGTTTCAGGGTGAAAGAAAGAACCATCAGTTTAGGCCCGTCCACACTAAGAACAATAACTACTATATCCAAGTTTTAAATATCATTCTGGCACATATTATTAAGGTGAAAGTTTTGTGGGTGCAAAAGTATATTTCTGTCAGGTACTATTGTCAAGGATGATTGACAATCAGCATACAGTTTGGGTTGGTGGTATGGTTCTGTACTGGCCAAGAACTCCATGTGCATCCATTTAGCCTAGCATGGATGAGAGGACAGAGACCAGTGATAACCCCCCCGAAACAAAACCATATGCCAATTTCCCCCAACACAAATGACAGTGAAAATCTCAATGTCTTAAATGGTTAGTTAACCCAAAAATCCCGGAAGACCTTCGTTCACCTTCAGAAAGCAAATTAAGATATTTTTATCAAATCTGAGAGCTCTCTGACCCTCTGTAGACAGCAATGCAACTGCAATGTACCCAGGTCCAGAAACGTAGCAAGGACGTCGGTAAAATAGTTCATGTTACATCAGTGGTTCAACTGTAATTTTATGAATCTACGAGAATACTTTTTGTCTGCAAAGAAAACAATAATAACATCATTTATTCAACAGTTCTACTAGAGTTACCGTCTTCCACCATTTTGGAGAATATCCATTGAACATAAACAATGTAATCAGCTTTGTTAACGTTTAGCAGGCGTGCATTATCTACTGAACGTCAACAATGCTGATTATGTTTAGTGAAAGGGCAAGCATACTGAAAATTTACAATGTTGATTATATTATTTACATTCAGTGGATTCAGTTGCATAGCTGTCTAAGGAGGGTCAGAGAGATCTCAGATTTTATCAAAAATATCTTATTTTGTTTTCTGAAGATGAACAAAGGTCTTACGGGTTTGAAACGTCATGAGGGTGAGTAATTAATGACAGAATTTTCATATTTAGTTGAACTAGCCCTTTAAGCAACAAGCATGTTGCCCCATGAAACAGTCCAGGCGAGATGCAAACCAATTTCGAAACAGCAAGACAAAGTGATAATCCAAGACAGGCTAAAGTCCAAGACAGGCAGAGGGCAGACAGGTTGAGTTAAGCAGGCTAGGATCAAGACACGGATAAATCAGGTCATGATCAGGACTAGACAAGACTCAGAATGGCTCCGTAAAGTTGCTATCGCTAAATGCTAAAAATACTTGGCAGTCTGAGAAGGGTCTGAGTGGGTGTTATATAATGTGTGTGATTGGCTACAGGTGAGAGTGTAATCAGTGAAATGGAACTAGGTATATGTAAGCTGTGTTAAGTGCATGAACTCCGGAGTTTATATTCAAAGAACATGGCAGGTGAGATTTGTGTGAAGGAGTCCACATTGAAATGTAAGTATTGTGATTTTATTTACTCAAATACCTAGCAAATAAGTTTTTTTTTTTATACATAAAGCCCACAAACAATAAGACAGCCACTATATAAGGCAATTGTCTTTGCCTTTGTTGTGTTTTTGAAGTGCTGTCATGCAAGAGATGTCTACAAATGTTTTGACAAAACTTAGGCACTTCAGTATTTTGTATGCATGTCCTGCTGTATCATATTTTCTAATGTTAAGATTGCAAACCTGTCTTTATATTTTTCATAAGGGTTTCCATTTTCTCTTGTTTTAGTACTATTCTGGAGAAAGTGAGCCTGCTGGGGAAAGACTGAAAAAATAAGACACATTTTTGCTGAAATTCATTGTGCTGTTGTTGTTAACAGGCATGGTTTATTTGCTAAGTGTCCTGGGACATGTGAGGGAGTAAGTGGAAGCTGTTGGAGCTGCTCAGGGAGGACATCAAACTCCAGAGAAAGAGAGAGAGAAAAGAGAGAGAAGATTGAAGTTTTCTCTTCTTGAGAGAATGCTTAACATGCCCTGCCTCCATGTTTTCTGGGGTCTTCAGGAGGTGAATCTCCTGGTGAATGGCCAGTACCACCTCAGCGTCTCGGAGGACAATGCGATGGATAGTGGAACGAGGCACATGTCAAACACTCTGTATGATGTTCCACTGGCAGTGCAAGCACCAATGCTATATAAGCAGGCAATCGCCAGAGGAAATCACGTCATACAGCTGAAGCGACGACACTGAAGCCGCAGACTCGTGGCGCGGCATATAACACAGTACTCGTTACGTATCTAAGGGAACCGAGGTTACGTTCGTAACCGAGTGAGTACGTTCCCTTTCAATACTTCACTCATGGTAGGGAACTACAAGACTTATCTTGAACACCGTGGGGTCCAGAGGATAAGTGAGAGGGCCAGAGCCGTCGAACCCTTAACGCTACACTGCTAAGAGGGAGCTAGCCATAAACAGCTTTTTCCTGCACAGGGGTCTGGTCTGATTTAGCGAAAGAAGGAAAAAATTTATTGTTTAGAGCTATGACAACGTAATTAGTACAAGAAATATTGAGATACTTTAGTACATTACTTTTAGTAACTACCGATACCATATTGGGAAAAAATTTCTAACTCTAACTACTAGTCATATTTAAAACCTTAGCTAAAAGGATAGCACACCTAAATCAAAATTACAAACCTGGAGCAACTTAAGGGTGAGTAAATGATTACAGAATTTTCATTTTTGGCTGAACTATCCTTTAAGTAAAAGCATTATCTTGCATACTCTAATACACTTAAGGTTTTGAGAGCAAAAGTAAAGGTGGTAACACTTTAGAATAAGGTTACACTAGTTAATGTTAGTTAATGTGTTAATTAACATGAACAAACAATGAATAATACATTTATTACTGTATTTATTAATCTTCGTTAATGTTAGTTAATGAAAATACAGTTATTCATTGTTATTTCATGGTAATTCACAGTGCATTAACTAATGTTAACAAGCACAACTTTTGATTTAAATAATGCATTAGTAAATGTTGAAATTAACATGAACTAAGACTTATAAATGCTGTAGAAGGATTGCGCTTGCTTAGTTCATGTTAGCGAAAGTAGTTAACTAACATTAACTAATGGAACCTTATTCTAAAGTGTTACCGTAAAGGTTTGTACAGTATTGTTCTGAAAAAGTAGGGGTGCTCCGATCACGATCGGCCGATCGTTAATGCGCATCTCGTCAGTAAAGCCTGTTCTGTAATCAGCGGTAAATTCCATCAGGTGTGTGATTTCACATAGAGCAGCTGTTACTACACAGAGCCGTTATTAACTGAGAAGATGCGCAAATAAACGCTGAAAATTAACGTGGACTTGCGCAGCTTCTCAGTTAACAATGGCTCTGTGTATAGTAACAGCTGCTCTATGTGAAATCACGTAGTTTATGTCAATCTCAATGTGTATGTTGCAGTTTACTTCTAAATATGTTCAAGGTTATTACATTTAAAGTTGCCTACTAAATATATTGTTGGGTCGTTTAATCTACAACAATGCATAATGTAAAAGACCATATTTTTGCTGCAGTCCTGTGAGACAAAAAAAAAAAAAAACTTAGTGCTTTACATTTGTACGGCTATACTTAATGAATGTACTTGCTTACAGTCCACCTCTGGTTATATTGAAAATGAAAGTAACAACATTTATTCTCAGAATATAAACAAATTATTGCTAACTATATCAAAGACTGCATCTGAAGGACTCAACAGGAAGGTCAAACAGAGCACTGTTCAGCTGGGACAGCTGCTGCTTCACACTGAGCTGTAGTATGCTCTACTTTTTTATTATTATTATTATTATTATTCAGTTTATTTTTATGCTTAACTGCCTACAAAATCCGGGTTGCAAACCTGTCTACATATGATCACCATGGTCAAGACAATAAATTACATAAAATCGCATCTTTGTAAGAAGATATCAGTCAGCATGTGGACTGCTATATGTATGTGGACATTTTGTAGTTTTTCATATGTACTGTATCATTACATTATTTAACTAAACTCCAAGCCAGTACCTGCATTTAAAGTTTTAATCCGAAAAAGGACGCAGCAAACCAGTGTAACTTACATGGCCTCGGTCTTGACTAAACTTGAGTTACATCACTGTCTCCTCCATTATGACGTAAAACATAAAAACAAAAATTAGTAATTCTGGCTCCACCAACAGTATACTGGCAGGATTGTCCTCTCGTCAGCTCTCCTCTCGCACTGTTGCTATGCAACAGAGTGGTAATCGGAAACACCTGGTGGCGGGATTAGGAAATCCTGCAAAGGCAGAGCATCTCACCCACTTTGGAGGGCCCTTCGTGCACTTCAGAGGCCTGGTCTTTGAAGTCCGGGTGCACAAAGTGTGCAACTTTGGGACACAGCTGTAGTGTGGGGTGACATGGTGACAACAGTCTGTGTAATGGGAGTGTCAATGTAATGGAAGGGCAACCTCTGATGGCAATTGAACAAAAGGCCAGGGTCAGGATTCGTGACACAGATGACCTAACAAGTGTGTAGCCAATACAAGAGAAGCTTATACAACAACAACAATGTTCTCAATAACAAACAGATAGAACATACATGTTCCCAATACTACTACAGTCTGATAACAACCATGTCTTCATTTGTGATCAGAGAAACAACAAACAACAAGCACTACTCTACATTGCCCAAAATTCGTGTTTGGATCATCAGTTGCAAATTTTTTACATATGAAAACGTACTTACAGGCTTTGATTCAGCATTATTGGTCAGAACACCGGCATTCTAGGCTACTCTCTCAGGAAACAATCCTTGTCCTCCGTAAAATGCGTTGCACACATCTAAATATTTGGTTTGAACTGTTCTGGAACATTGTTGTAAATACAACTTAACCACTGATTTCTAGTTGTGTACAAACAAAGTAGTTTCGCTTTCACAACGAAACGCTCAGCATCTCCACTACACGGTGGTGGCAGCAGCAACAATACTACAGCAAGAATAAAAGATAGATATGATGCCAATGTATTTTTTGATGAGTTGCTATGTTAGCAATATTAACATTACCTGCTTGAAGGAAAGGGTTGCCAGGTTATGACAACAAAACCTGCCCATTTGCTACTCAAAAGTAGTCCAAACTAATCACGTTTCGAGGGGATAACCCGGTAAAAAAGAACTCACACGGCGTGACCACAACAACTTGAAGTTGTCCAAACTGCTCGTTCTCAACAGCTGGCGACTGATGCACATTCTTCTTCTTCTTGCTTTAGGGCAAATCACAGACTTATAAGTGTATTACCACCACCTATCTCTCAAATTGACCATTGACACCATCAACAATCTCATTTAGATTGCCTCAAAATGGTTACTTTACTTTAAACAGTCAAAAAATTACTTTAAACAGACAGACACACACACACACTATTTTTTTTTTTTTTTTTTGGCAAAGTTTGATCAATATCATTTTTCAAATGTTTTAAATCTGCCGGTCATGAAAAAAAAAAAAAAAAAAAACTTTCTACATTTTATTGTGTCCAAAAGGCACCAGATTTCAGGAATAGCCAATCAATCTTTTTTTTTTTTTAATTCATAAACAATTTCACATGGTAATGTCAATGATTTATGGAGCGCTAAACTAAAAATGTCCTCCGTTTTCTTTTCAGAAAGCTGTGTGTCTTAATCCTTGTACAGGCCATGCACAAAACACTAAGCATTTTGTAGTGTTCCACCTAGGATGAAACACATTTGGCATGATGTTTTCCGCAAGCTGTTGTTAAGGAATACAAAAACAAAGCCATTTATTATTTTTCCATTCTAAAAATGCCCATATTACACATGTTAATGTTATGGTAAGCATATGGGCAAAAGAACACCTAAACAAATGTTCCTTCATATGAATAATGACACAGAGCTTGTAAAGGTGTACTGTAATCTAGGGGGAATAGCTAAGTGACTTTGTCCCCATGGTTCCAAACACGCAGAGCTGTTTCCTGGGTAGTTCATTCACCGCTACTGCAAAGATGATGAGATCACAGTATGGGCTAAACAGCACTCTCACTTCAGCTGCCGTCCTTTGAATTACATCATAAATCACTCATAAGTGGGGGACAAAAACGTTCCTGTGTTTCAAGCATAAAGCAGCGGTGTTAGGTTGATGGGAGTTATGCCGCTCAAATGGGAGTTTTTCACCTTGCAGAAAAGTCATTTTATGGGCAAAATAAGAGATTCCGAGCACAATCTATTTACTGGACACTGGGAAACAGATGAGCAGCAGTACTGCGTAAGGAGCTTAAGTGGAAAAAACTGAGAAGTCAGTGGTCTGTTGAGGAAAGCTCATCATAAACTTGGTCAGTTTTCCCACCCTCTCAAGACCCAGAGTGCCAAAGAACTGCTAGAGAGTTTAAGAGGCTTACCTTCTCATCAAACACACACACATAAATCTAGATGCATGAGTGCATACACTTCAGACCAGCATACAAATGTGTGATTTACATCCCCTGTTTGTCAGTTTGAATTTTAAGGACAAAGCGATTAGAACCACTAAAGCACAACCCATAACAGAAGTGGCAATTATGAGGAAAACTAATTAGCAGATGTGTGCAGGTAAACAGGATTGAGAATCTATAAGACTCACTCACCTTCTAGCAAATGCACAGTTCAGATACGTTTACTGATGGATGAGTCTGCTGTTAATCTGTGGGATTGAAGGATTAATGATGATTAAAGGGTTAACACATTCGCCCCCATTTTTAACCCAACTCCTAGTCCCAACAAAAACTCACATATAAATCACTGATCTGCTGTAAGTTAATCAATAAGTGCTAACTGTAAAATGCATCAGCATTTTACATTATTCAGTGCATTGTGTGGAAGGTTGTGGTGACATTATTCATGACATTATCCGTTATTGGCATTATCCATTTTTCACACACAGGCCACTTTGTTTATTGTATATGGGAGTTTCTTCAACTGTTTTGCGCCAGAGGATGATTTTTAATAACATTAACAATATTATATGAGTATATTTAAACTGTGCTACTTTTCCAAGTTCCAGACAAATACATTCAATCTTAAAATATGAAAATATTAATTCTTGGTTGTTTAAAACTATGATAGTCTAAGCAAACTGTGAAATAAGCAAAAACTATTTCAGAATTTATTGTGACAAAATATAACATCAATTTTTTTATTTTATTTTGCAATCTACTTTTGTTACCATTGTGATAACCGTGTCAGTTAATAGCATACTTCAGCTGTGTGAAGATAACAAATAATATTTTTGGACATCATTTTATTGTGCATTATTTCCAATTAAATAAAAAAAAAAGTGTAAAATGTATTAATTGTGAAAGTTGAATAAAAAAAATCTGTGTTAATTTCTGTGTTAATTTCATATGCAAATGTAATGTGTACATAACTTTAATTTTCATATAATAATTACTTATATGAAGTAAAATAATGAAACGCTATTAGAAAATTTGTGTGTATATATATACACACACAAACACACACACACACATATAGATAGTAACACACATTGGACATAAACATTTATGTCTACGTAAAAAGTAACTGAAAGTCATCCTCAAGTAAAAGTACAGATACCTTACCAGAAAATGATTTTGGTAGAAGTTGAAGTCACCGTTTAGATACTTGAGTTAAATTCTTAAAGTATGTGATATTTATTGTACTTAAGTACAAAAAGTATTTTTTAAATCTTGAATGTACTTACTATATTATCACAGGCGATGCTGTATCACACACCCCTGACTCGACTTGAGTGGAAAATGAGATCATCCACGGTGGTGCATGGCACGCACTCTTCTGCAAGTAAGCAAAGGTGTTTTTAGGAGACTAACTTGCAAACACCAGACCACTGATTCGTCAAACCTGCTTTCCTGCGTTCTGTGTTCTTCTGACTATTTTGTAATAAGTAAAATTTACTTAGGGGAACTGTATTGGAGTAAAAGTATACATTTTAATTAGGAAATGTAGTGGAGTAAAAGTAAAAGTTGGCTGAAATATAAAAACTCAAGTAAAGTACAGATACTCCCAAAAAATACTAACTGTAACAAAGTATTTTTACTTCATTACATTACACCTCTACATATGTCATGTATTGCATAAGCCTATCAACATGGGAAGAGAGGAGTTGGCCATTTTATTCCAAAAATATTCAAAATTCCATTTGCATCACCATTACTTCCAATATAAAGTATCATTATACACAATCCATTATTTGGCGTGTGGTAAAAGGTTATTATTATTATTTTATTTTATTTTACATTTTTCTCCTTCTGTATGCAAAAAAAAAAAAAAACTAAATGAAGAGAAAGTATGTTTTATTGAAAGTTTACAAGGCCAAAAGTGCCTTGAGTTGAAGGAACACTCACATATGGAAATGCCTTTGCATTTATATATTTAGTTAATCTCTCAGTATTTGTGAAATTCTCTCTATCTGTTTCTGTGTTTGTGAAGGATGACTCCAGTTAGGTAAGGAAATCCCTAAATGACTTAACTTTCAGAGACGTGAAATCGCCATTGGAATTAATCTAATGATGAGTGGTGGGGAATTATCTGCAGAGAGAGGAGAAAAGCAATGCTGAGAACTATATTATGCAAAGAACATGGAGCTATTTGATGTAGAGAGAGAGCGAAAGCGTCTCTATGATAAGCTGTCTTGACTTGCCATGTGGATATCTGAGTTTCTTAACTACAAGGACATTTTTAACACTTTCAAACTTTCTGTTCTGTTTCCTCTGTTGCTATAGAGATAAACACTTGGAAATGGCTTTAAAGAAGAAAATCCTGATGAACTCAGTGTATATACCTGACAATGAAGCCATAGAAAGTCTGTGTTCTCTGAGCAATATACAAGCGATTGTACTCTGAAAGTGTGGTCATTGACCTTGTGATAAAAGCCCACTCTTCCATGAGCCAGAGAAGAAAATGGCATGCTTGAAAAACAGAGTTACTCAGGCACTTCAGCCAGAAGCTACGACCTTACAGACACTACATACCAAATATATCTTAATTAAAGGTGACGAAATAAGGACTTCTCTCAGTAATGCATCCACTTAAAGGACAACCAAAATAACCTTTATGTTGCTGGCTTACACTTTCGCAATGCACATTGACATGAAAATAAATTATGCATCCGGCCGTCATTAGCTACACAGGATTTTGAAACACCTTTAACACTGGTTAAAGTAGAACAGCCATCGCTGGAGGATCTCTGCAAACAAATTATGCAAAGTCGAAATGCCACAGGAAGCCTTAACCTACGTTTACCCCAAGGCTCTGAGCTGCACACTGCATACCGAGAAAAAAACAAGCAAACAACCAAAATAACATAGACATTTCTAGGCACTTCTTTGTGTATGCATGCTTGCACACACTCACATACATAATGTGAAAGAGAGAGAGCTACTGAGAACGTGTGAGAAAAGGGGTGTTAACCTCTACAATAGTGAACTAGAAATGAAAGTACTGCCTTGCCTGCTCACATTCAGCTGAAGACTAGATGGGTGGCGATACAAATCAGCACAAAAGCTCCAGTTGAGTTGCTTTTGACACATTAATTGCTTTGGTATAGTATGTCCTTCTTGGTGCAAGTTGTGACAGAAATGACTTTGGAGAAAGAAAAAAACATGCACTAACCACTCAAAGATTTGGGGTCTGAAAAATGTTTTCATTTTTTGGAAAGAATTCTCAGCAGCACTTATACAACAATAGTACATGATGAATTACCTAAATTAATATTACTTTAAAATGAACTGTGAGTCACATTAATTCATATGACTCATTTCGTAGTTAAGGTTAGTTCCTGATTAGTACACGACTTAACACATCATTAGCACATATTAATTTAATAATTAATTTAGGTACTAGTACATGATTATCCATATTCAGTACTGTTATTGTAAAGTGTTACTGAGATCTCAATAATGATACATTTTTCAAAAATACAGAAAAAAATCAGCAATACTATAAAATACCATTGCAATTTAAAAAATAAAATAAAAATGGTTTTCTATTTTAACATACTTAAATATAATCCCTGTGATGCAAAGCTATATATATGTAGTGGGTAACACATTACAAGTAACTTAGTTAAGTAAAATCAGACTTCAGAGTCTATTGACTATTGACTAACAGCTCTCCTGTTCCCATGTTGAAAAATTCCATAAGTACAGAGGCATTGTCTGCCGTGTGTAAATACAATAATTATTGTAGTTCAAAACTATGCAAATATGAATATGCATTTACTCATTTACTCACTTGCACAAAAACATATTTAATATTCTTCAAAATGAATAAAATCTGAAATTCAGACTCAGAAAATGATGCAAACTTGCAATAATTGTATTTGTTAATAATTTAATTTATATTCCCTTCAGGCTGAGGCTTATTCATTTCACTTTTGGTGTGAAAGGGCTTTTACATATGCCAAAAATATATATTTTATTATTAAAAACATACAATCAAGCCCTGCCCAGATGAGAAAAAGGGAGAAATGAGCAGCGATGTTAAAAATATGCCACAACAGTATAATATTGTACTCTAAATATAAAAATGTAGATATCTGTATTCCTTTATGGCATTCTATAATTACATAATGTCCTTCATTACATATGCAACTGCAACATGCTTTTAGTTTTTGCACTTTTTGGTTTATAGGATTACTGTCAATAGGTTTGTTATTCTTTTTTACTATAATATAATGTAGATAATTCTGTTAAAGTATAATACAGATGTATTTTAAGACTGCATGTCTAATAGTCTTTCTAATTGGTAATTTCAGAGGTCAGTAATGAAAAAGTTATCAGTGCTCATCTATATCGATTAAACTGTACCTGAAGCCCACAAACATTCAGCATGCAGTTTGAATTTAGAAATTCTTAATTCTCCATGACAACATCTACCTCATAGTCTCACGGCATACGAAGCTATAAAGAGAAGCCAATAAAGTTACCACACTTTTCATTGTTATTTCTTAGTGTTCACTTTTTATTTCTTTATGGGCTTTGCTGATGCCTCTCAGCAGATTTAGCACAAGGGCAGAATGTTCAAAAAAGTTCAGAGCTAACATATTTAACAGCAAACGTTTTGATGGAACATGTCCAGATGGGATTTGAGCTCCTACCTTGCAGTAGTTACACCTACAAAATAAGGTGCAATGTATGAAGGAGTAGAGAAGTAAGCGGTTCACGATGATAAGCGTTAAACATGAGTCATTACGCGGCTACACAACAAGGGCACTTCTACCATTTCCGAGAATTATCATGGCTCTGTGAGCTGCAGGGAGAACATTGTTTGTATGCCATACATCATTTGGGTCTTTTGAATGATTGTATTTTGTTCTGTTTTGACCATTTTCTTCCTGTACTCGCACAGGCTCAGCAGGGACAGATAAGAGCTAAATGCGCAGCTCCAATCAGAAGTATCTTGTCATGCCTCACACGCAGCGACCTGGCCTGTGGAGATGTCATTCACTTATCAGGAAGGAGAAAGCAGAAGTCTCTTTTTCTCTCTCAGTGTCTACCTGCCGAGGCCTGACAGAATACAGAGGTGTATGGGGAGTCGGGCTCTGCTGATAACAGCCCAACTTCACATGTCGGCAAATAGGTTTCCATTTCGCTTTTGCAGTTCACTGGTGCTTGTCCGAATAAACATTCCAGCAGCTCATGTAAGAAATGTAAAGAAAGCGAGAGAAGGATGTACAGAAAGAGAGACTATGACCGAGTAGGTCAAATTTAGGGCTGCACGGTTCTTTTGAGACGTCTGGAGCAAGAAAAATGATGGTTAACAATGCACTAAAATACAGTTTTAGTCTCTTTTCAAATCTGTCTCAAATGACAGACTAGAAGCTGCACATTCTGATGGCACAATTGTCCTGACAGCTTCCAGCTCTGGCTTAGAGGGTGATTGCACTCTCCCAGAAAAGAAGACCGGAGAAGGAAACTGCAGCTCCAAATCCACGTTTGGCTCCATCTGGCAAGACCACCATGCAGGTGGCAAAGGTAAGAGTTGACTTTGCATGGCTTCTTAAACAGTTACAGTACCCATTACAATTCTGCTTTAATTTTTTTTATGTAATTTGTGTTTATGTATTTTATTTTGCATAAATGGTGTGCTGATAGAGTTATATTTGCTTTTGTGACATGAGTCAGAAAAGTTCAGTAAAGACATATGGACATACACTTGTTGAAACATTATTATCCAACATTATTATCCAAAAATATAGATTTAACCTAATCCCTACCTCTAAACCTATCCCTACCCATAATTTATTCCTACAATAAGAGGGAAATTATAGCTGATTAACAAGAGTGTAGATGCACCTAACCCTGACTGTAAGCCTAAAACAGATATTTCCTGAAAAGTTATGTCTCAGTTCTGATTGGTTGATTGGAATGTTGTTCCAGTATCAACAAGGATGTTGATCCAGAAATATGATGTACTTGGTGAAATCACGGTTTCTGTCAAATGATTAATCGCATCCATAATAAAAGTTTTTTTATTTATATAATATATGTGTGTGTATACTGTGTATATTTATTATGTATATATAAAAACGAACACATGCATGAAAAACTATATATTCACATATTTAAATAGAAAACAGTTATTTTAATATAAATACTTTACATTATTACCTTTTTTTTACTCTATTTCTGTTTTTGATCACATAAATTCTGCCTTGGTGCGCAAGGCTTCTTTTACAAACATGAAAAACAAAACACACAGACGAATAAATAAGTAAAAGTTATCATACTTTTATACTGGGATTTTGTCCTCTATTTATAGTTCTTAACATATTAAATTAAATTAAATTTATGCATTTAGCAGACGCTTTTATCCAAAGCGACTTACAGTGCATTCAGGCTATACATTTTTACTTCTACCTCTAATTTACATTTATCTGATGCTTTGACTTCGCATGCCTCTGGAGCAACTAGGGGTTAAGTGACTTGCTCAGGGACACATTGGTGTCTCACAGTGGATTTGAACCCAGGTGTCTCACACCATAAGGCATGTGTCTTATCCACTGTGCCAACACCACCCCCAATTTTTACACATCATGTGTTCCGAGGGAATCAAACCCCCAACCTTGCGCTTGATATCGCAGTGCTCTACCAAATGAGTTACAGGAACACCATAATACTACAATATTTTGACATCTTCATCACATTGCAAAATTTAAAATATCGATTGAAAATCAATTGGGCATTTATCATAGAAAAAGAAGCAAAAATCAAGATATCTAACCATTATCTGGTTGTAAAACATGCCAGCAGAGACTCTGAGAAACGGATATCCTTTTAAAATCACATTGAGACATGCCTTGATACTTTGTTATCTAATGCAATGAAATTCCTAGATGCAAGAAGTCGAATATTCATCAATCTGCAAAAACAGTAAGAAGTTAGTCAGGAGAATGATGAATGCTTATGATACTCTCGCAGCTTGCCAAAGATGGAGTGGAACATCCACAAATCGATTCTGTTGTTAAACATAAATGAAAAACAAAAGACATTTCACCAAATGCATTAGGTCTCTTCAATAATCTATTAATTTCTAACCTCTGTGGAATGAGCTTAAAAATCAAAGCGTGCGACTTGGCATGCACTTACTTGATGAGGAGGCTTGGTTGCTGCAGCAACAACAATTATTACAGTCATCACGAAAGGGATGCTTATGTTTATCGGTCTTCAACTTGAGCAGCTGTACACGTTCTGCATACATTCTCTGTAATTTCACACCGTGTTTCAATATAACATCATCAAGCTGAGTATTTCTCAACCATTTTGAGATAATTAAGTGGTCAACCTTCCAGTAAGCCATTGAGAAAAATCTCACAAGCATCAATACTCTAATTCTAAGCCTTAAGGCAAGCGGCCATTGATTCTGTCACTTCCAGTGGCAGGGGGCTCTACGGATGCCAGGAGCCAGACTTCTATTGAAACAGATCTTGCCTAAAGTTTTCTCTTCATGGCAAGGTTTGCAAAAGGCAGTTGTGTTAGTGATGTTCAAAATAAAAGCAATCTGCTTTGGATCACAGAGTTTGACCCGAATTTGATTCCCCTAGCTTGCTGTAGACACTTCTGTTTGAAACTCGGCTCAACTTCAAACTGTCAAAATACACCAGCACTTGAGGAACAGGAGATTGTGCTGTATTTCTAAATCCGTATCCAGGAGAGAGTAGATGATCCTTATTTTAGCACGAAATGCCCAATGTGTTTAGAATGCAAGACATTAAGACACAAATAGAGCAGAACTGTAAACACTGTGAACATTGAAACGTCATCTTAATCTCTTTAAGCTTCAGCTCTCTAAACAAATACTCAAGCCTCAAAAGGAATTTACCATGAATTTGCGTGTGATGTTCGAGGAGGAGGTTTATTTTTTATGAGATGGCGCCGTGGGAGTGCAGGCGACCTCAATGAAATTGAAACGAGCCCAAACTGCATCTGGAGGTTTGGCGGATACTTGTGGATCTGACGGGCTTCAATCTGGAATGAAAGTCTTAGACAAATATTTAATGCATTTGTCTCCGTCACCTTTTCTTCCACTCTGCTCTCGACAACTCTTTGATCATTTAGCCGATTGTGAAATACGACATGCCTTTAATACTCTTAAAGGTGCCATTGAATGCAAAAATCACTTTTATAAGGTGTTTGAATAGTTGTGTGGCTGCAGTGTGTAAAAACAACCAGCCTGTAATAGTAAAAATCCACCCACTCATTGTTTTATAATCCCAATAATTTATAAACAGTCTCTCCAACTAGCAGTTCCAGGTTTCTCACTACTGTGACGACATAGTCTGTGAAAGTCCCACCGACTTGTGATGCTATCTGCCCTGTTAGCATATAGACAGCCCTGAGTGAGAAGCTACGGTCCGCCATTACTGTTCTCTTGCTGTAGCTGCTGGAGATACAATGTCACTGCCAAAGAGCCATTAACAGTGTTGTGTGTGGGATGGACCAACAAGCAAAGGAGACTCCATAGACCACTAAGGACATGGTGGTTAACTTTAATTTTCTAAGGAAACGTCCCGAAAAAAAAAAAAAAAACGGAAAAGAAACATCCAAAAAACATCCAAACTACAGACAAAGCATCACGCATCATAATTTGTTTTCCAAAAGATCTTCTTGGCTCTCTGTAAGGCTAATGTTGCTAAAGCTACCATTTTCTCTGCCTGTTTTCAATAATGATGCCTTCATGTGCTACCAGAATGATCATGAATAGGAATGTTGTAGTTAAAAAGTGCATTTGGAAGCAAAGTGAACTCAGTACATGGTCACCACCAGTTAAAACGTAACACAGGTATGCCAACAAGCAAGAGCTCTTGAAGCTATGACAGGGTTGCCAGGTTTTCACAACAAAGCCCACCCAACTGCTACTCAAATCTAGCCCAATCACGTTTTGAGGGGGATCCCCCAGTAAAAATCACATTCCAGTGGGGTAAAATACACATTTCTGGTGGGATTTCCCTGGTAAAATTAGCATTTTAGGGCATAAATATCACGTTAAACCGCAGACTTGGCAACACTGACTGCTCTGCACTCTGAAAAGGGAAGCGGGAGCAGCAGCTCATTTTCATTTAAAGGGGACAAACTCAAATAATTTTTGGAAATTTTTAAAGCATTTTGGATTTATACTCTAAAAGTGGCAATTTCAACAAGCTATAAAAAAAATGCCAGCAGAAATTTGGGAATTTTCATAAAACTTCATATCCACACTCTGGGAACATCAGAGAACAATTAAAAATATTGTATCAATGCATTCTATGGCACCTTGAAAATATCAAGCAAAATAAAATCCAGCCAAAATGTTCTTATCTCTAACACCACGACAGAGCAATGCATTAGAGGACTCTTTTGTGGTTTTTAAAATGCGTCTGACAGTTGAAAAACCTAATTGCTCAGGTCCCTCATCATCTCATTAAGAACCATACTGTAGGTGCATCTTAGAAAAGTTAAATGCGTTATTAGTTGGGCTTGCAGGCAATGGAGTGCAAGCAGCACCTCGGAGGGCTTGGCGTCAGGTTCACGCTCACACCGAATGAGTTTCCCTCTTCAATCAAAGAACAATAAATTTGAACAAGGCTGACTACCCAGACAGCGGACAGACAACCACCATCATCTAATTGGTGGCAGAGGTCTTTTATTCAGAGTGAGCACATATAAATCACTCTCTCACAATAAAAGAAAATGCTCCAGAGAGATTTATGGAGGGAAATGTATTCTGAGTGGAAATTGTAAGAGGCCTCGTGCTCTGTAGATTATTGTCCTGGCCGTTTGTGCACATTCAAAGCCATTCACTGCAACCTCTCTGCCGCTACTGAGAGGCAGTGGTGAGAGGAAAAGAAAGAAAGAAAGAAAATGAATTGATAGATTGAAAGGAAACTTAAGATGGCTTTTTTTCGTCTCCCTTTCACATGAAGTGTGTTCCAGAGTGAGTGGGGGAATTGAAGACCCCTGACATCAGCAAACACAGATATGGCTAAAGTGCAGTGATTGCTGACTCAGGACCAGTGAGTGACATCTTTTAAGTGCATGGAGGGATGCTTTTAGAAGCTTTGCTGCCAGAGAAGACAGAACGGGATGTGACTCTTACCACACCGCTGACTGTAGCATTGTCTGGGGGTACAGTGATGTGTCGCCAGGGGGTATTTTGTTTTGTGACACACCTGGTCCATATATAGCTATTTTTTTCCCACAGCGATGAGGGGATAATAGCTGGCTTTCTCTCTGAGGGGCCACATTTAGGGTTGCCAACTTCCATAGGTGGTAATTCTGGTAAGATATCCCCCACCCCCCAAAAAAAAATAGATTTAAAACCACGCTGTGTATTGTAAATTACAATGTTTATATTATAATAGTTTTGTAAGTAGTAAAATGACACAAACAGGGAAAAATATGTGTTTTGAGTTTAGAAAAATTGAGTCCCCACCTCCCTTGCCTCACAGTGCTTTGGTCCAAATGTCTGTTTTCCTCTTTTACATCACCTAAGTTGCCAAGTCCATGTTTTTCCTATGGAACTGGGCTACTTTAACACTGTTGCCGTGGGTTGAAGCGATAACGTGATATGAATGTAAAAATCCCGGGGGAACCCCACTGAAAAACATGTTTACTTAAACATCAGATGAAGTGATTGATTTCTTTTTAATACAGATGATGCCAATGTATTTTTTTTTTTTTTTGATAAGCCCCCTATGTAAGCAGTAATAACTTTACCTGCTAGATGTATGGTAATATCTACAACAGACACAAGTGCTATCTCGGTGCGACCACAACAGCTTAAAGTTGTTTAATTTGGCACGGTCTCCCTGCTCCCTACAAGTACATTTTTAGCTGCATTATTTGTGTCCCCATTTTTTGTGAGAAAAAAAAAATGCTCTCCCCAACGCTTCTGCCAACTTCAGAAGAAAAAAAAATAATAGGGAAACTAAGTTAACACTGTTAGTTGTTTTTAGAAAAATGAGCACTTACTTTATAAAACATATGGCATTAGAGATTCAAGTATACCACTGGTGGCATGAGACAATTGATGAATGAAATGAAAAAAGAAATGTCTACAGTATATGTTTGTCTATAAAAACATGCTTGACTGAATTAGGTGCTAAAATTCATTTGAGATGCAGTCACTTAAATTTTGGCTCACTGACAAATGTCAAACCGAACTGTCACACATTGTTACATACATGTCAGTCTGGCTCCTACCTTTCCTAGTGCAAATAACACTAAAACTATGACTGTACATTAATACTCCATAAAAAATGGATTTCATTGTTATTTTTAGGTTTTCATACATTACATTTTCAGTATTCTAATTGTTTCATGATTGGATGTATGTTAAAACAAAATGTTTAAATGTCTAAATAATTTATGTTTGCTTTAGAAATATAAACATCTTTACTAATTCTTTATATTAAAGGGGTCATATGATGTAGTAGAACATTATCTTGTGTATTTGTTGTAATGCAATGTGTTTATGCAGTTTAAGGTTAAAAAAAAAAAAACATTATTTCCCATATGTACATTAAGTACATTACGGTTGCTCTTCTATGCCCCGCCTTTCTGAAACGCATAACTTTTTACAAAGCTCATTGTTCTGAAAAGCAAGGTGTGCTCTGAATGGCCAGCTATCCAGTGCGTTGTTATTGGCTGAATACCTCGAGCGTGTGACAGAAATGTTAGGCCCATAACAATATGATGCCATCTCCCGGCACGCCAGAAAAAAAACAATAAAAACCCATTACAAATGAGGCATTTGTTGCATCCAGTGGGGACATGATTACTGATTATAATGACTTATCCTATGCGTATAGTGCCATGTAAACTTAAAACCATGTTGCATTTGCAATCAGAGAAACAACAAGCACTATTAAACACTGCTCAAAACTAACGTTTGAATCATATACTATAAAATTACGTGTAAAGTCCAATACAGTTTTTCGTAAGTGAATTTACCATAAACCATTTAACAGGTTTTTACTGTAGCATTTTTACAGTTTTTTACCACTAAATTCACAGTCATTTTTTTTACAATGTAGCAATTCCTTTAAATTTAAAACCTGTTCTTACAGGCTTTGTGTCAGAAGTGCCAGACTATCCTTGCAAAGTTTGGAACTTTATAGACTTTATAGACTATCACTTTATAGAACAGCATTTGAGAAAAGACCCATTGTAGGCTAGTATGCAGGTTTAGGAAACAGTCCTCCATAAAATGCGACACACAGTGTCACATACTGTGGTCTTGAGTCAGGAACAGCCAGCAGGTTAGAGAACGATGCAGCTGGCGGATTCGGCGAAGAATCCAAATTTGATGACCCCAGAATGGACTCCACTTCATCCACGGTGAAAGGCGATCCAGCGATCCACAGCGCAAAGCCGATGTATTACCTCAGCAACCAGCCCAGAATAGCTCTAGGCATGAAGAGGATGTCATCATCCAAGGCCAAACAAAGTAGTTTCGCTTTCACAACGAAACACAACATCTCCACAACATGGCGACAACAACAATACTACAGTGAGAATAAAAGTTACGCCCTCTTTCTTTACATGAACATTTGGGGGGTGTTATGCAATTCTTCCCACACAGTGACATAAACATGTGGGGCATGTTTAAACAAGGTGTTTTAGAAGGGCTTGGACAAGTCTTAATTTTTATAAAGAACACCTCTTTGGATTTGGCAACTTTACAGATCTTCTTTATGCACCAAGAACTTTTAACACTCCAAAAACAAAGGAAAAATCTAAATAACCCCTGTAAATTTATACTATATGTAAACTTGTAGAGTAACATATAACTATATCGTTTTTTTTGTTTTAAATTATGCAAATTTGTTAAATACATTTGATGACACTGAACATATTTAATTAACTGGTTGATTAAATAAAATCCACTAATGAATTCCATGTGTTAATTGTGAATGCTACATGTCAATGTCAATAGAATAATTGAATTAAACTTTCCCCATTTACCAAAAAAGTTTTGATGAAAAGTAAAACCAAACCTGCAAAACGCCAAGAGCCAACTCCCAGTGTTAAATGTAGCATGTAAAGTAATATCAGACACTCAACACAGCTTATAAAGAAATGTGTATGTGCTTCACATCCAATTAGGTTTTTTTTTTTACCTTAAACTGACATTTTTAACACTGACATGTTTTCATAACTGAAATGTGCAATTATCCACCTTATTTTTCCCATAAGAGCGGGTGTGGCCATTTGTAAATTGAATGAGTCTCATCCACATTCAGGTATTGTTAGCTGTACAAAACCAATGTTTTTTTTTTTTTTTTTTGCAGCTCATATTGCAAACTGGTGTGTCTTATCATATTATTTTAATGTAGTATGTTAATTATTAACACACTGGTTTTACTGTTTACTGCACTTTGTTATTGTTTCTTTATTTCCCCACAGCAGCTTATGAACCGGAAGTCTCGCACACTGACAGAAAATGGCTTACTTCTGTATTGAAATATAAGGTGGATGCTGAAGCATTTTCTGTTATTTTGTCTTAAGATAATAAAAAAAAAAAAATGTGACAAACCGTCCTGTTTGAAAATGAGCTCATTCTGTTTAGTAGAAACGGGTCAGTAGCCCTAGCCACACTGAAAACAGATTGCAAAAAGTGAAAAGTGGGTAGACTGCTAACTCAGACAGAGATATTGCTTGCTTTGGGTTGTGAAGAAGTAAGTTATTAGACAGTGGATAAGAAGTGCTCTGCTGAGGTAACTGAGCACTCACAAAGATAATGTCATTCACTGTAAACAGAGCAGCAAGCAATATTCTGATGCAAGCCCCATAAAACGAGAGTGAGTTGAAACTACGCATGTCAATGATTATCAGCAATCTCACCTACTGTTTTTTAGCATAATTAACAGATGGTGAGGCTAATTAATTCTCATCCCTTGAGAGGAACATTATGTTTTTACAATCTTATAAAAACAATTCAAAATCATGGGATGTTGAAGAGAGCAGAAATTTCTTTCTCAGAATATCAAATGAAGCACCCCTGAGAGCTGTGGGCTTCTTTTGGTCCCCAGAGCGAAGGCCTGATCATTTCTAATGCCTTTACATAAACGTCACTATGTTCAGAAATTAAAGTGTGAGCACTCACTGCGTGCATTGTGGGAATTTAAATCAATGTGCAACACCCAATAAAGCTGTAAAGAAGAACAGAACACAGCTTAATGAATACCAAACCAGGACGTCTAAGTAGACAGCTGATATTCTTACACAAAGCGACTTACACTTACTACAGGGACAATCCCACTGGAGTAACCTTGGGTCAGTGCCTAACTCAGGAACACAACAGTGATAGTTCAAAAATCAATTCTTGCAGATGTAGCGTAGTGCGGTGTGACTTTGTGTGTGTGTGTGTGTGTGTTTTATGTACTGTTTTAAATTAGTTTCACTTAAATTTTTGATGGTTCTTCTGTAATTCTGTAGTGCTAATTATTATATTTATCTCCCTGTAGAATTAATATTTTGGTTCTGGAACATTCCAGAACATTGTGGGACTAGTTATAAAAGACAACATCATCAAGCGTAGATTTTTGAATTTGGATGACTCACTTTTGGTAACTGTTTATATTTTATGTTAAACTAATGTTACCTTAGTGTAATGAATGTACCATGTAATTTGTATGCATGAGTAATAACAGATTAGTTTGTGTATATGTGTGTGTGTGTGTGTGTGTGTGTGTGTATATAGATATATATATATATATCTATATACACACACACACACACACACACACACACAAGCTAATATTTTATTACTCGTGCATAAAAATTCTATTCAGCATGTAAAACTTCACTGTCTCATTTATCAAAAAGTCATATTGCCATGTGAATGATTACACCATATTGGAATTATTTACATTGCAGCAGACAGGGAGAAATAAGTCTATATCATGCTGTAAAAAAATGAGCACTGGTAAAACATCTAGTTCATTAATAAAAATTTACAAAACAAATAATAAATATTAGTTTTGTTTGATAATTAAAAAACCTTGAAGGTTTATATGCTTATGGGCAGAGGGAATGATCAATAGACAGAAAAATAGAACAACAGAACAATATATGGAATGACAGAATGATAGATGGAGCAATAAATAGATAGAACAATGTATAGATCAGTTTTATTTGTAAGTTTGCCATGTTTTAAGTAAGTTGTGTAATGTGTATATGTAAGCTTTATATGACTGTCAATGAGTAAACATGCTACTTGCATGAATTTTTTCATGCGGTGTTGCATTTGGGATACACAGCTGCTCTCCCCTGCTAACATGCTCTGAGATTAAGGGAATCTGCTGACTTGCTTTTTTGATCATCCAACGTCATAAATGTGATGGAAGAGGTTATGCACACACACATAAATTAATTTAAAAAAAAATGTAATCCCTTGCACGACAATACTGAGTGCTTACTCGCATGATCTTGTTCACATTGTTATTATCTGATTAAATCAAAGGTACTAGATCGCAGATGAGATCTCACATCTGTCTTCTGATCAAATGAATGTCTGTGAATGTGCATTAACACTCCGCACCAGAATGCGAGAGAGAACGCACATCCATAGAAAATGGCAAACAAATAATTTATGTATGATTCAAGCACTGTCATGGTGGAATGATATATTATTCAATTACATCTTTCTCTTTACCAGCTTTGTTTATTTTTGTAGTAAATGATTTACAGAAATTAAAAAGTCTCCATTAGCATATACAGTAACAGAAACCAGAAGAAAAAAAAATAACAGGAAAGAAAATAACTTCTTACCACAATCTTGGCTGAAATTAAGCTTATTGTAATGTTTTTGAAAAGAACAAAAAGTACATTTTTATTTCATGGTGACTTTAAAGTGACTTTGATTGAATGTTAAAACTGTGCAATGTGAAAAGTGCACTTTTCATTAGCCAAGCCTACCGGTGTTTCTACATATATATCCAGGATAGGAAAAGTGCATAACAAATTACACACTTCAGGGAAGAAGAGACAAATGAGTTGTGGGGTGAATGGCAGAATCTGTTGTTGGCAATAGATGTGTCAGTGCCCTGTTATCTGTTGAGCGTTTTCCCCTGTTGCTCTAAACACACTTCTGTGACTGTATCTTACATCTACCATTTCCTTTGGTCCACATGCCCAGAGAGTCTGTTCCCAATGTGACTGTTCTGACTTTCAAATATTTCTGTCTGCCAGCTGGGATCAATAAGACTAATCCCTCCTGTGGACGCATCCCAATCTCGCTGGTCACAGTGTGATAATTATTATTATAATTTTTTTTTTTTTTTTGGTAGGGTCTCTAATGCTGTAGGCTTTCCTAGAACAGGGATAAACAAGGTTTTTATTAGTGCGCTGTATTTCTGGGCCACAGGTGTTTGAAACAGCAATTTCTTAGACATGCAGCATCCCTGAAATAAAATCAGTTTTCTGGGGAGTAATTATTTTTTTTCTGAGATTTCACGCAGGACAGATTTCTATATAAATAGAAAAAGTGTTTGGAAGTTCCTAAAGACATGTCTTTTAAATTCCAATCCTTTTTCTGAATGTGTACTGAATTATAACTGAGGAAACCAATAACTTCTAAGTACACACTGAATTAAGTCCAATTTAAAGAAATTCTACTTGTTTTTTTTAATGACAGATGAACCGATAGAAGGATAGATAGGCTGAATGATAGAATGACAGACAGAGAGAGAGACAGAGAGAGATGGTTTGCAAGCAAACTAACTCTTCAATCCTGATTTTTACACAACCCTGCTTATATCAATTACATAAAGGAAATGAACAGGTTTTCATAGAGCAAATGGATTGTGTTTTACTGCTTTTGCTCATTTTCTCTAGCCATTTCTAAGAGCGCTAATAAGATACATTGTTTGCTACGGAGAATGAATTTAAACATCGATTTGAGTGTTTGTTTACAAAGTATACAGCAAATTGCTGAGGAAAAATAGGGTGCCACATTGCTGAGGAGCAAATACTGTGTTAACAGGACCTATGAGAAATAAAACTCCTTGAATGTCTAAGGAGCCAGCCAATATGGATTCATTCGCAAGACACTACTGACATATTATAGTTATCCTGTTTCCGAGAGAAGAATAAATGCCATTAGAATTCCCCAGCTACTCTCTCCTCGCCCACGCCTGTTCGGGGTGGGCTGGAGACGGCCTTGCTCCGGACTCCTGATAATGTGCTCCTTTCTCTTTTTTTGTTTCCCCGGCATCATTTTCTGCTGACTGCCATTATCTACCATTGGTGAAAATCTATTCTCGATCACAGTGCCCCCTCCATGAGGACCTTCAGGGTAAACCTCCCACTTACCAGCGCTCCCTGTGGGAAAGCAATCACTCAGCATCAACACACCTTTGCAGATGCCGGGAGTCTCGTAGGATGTACCTACCTTAACTAAGGTCGTACAGAGCCACTCATCTTTGCATCTGTTGCATGGAAACAGCGAGAAGAAAAAGAGGCTAAAAATGCTAACAAGCTCCTTGGAGGGTTTCAGCGGTGTGTAGCATCCAAAGTGACTGGAGGTCAACCGAAATGCATCTCCATTACATTATGAAAGAGAAGGAACTGCAAATATAAATTGATTGGTCCTCTAGTTGCTACTTTCTAGGCCAGCTCTAAAGCAATCGAGGCCCCAGGGGTGTTCTTGCACTCCAAAAGCCACGTGACCTCCGCTATTTCGATGGCCCGCCTGTACAAAGCGGTGATTACCGGTGACCTCTAAGCACTGGGAGCAAAGACGGTGAGACCATTCCCTCCAAAAGCACATACGCAGTAACATGGCTGCCGCAGGCTTTCGAGCCTGCAAATTCCACTTCCATCTGTTCTTCTCAACCTTATCGGAAAAGAAACAGGCCGAGACAAGGTGGTCAGGGGGAAATCTCTCCTCAAGCCAAGCGTGCATCCTTGTGATGACAGACTGCTGGAGGCTGAGCATCATAGCGAACAATGCTGTTAGATTTATAACAAGAGGCCCTGAGCACTGGCTGAAGGCCATCTCATGCTGAGAGCTGGGAAATGTACACAAGATGGATGACACAGAGCGACTGGTAAATATTGCGTGAACAATGGACCATTGTGAAAGTGAGTCACTGAGGACACCCTTGCTTTTAGTTCACCTCTCATATTTATATTATCTCCAAAACTTAGTTATATTTTAATGCGTCCACGCTGTACAAACTCACATTTTTCTTTGATCTTATCAAAGTATGTGCATTTGTGAACTACATAGAAGACAGAGATGAAAAATATAGGCAATACATCTAGCCAGTGCACAGCTAGGTTTATGAAGTCTCATCCTCGAATGATAACGCTGCAGGACAAAGACCATTTAATCAATGTGGAGAGACATTTTATTTTGGAACGTAACATCTACCACACATCCAGTTGACAGAGCAAAAGCTGGCAGCAGTTTTGGCTTCTGAATGAATCCTCCTCCTCTCATCGCTGTTCCTCCAAATCAATTGGTTATATTAGTTTTTAAAGCTCTTTATAATACCCTTCCCCACCTCTGACGTGTGTCTGTGAAGGAGCTTGGGCCCTTGGTGAGGACGTCTATGGCTGAACGAACATATGACTGATTGGCTACAGATAGGGTTCTGGCAGGTGCGCGCACTTTGGGGCGAAGTCTATGAGTCCACATTCCCCTGAGTCAGTGCCACTTGTCATTCAGGTGATCAGACAGGGGAAAAGATAATGTCGTATCTGAAGTCGGCCTATAAATCAGCGCACAAACTCTTTTAGACTTCCCCTCAGCTCATCTGATTAACATTAGCGTCTGCTGTCTGAGTACAGTGGTTTCTTGTAGCACTGGCCGTCTCGTAACCTGAACTATTATCAGATGAAAGAAGCATTTTGAAAATGTTTTCAGGTTTTGTAAGTGAAAACAGCTTTTTAAAACCACAGAGACATCAAATGGTCTTTCTCCAAGGATATAAATGGAGGCTTGGAGTGCTTGTAAATGTGGATAGTAGAGCACTGTGACCTTCTCCATGAGTAGCAGAGGGACTAGAGACAGCAGCTGGTTGGTAAGAGGGTACAGCTGCCCACATCCATTGCAGTCATATGTGTCAATCAGAGACTCGGGGTCACACTTAATTTCCTATGACGATGTTGAAAAATGTGTATATTAATGGGAAACGGGTTTGGAATCAATTTAATATACTACGTACTATAACAATCGCAGGTTCCGTCCACAATCTACCAAGGCCATATACTGTTTGGAAACCAACCCATGAATAAATTAACATATGACTGAACACATTTAAATAATACAACTATTCAGTTACCAGCGACTTGGCCCTGAGGTAACAAAGAGTATGCAGAATCTTAATATGAATTTGAATTTAAAATTTAGGTAAAAGAATTAATGTTTGATTATAAACATGTAGTTTTCAAATGTTTTGGGCTTAGTAAGTTTTTGTTGTTGTTGTTGTTTTAAAGAAATTAATACTTTTAATCTGTAAGGACATTTTAAATTGAAAAAAAGTAAAAATAAAATTTACATAAAACTATACTGAAAAAAAAATGGTGTAGAAAATATATTTTCTCCACCGCCGCCATGTCGTATAGTCGCTGTGTGTTTCACTGCGAAAGTTAAACTACTTTGGTTTTGCCTTCCAAAAGAAAACACGACTACATATCATGTTTATATCATGTTTATAACGGGTTTTACGTTTATGTCTCATCGCTCTGGCCAGACAGACTTCACAATATCTTAAGAGGCGTAGCATTTCGGTCTCACGCTTGAGGCATTCGGCCATTCACTATGTGCTGGATAGCTGGCCATTTACAGCACACCTCACTTTTCAGAGAGATAAACCTTGTGAAAATCATCACGTTTCAGAAGGCGGGGCATAGAGGAGAAACAATAATGTACAGTATGTGGAAATACATTTTCAGAGGGTTTTTTTTTGGGGGGGGGGGGGGTGTTAAACCTTAAACCGCATAAACACATTTTATTACAACAAATAATGTTCTTTTTAGCAGCATCATATGACCCCTTTAATACTAAGTGCAACTAAACTGCGTAAAGAAACCCAACACCTTTATGCAAGAAATCTTGATAACATTATAAGTGAGTAAGTGTGATGAAATTCTAGAATAAGGCTGCTTTTAAGATTTTGGAACTGTGGACAAAATATGGCTGCATTCTTAGAGGTCGCAATGCACATTATCAGTTCAGTGTCCATCAATGAACAGAAATTACATAAACTCAGACAGAGATGAATGCTGCAGTGAATGTAATTGGAAAACCATCCTATTGCTTTCCTTTGCAGATCCACTGCTATTTTTGCTCTTTGTTCATGCAACCTGTGGTTATCGTTTTCCTCTTCTTTTGTATACTTCTTTCTCTCAGTGTGTTGAATTTGTGCACAATGACAGCATGAGGTCTCGCAACCAAGAAAATAGGCTCCCATTTTCTTCTTCTTTCTTTCTCTCTCTCTCTTTTACACTCTCAGACACACAGTCCTAGAAAGTGCAGGACTCCGTGGTGTCCCACTTATTGTTACACGCCCGAGGGACCCAGGATTCTTGAAAAGATGGACACTGTTCATCTCGTTCTCCCTTTCTCTTTCTTCCTATAATCTATTTTTATTGTGCTTCTCTGTATTTCCTTCGAACGCTGTTTCTCTCTTTTCTACTTGTTTATTTCTGTTCTTGCTCACTTTTCTCTCATTCTTTAATCCTTGCTGACTTTTTCCACAGAATAAAGACGGGACTCAGCAGTATCTTGCAGCCATTCCTGTGACAGGAACGAGAGGCTGCTGAGATGGAGATAAATGGGAAAGCTCAGGAGGGGAGAGCGTTGACATTTGAAGCTTTTGACATTAAGAAGGGATCAGCTTTTCTCACTCAACTTGTTTGGTACATTCACTCATTAATGTGACTGAGAATATTGAGTTTTAATGTGTGGAGTGTAAATGACTCAGAACTTCGAGCTCCATCATCACCAGTACATCTTCATATTATAAAATGTTTGAATGCTATTTAAACTAATAATGTAATAGAGAGACAGACCATTGAACTAGGGCCTAATTATAAAATAAATAGATACACATCATTCAATAGAATTAGATTGAAACAAAAGTATTTCTATCAGCAGGGAACATTTTTATTAAGCTTAAAGCTTTCATTTAATGTGCACTCAGTAATTTCTTTCCTACTTGAAAAGTTTTACACTAAAGAAATAAATGGCACTGTAATACCTGAAAAGAGCCATCTGCTTGCGTTTCCATTCAATGCCAGTTGCTCTGCTGGTGCAGAACCCCTTAAAAGCACAGTATGTGATTAGAAATTTACCAGCTTTACTCCTTGGTGCTCAGTTGTGCTGAGAAAGTTTTCAAATAGGAGAAAGTCAGTACAAAAAAATAAATAAATACAATTATTTCACTGGTAATACATCTACTTTTGTATTAAAAACAACATTTATAAAACATCAAACATGTAGTACTACGAAACATGTAATATTTAATATTCAGACACATCATATAGCATGTTACAACACATTATGTAATAAAAAATATTATGGCGTGCATGTGCCCCTTCAGATTCTGAAGTGTATTTTGAATGCAGCTTCCAAAAAAACGAAAAAAATACCAATAAAAAAAAAAATATATATATATATATATATATATATATATATATATATATATATATATATATATATATATATAAGAAAATTTTAGTCTGTGTTCGCTGGCTGGTGCAGAGCCAGAAATAGATGCATTTTCACAGCGCTGCACACTGTAACCAATCAGACACGATTCTGTTGAGTTTATGAATGCAATGACCAATCATATGTGTTCAGATGAGTCATCGCTGTTTTGTCCATTTGTTGACTGAAGGAATTCTGCTCTCTGACTCATTTTCTCACCAGAAACAAAGTGCAGATGTGCGTACGAATTTAAGTGAGATATTAATGTCATACTGTTTACAGTGTTGGTGATTATAATGAGAGTCTTTAAATGCTTAAAATGTTCTTTGATAATGTAAATGTTCTTTGCTTGCTTTCTGTAAAATGAAAGTGTTATAATTAGCCAATTAAAATGTTTTAATTAAATTCACATTAAATATAAAATCAGTCATATACATTTTTTTTTTAATGGCATGACATATCTAGTCTTTCTGTAAAAAGTCCGGTTTTTATGTGTAGCTATAGATTACATTATTAGGCTATTTGGCCAATCGCTAATTAGATCAACTAACATAAACATAAAGGTGCAAATGCATTTACTTAAACATATTTGAAAATCAAGATATTTCAAGATATGGTTAGCTCGAATATCTCGAATTAAAAGTAAAAAATAAATAAACATAAGCCTATCAGTTATACTTATAAGCAGTCAGTTATAAAGTGATGCACTGTACAACACTTCACAAATCTTTAACACAATGCTGCGATGGAATCAAGTCTAAATCTGTGCAATAATGAAGGTTAACTTTAGTTTAGTGCAAAAGTGCAAAGGCTCTACTTTTCTTAATACTACATCAAAAAACAAGAGCAAGTCAACAACCTGCAGCCAAGTTTGGCACTATCACCTCTCAAAATAACAATGCTCTCTGTATCCGCGGCTGTCAACATCAAAGCATAATCCTCCTTGACAAGAGCATAGACTCTATGTGACGCTTCATTCACATTCCAGTCACGTCATATCATGGTCCCTGCAAACACCTGAGAGGAATCTCTGTGCAGGCCCCTGGTTCAGGAGCGCTGGTCAGCAGCCAATGTGTGCGCTGATAAAGTCAGCCGATGTTTGCGCATGACTTAACCTGCATGCGGTGGTCAGGCCATTTTTTTAAAGGCATCATGCTGTATCATTCAGTGGAGTCTGAGCAGGGCTGACAGGGCCACGGAGGTTCTGTGAGCTGCGATTCAAACTCTCTCACCTCCTGTGTGATGCCCACCTCACTTCTGTCAGTTCACGTCAGCCCATAAACCCCAGCAACCCTGCATGCATTTCTTACACATTGACAACTGTTTTTTATGCATAAATCTAGCAGTACTTTTAACAATAAAAATAATAAAATTATAAATGTTAAAATAATTAATGTGTAATAATTATAATTTTTATTGTTACATATTTATTATTATTTTTGGTATTATAAATTAAATATATATATATATATATATATATATATATATATATATATATATATATATATATATATATATATATATATAAAACAATAATTATTAAAAATTATCATTAATAATGATTGTTATACACCATATTGTATAGTTGTTACAATAATAAACAAAATAACAATCAATACTACTACTACTAACAATAATATTTTTAATAAAACTATTATTATTATTATTATTATTATTATTATTATTATTATTGAGGCTTAAACAACAAAAATGCAATGGAAATCAGCCTTTATAATTCTTTCAGGTTTTATTATCTAATAAAAGTTAGTTTCTTAAGTAAAGTTCTTATCCCTCAATTCCTTTCCACACTGGGAACATGAAGAGAATGTTTTTTTAATATGAATGTATTTTAATAATTATTTAATAATAATAATAATAATAATTAGTTGTAGTAGTAGCATTTATTATTGTTATCATTATTATTTAAATACTTTGAAGACTAATTACTTTTATATTAGGCTTGAAATTTAAAAACATCCAATGAAAAAACATATTTGAAAAGTTTTATTTCATGAAAGTTTGGTTCTCAAGTAAATGTATTTTGTTTAGATTATAAAAAAAAAAAAAAAAAAAAGACAAAAATCTTGATTAAAAAATGTCAGTTCTTATCCCTCATTCCCTCTCCACACTGGGAACATGAAGAGGGAGTCCTCATTACCGCCATCAATAATCATGGAGAACCTCTTGAAGAATAATTAGATCATGTCTGAATGTGATCTGAAATGAGAAAGCTTCACATGAAGAAGCTCCGTCCTTATTCTGATCTCCTTAGAGTCAAATGAAAGCAGTACTTCTCTAATGCGGCAGGAAAGCCTTGTGTTCACTCACACATCCGCACCAAACGCCCAGGGCTGATCGCATTAAGTAAAACCACAGCACCAGCGGTGTATTGATCCTTCACACAGGCTGTTGCTCTTAAGGGAATTGATAAGAATCATTTTGAAAGAGAAGTAAACCTTGATGATTGTAATCGGGAGATATTATCATTGATTTTTCCGGCCTTTATTCCATTGTGTGCCAAATAAAGGAGCATTTCATCGCACGGTGGCTCTCCTCTTCCCCTATCCCACTCTGAGTTAATTCACATCCTCTCATTAAATAGTCCATACTGCTGTGGCCTTTTCACTGGAGGCGCTATTGATATGCACCCTGCCCTGCGAGTCTACACACCCAGATTATCCAATAACAGGTTACTTTTCTGCAGTGCTGCATTTCCAGAATTTAATTAAAACTATAAATTAAGAAGTCTAATAGGACCTGAATAAATCCTATTGCACAGCCAACGTCTCCTTTAATTCTTTCCTGATCTCTTTAATATAAGATTACACAGTGACTAAGAGGTCCTGCATCCTGACATGTTTTGAATTAGGAAGCATGTACCTATCAAAGCAGGATATTTATGTCTGATGCTGTGTCAGGGCCAGGAAAACAGTCAACTGATGAGGTTTAAAATGGAACTATTTGAAAAAAGAATAAAATTTTATATATATATTTTTTATTTTTTTATTTTTTTATCCACTTTAAATCTACACAAAAGTTGGGAAAGAGGCATAATAAAAGTAAAATGGTTATGGAATATCCAAGTTAAACATATTTGAAACCAACTTACATAGAACATTTTGTGAATAAATTCAGGGAATCCAGAGAAATCTCAGTCTGTGTAGGTCAAGGCAAAACACCTCAGTTGAATGTGTGTGACCTCTGAGCCCTCAAATGGCATTGCATGAGAAATCTTCATGCTGCCGTCAAATATAGCCACATGGGCTCTGGAGTACAATGGAAAACTCTTCATTTATCACAGTCTGCAGCTACATTAAGAAATGCAACTTGAATCTCTGTTACACAAGGAGAAATATTGAAATCAATTCTAGGCAGAGACAGCAGAGAGTTCTCTGGGCCTAAGCTGATCTTAGATTGCCCAAAAGACATTGAAAATGTGTGCAGTGGTCAGATGAGTCCACAATATAGATTGCTTTTGGGGACAACGGACATCAAATTGTCAGTCCCAAAGACGAAAGTTACCGTCTTGATTTGAATCAGTGATAGATGGGAAACAAATGTCTGTCATGGTATATAGGTGCAAAAGAGCATGGTTGACTTGGGCATTTATTGGGAATGTACAGAGACATATACTGCCATCAAGATGACATCTTTCATGGGATGTCCATGGTTATTATATCAAGACAATAGCATGTCTCATTCTGCATGTGCTACAACAGCATGGTTTCGTTGACATATGTAGTAGATGTGTCAGCAGATAATACAGACTGATGAGCAGCTAAGGTCTTGTATCAAGGAAGACTGGGCAAAAAATTCGTGCAAAACTTGCAAAAATTTGCATGAATAAAATGTGTAATTAAAAGGAAAGGTGATTTGACACAGTGGTAAACAAGTGTGTTTTCGCCATTAAAATCTAAATTTGTTTCCAAAATAAACATGAAAATCAAATAAATTTGTCCAGTGAAAACATTGGAAATTTTTTTCTTTGTACTTGAGTCAATTAAATAAAGATTAAAGAAATTGAATGAAAAACATATGCTTTATTTTATGGTATTTCACAAAACATCCCAAATTTTCTGAAATTGAGAAGTTGAGGCAAAAACAGAAAATGTAATTTAATTTAATGTGTAATATATTATAAAATACTATTATAATAATATACCATAATATACATAGTTAGGTGATAATTATAAATTATCATTATGAATAACTCAACTGACAGCTTAATTATACACTGTAAAAATGATAGCTTTGATTAGTTATCAAAACTTGAAATTCAATATTAAAATAAGAAAAGCCTTGTTTCCACTTAGAAAAAAAAGTTATGCTTGTGTTTGACTGAAGTTCAGTTAACTTTGTCTTAGTTAAGTTGGATATTTAACTCAAGTTATGCCTTCCAGCATCACTGGCATGCTCCCCTTCGTCCACATTAATACATCTTAACATAAAAAAAAAGAAAAAAGTTATTTTCATCAAATGATTTGATCACCGTTATTACTTCAACTATTCTTTGCAAGTTTATCAGAAAGATAAATGCTTCCCCTAAGGATCAAACCCAATAAAGGCGCTACTTCAACTTGAAGAAAGTTGCTCATGCTTAAAAACAAAAACAAAAACAGTAGTAGTAAATGAGCACGCTGCCATCTAGTGGCCAGCATCCCATCGAAGCTGAACTCACTATAGGTTCAAGCTAGAAAATGCATAAACGTGTGGCTGCTCTCTTGCATTGCAGTACATCCAAAACAAGAGTAAATGTTTCTCAGGAGAACAGTGTGTTCATTTGTTTCTAAAATGTGAATGTTTACGTGAAAATTCAAGTCTGAAGGGACCCACACATACACATTATCAAAAGAGACTATAAAATAACAGTACTTTTGATTTGCTATTTATTCAGGAAGCATTGACACAGAAAAGGAGAGGTTTAATATTGTGTTCTGAGTGGCCTCTGATGTCCTGTGAGGTCAATGAAACCCAGACAGCTTCAACCGTATACCAACCACTACACCTTCATTTATGCATGACAAAAAGCCACAAACAACATGCCACAAAAATAAGCCTGTTTCAAGGTTAGTTAAATCATGCCTCTGGTGGAAAACCAGCAGTAATCAGGATGGATTATATCTGAAGCAGGCCTGGGGGTAGCGTGCATCTCGGAGTATATCACCTGAGCTGTGCACTGGCAGCAAGCACTCCGCCAGGTGTCTGATCTGGGATCAGAGCGTGGTTCAGACACCTGAAACAAGTCTCAGGGTCATCTGGAAGGTCAGCGAAAGAGTCCGATGCAGAAAAATGCTCCATGTTCAAGTATTAACCTTTGAGTCTCTAATCAAAGCTCAAGAAAAAATCTACAATAAAGACTAAACTTGCATGTCTGAAGTCTGGGTCAAGTTACTGAAAATTACATATTGGATTCTATTATACGTGACATTTGAAAACAGAATCTAATACAAATAAGGTAAGTACACACAAAATCAATAATTCAATAGATGTATTCAATATGCTGAGCTGAGAAAGGGTTTAAGCAGTGAAGGCAATGCATGCCAATTTGTTCTCATTTGCACATCTCACCCCATATGAAATTAATTTTAGTAAGTAAATGCTGCAACTTTCAGGGTTTTTTGGACAAGCCCTAAGGCCCCCAAAAAGCCCCAAGCAAGAGTATCGTTCTCTAAAGTAGTTAACAAGCTTACAAGCCTTCAACATGAGCACAACACAAAAATAGCTTTATAGCTACTTTTTTGAAGGCATTCAGAGCTGTCTTGCTCTCACATTGCCAGAGGGTTTTATCATATTAATCACGATTAATTTCAGAAAAAATGTGCAGTTAATTAGTTTTTTTAATCGATTGACCCATTGGATTTCTGTAAATTGCAATTCGGTGCTGCATTGTGAATTAGGTTGATTGATTGTACCACTGGTGGGAAACGCAAGCCAAATCAAATTCTAATATGAAATGGAGCTCATAATTTTGCAGAAATCTGCAATTCAGTAAGGATAGATTAACAACATGACTACAAACCATCTTCACTTTAAATGCATCTTTAAAAACCCACTGAATCCACCCTCATTAAGACTGTCAGAAGAATTTTGATACTTTCCAAGTAGAGTCTCAAGTCCTCAAAATTGTCTCAGGTTTCTGACTCAAAGATGAGAATAAACTGATCAAACACTTATTCATTATATTTGTATGACAGTTTTGGAAACAACCTGCATTTGAGGGGGGAAAGTCCCAATCACCAAACGCTCATTAATTTATGATGACATGCTACAATCAACCTCTTACTCTCCAAATACAAATTTCAGCTAGAAATTTGCCCTTTTGTTTTTAATTGAGGAATTACATTTTTTTACATTATGACCATAAAATCTATTTGCACAAAAGTTGTTGTTTAAGATGACAAAATTACTTACTGTGAACTATAATGTTCACAATAACTGTATTCTTCTAAAGGCAAAAATGTGGATCTGAAAGTAATTTGTGTTATAGCCTCATCATGCCTAGTTAATAACTTAGTACTTAATACATAACTACAGAAAACAAACAAGTTTCTTGTCATACACCGTTTATTAAAGAGAAAGAGACATTTTCAAATTCAGACATTTCTAAAAAATGGATTCTGTCTTTTTAAAATAACTAATAAAGTTAGTGAAAACCCACAAAAGCCTAAAAACAGAGTATATAACCCAAATGCAAAGATAGATAAATCTTAGATTAAGGCCTTGATCTCAAAAAGCTGTAGGTGTCAATGAGATCCATTCTTAAACATGAACCCAGAGAACCAGCGAGAATTTCAGATTTTGCACAATAGGGTCCCACGAGGGAGCTAGTCATGATTTGGATTCTTAACTTTCCAACAGAATTTCTTTTGGCATGTTTGTTAAGACCTGAAACACTTAATGCTTACGATTAAGTTGTTAAATCTGAATGATTTTAAGGACAGACAGGGGGGACTAACTTCAAAACATGCAACTCCAAACCCAGCAGCTGAAATCTGTCCATGTGAAACACTCAAGAGTCCATCTTCCATAAAACAGCACGCAAAGTCAATTAGTCCGCAAAAGTAGAGATAAAGTGCTTTTGTATTCACTCAGTGCTTGTGCTCAGAAAACCCAATGTCAGTTTTTAGAGCAATACATCAGAGGCTGTTGATGGTCTCAGAGCTTTTCATCAGGACTACCATCCAAACATATACTCCATTGCTTTAGATACAAGACTGTCATCCTTTTTTGGTGTCTGTTGATCTGATACAACCTATGAATCAGAACAAAACAAAAAGCAAGCACTTCAAAAATGATGCTTTTGAATTGTTGTTCCTTACAGAACATTTCATTTTGATCCACTAACTACCGTAGCATTTAAAATAGCATTTCTAAACATGTATCTATATTCTATTACGTTTATTGATAATATTCTCACGGTTTCCATTTTTCAAAATAATACAGAAAATATTTTGACAAATATTGCAATAAAACTGCCCAGACATCAAAATGGCAAGAAGAAAAAAAAATATCACAAATATTTCAACTCATGTATTGTTAGGTTTCGTCAAACTACAAATCATTAAAAAATTGTTTGCCTAAGAATTTTGGCAATTTATTTATTATTTAAATTAATCTGTAATCCTTACTGATAACCTTTGAGCATCCATGTGTAGCTTTATAATATGCTCCTCCACCCTTAAATGGCAAAAAACTGCATCTCATTCCACAAAGCCTCAGCATTATCAAATGCATTATATATATTTTTGTTTTTATTGTTTTAAGCATTTATTTTTTTTAAAAGCTGCCTTTGTCAGTTTTATTTCAATTCATTTGTTGAGTACCATTTGTGTGGTTTTAAGAGCAGTGGGTGTGTGCGAGGTTACTGGTCAACTTTACCTGGTAGTCACTGCTGGATGCTTTGTAAGCAGCAGTGAGGGGTCTCATGACAGATCGGGGAGTTGATAGAGGGTGACTGGGGGTACCGGGAGCCTTCACCGGGGGAGTGAACACAGAACTGGAAGTACTGCTCTTGTCCGAACTCTCCATTACACTCTGAAAAAAATAAAAATACAATTTAATATTACCACTGTTACAATTACAACTAATAGAATTATCGCTTAATTATTATTTGTGTTTCTTACCTTATCAATACAAGGTTTGACGCCAATCATTATGGCTTCTCCAAATATCTTTCCATCTTTACTGAGAGCTTTTCGTGCCTGCAGTTTAGACTGATAGCGAACGTGCATCCAGTTGCCTGTATTAGACATCTGTAAATGACAGAAACATACTTTTATAGAAAACAAATCATATATAAAAACCTATCCACAGTGCTGACACTTGACTGTACTTACCACATGTTTTAATATATTTCCATACTGTGCAAACTGTAAAAGGATGTACGATGCAGATGCTGGAGGGAATCTGTGTGTAAACAAATATAAAATTCATGCCATTTGTAGACATGGACACTATAAAGCCTGACACATCATATCTGTGCTAGCGGAACAAATAAGTCATAATGATGATCTAAACACACCCAAAAACTGTGATCCAGGTGTCATCTAGCAGGTCTTCTGAGGACAGAGCATCTCCTTGTGTGAAGAATGGATCTGCTTGAGCTGGGGAAAGTACGGTTTTCATCTGCTGCCCCGCGGGGCTAAACAAATTAGACACTATAGGACAAAAAAAAAAGAAGAAAGAAACTAAGATTGTATTTTTTGATAGAACACCTCATTTAATAATAAAAAAGTTTTTAAAAAGTTATTTTTACTGGTTCCTGGTGTCCCTGGTAGACCAGACAATGGTGTGTGCACTCCAGCAAATGGCTGTGAAAAAGACAAAATCTCATTAAAATATTTTAAAGGCTTCTCTTACATTACTTATAACAAAATCAACATCAAGTGTATCCTTCACTAACCAGCACTGCAATCAAATGAAACGTTTTTGATAAACAAATCACAATTCATCAATAACTTCTGCACTAAAATTTATTCAAAATGTAAGAAAAATAAATCTAAAAACAACTGAAACCATAAGCAAACATTACACACTCTGGGTGGCCTTAAAACCAAGTTGAGTAATACAACAATAGAGTAATAGCTGAGGTTGTTATAGCACAAGCTGCAAAGCTTTTCCACAATAATAAATACATATGCGCATATGCACAGCTGGCTAATGAACATGTCTGTATAAAAGGTGTTTATTTAGTTTGAACAGATTTAGAGGTTGGCATTCAAAAACGTCATGTTTGATGAGAGTGACGAAAGGCTGTAGAGGAAAAGTTGTGTGGAAAGCACTTTAAAGGAAATGGTTTTGGAGTTTCTTGTGCAAATGACTAACTTTGGGTATGTGGTTGCTCATTTAAAATACTCCAAAATCCATTACAGTTTAGGACAAGGTTTAAAAATTGGTCAAATCTGAATCTAAAAAGAAACACAGTTGCTATGTTTATGCATCTGGCCCCAGTACTAACTAATAACTTTGCAAGTAAATTAACTACATGATCTATTGAATATCTCTCTATGTTGTTCTGTGATTCAAAATCTTTAATTTTCTCACTTGCTTGCGAGCAGCAAGAGGTGATATTCCCACAGCGGAGCCGTTGAGGTCATCATAGATGCTTCTGACCGGAGGGGCTCCACTCTTGTCTTTAGGCGTTGGGACCACCGGCTGTGGAGGAGACCCACCTGATGGAGGACAGCATCAAACGTCTTACAAAATAACTTCTGTGCTATGTATTTAATAACATATTAACAATTCCTTATGGTTTTAGCAAAATGCAGTTTTGTGTTTACCAGCCAGAAAAGGAGACCTCGTTTCTGTCCCACCTCCTGTCAACCCAAAAGACCTGGGCTGAGGTGTGACGGGAGCAGGCAGGTCTCCCATCAGAAACCCAGGTAAAAACTGAGCCCCAGGCTTGGGGGAGGTTGGAGACCCGAGAGTCATTGGTTCAATACCTGTTATTAGACATTAAAAAGGGGTCCGTGAGTTGTATATTTAATACTTCTTGCGAATTGCATTCTAAAACCTACACTTCTTTTTCATAGCTATATAGGGACAATTAGAAACAACTGCAGCTTCAATTTTTTAGTTATTTATTTATTTTACTCTAACTATAAAATACCCGCTTAAACGCATGTCTTTTCGCTGTATTGTACTAGTCACATTAGCACAGCCACATTTACGCACGTCTCTACAAACTCATCGAAACACTGGACTGGAGTAAAACACGACAACTTACTCTGGATGTCCATTCTGGGTCACTATCACGGCAGCCACACAGAAAAGATCAGCCCTACTTCACTGAAAGAAAAAAAAAATGCAGATATTTTTTGAATCAGACGGAAGTTGCGCGTTCTGTAATGACACAAGCGCGCTGCACTTCCGCTTTCACGAGACCAGCTCGCGCCTATCGCGCCCCTGCAGGAAAGGATATGAAACTGATTTTTTTGTTTTTAGTTTATTTTCTCTCACCTCGATTATTTAATCGCCTTTATATTGTTTTTAGTAATACGCGTATTGAGAAACTAGTAGAGGTGTTAAATTCTGCAACTGGATTGTCTTAGACCCAGGAGGAGACATAAGTACAGAATTAAGTCATTTTTAGTGGTTTTGAGTGACAGAACACCGTCATACAGTTCAGAATACTGCCAAATACGTTCTAAATTGGCGTTTCGCATTTTTTAAAATCAAATTGAATACATGTTATCTTAAGATTAATACATTGAAACTCTTTTTCACTAATATTCGCTTATTTTTATGTTCGCATTTTATGCTGTGTGTGTTGTCTCTTGTAGCAGACCTGTGAGATGCTGTTTTGCTGTATTCAGATTTTTTCAGGTTAACAGTTCTTACACAAATTCACCTGAAGATGGCACTTTTGTTCCACTGTGTGGCTTCATTCCCGTCCAGGACCTCCCAGAGTAAAGGGACACTGAAATCGTCCTCCTCTTGCTGGACCAGGGAGTATTCATCTACAAATTTAAGAAAACGTTAAGTTTATGTTTTTATACCATCATTTTTCCTAGATTAATTTGCATGTTATGGCTATTTACATGCATTTAAAATATATATATTTCAATAGATTTTATGTTGATACAATTTTTCTGAGGTAGCTAGGCTTAATAGTAGCTTATATGTTAGTGAATGTGAAAATGATATCCTTGCTTAAAAATGCTTAAGAGAATTAAATCTGGTAGTCAGTTAATTTCTAACTTTGCCTGCAGCTTTTTAGTTGTATTACAAAATAAATTAAATTTAATATGCTTTAGATGACTAGTTTGCTTTAGAATTTTTTTATTTTTTTATAATCATTATCCTGTTTTTCACTAAAGACAGGAGAGCTGCTGTTGGATTCTCATCAGTGCGCATGACTATATCTGGCCCAAGGATGTGTGCATGGTACAGAATAAAAAGGTTTTGAGAACAGTATTCATCAGTGCTCAGTGATTTATATCAACAGAAACTATGTCTCTCCAGAACAGAGAGACGGAGGGAGCAATAGTTTTCTGTAAAATGACTGAGCTCATATCCCCCGGAGCAACACTGAATATATGATGCCAGTCATCTGCATCCAAATAAAGAGAGAAATGCCAGCTTCGTCTAAACCCATTAAGCAAATTGCCATATTTGAAAGATGCATTTGTTTCTTTATTTTGATTTATTTAAACAAATTGACACCCAGAGGGCTCCAATCCCTTATAAATCGCAAGACAGTGGGTGATGTTTTAGAATAGCATATTCGCAGAGTGGAACACATGCATTTTCTGAAGCCCATTTAAAGGTTAACTCATGTAATAAAGCATTTATTTTGCTGTGGAACTTCATTTTGCTCATATCATTTATTTCACATCTGTTCTGTGACTTTCATTTATTTTCACAAGGGATATCATCTTCAGTAGTTCTGAATTGCATGCCACACTGATTCTTCCCTGGGTAAGAGTTTATTATCAAGGAACGAGATAAAGCTGAGGTCTAGATGAAGCTGTCTGATAATAAGAATGCAAACAGCTTGCTCTCTGTGACTTGTACCAGCCAGTGGCAGCCTTGCCTTTATTACTCTGCCATATTCCATGTCATGCTCTTGGACTGTTACACAATAATGAGCACTTTTTGACCTAGGTAAACTGTTAAACTGGCTGCTTACTGTGTATTACACCTTCAATGAGCTGAAAAAGAGTGAAGAATTCAAAATGACTAATAAAATGAAGGTTGTGCTCATGGAATATGATGAGCTGTTTTAGACGACTAAAAATATCAGCACAATATCCTTGTATTGTTAAAATGAGGTGAACCATTTTCTTGGCATAAATAAGAATTTTTACTGTGGGACTACATGTGATCTGTTCATTTAAGACTTGCAATATTTACCACAGCATCCTCTGTATGCCAAGTCATCCATGTCCAGTGATTGCATAGAATGCTCTATTTTACTTCTGACAATGAAACTGCTAAAGAGCAAATGTCAAGGTCAGATGGTTGATCCCCCTAAAATCAGCAGAGTGGAAAAATAGCGCCAAATGTGCTGAATGTCTCCTGATGGGGAGATATTTGAGACTCCTGCAGCTGGAATCCTGTGAGGATTTTCAGTTGGCATGCAAGTGCAAACAACTGAAAAAATGAAATGTGTTTTTGTGTGATAAATCGTTATATTTTCCAATGCTATGTACACTATAAGAAGCTATATGTAGTTTCATCTGTGTAAAAAATCCACACACACATACTGTACATGCATACATACATACTGTATATTAAAAAAATGCAAAACCTAGTAATTTGAAAGTGCGGTAAGACTGATTTGATTATGTCATTTGCAGTGCTTCATGGGAATGAAGCGGTTAATAAAAAGTTTTTAAAAAACCATAGCTCTACATTTTTATAATGTCATGCACAAGACACAGTGAGTACAATAGTGAAAAGCTGCACAGTGCAATACAGAAGTGCATTCTATGTGAACGGCCCCTAAAATGGTAGCAACCAACAAAAAAAATAGCTGAACAGCACTTTCCTATTCTTGAACAGTCACATAAATTATCAGGGTTTTTTTTTTTTTTTTTTTTTGTTTAATCAAAAAATCGGACAATGAAGGAAAGATGTGTCAGTTGGCATGAAGAGGAGACCGTTTTATTCTTAGAGTTATGTTTCGAAAAGCACATTCATGACCAACTTATACTTTATAGCCTAAGCACATTTTGAACAAAAGTGAGACAAGTAGGTATTTAAAAATGTTGCATGCTCTGTTCACCTATTAAATATCTTAAACTGTTAACCTAAAAGACTACAAAACATGACCCAAGATTATGGTGACCCAGAGTTTAAAATGACCCAGGGTTAATAATTTAAAGGGACTCATCACACACAAATTAAAATCCTGATAGAAAGAATAAATCATTTTTTGTGTGTATCTGTGTTTCCCAAAATAAAGTCTTACAGTTATGAAACAGCATGAAGTTTAGTTGCCTTAATGATAGAATTATAATTTGTGAGTGAATGATTCCTTTAATTGTCAAAAGCCCTATAAGGTATTGAACCCAGAAATCAAAGTCAAACTCTTTTCCGTTTCCTAAAGAAAGACGATTACTCACAGTTTAGTGCTGCACAACATTTCATTATGCTGGACCCAGCTGATGTGATAGGCACTTTGTAATTATGTGGTTGTAGGAGGCTTGTGATGAAGGGACACTCAGGGTCATCCTTCTGCATGAAGCATTTAAACATGTATTATTCAGCAGCCGAGCACAGAACATTTCCAGGGCCCTGTCAGAGCTGAGCTGCACAGCTTTACATTTCACAAACCACTCATTTACTGCAGCAAAAAAATACATTTAACATTGAGAGGAGACAAATATTGATCGCTGCTCAATACATGGTAGGTTGAATATACAGGCATCGTTTACCATTCCGTATGGTTAATAATAGCTTGCGTCTGATGCAGTAAGGATATAATGACTGTTTGCATTTCTTATGTGAAGTCTAAAACTGTGCATTGGACTGTGGAGCACATCTGAAAAATAATTCACAGTTATTTCCTCTGACAAGCTTTTTCAATTCTTTGAAATTAAGTATTTAAGAGGGAGCTTCAAGATGGGGAAAGTTTAAAAATTTAGTTAAAAAAAGAAGGAAAAAAAAGAAGATACGTTTCTAATATAAAATGTGTTCGATTTAGGGTTTAAATGTTTAAACAGCCAGACAAAATAAATAATAAATATGATTTTCACCTTGTGAATGAATAGATATGTGTGTGTGTGTGTGTGTGTGTGTGTGTGTGTGTGTGTGTGTGTGTGTGTGTGTATTCATTAGAATACTTCTTTAGGAAAATATATAATTTCAATCTACATTTTATACACAAAATTTTCTTATGAATACTTGATCTCCAATTTATAAAATAACTGTGTTATATTAATAATAAAAATTTACTTAATAATTAACTGTGAATAAAATGGAAGCCTGTTTCCATCATAGAATAATACAATAAAAAAAGATCATTGTGACTTTTTATCTCAGAATTGTAAATTCTGAGCTTTGATTTTTGAGTTTATGAAAAAAGAGTGAAGGGAAAAAAGTCATAATTGTTAGTTATAAACGTAGAATTGTGAGGAAAAGTATTTTTTCCTTTTTCTTTTACATTATATATACATATATATTGTACTACTTGCAGTATGTATTTACTGATGTAAGTTTGTTTGTAGTGATAGACTTAATCATATCAACTGAGCAACATAGCAATCACTTGCCCTAGCATCAAGTAGAAAATGCTAGCAATCACATAGTAACACACTAAAAACAAATATGAAGGCAGCAGACCAGATATTTTTGATTGTCTTAAGCTCTGGTGTTTGTGTAGGTGGACAGAAGAGCCTTCTGTCACTCTAGAGTCACTCTCCTGCATTCCTGGTATCCACCATCCTGGATCCCAGACAAAAGGGCCCATCTGGTTCAAATGCAGTAATCATCTTTCATCAATCAGCCACTTTTTCTCAAAACCAACCTAAATAGTAAAATATTGCATGGTAGTTGAGGTGATTTAATTCTGTACTTTAATGCACTGATGAGCTTGAGTCAAGACGCTCCACTTAAAAGAAACAGAATCACTGAAGCTTCTTACTCAAATGTTGCAGATTATGAAGAAGGGCAGACAGGCCCTAGAGATGAGTGTACTTCACCAAAGAAGGTCAGTCCTATGACATTTTATACAAGGGTAATCTTTGAAATGGCAGTTCTTGATTTCTGATGTAACATCAGGCATTTGAGAAAGAGGTACATGGGAAGATTTTTTTTTTATTTTATTTTTTAGGAAAGCCTTCACTACACTAGAAGATATTTTTTCAGTTTGGTTGCATTTGTTAAACTGTCTATCGTCAACTACTTTCAAGATGAATGATGTCAAATGAGCCTAATAATACCTTCATGAAAATAGTACCTGTATTGTGTTTGCACAGAGTAACTTACCTGTTCATTCTGCTTTGATCTTATTTGAAACTAGTTTCATCAGCACAGCAAATGACAAAATAACAGGAAATGATGTGTTCCAAAATGAAGGTTACTCACTTCTTGTTTAATTGTTATATAATCACACTAACAATGGTGTGATAATAGCTTCATTATAGTTTGATTCAGCACAGATCAATGCATAGAAACAAAATTAATCATGTCATTGTATCCATGTGACAATCTGAAACACAAAAATTATTATAATAATACTTGCTTAAAGAACCTGTATAAAAGGACTTGACTATCTTGCCTCAGTGAGTGGAAAATATGTGATAGAACTTGGTTTGTTAATGTAATGAAACCTGATCTTTTACAGATCTGGACAGATATGCTCCAATTTCATTAGTCAAGCAAATATTAATGTGTTTTATTAGAAACTAGATCTTAATCTAATATAATTTTCTGATGACAGACGATGCCAATGGTATTGTCTTATCCTTAACATACTATATTCCACAACATTCCACCAGAGTGGAATCAATATGCAGCTCAGTACATATTCTGAATTCTGTAAGGTAATTTCATACATCATAAACATTGTCTGCACACACTGGATCAGTTATGAATTTAATATCAAAAGCTCTGATGGGTCACTGTCCCTGGATTTGTCTATTTGTTCTGGTAGATTATGTTGCATCATGAAATTGCTTTTGTTTGCAGTATGTATTGTGCATCCCATGATGGCTTTCTCTGATATGAAACATTATCTATAATGAATTTACCCTCTCACAAATTCCATTCTTTTAAAGGCAATGTTGGAAACACAGAGGCCTGAACTACAGTCGGTGTTGCATAATTAATGGTTACTTTTAAAATTATTATACATTAATTAAAATTAAATGTTAAAATCGAACCTTAAAGGGAAAGTTGAAAAATGAAGAGTAATCATTTACTCACCTTCATGTTATTCCAAACCTGCCCTGCTGTAAAAGCATGCTTATGGGAGATGTAATTATATCTAGACTTTTAGACAAATAATGCAAAAATATTTGCCTCACAGTTACTGCTGAGGTTTTAACCGCCCTGAATGAGACACTATTCTTGGATATAAATAAAAAGAAACTTTTGATTTATTCATGATACATAATCTTCCATTCATTTTGAAATATTACCTCATTCATACACTGGATTTAGGCTGAGTATAAAAGCATAACTCAAGGTACTTGACATCAAAATGTTTCCTGACTCGTCATAACAGAGCAAATAGAAGATGTGACTTTAGTGTTACACTATTTTCCCTTAGGAGGTAAACACCTTTCTAATCTTGGATTTACCATCTATTCATTATTTATAGAGGTCAGTGATTTTGACTGGGAATGTTTTTCTTTGCCATTTCTCTAGAGACCCCATACAGGTGTCTTTACTCTGATTAAGTTATGAGTAATGCCACAGGGGTTTCCTTCAGCTGCAAGCCCAGATTTCAAAGATCAGCTCAGCTGCACGGTCAGAGGTGCGATAATGAGACCTCCTCCTGTAATATGTCTGTTAATGAGAGTAGAATTGGCATGCTGGGTGCGTGGGCTGATTTTCGCTCTGGCTCCTGTGGTGACCACTCTAGTGATGGGAATACAGATTCCCAGCGATATTACACTGCCAAGATAAGAAGTGGTCGGACGTCTGTTATAATGGCTTTATTTATGTAATAAGAAGCTGTTTGAATCTTTTACTGGCTAACAGCCTGATGGAATGCAATGAATTCATCATTTTGGTAAATTTCTAATACCTCACCTTATTATAATAGTAGGCATTGAGGGCAACAGTGCTTTGCTATTGTTGTTGTTTTTACCCGCTTTGATCATTCGCTCAAGATGTTTAACAAGATGTTCATTCATCAAGATGCTCTTTCCCATACAATGAAAGTGAATGGTGACCAGTGTCGAAAATTAAGAAAAGCGTTATCTGACTGTAATCCAAGTCTTCTGAAGTACTACAAGAGTTTGTGAGAGGAAACTTAAGTCACTGTGGTTCTTAAATCTCATCTGTGACCTCAAATCTGACACATCATATTTGAATATTAACGAACTAAAAGACTCGAGAGCTGCAGCAGAAGAGTTTTCTAAATTTCCTTTAATGAAACATTTCACAACACAAACATCACCCTCAAACACTCAAATTCCAAAGACCAAAAAGACTCCATGAAAGTCTTCTCAGTGTGCACCAACTGAGGCTCCTGCAGCAGTTAAAAAGCAGAGATCCAAATCCCCATGTGCACTGAGTGCACAATATACCACCAACTCAGACAAATCAGACGATGTGACCCCATTACATTCCCCCAACTTCATTCTGCATGGAAGACAGAACTGACACCCGTGAAGCTGTAAAGGGCCAGTGGCTCCTGCACTAGAACAGAATGATATCAAATTCAGCATCTAAACCCCAGAGTGAATGAACCATGCTGTATAATTGCAGATATAGAGTGCTGTATATGATACATTTTTGTAAGGCAGCCCAGAAGTTAGCATCACCCTGCTGCCCTCAACAAAAAAAAAACCCACAGGATTTTTCCATTGGAGTACTGCAGAAATTTTCACATTTTGACAAGAAGTAAAAAGCTATACAGTACACACATTGTCATTAAGCTTCCGACAACACATTCAGTCTTTATTTTACTTTTTTTTAACTGAAAGTAAAACGTTTTCCTTGAATAGTATGCAAGAGTGTGTTAATAAACATAATGAGGCTATGAAATTATGAACAAATGGAATCGGAAGTGCAAAAATATGAACTAGTTTCTTATAACATAATTCCTGCAGCAGTCTATTCACTGACTTAAGATATGCCAATATTCCTTCTGAGAACACTCTCAATTTCTTCAAGATATAGGACTTGTTTAAGTAGTATGACATTTTGCTTTAAGTGCTAGAGACTGTCAGATGCTTTTATGCTTTTAATCTCAAGTCAACCAAAATTACAAGAGCAAGTATACAGATAAAATAATTATTGTCCATCCTTAGCCATTTTATGTAATCAATGGTTCAGCTCACCCTTTGTTTCATCTGCTGATTGAAGCTAATATTAGTCTAAGAAGTAAATGGCAGCCCGTAGGGTTTCAATGGCGAGTTATCCATTACTAGCTTTCATTCAGATTAATTTTAAAGCACTAACAATGAAAGGGAAAAACAGAAAATAATGCACTTAGAGTACATACATTTAGGTCGATATTTGGACACAGGCACAATTTTTATTTTTTTAACAGCTGACAAAAACATATTCAAGTTACAGTTATATAATGGGTGACTCTCAACAGAATATTGAAAAATGTACTTTTTATTTATGATTATATTTGTTTATCCAATTACATCTGAGTCACTGAAAATGGGGGGACTGTGTATAAAAATGGTTCTGATGCCGAAGCATTTTATGTTATATTTTTGTTCAATCCCTTGAATTAAAGCTTAAAGTCTGCACTTCAATTTTATCATGATTGTTTTATCTTTCTATAAAATGTTCTGGTGGCATTTAGAGCCGAAATTATGTAGAGTGCGTCAGTGTCCAAATATGAACCTAACTGTATTTGTAAAGTCAGAGAAAGGCATTCAGAATTGAGGTAATATTGGAAAAAAATGCCATTGCCTAGAAGCACTCTCAGTGTGTAAATAACACTCTATTCTTGAATAAACTGAGGTAAATTTGTATGTGTATGGCCCATTAACAGCAGATGGTATTCACTCACATGACTGCTCAGTGATCAGTCCCTGTCTAAACACTTGAGGGCAAAGTCACCTCCCTGCCCACCCAGCTTCTAAAGTTATATTTACTGAAGAAGGTGCAGCTTTGGAAGCTGTCAAGCCCAATGGTGCTAAAGAAATGTATAATATCTGGAGAAAGCTATCTGTTAACATTTATAAAACATCTCCCTGGTAGAGACTCTCCTGAGCTGTGATTTGAAGGACAGCAGACAGATGTTAATCTATGTTTAATTATTGTGCTTGTAATTATTATTATTAATTATTAAGAATATTTCATTTATTTAATTGGCTTTAAGTGCACAAGGTTTCCTATTAAGCTTTTAAACTTTCAAGCTCTTGAGTTATGGAAACTAATCTTTAAATGTTTATACTCTTCTATAATTTGAAATAATCAATACACGTTATCAGAAAAGTAAATACATATTATTGCCAGATTCATTTAATAAGGATTGCATCTAAACAGGATATATTTTCCCTTCTAATATTTTTTGATAACTCTTACATATTATATTGCAATATTATTTGGAATATCCTTCAACCATCAGAGGGTTAGTATTTTTAGTAGAATGCCCTTCAACCAACAGAGGGTTAGTATTTTTTTATTTTTTTTACATAAAATGAATCAATCAATTTCTGAGAATTTCTTCTGGTAATAATCAAACTGCTTATAACAATTAAATTACTAAGACCTATGGCAAATGGTTTAACACTCTAGCTGGATGTTAATTTTCAGACACAGTTCCACACATATTTTAAATAAACATAATTTGGGTGTACTTACAATATTACTTTTAACTGATAGTTGATGGAGACCTGATTTCTCATGAAGCACAGTGAATTCACATGTATTTACAGTATACTGCCCAAGTACATAAATTAAACAAATAATATTTATTAAATATTTTAATGTACGTCTATTTTTCGTTTTTGTTTTATTGTAGGGAAAACAGAGTAAGAGTAGGAATACGGTTATGTGGCTAGAACCTTTGAGAAGCAGGCTATTTTGTCGTTGTTTTGTAAGTTTGAAAATGTTTTGCCAAATGAGGTCTTTAGGATCTTCAGCAAAAATATTTCTGGGTGCTTGAATTTAATTGCTGTTTATCGTTATACCAGTGTGTTAGTGTTTTCTCAGCTGCTGGACATCACAGCATCCAAAAACAGATTAATTATGGAACTGAAGACAGAAATATCCACTCTGACATCTCCATCTGCAGTGCTTATTCTTTACTAAGTTTTGCAACAACTTCTGTATAATGTCCTTTTTTTTTCTTACAAAGGTTAACAGACTCATTTCTGGACATTGTCAAAAAACATGATCCTAGCTGCTCTCCCACAGAGATTCAAAAGATCCTGAACAAACAATTTCAGAATCTTCAGCTTAACAACAACAACAAAAAAAGAAGTTCAGGCTACAGTATGTGTGATGACATTCATACAGGGTTCACTGTAGCCTGAACTTCTTTTTTTTTAATGGTAATTTCATTACTATTTTTGTTAAATATTATGTGTTAAAGTAAAACTGAAAGTCGTGACATTTGCTAAGTATGCTAACCCATACTCTGAATTTGTGCTCTGCATTTAACCCATCCAAGTGCACACATACAGCAGTGAGAAGTGAACACACCGTGAACACACACCCGGAGCAGTGGGCAGCTATATCCAGTTCCTGGGGAGCAACTGGGGGTTCAGTGTCTTGCTCAATAGCACTTCAACCATGGATATTGAGGCTGGAAGAGCGCTGGTTCATTCTGGTATTTTGGTTTTAGAACAGAGCTGAGTCATATACATCCGTCATATACAACACTCATAAATACATTTTGAGTTCTGCCATTAAAGTTAACATTAAATACATTGCATTTGTTGCTGTTACTAAGATGCTTATGAACATTTATTTATTGGTAAACATACATATCAGTCCTGTGTTTTACACTGTGCTCATTTGACATCAAGAATTCGTCATTTGTGTCATAGTTGTGTCAAGTTATTTTAGCTTTTTGTTCTTGTTAATTATTTCACCACTGGGTAGGCTTACTTCTTTCCTAAAATCAAGTCTTTTCACCAGCACATTTAGCACATCGCATAGACCAAACTAAAAAAAAAAATCCAGTTCACTAGAGAGCAATGTCTAGAGCCTGTCTAAAACAAAAAGAACTGTTAGACTATAATACAGATATCAATGTTACATGTCTGAATGGAGATGACTGAGAGCTGTTCACTTTTCACCATAGGTCCTCTGTCCTCATCCTATGAAATATGCTTCTAGCAATAGCCTCTTAACCTGTGCTCCAGATGTGCTGTGCCTATGGACTAAAAATCAAAATAAGGTCTAATCACCCTCTTTGCTACAGTTTGCTGCTCTCCCGTATCCTATTTCACAGTTCAGTGATATCAAACCACTGTGGCTCCAATTTCAACCAAGAGGACTAGAGGGAGATGTTTAAAAGGCCACACGCTCTCATGTCTTCAGTTCACACACTTTTGGTAGCTGTGGGTCAAGAGATAGCACAATATGATATGATATAGGACTGATAAAACCCATTGTTATCTGTAACCACAAGGCTAGATCATCATGACATTTGGTGTCAAGCTCTCATTTTAAATAACTTATGGTTGATATAAAAAAAAAAAAGAAGTCATACAACTGTAAAAGCTACAGAGAGTGCACTGAACTCTCTGGTGGAAGAGGTGGAAGAAACTGAAGTGCTCCCAGAGGATTTACTGGACCACTAATCAGCCCCCTCATGAGAGCCACTGCTCAGCTAAAACTACCAGATCTAAACACACTCCCCTCTAAAAACTTTCACACTTTTATACAACAGGAAGTAAAAATTGCATTTCTTATACACAATATTGCCTGTTCCTATTTTTGCTAGCAAAGCCACCAAATAATTGACCATTGCATCTCTGAACAAAACAGCATTGGTTTTCGATCCTGACTGTATCGTTGTTCTTGAAAGAAATGGCTGAGTGAATGATTCAGTTACTCATGAAATGAAATCAAGATCACTTGAGTTAAATTCAATCCATTTTAAGGCTTTGAGAAATTATTTTCAAAAGAAAAAAAACACTTTAGATTTATTAGAAATAGATTTAAAGGCTAAAGGTTTTTTAAAGGTTTTAAAGGCTAAAATTAGTGACTGCAGGAAAACCTACTGCTAATTCTACTACTACTAATAATGATTATTATAATTTTTTTCATCCTATTTAGGAATAAAAGCTTTCATTTATAGTAATTAGAAGTTTTAGATATTTTGTGTAGAAAAAAAAAGAAGATGATTGAATGATAAAAATGCTAAAAATAGATATAAGGTACTTATTTATATGAGGTAAGTATGCGTTCTATACTTGTCAGGGTTTAGCAAGGGAGGAACTCAGGTGCAGACAGGGATTCTCAAACAAAGGGTTTATTACAAAAAGGGGAAACAAAAACCCACGAGGGGGAAAACACGGAGCAAGGTAAAGACTAAATAACTAAAACAGGACTGGACTGACAAGATAAACAAGGACTCTAAATACTAACTATAAACAAACACTCACGGTAATACAAACACTTCTTAAGGAACGATCACAGAGTGGAACAATCACAATCACAGGTACAACAATCACAGGTACAATGAACCGACGCAAGACAGAGCACACTAGGAGATCGAAATAGGGGTACTAATCAAGACACGACAGGTGTTACAGATAGGACAATCAAGACACGACTAGGTTAACAAGGGGGGCGGGGCAAGGGAACGAGACAACACAAGCACATGGCCCAAAGACAAGGCCATGCGCTTGTACACAAAACATGGGTCTGTCATGATCCTGCCTCAAGACTAGGAAAAATCAAGGACACGAGGGCAGAATCATGACAGAACCCCTCCCTTAAGGAGCGGCTTCCAGACGCTCCTCAAGGGAACATCAAACACGGGACATGACTGACATGACAGACTGGGACACCGACACAAACCAACAAGACATGACAAATAATAACAATGGCAAACATGAATACACAACAGCAGGGTTGGGGTGACAAATCAAAAAAAACAAACAGGGAAGGGGAGGGGGCGGGACCACAAAGTTCATGGGGGACAGACCAGGGCGGGTGGGAGGGGTAGGAATCTTAGGAGGACAGGACAAAGGCTGACGACGGGGGGTACGGGCAGGTCTGGGTGGTGAGGGGCGGGGAGGGGTCTCGGGACAACTGACCGGGGACATGACGGGAGCAGACAAGGGACGCGGGGCAACACTTACGGGACACGGGGGGACAACATCTACTGGACACGGGGGGACAACATCTACTGGACACGGGGGGGACAATATCCACGGGACACGGGGCCACATCCACGGGACACATCGACAGGACACATGACTACATCCGCAGGACACGGGGCTACACTCACGGGACACGGGGAGACGACATCTACGGGACACGGGGCCACATTAACGGGACACGGGGCCACATCAACGGGACACGGGGCCACATCAACAGGACACGGGGCCACATCAACAGGACACGGGGCCACATCAACAGGACACGGGGCCACATCAACAGGACACGGGGGGACAACGGCTGGACACTTAGGACTTCTGGGGACAGGGTCAGGGGACAAAACAGGACTGACGGGGACTTCTAGGATTTGGACAAGACGGGACAAATAATCAGAAAAGGCTTTAGCAGCCAGGACAACTGGCATCTCCTTACGAGATGAGACAGACTGTACAAGAGTCTTTGCTGCAGAGTCGGCCGCGGCTCTCTCCTCCGCTCTCACGACTGCAGACTTGAATACGGCTCTGTTTTGCCGGCTCGGGCACGCCAGCGCTCTTCGCTGCTGGCTCGGGCACGCTCACCGCTGCTGGCTCGGGCACGCTCACCGCTGCTGGCTCGGGCACGCTCACCGCTGCTGGCTCGGGCACGCCAGCTCTCGACGCTGCTGGCTCGGGCACGCCAGCTCTCGACGCTGCTGGCACGGGCACGCCAGCTCTCGACGCTGCTGGCACGGGCACGCCAGCTCTCGACGCTGCTGGCACGGGCACGCCAGCTCTCGACGCTGCTGGCACGGGCACGCCAGCTCTCGACGCTGCTGGCACGGGCACGCCAGCTCTCGACGCTGCTGGCACGGGCACGCCAGCTCTCGACGCTGCTGGCACGGGCACGCCAGCTCTCGACGCTGCTGGCACGGGCACGCCAGCTCTCGACGCTGCTGGCACGGGCACGCCAGCTCTCGACGCTGCTGGCACGGGCACGCCAGCTCTCGACGTTGCTGGCACGGGCACGCCAGCTCTCGATGCTGCTGGCACGAGCACGCCAGCTCTCAACGCTGCTGGCATGGGCATCCAGCATTGCCTCCTGTCTGCTGAGTTCCATTGTGGTCGGTTCATTCTGTCAGGGTTTAGCAAGGGAGGAACTCAGGTGCAGACAGGGATTCTCAAACAAAGGGTTTATTACAAAAAGGGGAAACAAAAACCCACGAGGGGGAAAACACGGAGCAAGGTAAAGACTAAATAACTAAAACAGGACTGGACTGACAAGATAAACAAGGACTCTAAATACTAACTATAAACAAACACTCACGGTAATACAAACACTTCTTAAGGAACAATCACAGAGTGGCACAATCACAATCACAGGTACAACAATCACAGGTACAATGAACCGACGCAAGACAGAGCACACTAGGAGATCTAAATAGGGGTACTAATCAAGACGCGACAGGTGTTACAGATAGGACAATCAAGACACGACTAGGTTAACAAGGGGGGCGGGGCAAGGGAACGAGACAACACAAGCACATGGCCCAAAGACAAGGCCATGCGCTTGTACACAAAACATGGGTCTGTCATGATCCTGCCTCAAGACTAGGAAAAATCAAGGACACGAGGGCAGAATCATGACAATACTAGACTAACTGAGACTTGTCATGGCACTTGTATTCTGTTGTTGTTCTCTTGTTGACCTGACTGCTTCTATTGTTCTCATTTGTAAGTCGCTTTGGATAAAAGCGTCTGCTAAATGATTAAATGTAAATGTAATGTAAATGTAAGTCATCTTAATTAGTGTTAGTTAATTAGTTATCTTAATTAGTGTTTCCACTTATCTGAACTCACACAGCAGTCTATGTGATGACACAGTCATATATCAACAGCAAAAATTTAATTTCTTTTTTTTTTCAGCATACAGTTATTTACACTGTCCACAAACCCTTAATATTCCACAATATTCACTGACCTGAAATTCTAAGGCACTAAAAAGGGATTAAACAAACAAAATCTTGTCCCAGGGCATGAAGTGGGTTTAAGCTGCCCTTAATGCACAGAATCTTCAAGGAGGATTAGAGCTGGTGTGGAGGTGCACTTGACAGATAAGAACACAATGTAGTCCCTCTCAGCAGGGAATACTGAACTTACTTATAATGAAAGGGCAAATAACAACCAGTTAATATTATAATTAATATTAAAAAATAAAGACAGCAAGGCTAGATTGATATATATATATGTGTGTGTGTGTGTGTGTTTAATTTATTTTTTTAATATTATTTTACTTTGCATCAAATTTCTTATAAAGACCTTACTCTGAAGTACTGTGCAGGATAATCAGATCCCTGTATCACCTCACCTCTCTGAAAACACTTCTGTTTTCTGAGTTTTGCAGATCAGTCATTATCATTGGGCACTTGTGCCTATGTAGTGATAATGGAGACTGCTAATAGGAGAGGTAAACTCTGTGACCCTGACTGGTGCTCTCTAACCCAGCGACTGCATCCCAAAGAGTAGCTCTCATTACTCAGCAAGCGACTGCCACCATCTTTGCTCATTATCCTCTTCAGTACAAGAGTGGCTAACTTCTCAGTTGAGTAATTGCACTCAAGCCAACTCTCCCGTTCAGTGTGATCTCTGTGCAAGACAGCTACTTTTTTACAACAAATTGAAACAATGCAGCCAGTAGAAAATATTGCACATTAACATCTTTCAAACTGTTCATAAAACTGCTGTTAATGAAAAAACAAACGGCCTCTAAGAGTGTTTTTTGAAAGAAGCTCTTCTAATAAGTGGATCTCAAAATTTCCCTAAAAAAAAAAAAGGTTTTTGAATTAAAGACAGTTAACCCAGAAATGCCAATTCTGTAACCATTTACTCACCCTCAACACAAAAAAACTAGCAGGAACAGGACGTCAATATGATGGCAGGTTGAATGAAAATCGAACTGACATCATATTTGACGCCAATTTGAAATTTACTTAACATTGAAATTTACACAACCTAAAATCAACAAATATCAACATTAGTTGACATTGGTAGTCAACATCAAATTAACACTGACATTAGACGTTGAATTGACATTGAATTTTGGTATGCTGACATCCCAACCAAAATGTCAAGACACGCTCAATTAACTTCCATTAATTCACCTCCAGAGGTCATCATCCATAACACAGACTCTCACACTACACAGTATACCCTGGACTACATTTCCCATGCTCCAATTGACCAACCACATTCACCTCATAACTATCACACACAGCTGCCACCAATTACATGCACACAGCACAATCATCAGACACGCTTTATAAGCATTGGACTTCCTCTCACACACTGCAGATTATTGTTCTGCATATATCCCTCTCCTAGCGATAGCTGTGATACTAAAGCTTTTCCGTGTTAGTTCTCCTAGGGGGCTTTCACACTGGCAGTTTAGTGCGGAACGGGGCAGATCGCTGATGTGAATGCTGTCATCGGACCCTGGTGCGCACTGGGGTACCAAACCCAAGACTATCTACAGAAGGTGGTCTGAGTTCGGTTGCTCCCAAGCTGTGCCGCAGTTCGTGTGAATGTGCAAGCAACATGGACTCGGGTGCGCACTTGTTCAGGAAGTAAAGTATCCCTCGCATACGTAACACTGTCGATCATTGTTTCCTCAACACACGAGAGCCAAGGTTGATTCCACACACTCCTAAAAGTCCAAATTAAATAAATTAAAATTAAATAATTAAAATAATTAAAATAAATTATTATACTGTGCATAATAGCACCAAAATGACAAAAAAAATTACAACTATGCTCAGTCGCGTTGTGTTCTCCGTGCGCTTTCCGTGTGCATTTGTGATGATGTAAGGCGCCAGGAACAATCGCGTTTGGGCTCAGACCGCAGCTAACAAGCCCAGTGTAAAAGCCCTCTTTGTCAGAGCTTTTGTTCGAGTTTGAGCCCCGGTCCTGACAGAATAACCAAGCCACATTATGAACCCAGAGGTGCCAAATCCTCAAGAACTCCTTGCCTCAGTATGAGTCCACAGTCCAACGTCATGAGTCAGCACTAGTTCAGCAGGAGACTTTGATGACTAGACACTACCAGTTGCTGTCTGATCTCATGAGTTCTGTCCATCAGATCTTTGACCGGCTGCCCTCTACCTCAGTTACTGCTGCCTCTGTACCCCTTCCAGATTCTAGAGTGCTCTCTCCTCTAAGTGAACCCCGCCTACCTCCACCACAACATTTCTCAGGTGACCCCAGTGCATGTGATGGGTTCCTGACTCAATGCTCTCTCACGTTTGAACTACAACCATCGTCCTTCCCCTCAGATCGGGCCAAGATGGCATATGTAATCACCCTCCTTTCTGGCAAAGCTCTTTCTTGGGCAACCGCGGTCTGGAAGGCACAAGCCACCTTCTGTACAAGTTATTCTGCATTCGAAAAGGAGTTCAAGCGAGTCTTCGATCACCCCTTCAGTGGCCGACAAGCCTCAAAGAGACTTCTCACCCTCCGTCAAGGTAATGGCAGTGCAGCTGAATATGCCATTCAGTTTTGGACCGCTGCAGCAGGGAGTGGTTGGAACAATGAGGCCTTCATGGTGTGTTTCCTGAATGGTCTGTCAGAGGCAATCAAGGATGATCTGGCTACCAGAGAACCTGCTGTTGATCTGGAAACTCTTATCGATTAAGCAATCCAGCTGGATAATCGCCTGAGAGAGTGAAGCCGGAACCGCCCATCTGTTTCCTCATTGTCTGGCAGTCCAGCTCTTACTCAAATGCCACCAGCGCCCCAAGATTCTTCGGAACCCATGCAATTGGGTAGGACTAGGCTTTCCCCCTCGGAACGAGACCGTCATATGAGAGAGCGCTGTTGTCTATATTGTGGATTGTATGGTCATTTTCGCTCCACCTGCCACGAGCTTTCAGGAAACGCCCAGTCCCGTACAGGCAAGGAAGGACTGTGACGGGAGTTACACGCACCACTTCACCTTCCAACTCTGGGCTGTTCCTTCCTATCACACTCACTTGGAGAGAACAAAAACACCAACTCGAGGCATTGATTGATTCTGGCACTGCTGGGAATTTCATGGATGTTTCTCTTGCTAAGAGTCTCCAGATCCCTACTTATTCTCTTCCTGCACCCCTAACTGTGACAGCCTTGGATGGAAGATCATTGTCTCCCGGGAAAGTAACCCACCTCACCTCTCTCCTTGGTCTCACCACTTACCAGCACCAGGAGAGAATGTGCTTTCACCTTATACAGTCTCCAGAGTTCCCTGCTATCCTCGGTCACCCATGGCTTCTCCAGCATAATCCACACTTTGACTGGTCCACTGGAACTGTTCTCAGTTGGTGTCCCACCTGTCAGACTAAATGCTTTGCCCAGAACCCCCCTGACCTTATTCTCGAGTCCCAGGAAACCCTAGATCTGTCTCAAGTCCCTGCTCAGTACCACCACCTCAAAGCAGTGTTCAGTAAAAGGAAGGCCACCCCCTTACCACCTCATCGGCCTTATGACTGCACCATTGAGTTACTCCAGGGTACCTGTCCCCCCAGAGGTCGTATATTCTCTTTGTCTCCCCCTGAACAAACTGCTATGGACAGATACATTAATGAAGCTCTTGTGGCAGGGATCATCCAACCATCCACTTCCCCTGCTGGAGCTGGATTCTTTTTTGTTGGGAAGAAGGATGGCGGACTTCGACCATGTATTGATTACAGGAGCCTTAATAAGATAACCATTCAAAACCGCTATCCCTTGCCACTAATGACAACTGCATTTGAAATTCTGCAAGAAGCCTACCATTTTGTACACATTAGGCAAGGAGATGAGTGGAAAACTGCCTTCAACACGCCCAGTGGGCACTATGAATATATAGTTATACCCACAAAAATCTGGAATATATTCAGCAGGCAAAGCGACTAAACCCCCGCCAGGCAAGTTGGTCCTTATTTTTCAATAGATTCCAGTTCATCTTGTCCTACCGCCCTGGCTCTAAGAACCTAAAGCCTGATGCTTTGTCCCGAGCATATGTTAAAACTCCACAGGAAGATTGTGTTGCATCAATTATCCCAAGTTCCAAGATATTAACTCCTATCAGGTGGAATCTGGAAGATACAGTAAAACAAGCCCAAGCCAGAGAACCAGACCCAGGAGGGGGGCCAACCCACTGTCTGTTTGTCCCTAAAGCTGTCCGCTCTCAGATCCTCCAGTGGGGACACTCCTCTCGTCTCACTTGTCATCCTGGTTCCTCACGCACTCTTGAGTTCCTCCAAAGACGATTTTGGTGGCCAACTACTAAGGAGGATGTGACCGCATTTGTGAATGCATGTCCCACATGAAATGCAAAAATACCACATGCAAAATAAAATCTCTCACCACTCTCCTCAAGGGCTATTCCCTCTCTCCATACCTCATAGAACTTGGTCCCATCTTTCCATGGATTTTATCACTAGTCTTCCACTATCACAAGGCAACACCACTATCATGGTCATAGTAGATAGATTTTCCAAGGCCGCCAGATTTATTCCTCTGCCTAAACTACCCACCGCAAAAGAAACTGCTGAATTGGTTATAAACCATGTGTTCAGTGTCTTTGGAATTCCACAAGACATCGTCTCTGATCGAGGACCCCAGTTTTCCTCCCGATTCTGGTGGGCTTTTTGTGAATCTCTGGGGGCTACAGCGAGCCTGTCTTCTGGGTTTCACCCAGAGTCCAATGGACAAACAGAGCAGCTTAATCAAGATCTTGAGACTACACTGAGTATGGCAGATAACAATCCTACCTCTTGGTCTTCATTCATCATGTGGGCAGAATACGCACACCATACCCTTCGCTCCTCTGCAACAGGCATGTCCCCTTTCGAGTGCCAGTTTGGGTACACCCCTCCACTATTCCCTGAAGAAAAGGTGGAGGTTGCAGTTCCATCTGCTCATCAATTTGTTAAACACTGCCGCCAGACATTAAAAAAAGCCAGACTCAAGCTCCTTAGGGCCTCTCAGCAGTACCAGCGGCAGGCTAATCACAGACACAGACCTGCCCCCACTCTGCGCCCTGGCCAAAGAGTCTGGCTCTCCACTAAGAACATTCCCTTGCGGGTGGAGTCCCGCAAACTTTCCCAGAGATTCATCGGCCCCTTCAAGATTGCCAGGAAAGTGAACCCAGTTACCTATCAATCGTACTTGCCTAAGTCTTTGAAAATTAATCCAACTTTTCATGACTCCCTGTTAAAACCTGTTTTGTCTTCTCCTTTCCTTGCGACAGGTAGACCTCCTCCTCCTCGTATCATCGGGGGCCAGCCAGCTTACAGTCCACAGAATACTAGATGTCCGTCAAGTACGTGGGTCCCGGCAGTATCTTGTGGACTGGGAAGGCTATGGTCCCGAAGAGCGCTTCTGAGTTCCTGCCAAGAACATCTTAGACCCCAAACTAGTGCAAGAATTTTACGCTCGCAAGCTCAGTTTTCCTGGAGGGAAAGTCAGGAGCCGTTCCTAGACGGAGGGGTCCTGTCAGAGGATTTGTTTTGCAATGTGTTATTTTGGCCACTAGAGGTCCCCAATGTGCACTCATGTCAACATTGTGCCTTTCGTAATCAGTGTTATTGTTTCTCATTCTGGGCTGTCTATTTAAGCTGATTACTTCCTTTGCATCTTTGCTTGATTATTACTGTTCCTAAGCAAGTTGCTGCCGTAAGTCTGCTCTAGTTCCAAGATATATTCTTTGAAAGTATTTTTGAATTGTTTTCCTGTGAATAGTTTTGTTGTTTTTCTCTGAGTTTTTGTTTTGGAGACTATTTTACTATTTTTGACCCTTTCTGGTCTGAAGATTTTTCTGTTTTGTAACCTAACTCGATACAAAGGACATTTTGTTCCCTTTTGCTGTTTTTGTTAAATAAACTCTTCTGAGTTAAGTTAAGAAGGCGTCTGACTATTGGGTTCAACTTCCTCCTGTGGCTGAGCGGTAGAAATTAAGACTCTGGCATCAGAGACCCAAGTTTGAGCCCTGGTCCTGATACAGTTAGTCTTGTCTCTTTTTCTATTTTTCATAGTCTTGTTTTAGTTCCTTGTTTTCATTCTAATTTTCATAGTCTTGTCTCTGTTTCTAGTTTTCATATTCTTGTTTCAGTTTCTAGTTTTCATAGTTTAGTCTTTTTCTTGCCTTGCCCTGTTACTCGTGTTTTGACCTTTTTGATCTGGATACTTGATTACTCCTCTTGCTTCTCCCTCTGGATATTGTTCGCTCATCGAAGACCCATGCTTGCCCTAGGATTATTCTTGTGTCTTGCCAAATGTATACTGGTTTGCCAGTGTTTGACCCACGCCTGTTATGACCACATCTCTGTCCAATAAAAGCTTGCATATGGATCCGCAAAAATTTGGTTCTACTACCATACAAAGATCCTGATAAGCCCCTGTATAGTTTTTTGAAGGTTCTCTAACTTTCTCTTACTCTCTTAGTTTATTTGCGGAAAGGATTCAAAAATGAATTTAAATCCAGTGTGCTGAAGATTACGTGGTTCAACTTTTTTGCTCCCCTATAATGAAATATTCCAGGGCCCCCAAGACTTCTTGACCCAAGAAAAGCATAAAAGTGATTCAAATCATCTTTTGCCATTGAAATAAATTCCAATTCATAGCAAACATATGAGAGTGGATTTAAATTTAAGGAGGAGAATGTGATTCCTCTGGTTCTACATAGCACCATTCAACAAAGGTGCTATATACAGTAGTGTTTCCCCATGATTACAAGCCAGTGAACCACTTTTTGTGCTATTTATTCCGAACCTGTATGAGTTTCTTTTTTCTGTTGAGCACAAGAAAAGAAAGCATTTTTTCCATTCTATGAAACTCAATGGCTACATCAACTGTTTGGTTACCAACATTCTTTATAATATCCTTTTTGTGTGCAGCATGTTAGTCTATAATTTTATTTTTACATTTGTTAGGTCACCACTGAGTTCCAATGTAAATTCTATGTCCTAAAACTAAACCAAAGAGTTAGAGGACATCCCTGAATGTGATGATTTCTGAAATAAAGACGTTTGTCAGGGAATACCAACAGGCAGCTGAGAATGGGCTAATGACAGCAATTAGTGATTACAGACACACACAGCCTTATTCCCAGGCATTATCCATCACCAAAGAAACAATGTCTTCCATCATGGGAGAGTCCTTGATTGTATCATTCTCTGATAGCAAAGACATTCAAAACTAATGGATCTATTATTGTCATTGATACAAATGATGCTATTACTTCTTCTCTAATGAGAACATGAAATAGTAAAACACATTTTCAAACTCCAACCTTAGCACCTCTTCTTTTGTCCAATGATTTTGAACTCAGACTGTTTTTTTTTCCTGCATTCGGAAAACAGCACCACCCAAATGATGTAACCAACAGATAAAGCAAAATAGTTGTGCGAATGTAATATTCCATGTCTAAATTGTTGAAATGCATCCCACAGTGCCTAAGCAGTGTGGACGTGTTAAAATAGCAGTGGTCTGAGCAGGTTAATCTGGGATTTTAAGCCAGTGATCTAAACCACTTCAAAATGCCTGAAGGAAGGGATGATGACTCTCAATGGGATGAGGCGCATTGACATGACAACCACTCTGATCTTAGTACCCACCGAATTTACATCATGGGTCCAAGAGACTGATGGTGCAGGGGTGAGCTGAAAAACTAACCAAAACACAACATCAGTGTGACGTTCAGGCCCTGTGGTTATTAATTCATTATCATTATTCCAGTTCAGTTTTGTTTGATGTGCTTGAAACAGCTGCATTCCTGATTCTTTCACTAAAACGCTTCACATCGCCTGCTGTCAAAGATGCCATTAGCAGTTAGGTCCTGGTGTGATGAAGAGTGGAGAGCAGATGGAAAACGTACAGATGCAGGTGTCTGGGTTTAGATTTCACACATTCCTCAATAGATGCAATTGCAAATATGCAATGAAATGAGAACACAGCGAAGCTTCTTCTAAAAAACAAAAAGAAAGAAAAAATAACTTACAGCCATATGCTTGAAATCTGAATCTTCACTCACACTGTGTGCTGTGCTTTGAATTTGTATTCAAAACTAGGAAGTGAGAAGGTTCTTTTGTAATATTTTTTTAATAAACTCTGATCTCAAGAACAGATCAAGTTACTCAGTGCAAGGTTATTTCCTTGTCACTGCTCTTTGGGTAGAATGATGAATGGCTCTAGAATTTCTACATCCATTGAGATTTTTCAGCAATACAATCTCATATAGTTTAAGTGAGGTGAAATGAGCACTGTCTTGCATTGCATTGAACTATGGTAGTATTTACACATTTGTTTCTTCAAAATATGAAAATATAAGTACACTTATAATATATTACAGCTGTCAATGAATCAAAAAATCATACAGATTTCTGTAAATAAGTGTGATATTGCACCCAACATTAAATTTTGTAATCACTTTATTTCTAATCACTGTATTTTCACATTTGAACTATTTTTTTCTGTTCATATTAATTATTTCATATTTTAAGCACTTGTTTATTGTCATCTTTTTTTTTTTATTACAATGAATCAAGTCCAATATCACAGATACCAATACTGATGCTGGTGTCTCTCTAAAGAGAATGTAATCATTTATAATAATTATAGTATATTATATAAATATATTATGAACAATGTGACACAATATTCACAAACCCATTATAATAAATGCTAGATTTAACTTCGCTTTTTTAAATAGTGTGTTGTTTCTGTCTTTCAGCTCCCACTATTTGAATAATTGCTATCAATTAATTTGTCCCCCACTTTAAAATTTATTTTGCACATTCGTTTTCATGATAAATTTGCATTCTGTTAGCTAGTTATAGACATCTCTAGTTGTTCTATATCCCATCATGAGCCATACTAACCTGACAGATTACCTGCCGTTATCCACAAATCACTACAGATTGTACTCAAAGTGAAGGCAACACAATCACTTAACATAACGGCTACAAGCAGATGCACAGCATGACCCAGACAGTCTTGATTGGAACCTCCACAGCCAAAGATCTTGAGCATTCATACAGTAAATTTTACTCACAAAATGTACATTCGTACCAGCTGGATTCTCATTATGACCAAAAAAGACCTGAGGCCGATCATCAAAATGTGTCTTTAGTGGTGAAGCACTTACCCTTGGTTGAAGGGAATTGTTCTGTCCTGACTGTAAGGGAAAGAACAATGCTAAATGCAAATAAAAAAATATATTTTAATATATATTTAAAAGTTGAATTTACATATTAACAGTTAACAAGGAAAATGCTAACCTTAATTTGCTTGCTGACGTTATTAACTTACTGTAGTTTAGGCATCTTTTATTCACACTGTGGAAATAAGTTTGCATATTGTTGGACTTTTATTTTAGTATTTTCCATTTTCATTTTATTTTTAATTTATTATTATTATTTCACTTAATGTTTATTTTATTCAAGGCAACAAACATGTTTTATCATGGTTTTAGGTAACTATAATAACCCCGCCTGGTGCTTGACTTTAATTATTAGTACTTGATTAAGTTATGCTTGCAACATTTGATATTGCAGTGCCAAGCTTGACAACACAACCAAAGCAAGGTTGCCTTATATCATGCTTTAAAAAAATTTGAATTCAAAGGCGTCTGCATACCTGAGCAAAAACATGTTTGTTAATCATTTTTAAATGAATCTTTTATTATCTAAAAAGTCCTAAAGGAACATAAATACGTGTGAAAAGGGGAAAAAACTGTGATTTTGTTGTCTGTAGCTGTAGTATTTCCAACAAAAAAATAAATAAATAAATAAACGTTGCCAGGGTGATGGCCAAGACTAATCATATGCATCAGCACTAAAACTGCCTTTAAAAGCATCATTTAATTTTCTCCACATGGCCCTCATCTCCCAGGACATTCAACAGTATCTCTCTGATAAGCCCAAGCAAATCCGCAGTCAGTTTTGCATAAGTATATTTCTATTATGTACCCAAGCAGGGACGCTTTTAAGCTCCTTGCACTGCTGTCAGCTGGAGAGACATTTGACTTTGAAGTCAACATCAGTTTGGCTCACAATTTTAGCATGCCATCAGATTAATTCAAAACAGATGTGATTCATTTACAATGCCAATAACATTAAGAATTAAATGGACTGTGTGGAATTGGATAACATGGGTGAAGTTTCTGACAGTTTTCCTTTCCCTTTCACTTTCTTTTAAATTATCACAACATGGCCACATAACTCCTCTTCCTTTCCTTATCTGCATTATACCATACCCCCCCCCACCCCCCAAAAAAATAGCAATTAAAATTTCTCTATTTCTAGTCCCTGTTTTTATTGCCATACATTCAAGCTCATGGTAATTGTGAATGTCTCTGATACACAAAACAGCATCCAGCAGCAGCGCTGAAGATTAAACACTTAACTCTGTTCATTTTTCCCCTTGCCTATCGGCATTAAAAATGCATCCAGTCTGTTTTTTTGTTAAAAGCATATTACGCAAGACTCTAAATATACAGCTGTCCGCTGTGACAACTGCAGTTTTCTTCGCCTTTCAACAGGGACTCGAGAAGCTTTTAGTGGCTCAAATGACCCATCCTCTTTCTGCAGCCATCAGCACTGTTGGTCAAAAAGCATTTACCTCTCCCTGGCCCTTCATCCAGAATAAAACATACTGTAACTGAAATTATAATATCTGTGAATGAAGGGAACCTGAGTACACATTTATTTTTATTTATTTTTTGTATGTGATGCACATTTCAGGTTGTTGGAAATCACTATAAAGGACTTTCTAAAAAGAAACCACTGCTGGATTTGCCCAAATAAATTATTTGAAATATAAAAAGAAGGCACAGAAGTAGCTGAATGCTTTTGAAAAAAAATCTGATAACTGTCACAGCCACACCATCTACACTCCCTGAATTGGACACTTACGCCATGCCCACTCGTTCCCAATCACCAGAATTCTGAACACCTGTGCATCATCACCAGTGCCACATATAAAGCCCTCCGTCACCATCACCCATGGTCTGGTCTTGCACCGATCTCCTCACTTACCTGAACGCCATTTGTCTGACCTACCTGATCTGCTGTACCCTCTTCGTCATCATCTGTATTCCTGTTCCCATCGTCTTCGTCTGAGTCGCCATCTGTATCACCATCACCTAAAGGAAAGTTGTGTTATCACTGTGTCATCTACGTGTCAAGAGATTATCATTCTGTGTTTACTTCGTGTCAAGATCTGAAACCTCTGATTCACAATAAACACTATTGCACTGAATCCTCTTTGTCCTCGTCTGTGTCTGACAGAAGACCAGACCAAATGCCGAGCTCTTCAGATACAGGCGAGGACCACACCGCGGATCCCTTCACTGAACTGGTTCACGCTGTACGGTCCTCACTCATGCAACTTTCCTCACCTGCTGTCAACAGTTCACTGCCATCAAACACCGCTACAACTCCGGTCACTTCTTCAGTTGCCCCTGCAAGTCCCATGGCCAAACCAGCGACATACAGCAGCGAGGCGGAGGATTGCAGCGGGTTTCTGCTACAGTGTTCACTCTACCTGGAGTCCAACGCTCACTTATTCACCACCGAACGCAGCCGAGTTGCATTTATCATCAATCTGCTCACAGGTAAAGCTCAATGGGCTCCAATCTCTCTGGGAGTCGAATTCATCTGCTACTGGATCTGTTACTGATTTCTGTTCTCAGTTAAAATCTGTCTTTGGTCAACAAACTTCTGAATTATCTGTCCATGATCAACTATTTACAATTCGCCAACTGAGGAATGAGTCCGTGAGTGATTATGCTGTACGGTTCCGTACACTCGCTTACATAAGCGGTTGGAATGCAACTGCCTTAATTACAGCATATCGCCACGGCTTATGTAAGAAGATACAAAGTTTGATTGTTGTATATGAGGATTCACTGGGACTTGAGTGTCTTATTCAGAAATCCATCAGAGTCACCCAGAGACTCACTGCATGTCATCAACTCACTCCCACTGTACTTCCTCCGCCCGCTGTACCATCTGTCGCTCCTCCAGCACCTGAACCCATGCAAGTAGACTCACACCACCTATCTACATCGGAACGTCAGCGGAGGATTAACACCGGGCTGTGTCTCTACTGTGGGGGAGTGGACACCTATTACCATCATGTCCAGTACGACCTCCACGCCCAGCGGTGAGTACCATCCATATACCACCTCAAACTGCTCATTTGACTAAAACCTGGGTTACTCTAAGACATCTCCACTCTTCTGTTTCAGTACAAGCCCTCATCAACCAGCAAACATTAACTCGTCTAAGTGTCAAGCGTCATCAAAGCCCCGTCGAACTCAAAATAACAATTATGCAAGGAAAGTTGCTGGGCAGAGGTCATGTCCGCTATTTCTCCCCCACAATCATCCTCCGCGTGGGTCTCCTGCATGAGGAAGACAACACGTTCATGGTGCTGGAGGAATCCAATGCAGACATCATCCTGGGATGCCCATGGCTTAACCAACATCAACCACACATCCATTGGCCCACAGGTGAGATCCTGAAATGGGGAAAATCCTGTCATTCTACCTGCATCACTCCACCAGTTAAAGTTCCCAAGGTCATTCCTTCCATCAAGAAGTCATCCCTACTGGTCCAGTCAACATCAGTGGAAAGCCCCGAAACTAAGGTTGAACATACCATCCCTCCAGAATATCGGGCATTCCAGGATGTGTTCAGCAAGCGGTTGGCAACGAAACTTCCACCTCATCGGCCATGGGACTGCGCTATCGACCTCCTGCCTGGAGCAACCCTTCCAAAGGGACGAGTCTATCCTCTGTCCATTCCGGAGCAGAAGGCCAAGAATTCATCCGACCATCTACTTCCCCTGCCGCTTCCAGCTTTTTCTTCGTGGCCAAGAAGGACGGAGGCTTGAGGCCGTGTATAGATTATCGCCATCTCAACTCTCAAACAGTCAAATTCAGTTATCCTCTTCCCCTGGTCCCAGCTGCATTAGAACAACTACGCGGAGCCAAGATCTTCACGAAACTGGACTTGAGAAGTGCCTATAACTTAATCCGCATCCGGAAGGGGGACGAGTGGAAGACTGCTTTCATCACTCCTTCCGGGCACTATGAATACAGGGTCATGCCGTATGGGTTATCCAACAGTCCATCCGTCTTTCAAAACTACATGAACGAAGTCTTCAGAGAATACCTTAACCAGTTCGTAATTGTCTACATCGACGATATCCTCATTTACTCCACATCCAAGGAGGAACACATCCAACACGTCATACTCGTACTCCGAAAACTCCGGGAACACCATCTGTACCTCAAGTTGGAAAAATGTGAGTTCCACACGCCCTCAGTCCAGTTCCTGGGATACGTCATTGACCCACGTGGCGTGAAGATGGACCAGGGGAAGGTGGAAGCCATCACACACTGGCCCCAACCTGGTTCCATTAAAGAACTCCAACGCTTCCTGGGCTTTGCCAACTTTTATAGGAGATTCATCAAGAACTACAGTTTACTCAGCTCACCTCTAACCTCACTCCTCCGGAACCGGCCCAAGTCTCTGTCCTGGAACCCCATGGCCACTGAAGCTTTCTACCAGCTAAAACAAGCCTTCAAGACCGCTCCGATCCTAGCTCACCCTGATCCCAACCGACAGTTCATCGTGGAAGTGGACGCCTCATCAACCGGGGTCGGAGCGGTACTCTCCCAGCGGCAGGTGGATCCTCCACGACTCCATCCATGTGCCTTCTTCTCGAAGAAACTATCCCCAGCGGAGCAGAATTACGACATTGGTAACCGTGAGCTACTGGCCATCAAGCTGGTTCTGGAAGAGTGGTGTCATTGGCTGGAGGGAGCCAAGGTCCCTTTCGAGGTAATAACTGACCACCAGAACCTGGAATACCTCCGTGAAGCTAAGAGACTGAATCATCGCCAAGCTAGATGGGCCCTATTCTTCACGAGATTCGACTTTAAAGTCACGTATCGCCCTGGCTCCCAGAATAATAGAGCTGATGCTCTCTCCCGCCTTCATCAGGCAGATCCAGAACCAGAATCTCCTGAACCAATCCTCCCTCCAGCCATGATTGTAAGTCTCATTCAATGGGATATTAATCGTCTGATTGAACAAGAAAACCTTCAACACCCTGCTCCGCCGGGAGGTCCAGAAGGGAAACTCTTCGTCCCTCCTCAACATCGGATTACCCTTCTGGACTTAGCTCATACCTCTCCGGGATCTGGACATCCAGGCAGGAGGCGGACCCTCTCGCTCCTGCAACAACGTTACTGGTGGCCCTCGATGGATCAGGATACCTCCCGTTACCTCAAAGGATGCTCAGTCTGCGCCATAGCGGACACCCCTGTGAGACTCCCGGAAGGTAAACTGGTGCCTCTGCCCATTCTAGAACGTCCATGGATCCATATAGGTGTGGATTTCATGACTGACCTCCCCTCTTCTACAGGCAATACCTGTGTGCTGGTAGTAGTCGACAGGTTTCCGAAATCATGCAAACTTATCCCTCTCAAAGGACTTCCCACTGCGTTTGAAGCAGCAGAGGCACTATTCCACAATGTGTTCCGTCACTTTGACATTCCAGAAGACATCATCTCGCACAGGGGTCCCCAATTCATCTCCAGGGTCTGGTCAGCTTTCTTCCGTCTCCTAGGGGAATCCGTCAGCCTCTCTTCAGGATACCATCCACAGACCAACGGCCAGACTGAACATAAGATACAAGAGATTGGGAGCGGGCAGTTCAGAGGCATAAGGAGCAAGCGGACGCTCGTCGAAGACCTACGCCGCAATACCAACCTGGACAGCAAGTCTGGCTCTCGACGAGGGACATCCGCCTCCGGTTGCCCTGCCGTAAGCTGAGTCCCCAATACATCGGACCATTCACGATTGAACGGCAACTGAACGAAGTGACCTATAGACTCCTGCTGCCTGCACAGTACCGTATCTCACCTTCATTCCATGTTTCACTCCTCAAACCATTCACTGAACCTTTGTCTCCTCCATCCACAGAGCCTGGTGATGATGTCGTACCTCCTCCTCCCGCCATCGAAGAAGACAACAACATCTTCCGGGTGAGAGCTATCCTCGACTATCGACGACGGGGTCCTCAACTTGAGTAGCTTGTGGACTGGGAGGACTACGGCCTGGAGGAGCGTTGCTGGGTTAATCGTAACGACATCCTGGACCCCAGCCTTCTCACCGACTTTCACCGAGACCATCCAGACCGCCCCGCTCCCCGTGGCCATGGTAGACCCTGTCGTCGCACAAGATCCCAGCCGTCAGGAGCCGCCCGTGGAGGGGGGGGGGTACTGTCACAGCCACACCATCTACACTCCCTGAATCGGACACTTACGCCACGCCCACTCGTTCCCAATCACCAGAATTCTGAACACCTGTGCATCATCACCAGTGCCACATATAAAGCCCTCTGTCACCATCACCCATGGTCTGGTCTTGCACCGATCTCCTCACTTACCTGAACGCCATTCATCTGACCTACCTGATCTGCTGTACCCTCTTCGTCATCATCTGTATTCCTGTTCCCATCGTCTTCGTCTGAGTCGCCATCTGTATCACCATCACCTAAAGGAAAGTTGTGTTATCACTGTGTCATCTACGTGTCAAGACATTATCATTCTGTGTTTACTTCGTGTCAAGATTCACCTGTGTCTGAAACCTCTGATTCACAATAAACACTATTGCAATGAATCCTCTGTGTCCTCGTCTGTGTCTGACAATAACAGACTAACATTCAAAGGCTGACTGGTTTTAGCTGGTCTTCCAGCCTAGTCATAGCAGGTTTGGAGAGGTTTGGTTTTAGAGGCAACCAGCTTAGGACCAAGGAAGGACAGAACTATTAAAAGGGTGGTTGATTATGATTTCACTTTTTTAACTTTAGTTAGTGTGTTGCTGATAGACCACAAACAACATTATTTTCTTTTAAAGAAATCACTGTTAAAAGACTACAAAAAAGGTTGGTAGGGACTACAACATGTTTCTTCCTGGGTTTGCAACATCCCTAACTCATATGTTTACATAAATTCCTGCCCCCAGGAACATGAAACCGTAATGGTAAGGGGCTGTGATGTTTCCAGACAACGTGCACTAGGCAGCTAACACTGAGCCAGCTAACCAATCTGAGCCTGATTGTGTATTTCTGAGGGAGGGGCTTCATAGAACCCAGAATTCAACAAACCGTTTTGAGGAGAATAAAGGAACAATATGTGAATTTTTTTTTTTTTTTTTTTATGAAGCCTGAAAACATTACAAACTGCACCCCATACACACAATCAAGCTTTATAAAAAAAATGGATCAACCACCCTTTTAAATGTAAATATAAATGTAAGAAGAGTTTTAATTTAATGACTACAGTGGTGTTACCACAAAGGAAAATATGAATACCACATTTTCCTTACACATTTATTTGTAATTGTTATTTAATCATTATTTTCAACAAAGCTATTAAATATATTATTAAAAACAAAAATATATATAAGGGCTGTAACGGTACGTGTATAAGTACCGGACCGTTTCGGTACAGGGCTTTCAGTACAGTGCACCGAATGACCGAATGCAATATTTTGTGTGGAACATCGGTACATTTTCGTGTTTCCACACGAACATATTAAGTAGCGGGAATCTCCGTGTTCAGCACAAATCCCGTACAGGCGGCAAGGAAGTCGACCGGAAGTTGAAGTCGGCCGCCTGCCGCCATCTTGTAGCAAAACTTCGCTTGCGTTAGCATTCCCATTGACGTCCCATTCATTTTGGCGTCACTTTGACAGTGAATAACTTTACATCTGAGGCATTTAAAGACTCCATTTGTCCATTATTTATTTCTAAAGATACGGTAATATAATATATAATATGTAATATATACACAGGTACTAGAAGATTTAAATCTGTCAGACAGGTTGCTGACGTCATCAAGTTTAGTTTGAGTCTGCGCGTCAGAAACGGAAGTGCTAAAAAAACACTTTGGAAAAGTTATGTATATATTTATTTTTAAATATGAGCAGGCCTACAAGATGGGATTGGTAATCATACTGCTGCACTGTAATCATAGTTATTTATTTATATTTTTCATTATATTTTATTATGTGATATTGGTTTGAGACAGAGTATTTTATTTAGTGGAGAAATTTGCAGCGTTATTTTATTTCTTATTCATTTTTTATTATATATATATATATATATATATATATATATATATATATATATATATATATATATATATATATATATATATATATATATTATATTTTCTAAAAGTGTTTGAAAAAAGACAAAAAAAAATTTAAAAAAAAAATGTTAAAAAGTAATAAACAAGTAGTTTAATGTTTGAATTTCCTTCCCTTACTGTACCGAAAATGAACCGAACCGTGACTTTTAAACCGAGGTACAGTACGTACCGAACCGTGATTTTTGCATACCTAATATATATATTACAAATATCATATATTATTACTTAATAAAAATCATTACATTTTGAACATTACATCATCTCAAAAAAAGCTCCAATTGTCTATTAAACTGACCTTGACACCCTGCATATATCCCTATACTTCCATACAGTTGGTGAAAAAAAATGTTTAATGTCACAAAAACAAAAAAACAAAAGGTCACAAATGACCTACTATTCCCAGCAAGATTCATATTTTTTTCATAATTGTATCAGGACAGTTCTACCACCTTTACATTTTTTGCTTTATGCTCCCTAAAAACATTAAAAATTCATTTTAATTCTGAATTTAAAATCATAATCATCATAAAAAAGGAGTGTTTGATAAACTGTACTTATAAATTGCATAAATGGATCATTTTATGCCACTTAGTCAAAGAACACTGCAATAAGAAATTTACATTTTAATTTAGTCATTTAGCAGATGCTTTTATCTAAAGCAAGAGTCAGATGGTCAAATAAAGATGGAAGAGATGAGTTTTAAAGCCATTTCTTAAAGAAGGCTAGAACTCAGGCAGGTCATTCCACCAGGAGGAACTGAACAAAAGACCAACAGCTACAAGTTCCATCGCCATTCAGCAGGTGACAAATAAAGATGAATGAACACTTTTAACTTTATTTAATAAGTTTTATAACACCTGTTTCAGACCTGTAAGAGCTTCACTGTCACTGTTGTGCATTTGCCATGATTACTGCCGAAAAGTCATTATGGGGACACAACATGGTGCCATGCTTGAATGATTGATATGAGAGTAGAGCATTCAGTCACAGCAGGGCAGGGTTTTAAGGGGTCTCTCTGTGATGTCCGTCTTTTTCCTCTCTTCCTTTTTCAGAGCAGATCTGCCTCATGCCACGTTGCCTACTGCCCTTGACGGCCTATTAGATGAAAAACAGCCGTAATTACCTGTCATCACATACCCTGCCCTTGACCAAATGTGACCAAATGTGAATAAAAGCGCTTCTCTCGTTTAATCCCATGGGTCCATATTTTGGAAAGAACAAGTGAACTACTACTTCCACTTCCTTATTGTTATTTTGTCAAAAAACTGACGCAAGGCAACAAAAATTTTACAACTTTTGCAACACAATTTTTTCAAGCTGTTTCAGAAACAACAGCAAGGCAGAGCGAGCAGCGAGTTAAATGCCATGGACCTCTGTAACTGATTTCACCTTCAGTAGTTCTTAATTAAAAATGTACAAACAATTTTAAGGTCACATTAGCTAAATGGGCTAGCTAAACTAGCGAAATGTTACATGTGATAAATCATAAGTGTGATAAGTCATACTACCTGTTTGTCTGTGCAAAAGAAATCTGGGGAGGGCTAGGGAAACCTGTTTGAAAACAGTCATTAATTTTACAATTCCCTTTGGTGCCATTTGTAGAGCAGAAGCGACACAGCTCACCTTTAAACTCACCAGTGGTTTTGTTATGTAGCATGTGATGAATGGCGATGCCAGGTACTGTAGTCACAGGAGGGTTATGTGACATAAGATAAAGCATGAAAATATACATGCACTAATATCAGCCATGAACTGAAATATGTGTATGACCTTTGCATCATTAAGAAGCTTGAATGTGCAGTCTCTTCATTAAGCAAATGAGTGATTGTATGCTAATGACTGTGCAAAATCCAATTTAATGGGGATCCGTCTCAATTTAATTGAGCTTGGAAAGACCCAGAGAGCAGCTGCGCTGTCATGTGTAATCCTATGTTCTTGTCACAGAGAGAAACTCAAATGCACAAATATTCTCACCCTCTCTCTCTCTCTCTCTCTCTCTCTCTTTCTCTCTCTCTCTCACACACACACACACACATACATTCACTTCTATCTAAATAAGGCCACTGAACTGTTTTAGCTTCAAGCTAATTATAAGGACTACAGAGTCACTCAAACCTTTTGCATTTCAGAATAAAAATTAATATAAAGAAATGTAATTTAAAAATGCATATTTTATTTATAAATTGACTTTCCACTTGAAGATGTCTTCGAACAACCCAGGCTTATTGGAAATACATTGCTTCTTGCATGCCATGCGAAACATTCAAAGGAAATATCAAGTGGGTGAAACTTAAAGTGTATCATGTTTTATCCAAAAGATTGTTTGCTTTTACAACAATTGAGTTCTTTTATTTTGACTCAAGTTTCACATTTCTCGTAGCCAAGCACTTGCAATGCAGTAAGGTGAGCTACTGAGCAAGTTTACTGCATCAGAAAATATACGGAGCTAGTTATGTGAAAATATAGTAGTTTTAAAATCATGTACTGTGGTACATGTGTGTGAAGTCATTCTGCAAGGAACCATGCAAAAATTTGTCTTTATTAATTAACAATCTACCCCATGTAAATATGAAAATATTTAAAAAAAGGAATCGAATGAGTTGGTCTTTTACTGCCACTAGTTTTCATTTCAGCTGGAAATGTAATTGAATGAATACTTTAGGTACCTTTTTGGAGTTTCTGAAAAATGTCCCCGAAAGAGAGCTAAATAAATACACACACATGCACTACAAGAAACAGATAAATAGAGCAAAAAGCCATCTGCCTGACCGTTTAGAAGGGAGGCGACTTGGTTGAATCTCAACAAATCTCACAAGATGGGGAATATCATCAAAAGAACATGCAGAGATAAGAGCCCATCTGCTTCAGTCTCACAGCTCCAGAACCGGCCTCTCCTGCCAGCACTCATCTCCTCTCTCTCTCTCTCTGCATCCTTCAGCTGTTCTTCAGTGAGCTCAGTTTACAACAATGTATCACCAGAAAGGATGCTGATAGACTCAAGGTTCTGAACAGGTGAGGGTAAACATTCAGATAGCCAAAGAAAATCCTTGGCAATGTATGTCCAAAGTGTGTGTGCACTGCAGAATGGAGTGTGTAGCTCTTGTGGCAGTGTGCCCAGGCCAGAAGGGAGCAGGTGTAACAATTTTTGAATCAACCATCCTGAATAAAGTTAAATCAAACTGACTATTCATTTCCAACATGAAAATCAAGCTATAAAAAGCTTATTTCATCACAAATAATTTTTAATACTTATACGGAGGTCTTACAATCAACGTACGTCATTATTACACCATACTGGACAAACATTCTGTTATAAGAAGCACTTTTTGATATTTTTGAGACAAGTGCACAAGCTTTTGTTTATGGATTAGTTGAGATGTGCTCACAAAAGTCTAAAGAGCATGAAACAAAGGATTCCATGATTGGTTAAAAGGGTGCTGCAGGTGTAAGCCATAGAAGGGCACACTCATCATTCATTTCTGTGTCGTTTACTTGTATCCAGGCCAATGTCAGCATTGATTTGTCAGAAGAAAAAAAAAACTGAATGTGCATCTTTGCTCCACTGTGTTTACCTGCTGTGAAACTGAGAGCTTTGGGTTCACTTCTTTGTTCACTTTTTTGAAAATGTCCTATCTACAGCACAACGGCTGCTTACATGTCTTCATGCTGCTTCATTGGTCTGTTCTTCTCCCCATGGGTCTCATTTGAGGAAGCTGCCTGCAATTCAATTGGAAAGATGTGCGCAACTGTTTGATAGGGCTGAACTAGCAGGGATCCAGTGGTCCTCTGGGCTTTAATCTGCCAAATAACATTCGGCCCACAATACTTTAACAACCAGCATGAGCTTTTATTTCCTCTTACACTTGCACGTAAAATTGCTGTTTTGAGCTTTGGCGACTTTTAATGACTTAAAGAAAAGTAGCGCCCAAAACACCAGATGTCTGCTGCTTCTGGGATGTGTCTGCAAAATGCATCGTGCAAAATGCAAATGTTTTTATTAGTTTAAACTTTATTTCTGAATGCTCAATTATATATTATGTTAATACACTTTTGTTAACCAGGCATCAGGCGACTGCATCTAAAATCTTACTTAACTTTTTCTTCTTAATTAGTTTTTCATCTAATTTGCATAAAGTTCAGCATTTTTTTCAATGTTTTGATGCCCTCATGACTGGCCACGCTTTATTGTCATTCAGCTCCCCTAAAGAAATATGTAAAGTGTACTCTCTGTGCCAGTGGACACATAATAACAATCAAAACACTTTCTGTTCCCCCAGTTACTGACTGAATTAAGGAGCATGTGCTGAAACAGATGTCAAGTTAAGGTTTGTGGAGAAAAATTATGAACAATGAGCTTGTGCCGGTAAACAGAAAGTGCCAGATTAAGGAAAGTTTATAGCATATCTTTTATGAATGGGCATTTTGCATTTCACAAAAGTTTTACATCAAAGATCCCTATTCCATTAATTCACAACTCTCTTCTGAAGCATCCTGTGGATGTTCAGAAGCAATGTTTAGCTAAGCCGCATTTTGAACAGATTAGGAGTGGAGAGACAGTTCTCGTTCTTTAAAGATGAAGTGTGTACTGTTTTCACTGCCAGCTAAGTAAGCCAATTGTTAGTTTATTTCTACAATGTTGTTCTATTTGTTTGAGCATCAGTAATCAAAAACTTTGCCTTAACTGATTGCACCAGTGCATAAGGTTCTTTTTCAGTGGCCTTGTAATTTTTCTCATATGGAAAAATATAAAACCATTTCCTTTTGAGTGTGCTCTAAAAATCGACATCATTGCATCTTGACATGCAGTTTTGTTCAGTTAAAGCTTCAGCCCATCTCCCAATAACTCTCTCCATGATCACAGCACCCTGATCCTCCAGAGTCAAACAGCACAGTGACATCCATCTAAAATCTGTGAAGCGCAAACAGTCTTTGGCCAGCTGACACCGCATCAGAATATCTCTGTTGGATTACTGTGATTGTATTCAGAAATGGATCAGACAGCAAGTGGAAATTCTGAGGGTGATAATCTCTAGCTTTTGACAGAGAATTTATGATAAATGAGATTGTGTAACGGTGTGAAAAGCCGATGAGGAGTTAAATCAGTATACATGTGAAGGGGGACAATAAAACAGCACAACATAAAAGACAGGGTAGTTATTAGTATGACATATTCATATTTATTTGCAGGACCCTTGGAGTATTTAGGGCTTTTTCTAGGAGAATGTGACAAGAAATTTTGCTAGATACATTGGATAATTTCTCAACTGTATATTAAAAATCTAAAAGTCTAATCACCCATTATATGAACATGCACAGTAATGAAATACCATTTCAACAAGTTGATAACTTGATGAGGCGAATTTATTTTTGTCATGTTGTTCCCCAAGGTTCAGCATTGATAATTAACACCACAGAACTCAACATGCAAATTTAATGTCATTTTAAATAAAGTAATTGTTAAAGTTATAGGAGAATGAGCAGAGAACTTGAGAACTTGAAGGTGAGACTGTGGTTGTTGTTGTGTGTGTGTGTGTGTGTGTGTGTGTGTGTGGTGTGTGTGTGGCCGTGTGTGTGTGTGTGTGTGTGTGTGTGTGTGTGTGTGTGTGTGTGTGGCCGTGTGTGGCCGTGTGTGTGGCCGTGTGTGTGTGGCCATGTGTGTGTGGCCATGTTTTAGTGACATATCAGTACACAACTCTGTATAATGACATGGGTATGACACAGGTATTACAAGGAGAGGGTGGCTTATGAGGACCAACCCATATCCCCATTTTTCAAAACATTTATAAATCATACAGAATGAGTTTTTTTTTTTTTTTGAGAAAGTAAAAATGCACAGTTTCCTGTGAGGGTTAGGGTTAGGTGTAGGGCCATAGAATATACAGTTTGTATAAAAACAATTACGCCTATGGGATGTCCCCACTTTTCACAAAAACAAACGTGTGTGTGTGTGTTTAAATAATTCTATTTACAAGCAGTTTGGTCTTAATTAGATGTACTTCTACAATTCTGACAAACTGCAAAATACTGTGCTTAGACAACAAATTATAATGGAGAATGAATGTTATTAAAGACTGCGGGGAATGGTGGTATACTTTAGAACCCAGACAAACAAAAAAGATGAGAGAAACCCAGACAAAAAGCTGACAGAACAAAAAATAATGTGCTAAAAGCAACTTGTTCACTCTTTATCATTCCCTCTGTAATTTAGGATTTCTATGCATCTTGTAACAAGTATTAAACATCTTTCACTCTTGCATTTAACATTTATTTGACCCCCATTTCCCCCTTTTTCTCCAAAGAAACTTCATTTTTTTAAATTGTTTAAAATAATTCATATCTTCTCCTCTGTTCTGCCCTCCACACTCACACACACTTCATATGTTCTCCTGTTTACTTTTTAAATGGTTAGTCAGGTGGACCGGGATTTGAGTGTGAAGGGAGCAGAGAGGAAATTTAGTGCCAAGCACTGTGTCATGAGTTTTATCACACATCTTCTTCATTAAACTCACTCAACTAACCTGCAGCTTCAGCTGTCTGGGCTGAAAACACACATCTTCTTTCCTCAAACAGGCTTTCTAAAGCTTAACCAGACCTCCTCTCTTCAGCATCAAGCCCACAACTGCTGACAAACAAGAAACCCTATGAAAATTTCAATAAGCAATCAGGCTTAATGAGCAAGAAACGCTCACCCAAATGCTCCAACCTTCAAAGTGACTGCTGAGGATTATAGAAGAGAGAGATTTACATCAAATATGGCAAATATTCAGAAAACTCAAGAGTGCTGAGTGAAACACATACAGTATACAGAATAAAGCATTTCTAAAGTTCTTGATTGTAGACTTTTTTTTTAAGTAAGTATCCACATAAACATACAAAACAAATATTGTTTTATTGCTTATAACTTTTGACAAGCATGTATTGATGTTTGGAACCTACACCTTCAGGGCATGATGGTTGCAGTGCAAATCGCAAATGTTGTAAATTGATAAAGCATTATGAAGATATAGGCTAATGTCCTTACTTCCAGATTGGTGTTACAGCCATATGTTTTTGTGCCTCAAAAATCCAAATTAGTGAGACTTCATCTAAATAAAGTGCTGTAGTGAGTGATTATATATATTTTTTAGGCCAGACAGGAAGTAAGCACTGAATAAAAAAATAAACTAAAATTATAGGATTTTGGCTTTTGGAATATTGCAGTAAATAATCTCTTTTTGACCACATATTCAGTCCCTCTCAGCAACAGCAAGAGTGCTATTACTGATGCTATTTGTGCTGTAGAGTAAAATGTGAAAATATTTTGAGCTTGTGTTAACAGACCTTATTTCAGGCATTTAATCAAACAAATGACTTTGGGCTGGTGGAAAGACGTCATCCCTGCAGCACTCGGTTTGATCTCAGCTAGTTTGTTGAAAACTGAGCAATACTCAAATGGAAGAAAGACAAATCCATTCAGGTGCTCTCAGGGTATGGTTACATGACAGATACCAAGATTTCCTTCAATATGTAAAAGCATTATGAAATCAAGAAGTCATCCCTTTCTGTGTGGTATCCTTGCCATCAAATTCATTGTTGCACTAAATGCAAATGTTATAATGCTAGAAGATTTGAGAGACCAAGTCTGGCACCAGAAATATTGAGATCAGTGTCTCAAATGTAATAACTTTTTATTGCCGTACTAGAAAAATAAAGAACTAACATGCCTATGAGCATCAGAGTTAATGACCCCTGAATTCACGAAAGAACATTATAATGTCCAGAGTAACTACAGTTTCTGAACAGAGCATGAACTGTCATCTGTTTACGAAGTCAGTAAACTTTGGAGACAACCTCAGAACTGAGAGAGGACAGATAGAGAGGTGGACAGTTATCATCCATCACTCATTCTTTCAGTGTTGATTAGGGTTCTTCTTGAAACAGTGGGATTAACAGTGACGGCTCAAATAGGCTTGCATCAACTGTCTCAGGAGCTTTGCAGATGTTCGACAGGATTCAAGAGAGCAAACAGGAGAGACAATTTGTCTCTGTCCCATGGGAAGGTTTACTGATTAGAAGTGGATTTGCCAGTGCTTGGACAGAATAAAACATTTTTTTCTGATGCAAAAGAGCAAGACAATGAGGTAGAAACAAATCGTTTTTCAGATTGCCTTCATCGACTTCGAAATCAAAATCATTAGTAAGCTAGTTTGATACAAACTTTTTCAAATATCAAACAGACTTTTTGTACCAAAAGTCATATTTTTTATTTTTGCTATTTACATGCAATACATATGCAAATTTTTTAAAGATGTTTTAGTTCAATAACTATTTAATATATATTTTATTATTTTGTTTTAAAGGTTTATGATGTAATTGTATTTACTGCTCTCATATATATGGTTCAAAACATATTGCCATGGGCTTTATTTCTCATATTTATTGGAGGGAAATAGTGAAAATCAACAGTGGAGAGAACTTCTGAGATGCTGAAAAATGGTTGAACTAAAATAACTGCTCATTATAAAAGCTCACAGAGAATTTGTTCGCTGCTCTCTGCTCACTGCTTTCTTCGGAGAAAGAAAAAAAAGCATTTTTGTCTGTACATTGATAAAATGCTTGGCATTTAAGAACAACAGCGCTGTAAAGCACAGATTGAGCCCACATCAGACAATCTATAAAAGCACACAAACCAAATCACCAAAACAAGCACTTAGCACATCTGTCAAAAAACATAATCCAGCCACAATGGCCTTCCACTTATCAGCACAAAGCCCATTAGTATTCACCGCCAGCGAGCATGCTGCTCTTTCTCATGATAATAGACTGGGGGTGGAGAGGTGATGAGAGGGAAAACCGATGGCGTGCCGTATTCCAGGTCAGCGTGGCACACGTCCCTGTGATGTGGAAAACCATCTGCTGAGCCCCCATCTGCACAGTCTACAGCCCCATTTACATGGCACTTCATCAGCAGAGTTGTGTTTGCCAGCCCAGCCTTTCCCCACTGCACTCGGCCATTCAAACACAAATTAATCTGCCATATTCAACTCCCTCGAGAGTTTGACAACGGCCGCTGGGTTTTGTTACCATTTCATTTCCATATATTGAATGGAGGAGAAAATTGCTCGATTTTGGATCTGAGATGAAATGAGAGGGGGAGAAAGAGAGAGAGAGTCAGGAAGTACCTGTGAAATATAGGCTACTCTACATTTGCATGCTTTATGGCTGGCTCTACCTTTAACGGTTTAATGTGCAGCTTTGAGGCAAAGTATTTCTACAAATACATGCATTATGCACAGTATAGGGAGAACGGGCATCAGAAGTGAAATAGTAAAAAATGGTCAGTCCAATTCTAAATAAAAAATAATTTAAAAAATTGAAATTAAATTCCAATATCATAATAATGTTGTAGCTGTTGGCTCATGAGTGTGAGGTGAACACAATGAAATATGCACACTTTCAGACAAGAGTGATCCATATAAAGATGACAGATTTGAACTGAAATGTTGAACTTTAAATCTGATAAAGGTACGTAGTTTAAAAATTACAGTATTTTTGTATGCTTTAAAATTACAAAATCATTTGTATGCTTTTTTTTTTTTTACTTTTGTGTTTGAATTTAACTGAAAAGTCAAAAATAGTTGGTATAATGGCAGGTTTCATTGAGAAAAATCACCTCATACAGAGGGGACACAAAAGGTCAACGTGTTCAATGAACTATATAGTTTAATAACATTCTAAAACATATTGCTCAGCCTTTTGGAAAATGTAGAATCACAGCAACAAAATAAGACTTTCTAAATATGACTACACCAGTGTTATTTTAGCACTGAGAGATTATTATAACACTTTAATTTATTTATTTATTGTATTTTCACCAAGTGAAGAGTACAAAATGACAGTAAACACTTCACATTACTCTTCAAAAGACAATTATGTAGCAAGCAAGAGATGGTTTCTAAAAATGTACATAAAAGCTGAATGGAAAATTTTGCCCCATATTTATGATGACAGACTGCCTATGCCTGCCTAGCCCAATATTTATCCTACTTTCATCACTCTATTTTGGGTATCTTCTGTTAAGCACTTAGAACAATGGAGCTCTGAAAAGCTACCATTGTACTATTCTCTTCTAGATCGAGTTGCTCATTTGCCACAAGTGCTTCACTAAAATGGAGTAAAACACTGCTAACATTTGAATATGGACGATTGCAGATTAAAGTACTTTTGTTGGGAAAAAAAATTCACATGAATATCAATTATTTAGATTTACATCTTCTTCAATAATGAATAAACACTTCATATATTAATGAGTTACACTGTGAGTCCTGTTTAAGAAGCTTTGGACTTGAATGGAGATACAGATTTATGCCTTTTTTGTAGTTATATTTCAGTTTCAAATGTATTTTAAAGCAGGATGTAAGTGGATTCTACAGGTTTGAAGTGGATTATAAAAACCTACTAAAATAAAAGCATCAGTATTTATGTTGATCTTTTCTTTCGTAGTCATTTATCCATAGTGCTTCAAGGTCAGAGCACTTCAGGCTTGAAAGGACATGACACTTCACAAAACTATCACCTTAATCAGATTCATAGCCTCATATGACCGCTGAAGTCATTTACAAGAAGATGCACGTGACTCACACTGTTATGAATGTATTCCTACCCAGGAGGGCTAATAACACACACAGAGCAATAAACAACTGCGCTATTGTCAATTCATAAGGTATAAATGATTGCCGGCCATCAAATGCACACAGGCCTCATACAATTCATATCAAGCACATTTGAATATCAATTTCAGCCTTTCTTTTGCAGCAGCATCCACCCGTACAATTTCAATAGTATTCCTCTTCATTTGCATTGAGAATTTGACCCTGTCTCTTCAGCATTGGTTTTCCTTGAAAAAGCACTGTTTGTGCACGGTTAGTATATAATGAATGTCTGAATAGACTGTGGACTGGAGTCAGGGCCATGTTGAAGAAAAACAACAACCTCCAAAAAACAATCTTTGAGGAGGAGAGAAAAGCAATGAATATTTTACAGGGTGTGTGCAGTGGAGGGCTCGGCGGGGTGACTCAGAGACATTTATGGAGCTTATCAAACCCAGATCTCCCACAGAGGTCTGCACACGGATCACAGACCGTGGCAGCTGTTTATAAGGTGAACTATTGGTGAGTTCCCGACCCAGTAGTGGCTTGATTTACCTCAATCAGAGGGATATTATTCCTCCAACGAAAAAGAAAAAATTAGACTGTACTTCTGAAAATAAGAATGTTCAGTGGCGGGGTTTCTGCTCATGAGATTACAGACGTCATTCGACGCATGCGTCTGCTCGTGTGATTTCATTGAGCTGACTCAGTGTGTGCTCAGTCTGCTGTGGGCTTATGTATTCAAATATTCATATTTTCAGAGGAATCTGTCAACGCTGAAGAGGACACATGCTAAACGAAGCTGGAAAACCGAGAGCTTGAACCTGCTGTTCTGAATTTTTTCCAATTCTTTATACAGCACAAATTTATAATAGTGGCAATAAATGTCAAATCCTAATTAAGATTGTCTTTTTGTTTTCTCAGTCTAAATAAAGGAATATTTCACTGAGAAATGTAAATTCTGTCCGTATTTACTCACCTTCATATTGTTTCATACCTGTATGGCTTTCTTTTTTCCATGGAACATAAAAGAAAAAATAAAACATTTTGATGAAAATTCATGCTATTTTTTTTTTTTTTTACCCAGTCAAGAGACTATATGCTTTTGTTGTATGGAGCAGCATAAACATTTTTCAAAACATCTCCTTTTGTGTTCCATTAATTTAATTTAAAGTCAATTAAGACATTATGTTCATGTTTTGGGTGATCTGAGCTTTTATTGCGATTCTGTACGTCTTTGTAAAATCAAATATGGTCATAAACAAGAGCAGACATAGTAGCATTAAAGTACTGTCTTAAAAATGTAAGGAACAGTGTGCTATATAAACATGACAGCACACAGAGGAGAAATCAATCAGTATCTACTGCAAGTGATGTTTGTATTCTGACATCCCCTGAGGAATGATTTTTGATCTAACAGCCTGCAGTGCAAAAAACTTTTGCTTGTCGTGTCTTCTGAATCTTTGTGTGGAAATCTTTTGTCCTCGTCTAGCAGTAGTAATTGTGCTTCACGTTATGTGATGATTTGAGCAAATACTACACAGCACATCTTGGCATGTTAATGTGGTGTGTGGTATCACTTTCTAAGCGATCAGATTTAGAAATAAATAACCACCTACAATGCCCTAGTAACCACCCAGGAACCGTATAACTAAAAACTGAAAAAGCAGTGCATTGGCGATCGCCAAAAACACCCTAAATGCATCGAGTTTCAAGCATCAATCATGGTTTCAACATGACATTGAACAGTTTTTTTGTTTGTTTGTTTTGTTTTCATCATCCACTAATGGAATTCAAAGACAACAATGTAAGGGAATTATTATTTTTTTTCCCCAAACAGGCTAAGCTGATTTTGTGACATGGCTGTATGCACTAAAATATCATGACCTTTCTGAATTTCATCAGATATGACGTATTCATTCATTCATCTGAGCTTAAGAAATCATGTTCAATCAAACGGAGAGTCAGCGTAAATCATCTCTCGTGTCTGTTGGTTAAACCAAATCTAGTAAGTTTGATGTTGTGTGCCATCTGGCTGGTTTCCGTCATCTGGGCAACTTTTCATTTGAAATTATTATTCATAATTACCATAAACGCTGTATCCTGAATCCACTTCTGTGGATTTCAAGGACATTTCAAGTATGATCTCTTGATGGCTGAGGCAAAAGAAAAACATTTTTGCTGTTTTTACATGGAAATTAGAGCACTAACAATACCAACACCTATGAAAAGGATCATAATGTTAATGATGGTTAAAGTGGACCTGAAAAAGAAACCTTTGTACCAAGACACCTGTTCCTTTTTGTTAAACCTGGCAAGACAACTGAAGGAAAGGATTTGGCAATCATGGCCATAATTGCCTGGAACATTTATGACTAATACCAGTCAAAGTAGCATGAATATAATTTCCATCAAACGTTTATGATGTGCTCTATTCATGTTCTGTGTTTTGGACTAGGATGAAGAAAATGCATTATGTTGACACCACAGAGGGTTCTGAATGGTCTTACGTAAGTTTGTGAAAGGCTTGAAAGGACAGTCATATTCAGCACTTAACAGTCAGCAACTATTAAATTATCAAAGACCAACAAAGCCTTTCCCTCTCCCAAACTACGAAGAATAGTGAAGTAGCTGAATATGATAAAAGCACCATGACAGATGTAGGATTAGTTCTCCTTAAACCTGCACTACAAAAAGTGGTGAAAACATAAAACAGCAGGTTTAGTTTTACCTCGGTTGTGAGTCGACAGTCTCAACACTGCTCTTCTGCACAGATGATTCTGATATTTTGAGGGTGCACGGATGAATGTTATCACCATATCTTGCTAGCTACACAAAGATTTACGAAGAAGAAAATCCCACAAGATGAACATCTGAAAAATAAGCCATCGGAGGAAGTAGCATAAAGTAGCCACCACAGTAGCCTGACCATGTTTTCTTTGTACTGACATGAGTATAAAATCATTCATTTGGAATAAATTAGCCCCAATTCCACAATTAATTTAAAGCGATTTAACCCGTTCACTATGGATTACTATAGTGAATTGAGGTAAGGCAAGAACGCAGTTTGCTCAATAATGGTATTTGGTTCACTTTTATATATAAAAGGTCTTTCATATTGCATTTATAATGACAGACAAGAACTGTGATTAACACCAAATTATGGACCATGTGAGGCGTAACAATGAGCACAGAGATTAAAGACACATATAAAGTATAGTACTGTATTTATGGGTGTAGCATTTTCCTCTACATACAATATTTCTTTTAACACAATGAGTTTATCTTGTCCGACAAAGAGAGAGAGAGAGGTGTAAAAAGAACAATAAGAGCAAATATCACACAGTAGTTTCAATATTTTCAATAATCTCCACAATGGATTTGGAAGGGGACAGTAGGGTGCATTCATCCTGATCCCATAGACTTCCCGGACTTGAGTGTCCATCAGTGCTAAGTTCATCCTCTTCCTCAGACTCTTCCTCACAGGACTCCAGATAGTGTCCTCCCAGTGCGTTGATCCCTGAGTCCTCGGAGTTGGAGGGCGAAGAGCAGTGGCCCATTTTTGGTCCTTTAACAGTCTCTTCAACAGTCTGCTGCAGTTTCTGTGGAGTCAGAGAGGCGGGATTTATTTGAGGTGGAGTGGGAGGGGCCTCCGTGTGAACCGGGGGCCGCTGAACGTAACACATCTTGCCGTTGATGCGTTTGACAATGTAGTCATCGATAAACAGTTCAGCAATGTTGCAGTATTTGGGAGATTCTGGGCAAGGTGGAGGCAGGAAACAGGGGGAGATGCGGAGGAAGCGTTCAGTCAGAGAGATGGACAGATCGATGGTGTCGGTGCAGTCAGATGGAGAAGCTGGAACAGCTGTGCTGGGTAGCTGAGCCACATTGGTCATGGGCTGGTAGACATATTTACCTGTACAGACAGAGTAAAAGGAGTTCATTACCTGGGTGTGTTAGAAAGTACATAGGAATTTGAGCATTACAATTTTATTATCTCATCAACACTAAAGCAAGCAGTAAATTGCTAATGAGCCTTTGAGAATATTTATGTAGCAAAGTGTGAATATACTCACCTTCGGGCCTTCATATAGATGATATTGTTTCTTTATCAGAACAGATTTGGAGAAATGCATAATTTGCTCACTAATGCATCCTCTGCAGTGAATGGGTGCCGTCAGACTGAGAGTGTAAACCACTGATGAAATCATCGCAATAATACACTACTAATCCACATGATCTTGGTGTGCTTGATCTGTGCATATTTCTCTCCTGATTCAGATGAGAGGACTTTTTCACTGGAGAGAGCGATATTAATGATAGAGGACTCATTTGAAGTAAAAACTTCTGAATGATTGATTTGTTTCTTACGAACATGCAGCTTTTCACTTCACAACATGTTAACTGATGGACTAGAGTTCATGTGAATTATTTTTGGATTATTGTGATGTTTTTATTAGCTGTTTGGACTCATTCTGACGGCACCCATTCACTGAAGAGGATCAATTTGATGTCAAACTGATGTGATGCTAAATTTCTCTAAATCTGTTCTGACAGAGAAGCAAACTAATTTACATCATGGATGGCCCCTGGGTGAGTAAATACTCAGCAAAATTGTGTTTTATTTTTGGGTGAACTGTTCCTTTAAGTATTACTGAGGCATCCAAAAAAAAAGAAACAAAAAAAAAAAAGATAATATTATGCATTGCATTAAAACTCACAGGATGCTTCATTATGTACGGTCTCTTGCAGTGCGCTGCAGTATTAGTGCCAGACCTCTGGTCTGAATGTCATCATCATTTACAAATCAATCGGTTTTGTTTCCATTAAAGCACACATATCAGTATCTCACACAGAGAAAGTTATTCAAAAACCTGCGGCGTGCATCTGCATGCCGATGAAAACTACTGGCGCACACAAGTTAAGTTCATCTTCGGATTTGCTGTCATAAAAGACAGCAGATCAAAAAAAAAAAATGTATTTCATGGAAACATATTTCATTACATAATAATAATAATAATAATAATAATAATAATAAACTGTGCACATTCAGAGTAGTCAGAGATAAAAATGAATAATCCAAATATTATGCTGTAATCCACTGAGGTTGTATTACAGTGCAGCAATACTGCTTTCACAGAATTAATTAACCGGCCTTATTCTACACGTTGTAGCATTTTATTTTTTATCACAGTCCACTAAGAATGTTAGATAATGTTTCTTGCAACCAAAAGAATCATGATTTAGTTGTTTGATGGTTTTCCTTTGAATCTTATTGTAACTATAACACTTCTATGCAAAAATAACCTCTGTTGGTGATTGGTTAACCTCTCTGCGTATGAAATGAGAAACAGCCCCACGGCAAAGCTGTTGAATGGGCTTTTCTTTTTATTTTATTTTTTAAAAGTGGGAAGTTTATTTAAAAAAAAAAAAAAGATTTATTGTTAGATAATGGTTCAGGGAGCATGAGGAATCATTTTCATGCATGAATTGGCCACCACAGAGTCCTGAGCTTAGCCCCACTGAAAGTCTTTGGTACACTCTAAAAATTACCCAACTGCTGGGCTGAACCTATTGGGTCATATATTGGGTTGATTTTTCCACTGTTGGGTATTTTTTGGTGTTACCCAGCTGCTGGGTTAGTGGCTGGTTCAACCTTAGCCCATCACACATCGCTCGGCAACACACCAGCACAAGAATCAGCTCTATTTTGAAAGGAATAACAGAGAACAAGAAGATGAAAAACTTGCATTAAAAACATTAGATTTAAAAAAAATTTATTATAAAATGCTTGTTAAACAAATGTAAATGTAATACTGTAAAAATCTATGCTAATCAAAAAACAGACAATTCAATATGTCTTATGTTTTTGTCATTGGGTGTTCTTCCTTATTAATGAATGTTCATATTTTGATCATTACTGTTGCCTCTAGTAATTCTGTGTGTGATTTCTAATTTCCGACCCATTTTAAGTCGGCAATATAGTAATTTCTAAACAACAGTTGAGTTAAATAAAACCCAGCAATTTTAGAGTGTATGTTGGAGTCAGCTTTATAGAGTGATTCAAGTCTTCCATTGTCAAAACAAGATCTCAAGCAGGATAGGCAGTGTAAAATTGACTCTAGCAAATCCCAAAGACTTTTCAATGGGATCAAGCTCGGGACTCTGAGGTGGCCAATCTTTCATCATTTGAGCCTGATGAAACTTGACATCTGAATTCATCTTGGAATATGGGCATGAGTACAGTGTATATTTTGATCAAGGGGGATTTGTTTGTCCCATTTATCATTTTATGATTCAGGAGGGCGCTCATGCTCCCTTTTGTTGAAAAATTGTCAAAATGAAAAGTCCAGAGAGGGAGGGACATACGGCATCATAATGCTCATTTCTGTTCCGTTCCATTGCACACATCTTGCAGAATTCACCCGGGGTGTGATCAGGACATCTATGCCAACACTAATCTCCTGTTATCTAAGGCCCAGATCAACATCCACTCATTCACTCATGGCCTTTGACAGGAAGTCTCTTGTCTCATGTCTCTTTGTCTGAGCGCCTTTCTCACATGCTTAGTCTCCATCCTTCTCTTTCACATTAGCATCCCCTTAATTATAAAGAAGTCATCTCTACAGAGATAACATATGACAGCAACCCCATCCATCCCATTTACTTCTCCAGGAAAGTAGAAGACAGCAACTGTCAAATATCTTGTGTCTATTGCTGCAAAGAGATGACTGTGCCAGGTTTTAACTAAAAGTAGTAACACAGCTAACTATAAACCACATTTTAAAACCGTATGAGGGCAACTTTTCCCTATTTGAGAGTGTATAAAAATATGTAAAAATCTAATAATAGCATATAGTATATTTTTAATACAAAGAATTTCAAATAATTCCACACAAAACTGCACAAATGACTTAAATGCTGTATTTTGCATGCCAGGCAGCTAGATGGTGATGTCACTTTGTAAAGAAACTCAACTATATACTGAAAGTGTATACGCGTGAAGTCACCATTTTCACAAACTCACATTTTTATAGTCAATACTGAGACAATAACAGTATCGCTTTCAAAAACGTTGAAAATGAAAAAGGTTTGAATTTTCAAGCCCCCAAAACGCTGTTATAGTCTAAATGAACAGCCAAAACACATTTTTTTTGTTTGTTTTTTTTTTAGTTGAAAAGGCCCCCTTAAGATAATTGTAAGCACAAAAATATATATTTTTTTTAAACCACAAAACTAAATAGATACAATTTAGGTGCTAATATGTACTTTTAAAGTGCTAATACTTACCATTAAAAACTAAGATGTACAATTTAGGAGTAAAGCTATAAAGCACAAAATGATTGTAGCCCTAAAATTTTTAGATGATTTCTGTAATAAATTCATGAGTAGAACTTAATAAACATGTCTTTCCGAGAAGAGCAAAGACAACATAAGAAACAAAAGCAAAATAAACTCATTACTTTCTAATGAGATTCCGAACATGTCCTGTGAAAAGTGCAAATGAAGCAAACTGCTATCTCAACTCAGCGGAAAACAATTATTTTGCTGTACTTTTCTCATGTGCAATCAACAATAGAGGTTCCACTTGTACGATTTGGCATTCATTTACAGACTTCTTTCGGTTCTTTGTTTTATAAATCTGTGGGACAAAGGACCGGATCTCCAAGCCAGAACAGAGCTCACAGAGGAAATCAATGTTTGACAGCTGGAGCTGCAGGCACAGCGCCAGAAACAGGAGGCTTCCTTCTCTACGTTTCACACATGGCCACATAACATCACACACGCCTGAAGCACAGACGCCACTCTCACAGCTTCTGCTCTCTCACCACAGCCCTGGATTTGCTCAAAGTATGACTGAATACTGTCAAACCCAAACACAGCTGAGCAAAGCTCACCATATCACGTGTGGTGCTGTGGAACAGCAATATTAATAAATCATCACAATGTACACCATAACACAGCAATGTCCTGATGGGGTTCTCACTGCATCCTAAGAAGAGGTAAGACAGAATAAAGACTTTTCTACAATGGAAACATTGCATTTGAAAGGATTTAGAGGATTTAAGTTTTTTTGGACACGGAGCACAATCTCAGTACTCATTCAGTGGGGTCAGTAAATGATTTTAATGTTTGAAAAAGAAAGATCTCTTTTGCTCACCAAGGCCGCATTTATTTGATTAAAAAATACAGTTAAGATAGTAATATTGTGAAATAATATTACAATATTAAAACAATGTTTTCTATTTGAACATTGTAAAATAGAACTTATTCCTGTGATGGCAAAGCTGAATTTTCAGCGTAATTACGCCAGATAATGAGCCACACGTGGGGTTGTGAATAACACAGTTACCATTTGTGCTAGGTATAATTTCAAATGTCTGTAACACAGTTATGCATCAGCTCCAGGATTTCCAGCCATGAATTAACAGAACAGGCAGACTAAACAATACATAACGGGGTGCACATGTTGTGTTTGCAATTTTATGGTACATTTAGTGCTTTTCAATGGCGCATCAGTCAGTAGTTATATCACAGGGCAAGTGTGCTGGCTGATAAACCACAAGCATGCATTAACATAATGCTTTGTCTCTATTGCAATAACGCTAGATTAAAGCTGTCATAATGTGCACAGACTGATAAAGGACATACACGTATTAAAGAAACACTGAGTGTCTCCAACCATCCTATAATCCAAATGCATGATTTTGCAACTTCATATCTCATGTGTGCATTAATAAGGGGGAAAAACTATTACACCATCGCAATGTATGCTAACAATGATGAAGTAGTCATTAAACAAAGGCTGCATAACTGCATTTGTATATCAATATTACATTGTGCAGAGAGTGTGAATTTGTGATGATTACAGACATGCTTTAATTGATCAAATAAATACATAAATAGAGTAACCTTTCTGTGCTGTATAAGTAATCACAAACATAGACCAATAGCTGATCGGTTACTAAAACTAAGCTGGAAAAGAATGGACTTAATCTAAAATATAGATGAAATCAAAAATCTATGAGTTGAAAGTACTCTAAGGGCCATTGAGGATAATATTCTTTTATTATTTGATGGCTGAACTCAATACAGTTCAGTTCCCCCGACGGAAGTGTCATGGGAGGGTATTAAATATGGTTTGATCAGTTCACACGGTTCTAAAGGCCTCGCGCTGACTTTTACCCTTCCTTAAACACAATGAAAGCTTTTACAATCACTCAGGAGCTGAACTCAGTCAAAGGGACGTGAACAAGGGGAAGTGAACATCCTGCTAAAGGAGCGGAGCTGTCGCTTCCTGTGTATACACCGATGGACGGGTCCAGGGTCATCTCAAATGACTGGAGAGACTGCTAATGACTGGAGAATATAAAGGTGGCGCCAAGGTTCAGATGGGGTGATGTCTGCTTTGATAAAGTCAGATATAAAGATTTGCTGCAGAGATATTCATGGCTGACACATCTTGTTTACTAAGAAATTCTCAGAAACATATGTAGTCATATACTGCTGGACAAGCATCCAAGCGACACCAGACAGCAGTTTCTGATGACAGCACAAGCTCATAAATGCTCCCAAAGCAGCTGTGACAATAAATTAGAAAAACAGGTTGTGCGATCATACACACAGCGCATGGTATTTATCAAATACATGTCATATTTGAAACCCTAGATTCATAAAAATAGTGAAGAAAATGAAATCGTCTTCACTATATAACCTAGTTTTCCTGCAAGATGATCGACAGCAGAATATTTCTTTCTGCTACATGTATAAAATGTTGGGGCAGTGATCTTTAATCATAATGTCAGCTGCATTATTGTCCCTTTGTTGATGTTTTTGTGTGACTTGAATGATACTATTCCTTATTTCAGAGTAGTAGACACTTAGTGTTTTATCAGGTGATGCATTAAAATAAAATGGAGTGGAATAGAATGCATTTGTGTGTCAGAAGGAGGCCACTTACAGTGACACCAGCCCAAATGGCAGCACCAGTGCAGTTTGAAACACTTTCCGTGGCTGTGTGTCGCGCAGATGGACAGTCCATCACAGGGGAGAAAGTCTGGTCTGCCTGCACAGCTTTTGGCCAGAGCTTGAGCTTCATCTAACTTATCACTTTTCAAAGCCTTCTGAGCTCCGGTGTAAGCCATGGTTACTGGAAGAGAAGAGACATGCAATGAAAATACACCGCTGAGCTCAGCGTTATCTACTGCCTTAACACGCATTACAAATTGGAAAGTTTTAGTCTAAAATGTTAAGGAAAAAAATGTGTTTAGGACACACTTTATATGAAAGTGTCCATACCCAATGTAAATTTTACGTTATTTTACACTATTATATAACATTACCATGCAAAATCATTGATCTTACGGAAAATATTACTGTATTAAAAATAAATGAAGAACTGCAGAGTGTTAGTCTCAAATTATAAGAACTACAGACATATTTGAAGTTTGGTTTGCTTACCTTATTCAGGTTTGAGCACTTACAGCTGATGATGATTTCCTGCCATCACACAATATCTGCATTAAACTTCCCACAACATCTGCATTAAGATCCCTGTAGCCGTACGGAATATGAAGAAAGACATTTTATCCATTTAAACTGACAAATGATGCGGATATTCCTTGGGTTTTCCTAGATTTTCCAGAGAAATGCCACTTGAATTGAGTTAAAACAACGGTAGCTGCCAGATCTGTATTGAGGAACAATGGTGCACGTGACGGGTCCTGGAGCGTCCGCTATTTAAAGAGGAAAAACAGCTAATCAAAGCAGCACAGACTGAAACTTATGCAAAACAAGAGCCCGGTGGCGCGTGAGCTCCTCGCGCTGCTGTCTGAGAGCTGGGACTGAGAGCTGCTCGCGTCGCACGCTGACAGATATTATACTGCACACAGCGGCAGTGGCGACACGTGACCAGCAGACGGCGCTATAATCTCCCTTATTTACATTGTAATGTAAGGTGTACAAAGACACAAAGAACGAGCTTTAGAAAGACATTCTAAAATAGTAATATAATAATAATTTTTAAAAAATTATATATATATATGTATAATTTTACAGTGATCTTAGTATGTAATTATTAAAGGGGTTAAATCTGAGCAAATATATGAAATGTTGATAAGTTTTCGGCACTCTGTGGACATTTAAAACAATGTCGTAAAGATGCATTGTTTAATGATATATTAGTGAATCTAGGTACTGATGCAAAATTCTGATCTCTGTATACATGTACAAATAATTTGTGACCCTGGACCACAAAACCAGTCTTAAGTGTCAATTTTAAAAAATGTGAATATACATAGCTGAACAAATAAGCTTTCTATTGATGTATGATTAGTTAGGATCAGACAATATTTGGTCAAGATACATCTGGAATCTGAGGGCTCAAAAAAAATCTAAATACTGAGAAAATTGCCTTTTTACGTTTTTCATAAGTTCTTGAATCTTAGCAATGCATATTACTTATCAAATATTAAGTTTTGATATATATTTATGGTAGGAAATTTACAAAATATCTCCATGAAACATGATCTTTTCCTAATATTCTAATAATTTTTGGCATTAAAGAAAAATCAATAATTTTGACCCATACAATGTTGGCTATTGCTACATAGTATATACCCCGGTGACTTGAGACTGGTTTTGTGCTCCAGGGTCACATTTGGTCTTCATGGTTTGATTTCTAGACCGTCTTTGGACATAGTTCAAAGGGGTGAACAGGGGTTTAGTGTGGTTTAATTAAACAGCCTCAAAAATAGTTGAGTAGCAGCACAGAAGTAATAGCAATTAACTTATCCCTTGCAGCAAAGCACAAATCACATCATACACACCACACCTCACAGAGCAGCTATTCCACATAGATCCTCAAAGCCAAATTAATTAAAAAGTTTTCCTCAAACTGAATACACAGCCACATAAATGAAAAAAAGCACATTAACAGGTAATTCATCATATTGTTCAAAACTTTGGAGTCAGTCTGGAGACAGTAAAAATGTTAAATATATAATTTTTATTATCACTTATTTAGCAAGGATATATGAAACTGATGAAAAAGTGACCTTTAAAGACATTTATAATGACTCAGAAAAAATTGTTCTTTCGAACTTATAAGTATAAAAGTTGACAAAAAATATTAAGCAGCACAACTATTCACAACACTGATATAACAATAAGAAATGTTTCTTGAGCACAGATCAGCATATTAGAATGATTTCAGAAAATCACGTGACACTGATAACTGATAATGGCTGCTGAAAATTCAGCTTCGCCATCAAAGAAATAAATATAATATAATAAAATCTAAAGTAGTTATTTTAAAATGTAACAATATAATTTATTTTTTATTTTTTGTATTTTTGATCCAATAAATCAAGTATTCCTGAGCATTGAAGAGATGTTAAAACGTTAATTCTAACTGCCCTCAAACTGTTGATTAGTAGTGTACACCGAATGTAAGTTGTGAATGTGTATGGGCAGCTGCAGCATCTGAGAACCATCTCATCCATGAATCCTTTAAAGATAAAATGCCACTTTTCTAATTCATTTTTACAGCATGGTAAATGAAACACCAATGGGCAAAGCTGTGCAAAAATGAAACAAGGTAATTTGTTTGGATTTATTTGGCTTTCTGCCAAAACTAAAGACATCTGCTCCTAAGAAATGCTAAAAATATAACACAGGAAATTAAAACCTCTTCAGGGAGAGATAATGAGAGTCGACGAGACTGGGTTAAGAGTTGAGAAAGTAAATTCTTTATTAATAACAGCTTTTAGTAGTGTTTCAAAATGACAATTTGGCATGTTGCGCTTTCAGAGATGGCTGTGCATTGTTTTGATATGCTCTCTCCATTTTTGAACAGGAGGACTGCCACAAGCCACAAGTTTTTTCAAAAGTGGACTGGGCTCCAAATGAGGCACATCAGGATTGGCTTGGTGGTAATGCTCCAACCTCTGCAGCACTCTTTCCAGGCCCACCATGCTGGCGTAGAACATGGGCCCACCTCGATGCCTTGGAAAGCCATAACCAAACAGATAGATGACATCAATATCCTCGGGTCGGGCAGCTATGCCATCTTCCAGGATACGGAAGCCCTCGTTGGCCAAGGCAAAAAGGCATCTCTCAATTATTTCCTGGTCTGAGATATTGCGCGGTTGAATGCTGTACCTGCTCCTGTACATCTCGAGGAGGTTCTGGATAAGTGGGTCAGGCTTTGCATTTGTTCCTCCAGGTTTGTCGTACATGTACCAACCACGACCTGTCTTCTGACCAAACCTGCCTTGTTCACAGATCATGTCTGGAACTGGACAGTACCTACGCCCTTGGCGCCTGCGTGGGGGATTTTTTGGGTCAACGTCAGGACCAGTCAACCCAGATTCCTTCCGGATTCTCCAACCCACATCAAGGCCTGCGAGGTCAGACATCCTAAAGACTCCCATCGCAAAACCAAAGTCCTCCAGAGCCTTGTCGAATTGTTCAGGTGTGGCTCCCTCCTCCAGCAGGAAGGTGGCTTGATCCAGGTAAGGCTTTAGCATGCGGTTTCCAACAAAACCAGGGCAGTTTCCAACAGCGACACTTACTTTTCCCATCCTTTTTCCAAGGCTCATTGCTGTAGCGATGGTTTCACTTGAGGAACGAGGCCCGCAGACAACTTCTAGGAGCTTCATGACATGTGCAGGTGAGAAGAAGTGCATCCCAACCACCAGGTGTGGTCTGTCCGTCACACCAGCCAGCGCATCCACATCCAGACCAGACGTGTTGGTGCAGAGTACAGTGGCTGGTCTACAAACCTTGGACAATTCTTGGAAAACACGCTTCTTAAGTGCCATGTCTTCAAAGACGGCTTCGATAACAAGGTCCACATCCTTCAGGTCCTGTAAGCTGAGGGTGAATTTGAGGAGATTGAGAGAGGCACTCACTCCCCGTCTTTTGGCATCTCTCTCCAGCATGCCAATCACCATCTGCTTTCCAGTCTCCAAGAGTTTCTTTTCTGACTCTACAGCAATGACAGAAATTCCCACACGTGCCAGAGACACAACAATGCCTCTTCCCATAGTGCCCAGACCTAAAAGGGTGACAGATTGACGGTCAGCACAGAGTCAGACAAAACCACCAATTTAAAATAACATATTAGACAACAATAACAATTAGACTTGTTCAATGGCAGATGGTGAAACTGAGCAGAGCACAAAACAATTGTATGCATGATGGTTTGCACAGTGCCAGCATCTTTCCTCTGTGATAAGAGAACATCTCTGCTTGTTTCAAACTTCAAACAAACAAATGTTTTCAACACTGCCGAAAATCAACATTAGCACACTAACTACCAATAAATATGCATAAAGCTGTCCAAGATGAAAATGCTGAACAGGAATGAAAAAATGGGGGTTTAAAATTAACTATAAAAAAACAGAAGGCACACTGATCAAATATATGCTTTAAAGTTCCATATATATATATAAAAGTCTGAATATGGTTTTGTCCATACAATGAGAGTCAGTGGATCCACCTTTGTTCTTTTATTTTATAGTCAACTGAAGAAAGTAAGTCCTACGAGTTTGGAACATTATAAAACTGAGAAAATGATGGCAGAATTTTTTACATATTTCTGTCTATCCCTCTACAATGCAGTGATATTTTATATTTTTATATACTATTATAGTTGTAGTAATATTTTTGATTAGCTATCATTTTCATATTTAAATGTTCTTAATTTTTTTAGCGCATGTGTTTAGTAAATTTGTTATTTATTATTATTATTATTATTATTATTATTATTATTATTATTATTATTATTATTATTATTATTATCATTATTTTTATTATTATTAATATGTACATACCATTTATGTTTTGTAAACACACCTTTATACTCTCAGGTGATTAATCAAATCAGGGGTTTGTCGACCACCTAATTTTGTGCTATTGTTGTGCGTGCTTTTATTCTGTCTTTCCTCATTTAGTAATTTTAGTGCTTCAACTTGTTGCAGTCAGCTGCCAAGGCCAAGTTTTTAATCTAATATTTAAATTTTATATCAGCTATATTCAAACTAACATAAATGTTTTAATAGTTTTAGTTAGCAATATTAATCCTGGTACCATTCCCAGGTCTTGTTCATGCAGATGAAGACATTATTTTTTGTTACCTATGATTGCTGCACTCCGGATCTCTCTGGGTTTGCTGTTGTTCCATTGCGCTCCATTGGGTAGAGTCCATTTCCCAGCAGTCCTCTGAGCAAAGAAACAGTACTGAAGAGCCTGGGCCTGCCCAGAGTTGAAAAGAGTGGCCATCAGTTCGCTCTCCCGCTTTATTCCCTTGCTGTAAGGCATTGTAGCGGCTGCCCGCACCGCCTGAATACAAGCCAAAGGTGCCATCACTCCCCGAGCTTTCTTTTTAACCTGCATGGTGACCGCTTCTAAGAGGGCATCCAGATCAGGAGTACAGGGTGTGGTCAGCATGCTCACTCTTCGGGAAGACAGCGGTTTGCCTATTAATGATACACAAAATATGATGTCAAAATATATTCTGATACACGTCAATGCTGAGTGGAAATTACTGAACCTTGAATATTGCATGTTTCCGATTGGTTTACAGGTTACAGATTAACAATGGAAAGTTGTAGTGATCTATATATGGTATTACAAAAAAAATACAATACTTAAATCTCATACAGTGATGAAACCGTCAACAAGTTTATCAACAAATATTCCAAAATCCTTTTAGTAATCCATTAAGTTGAATCATGTCTGAAAGTGTATAATCATGGCACTCAGCACAGAAACACTACACAACACTAAATCTGACTTGAGTCCTGTTCTGTCTGGTACACACCCATTCACACTTCCTGATGCGCACACACACACACACACACACACACACAGAACAGCCCATCAAAACTGCATTTTTCTGAATTTATCAGGTTCTAAAGTTTGACTTCCTGCCTTACTAAAAGGATTATGCAGGGCGGTACTTGATTCAATATAGCTTCTAACTGCATTAGATTTATCTTCCTCTCTGGAATCTGGGTCACACGGATGAGACTTAAAGGGCCAGCAGAACAAGAAACCAACAGTTTTGTCCTGTTTTGAGAAGATAATATAAAGCATATTGATAGGAATGAGTATTTTGAAAGGAGTTGATTCTCAAAATTTCTTTGGTGCAAATACTGCACGATTTTTCACTAAACTTCACCCATGAATTATCATGATGGCATTTTCACTGTACTGTACAATGGCTATGAGTTGTCCATTTCATGTAACACATAAAAGCATAAGGAGTCATTTTGATGTCTAGTGTGCTGTGCTATACCACATGATACAGATGTATCTGTGGTTGATCTGTGATGCTGTGGTTTCACTAATGCTGTGATTTATTGTGAGTAAGTACTGTAGAGCTGGGTCAGATCCTGATAGGTGCATTTGACAGATGTTTTCTGTGACTGGAAAACAATATAAATCTCTGTAGCAATGAGAGCCGAGAGCGAGATTCTTCCGAAAGTATTTAGGGAGAATAAGTGTGGCACTTTTGTCTACTTTTTACATGGTTCCCTGTTAAATAAGTAATCAAATAAAACAAACACATAATAATCCTGGATTCACAAGTATTTGTCCCATTCATTGGGACATGGGATTTTAAACTAATTCTGTAAGTAAAGAGCTACAAGATGCATGACAACATTCCAACATTTGATTTGTGGCAAATAAATAAATAAATAAATGGAAATCAGTAAAAAGACACTCAGAGCACTTAATACACTCATAACATCTTTTACGAGTAAATTAACGACTCAGCATTTTGAACTCGAAAGCAATGATACAAAAAAGTATTGACTTAATTAGTAATTATGAACCATAATAATTGTGCAATATATAAAAAATATTTGTCATTAAGGCTGCATTTATTGAATAAAAAATACAGTGATATTGTTAAATATTATTACAAGATTAAAACAGCTGGTTTCTATTGTAATATATTTATCCTTTGATGCTAAAGCTGAATTTTTAACAGCTGTTACTCCAGTCTTCAGTGTCATGGTGCTCAAAAAGCATTTATTATTATTATTTTATTATGATGAAAACAGTTGCTGTGGTCCCACTTTATATTAGGTGCCCTTAACTACTATCTACTTAAACAGGGAAAATAAGTACAATGTTCTTATTGTGTTCATACAGTATTGCAAAATAATTTTGCTGCTATTGAGGTGGGATACGTGTAAGGTTATGCAGGTTTGGTGGTAGTAGTAGGTTTAAGGGTGGGTTAAGGTGTTAGGGATAGGTCAACAGTGTATATATATAAATGTACTTACAGAAATTGATTACAGATGTAATTACATGTTTTTTAAATACAAGTAAAATGAAAAAAATTTACAGTATGTACACAATTGTATCAAATTATTAATTTAAAGTAGTGCTGTCAGACGATTAATCATGATTAATTGTATCCAAAATAAAAGTTTTTGTTTACATGATAATAACTTATTTTGTATGTGATTAATCGATTGACAGCACTTATTTAAAGGTAAGTACACACAGTAGTAGTTAAGGCCACCTAATGTAAATAGGGTCCATTGTGGAAACTGTGATACTTTTTTCAGGAACAACAGGATGTTAGAATAAAAAATCTTAATTATAAATAAACATTTGAACGGTACTGTGTGCATCAAGGGAGTGAGAAGTCTCTGCTGAGCTCTTTCAATGGAGAAAATCATTTTTACTTGAGGACACTACTGTTCAACATAATCTATCACATTCATGAGATTTAACTTCCATGCTAATTCTCAGCCATTCTCTTTAAACGAATTCTCTGTTGTCACATTTTGAGGTAGAATCAACCTGTTTACATTCTAAAAGACTTGACCGTTTTGAACCATTTACATTAGGTATTTAGCATTAGTCAGTGAATCTGTTTCCACCATACCTGCTCCGCAGTTCCATTTAGTTGACTGTCGTGAGGATTTGGCCGGGTTGATCTTCACTCAGCGTGTGATTACAGTGAGAGCATTAGCTGTGGCCAATCTTTAATCGCCCTCCAGAGCTTATCCTGACTCTAGATGAACCCTGATCTCTCCCTAAGAGTGTCACTCACAACATTCACATTACAAGGGATCTGACTGGCTCCCTCAGTAGAGTACAACAAACAGCTGCAATTACTGTAGACCTAGAAAAGCTGAATAATTTGACAGAAATATTTCAGAGTGTCTAGCAATCCTCCCAATGATTTAATTGCTCTCATATGATTTTTCATTACTGGAGGAAATGGGGGGTCAAGAGAAGGTGAAGGATTGGCATTCATTTTTCAGAAGCTGCAGAGAGAGTCTCTAATCGCTTTTTCAGACCGAGGATGATTCAACACCCTCCAAGCGACAGAATAAACAATCGGTTTTTGACTCCACTTGACCACTTAGTTTTTTAAAGACAATCAACGATTCTAGTCCCGGAGTAAAAATCATTAGCATTTTGCATATTTTAAAACTAATTTGAGGTGATATAAAGACCATCTTATAATAATAGGGAATTACATCCTCAAGAACGTGACCTATTATTATGAAAAAAAGAAAGCGTATAAAAATGTAGTTTGTTCAAATCGTTCCTCAATGCTCAGAGGGATCACAATTAATATTCTAATAATGTTTGTTCCTTTTCACATTCTTGAAAAATAGATCAAAAGAACAGAACAACTCTGAAACTCTTTGACAAGGATATGAAACATTAATTCCATTTGCTGTGACAAAGGGTTTATCTGGTACGTCCCCTGACTCTGAAAGCCTGCCAGAGACTCTGCTTCCCTTTACTGTTCAAGCTTTTATTATCCGTATTTCTGCTTTGCCAGCTCATGACATACCTACAGCTCTCAGGGCAAACTCCACAGCCACCTCACAAGCATTCTGTTCTGTGACCTGGTCAAGGATGCCCAGCTTCAGAGCCTCCTGGGCAGAGAGATGGCGGCCTGCAACATCAAACAATAATGCTGCTGTAGGTAAAAGGGAAACTGAGCGATGTGGGGTGCTTTATTTGATTATTTTTCTGCTTAATATATTATGATAACAGGTGAGGAGAATCCCATCATAATCATTAAACAACTGAAATCTGATTGCTCATTTGTTAAAGGATTAGTTCACTCAGAAATGAAAATAAATTACTCATGCTCACAGCGTTTCAGTCTAGCAAGCTGTTATTTTAATAAATATGATATATATATATATATATATATATATATATATATATATATATATATATATATATATATATATATATATATATATATATATATATATATATATATATATATATACACATATGTGTGTGTGTAGTCATCATAAAAATTAAAAATGTTGTACAGAAAAAAAGGCAATAGTTGAAAATTCTTTCTGTTTGTCTTCCACTGAAAAAAAAAAAAAAAATCCAAAACATATGTTTTGGAATGACATAAGGGTGAGTAAACAAATGACACAATTGTCATTTTTGGATGAACAAGCCCGAAGGCAAATCAATCAAAAACTAAATACAATAGTGACACCTAGTGGGAAAAGTTTTATTTATTACTGAAAACACAATGTAGTTATCTATTGCTTTCATTTTTTATTTTTTTTAGCACTTGCTAATTTGAAAATCTATTTAATTACGTATTAAATCTCTTTTGAATTAGCAGCAATGGCAGTTACAGAACATACAAAAAAGAATTAGGGGACTGGATAATTTTTTTCTTAGCCAATCAAAAATTTCAGAAACACTCTCCGCATGACTATGACTGTTACGTTTTTTAAGAACAGTTGCAGAGAGGGCATGGGGTTGAAGTTAGAAAAGGGGCTGAAATCTGTTGGGGTGAATTGTGGGTGTGCCAGTAGGTTAAGTATAGGATTTACCAGTGGTGATCATCTCTAGGGCAGCAGGAATGCCAATGAGCCTGGGAAGACGCTGTGTTCCCCCTGCAGCTGGCAGGAGGCCCAAAGTCACCTCTGGAAGTCCAAGACGTGCCTGGAACACATAATACATTATACACTACATACTCAGTGCATAAACCACAAAACAACAACCTTTCCCTTCTTTGGTAAACTTTAAATATTGATATCAAAGTTCAACCGATTAACTAGGGACATATCAACACTAGACAGTGTTGCACAATATGTGCACAAGAATAAAAAGCAGTACAAAATGGTTTACCTTAAAGTGTGCAATACGATAGTGACAGACTAGGGCTAATTCAAAGCCCCCACCTAGTGCCACCCCCTCTATGGCAGCAACCACAGGTTTCTGTCCAGCCTCTATGGCATCCAACAAGGGTACCAACGGAGGTCCTCTTAAAGGGCCAGCAAACTCACGGATGTCTGCACCTGCAGAAAAACATATCATCATGAGATATTATTAGCTTGTCTTCTTAAGGCTTGAACACACAGTGAGATGTATGTTTCTGCATGAGTTTGTCAGAAGAACTATAAAGTTAGGTTGTGTGACATCCTCAGTTGTAGGTCCAGTTTTTCTCTGTAACTATTTACAATGTTGGCAAGTGTTTTAAAGTCTGTTCAGATTTAAAAAGTCTATTACATAACTCAGCCAGAGGAAGCGTTTCATTGAAAGACTTAATAATAATCTTCAACCTAAAAAAAAAAAGCTTATGGAAGATGTTTATCTTTAATATTCTAACCTCCACAAAACCTTCCGTTCTCTCCGCAGATGACCACTGCCGTGACCTTCGGGTCATTCAGGGCACGCTCCATGCTCTTTGCCATGGCATGACGCACTGCAGAACTAAGGAGAAGGCAGATGTTTATTTCACTATTGTTCATAAACTTAGATGGGTTTATAACAATGCACTTAAAAAGTGGACATTTGTCTATGTGGACAAAACCATGTGTATACATTAGCATTTATAAAACGTCTAATACAACGTAGTTCATTAGAAAATATATTACAAGAATGCAAGATTGTATGTATTACTGGAGTTTGTTTTTCTTTATTTAAAAAAAAGGATAATAGTGCATTGAATGAATGCATTATGTTTTAGGAATATGCAGGTTTACACTCACCTCAAGGCATTGACTGGTGGGTTGGTAAGAGTGATCAGAGCAACTGATCGTTTAACAAGTTCATATCGTGCCATTTTGTCGAGTTGAACGATGTCGTTGTGTGTTGAAAGAAACGGGGGACTTTGGAACTTTGGAACACCAGCTAACTCAGTGCGTCAGTGCAATCGCACCCACTCCTTTATTATTTGAGCTTGGACGTCGGACGTAACTTACGTGTCTTCCATGACATTTGACTTTCACGAAGAGTATAAAACACTGCAGCTTTGCCAAAAAACTTATTTAAATAACATCTGGTCACAACAGGGGACGGCGCTTCCATTCCCGGAAGCGAATTCACTAAATTGCTCATGAAAATTAACGAAGTAAGCGAGGCCCACCCAGTATTCTCTTTATTTGATTTTTGAATTGACAAAATGTTAAAAAGAGCAAACTAAATAGTATTATGAGTGGAAGTGTTTATTTCTTAGGTAATTTATATTTTAATTTCATAAATTACACAAAAGAATACCATAGTATGCTCTCAGAGAATAGAATAAATGTTAATAGTTAAATATAATATTTGACTTTTTCTGGTTCTGTTTTCTTATACTCTGGCCATATGTTGATACATTTCTGTTTAGTAAACTGGCAAATTAGCGAATTCAACAAAATCGACGTTCTAGCTTATGAATATTAAATAGATCACGTGGCCAGGCACGTCAAGAATCCTACCAATCAGCGGCTATGAACAGCAGCGTGTATATATAAATTAATATTAATACGTTTGTCCTTCTCTTACGTCTCTTACGTAGAATTCGTAGTTTGCGGAAGTGAATTGGACATTCAGTTCCTGCGCCCTCTAGTTACTCCGACATGCGTTCGCTTGTTGGTCTGATCGTTGTAATATTGACGGCTACTTTTTACCTTTATCTTCTGTCCACTAATCTCCCCCCTGGACCTCAGCTGCCTAAGAAAGAGCATGAAGGAGAGACGAGAACATCTAATGATGAGGAGGACAGCCCAAGTGAAATGGAGACTTCAGCCTCCAGGTGTGCTTCTCTTGCATGTGTGAGAATGACCACTGTCTATCTTCTGCTATATGCAGCTCTCACAGCTGATTTTTCATCCTTTATCGGAGGATGTATAGCTTGCAAAGTGTAAAAAAAAAAACGTAAGTATGAAGCATTTCCAAAATGGATTCTCTCTGTCTCGTAGTTATCTCCAGCTTTCATTTGTCCTTTGGCACTGAAATTAGATCTGCTGTTGCTACCACGTTTATTCTTGTACATCCCTGCATATTAATCATATTAAAGAAGCTTGGTCTTTTTTCTGATCTCTGATGAGTTAGTGTCACTGAACCAGATGCATAATCAGGAGAGATACTGTCCCTGCAAGTTTACTAATATCCACCCTGTCATGTGACTTTATTCTGGTCCAGGTTGAAGTTCCCATCAGACCTGGATGAGCTGAAAGAGATGGCAGAGCTGTTGCAGTTTTACAAGACAGAGCACACAGGATATGTGTTGTTACTCTTCTGCAGTGCCTACCTCTACAAGCAGGCTTTTGCTATACCCGGTTCCTCTTTCTTAGTAAGGAGAGTATATAAGCATTATACTTAAATGGAGGTCAACTGCTTGAAAGAGTGGTCAAGCTGTTTATTCCTTCTTGAAAGTGTGACATTTTCCTCATTTAGGGCTCGAAATGTGCATGCAATATTTCAACATTTAGATGGGTTTTGAATAGCCTGTACAAATTCTGCTGACTGCGATCATTTTCCATGTGATTCACCAAAAATCAAAACTTGTGAAACTCCATTTATTTTTGGTTGTTACTAGTATGTTGCAGAACTGAAAAGAAGCGTGATAAATCTAAATTCCCCTTGGTTTGAGAACCATACATGACATAAAAGAAGAGGCTGTTTACAAGTACATCTCTTCCATCTCTCATTTGACCCTCTAACACACTAGCACTCTCTATTCAAGTTCCATTCTATCTGCCTTTTTCTCATTATAAACAAAAAATCTTGAACCAGAAAAAAAACTTTTCACAGCTCCTAGCCTCCATATTGTTTGTTTGATTGCTTCTATTGTCCTCATTTGTAAGTCGCTTTAGATAAAAGTGGAATGATTAAATGTGAATGTACAATATACACAAATAATGTTATATACTATTTATACTTAGTTGTATTTATTTGCACCTCTGTGCGAACAGTCACAAAATTTTTTTATATTTCATCAATACGGGTACTGTAGATATGTACCAAAAAAAATACATATGTCAGATTGAGCCCTAACATAAAGGGAAGAACTGTTCATAATTTCTCATATTTTTGTAGTTTCTAATAAGCTGAGGTTTTTATGTATTTAGTAGTTTTGGCAAACGATCTTCAAAACCAATGAAGGTCAGTTTGACAGATGGCAAGAGCATTATGTATAACGTGCACCTTTGATCTTACAACAATTTTTTTGTCTTCCACAGAACATCTTGGCTGGGGCCTTGTTTGGGACGTGGTATGGTCTTCTCCTCGCCTGTGTCCTCACCACAGTGGGCGCCACGCTCTGTTTCCTCCTGTCCCAGGTGTTTGGCAAACAGCACATTGTGAGACTCTTCCCTGGCAAAGTGGCCATGCTGCAAAAGAAGGTGCATCGAGATGTCTGAAAGTACAACATACGAAGTATCATTGCTTGATTTTTGTTCATAACCTAACTAATTCAGACTTTTTTTTTCCCAGGTTGAGGAAAACAGAAGTAGCTTGTTCTTTTTCCTGTTGTTCCTGAGATTCTTTCCCATGAGTCCAAACTGGTTCTTAAACATGACCTCCCCGATACTGAATATTCCTGTCACTCTTTTCTTCATGGCTGTCTTCATTGGTAAATGACAGTAGATGATATTTCAGAACATTTCCCTTGTGTTTGTAGAATTTATTTAAAACCTGTGTATTTGCTTTCAGGCCTGATGCCATACAACTTCATCTGCGTCCAGACGGGATCAATGCTGTCTACTATCTCCTCTCTGGACGACTTGTTCTCCTGGAGTGTGGTGTTGAAACTACTGCTTATTGCCTGTGTTGCTCTGCTCCCTGGAGCTCTGATCCGTAAATACAGCACTCGGCATCTCCATCTGGACGGCCTTGAAACAAATGGACTCAGTCAAGACAAGAAGAAGAACCGATAAGGGCCTTGGCTGCTTTGTGGGTGGCTATTTGTATTTAAAATCTTTTTTGTGGCCTCACATTTTTAAAAATGGAAATGTAATTTTTACATTTCTTTACTTGGAAGACTGCTTTGGTTTTACTTGCATGGGTTAAGTGAGAAAATTTCTGTATTTATATGTACCGGTAATCTTGGCGGTCTTGAATTCTGAATCCTGCCTTTATGTACGAGTCACAGAATTACTCATCTATTGGTTTTCACTTAGTATACATACTGTACATTTATTCCAGTGCACATCAGCTGTCTAGAACATGCTTTTGTGGTTTAAAATATGTGAAATCGTGCTGCCAAGTAATGACATTTGCGGTATTTAATATAATTCCTCTGTATGTACAGACTGTAATAACATTTTGTATGTGAGTTACTGTCTTTGAAATCTCACAGCAGCCTTAAAAGTGACCTACCTCACTGAAGAGAAATATTTAATATTTTACTTTCTTGGAGTACTTCTTGGAGCTGTAAATATTCACTATTGGTTTTGTTTCTCTATGGGGACGGATGCAGTATGTGAAGTCCTGCCTAGTCACTCAACGGCCAACTTAATAATGTTGAAATGGTGAATTAAAGCAAATCCTTTTCTATGTATCAGTGGTTTTAGCAATGCTGGGAGCAGAATGCAGTATTTGTATTCACCGAACACCCACATCATGTGAGTAAAGCTGTTTATGATGTGATCAATCGTCTGATAATGAACTCCGTCCATTACCTTCTTCCAGAACATTTTATCTGTGTGCTGTTCATTTCAAGCCAGTGTTCATATGCACAGGTGATCAATGTTAGTGCAGGTTTTTTAAAGGTAAAAATGGCATCGCATTATGATTAGTGCAACTGTCTGACCAGGGAACCATGTCCTGCGTTTACCAGGGAATTTAGCTCCAGGCTGCCCTGGAAATAACTACAGCTGTCAAAAATCACTTCCTATACCCTATCTAGAGCTGCACAGTTTAAATTAAGAATCTCATTGTGATTTTTCTGATCACTTTGAATAAAAATTTTTGTTTCTTTGTAGGGCTGTGCTATTTTGATAATATATCAGTATGTATAGAAAAATATAATAATAACAGTAGTAATAATTATTACTTAAAAATGTAACTATTCCAAGAAACACTGCTTATTACAAAATAAATAATATTTAATTGTGAAAAAGTATTAAAGGTAAAAAAATATTTTAGATGATAAATGTGAAATTACAATACTAATATTTATTGTGAAAATATAATCATTCTGCCCTTATTCAATCCCATAATGCACCTCCATGACGAGTGTTCTCTAACAGCTAGCTGCTAAAGTATACTTTAACACATTAACAACAATATGAACTTCAGACATGAGAATTTTATAAAGAATTTTTTATTGCTCAAATCCATGTTGATCAGCAGTACAGTTCACCTACATTTCAAAACAACATGGTTGTTAGCCAAAAAAAAAAAAAAAAAAAGTTCAGCTCTCAGTCCCCCAAACCCACCTAACTACCCACAATCCAGCTGAAGGGACACGGCAGGCAGTGCAGCGAGCCCAGTCTCTGTTTCACACTGCTCAAAATGAACTGCCGTGAGAAGCTAGAGAGCTGCGTAGGAATGGATCTGCCGTGGTAAAGGCGCAAAGAAGTTTTCACAGCCTATGATTTGCATTGAATTCTCATGCATCGCTCTGATTTCCTGCTCTCGTCCCAAGTTAAACACGACTACAACTGTGCCGCCATACTGTGAGCAACTATAGCTGTGCCTGTGGCCTATTCTAATATCAAAAAATAAACATTGAACAGCACCTACCTTATGTCTCCATTCACCCTAAAAGCTTTAAGGCCCAAAGAAGACCACGGTGAGATTTCATGCCAACACAACAAACAACAGCTATCCTAAACTGACCTGATTCGCTCAACTTATATTAGCTATGACTTTTGGCCTAAAGTTAATGCAACGACCTCAATTCTTCCTAGCGTTATGTTACAGGATATCATAATGGATAGCGAGACAGCTTAATTATCAGACTACAGAGACAATATAACAGTGTGGTGTTAGTGAATGCACGTATCGACTAATGCTTCCGTAAAGTTAAATACTGACGCACACCTGACGAAGCCTCGAAATACAAACTCTAAAGAAAAGTTAAGAACCACTGTAGAACATTAGATAGGTGTCTAGTGACAGCGTGGCGTGTGTTACAGTTACAATAACAGTTCAAAGTGATCCGAGTTATCATACTGCTACACAAACCTGAACTCCATCAATGAGCAAACACCTGAGATTAAGCAGAAAGTCTATCATTCAGGGGAAATAACGGCCTCGTCTAGCTACAAGCCTTCACAGAGTCAAGAACCTTAAGAATCGTATTCAGCTTCTTGAGTGAAAAATTGCAAGAAATCAACAACCTAGCCTAGCCTGATGTCTTCGCTACTCTTTGCAGATAAGTGTGGGTGAGTTGCTTCAGAAAGTAAAAAATGATTTACACAGGTCTACAGTAACACGCCACTATCAAAAACGGTCAAAGGTTAGAAAAGCTTGCAGTTCAGCTACTGTATGAAAGCAAACCAGCCATCCCAAGTACACACACTAGGACCTAGCATAGTGACTTTCTACTGTCTACCGTCTTGATTTGACATAGGCCTTGCTGTTTCAGCTGTAACACGCAAGGACTGCAACAGGCAACAGATCCACTGCAGATCTGAGGTGACATAATACCTGCATTTGTGATTTTTGTGTAATTATGATTTACCAAACAATTACTCTGTGAATCACATCAAGAAAAAAAGAGCTCTTTTATTTTTATTATTTTTTTCTCAATTTTTATTTTATTTTATATCAACCTGTTTTTGTTTTGTGTAAGGCCTCGATAAAAAAAAAACCTCTTAATTAAAAAATTTGGTCTGACTGTAATTCCTGAATTTGGATGCATTTTTATAAAATGTAAAGAGAAAGCTGGCTTACGCCTCAGACAGCGCAGTTGCTCCTGAAGAATGTTTCAAATTAAGCCATTCTTGCTTGATATTCATAGTCTTTTTAACCTTTTTAAAAAAGTCTTTTTCAAGTCTTTTGTCACTGATCTGGACATCAGCACACAGTATCCACATTCAGAACCCCTTTCGGGCAGGTAAGTACCCCTCAAACTAAATTCCCATACAGTTTTGAAAGCTTTAAGATCCATTCTTCTGTCAGATGGACCTTTAGACTTCATACTAGATTTTTATCTTGATCTGTTTTATTATTATTAAAAATAAAACGGTAGCACTTTATTTTACAGTCCTGTTCCTCATGTACATACTATGTACTTATTATAGTAATTACAATAACTATGTAATAACTAGGTACTAACCCTGAACCTACCCCTAAACCTAACCCTACCCCATGTAGTTACCTTGTATTACCAGAACTTTCTTAGATACTTTCTTAAATACACTATAAGTACACTATAAGTACATGTTAGTACACGTACTGTAAAATAAAGTGCAACCAATAAAACATTCAAAACTTTCAGTTTACAAGGCATACAAAATGCGGGGAGGGAAAAAAGGGAACTTAAAAGATTGGACTGAGGTACCCTGACGCCTGAGGTAGATCACAATACTGACATGCGCACCAATCACATTCTGATCAAAGTGTTGCGGTGATTCATTACTGTTCTTACTGTTAGTATACTACCAATATTCATAGTCTACTTCCAAGAAAACAAACACTTCCCTTCAGGATAACATGGCAGTGTTCCACCAAAAAAAGACTTGTTTTTTTTCTGTTTGTTTCTTATTAATAGCTCTCATCACAAAATAGGAAAAAAAAAATAGATTCATAAATATTTCTCTCTCATTATATATATATCTATATACACACACGCATACACACAAATGGAAGCTGTGCGTATTGGCATAAGCCTTGCGTCTGGAAGATGAGGCTTAGCTCTCATTGGGCGAGGGAGCTGTCTGTGATGACATAGACCGGTGACGTTTAAGGCCACGAGCTTCCATGGTCAAAAATAAGAAAAAAAGAATAAAGGGATACCCATGTCTGCTCGTCCTGTTGAAACGGTCAATCAGTTTCCCAAAACAGCCCGAGTATTGGTTAAAAAAACAAAACAATAACAATCTTGCCGACGGACCAGCTTACTGAACATGACAGGGTGGTGCTCTTTCTAAAAGGCTGCTTATTGTACATTCACAGCTGTCATGCCGTTTAGAAAGCTCCCTGACTAAGAGATTTAAAGCCAAGCACAGCCATGTGTGTACCACCGGTCATAAGATGCCTCCTCGTCCCACATCAACCTGACCCTTCAATCACATTTTGAGTACCCCATCTTTTCGTCTCCTTTCAGCATAGATTAAGGCAGATTCTTGGTGCACATTGGATTTCATTCTGCCCGAGCCAGTAAAGGTGCGCTGTCTTTCAGACGCTGGTGCTTGCTTTATATTCTTTTCATACCCCCAAAAGCAAATAAGGGGTGTTGACTCCTAAGCCACATCTACCACATACCTACTCCGTCTCGTAATAACTGCCGCCACAAGAATGCGGTGGCAATGAAATGACTAAATACAGAAAAACTAAAAAGGGAGTGTAAGAGCTGGACAGAAATAAGAACAAAACTACCAATGATAAAAGCTTAAAAAATGAAAGATAGGCATCCGTTGGCACGCAGAGGCTAAGTAACAAGGATCCGTTGAGCTGGATGGTGTTTCCCCGAAAATGCAAACAGGCTAAGATATGAATATACGTTCTGTCATTTACATTTCCCATTCTTTTTCCATCATCAAGAAATCTGAAAAACAATGTTATATGCGTAGGCGATCGCATATGTGCACTACACGCCCGATGGCTTGTGCAAAACGAGAAGAATCGTGCTTCTGCTTGAGATATAACAGTAAATTTGTTCTAGTGTACTGGTTAGAATATGGCTGAGAATCTTTGAAATCGCAATCTGAGCATCAAAAAATAACAAAAAAGAATAATAATAAATCGGTTGCCAACTGCTAGTGCACACCCACACTTTACCTACCCGAGAAAACAGCAACACAACTCAGTTTAAATGTATCAGTGTACACATGTTAATGGAGCTTCATATCTGTGTTAACCCTAGATTAAGCCTAAATTTTGAAGTTTATAAAGAAATTGTTTTACGTGGGGTGACTGTGATGTTTCCCGTCCTGATAACAGACGCCCCATACCTATTCTTCTCAAGCTCAGGGTGTGTTTGAATGATAAAAGGAACACTTGTCTTCTTGCGCTTCCTTCCCCCCTCCCTCCCTCCCCAAGCTGGCAGTGCACTCAGAGCCTTCTGCCCGTGGCTCCTTCATCTCCCCCAGAAAGAAGTTCTTTGGTTTTGATCCCACGGCTGCTGGTCTGCCCGGCCGGTCCCCTTCGTCCAGTCTGGTCTGGTCTGATTCCAGTTGGGAGGGCTACATTCATTGGCAGGTACACGCTGGGGCTGCACTGATGGTCACTTGGAGCGTTGTGTCACGGGGGCGCCTTGCTGGTGCTTCTGCTCCTGTTGTTTCACCTGCTGGATGATCTCCCTGATTTTCCTCTGTGCAGTCTGTGGCAGCAGAGGAGAGTAAGTTTATAGTGGTAAAAGTTTGATTTCAGGTTCTATTTAATAAGAGAGAGGTGGCTGAGTGAATTCGGCAACATACAGTACGATAAGCATAAGCAAACATTTCATGTTTTGTCACTGCTGCATGCAACTGAAAATCCCACCTCGCTTCCTGTCAGTTCTGATCTTTCCTGCCATAATTAAGGCAAAAATCCCAAACATAAATCTTAAAAAATAATAACAATAATAATAATAATAAATTAATTAATTTACTGTCACTTTAAAAAAAAAATGTAATGCTGAATAAAAGTATGAATTGGTTACGTTCACTTTAACGACCCCCAAACCTAGTGGGTCAAACCTAGTTGACGAATTTACTAAAATCTGACACTGGCATTAAACATCATATACATAGCTGTCAATATGGAAATGAAATGTACAAAGCAAAAAACAAACAAAAACAGCCAATCAGAATGTATTTGATGTTTAAAAAGTTATCTTATACTAATGAGATCTGACTTTAAACTGGGCTGTTCAGCTCAAGGCAACAGAATTAAAGAACAAACAGCTGACTACATATCTCCTAAATGAATGCTGTTGACAGTCGTGGCTGATTAGGACAAAACATCATAATAACATAGAAGAAAAGGGCACTTGTTTGCTGCTGCTTACACAAACCTGGTATCATGGCAATGTATCATGGTTTAAGAATTAGGATTGATCTCTATAGTAGTTACTGAACTGAAAATTGCAGCCCTTTTAAACAATATATCAAGTTTAGAGTGAAAATTAACAATTGAAGTGATGTGTGAAGCATAACTCACCTGGCTGGCAAAAAAATGCCCACTAATTTTGACAAAGACCTCGTCGTTCTCGTCTGGGGTTTGGTCCCGTGGCACTATGACCTCTGCACTGGTTAGGTTCTGCAGCTCGTTAACCTGAAAGAGATTCAGAGAAACAAGTTCATGACACCACACCACATATAACAATGCACCTAACAATAATGTCCAGGTGCTCATTGGTACATCACGTCAAGACCAAGCAGCTGTGATTCCCTTGGGTAACAACTGCAACCCCTGTCTACCCTACAAATGACACCCCTGTGGTCTGAGTCACCATGAATAGAGCCAAATATTTTCTTCCTGACTGGAACCGGCCTCATTGATTTGGATCAGCCTGTCCTCTTCATGTTATATAACATAATATCCAAACTTTAGTAAAAAGCTTTCGATGGCATTTCAGTGCTTTTAGCGAATTTGCTGACCAAATTAAACAGAACATTTAGAAAAATTAGTTGAGTACATATAAAAGGATTAGGAAAGACAATAACAACATTTCCATCATTTGCTCTGGTGGCATGTACCGTATTAGCTTTCTCAGGAACCCTTCGCACCACATTAACTTTGACTAATCAGTTCCCATTCTTTAACAATGACTGTTTCATTGTTCTTTGGAAAGCTATTATGGATTCTGAGAATAACTGTTAACTTTTGCAAACACATTTTTGACTTAACCATTTATAATGGTGCATAATGAAAGGATTATTGACTCTGCTATAAGAAAATTGGATTCGCTGCTCTACACAACATTTTGTTGTTTGAAAAGGTGTAAACAGATGGTTTATTGTGAATCAGAATCCTATAGTATGTTTGGCATTTGAAACAATCACCTTTGAATAGAAAGTCTTACATTACCCAACTCAATGTAAATATGTTTTTCAGACTCCGAAATAAGTACATAAACAAACAATCCCCATAGAACACTTTATTTCCCCCATTTTGTAATTTTTTATTCATTGTTTATTAATAAAAGCCACACTGAGGCCTAAACCCATATCCGCTATTATGAAGAACATCACTGAATGTTCTGATAGTGCTTACAACTACTGTTTTACCATATTCTCACCGTTTTGCCACCTTTCCCGATGACCCTCCCAGCTGCTGAAGAGGGCACTTTTATATGTGTCTCCAGCTTCACTTCTTCTTTCACAGAAAAGAAATTCTCTTCTTTCAGTTTCCCAAATATCCTGCCCTGGGCCTGAAATGCAAAAGCAAAGACAATGTCCATTGTACAGGGGCATTATAGGATTACAAGAGAGCTAAAGGATATAAGTGATACGTATTTGATTCCTTTACCTTAAACTGAGCTTCTGGTGGGCCAGTGATGATGACCATCCTCTGCGTGACATCAGGACTCTCTGCAGGTGCGATCTGAACATAAAAAATAACACAATTATCTACACAAATATATGAATCAACATTATTTTCTGACATAATCAACAACATGCCACAAATCCTTTTATTTCTAGAGCTTCATCTGAAGTGTGAACCAATCAGGTTCAGAGGTTATTAGGAGCTACTTTAATTGCTTGAAACACATGAACAAACACATGCTGAATTATGGGTGGTGAACTATCTCACCCCTACTGTTTACCCAGCAACCCACAAGACTGGTTGAATCAACAGGGAGGTTACGGATGATTGGCTCACCCACACTGAGGCACTATGTCAAATCTGAGCATGATATGGTTAGATTCAAATCAAGGATCTCAGCAATAGGACACAGAAAATTAGATGGATTATTGTGCTTCACATTACAAAAACACAAAAGGAACTTTCAATTTACAGATTTGACATGACAGCAGAGGCGTTCCAGTAGGAAGGAACTCCTACCTTAATAGAGGCTCCTGCGAATCGTGCCAGTTGTTTAATATGTTGGCCCTTCTTGCCAATAATAGCACCGACAGCCTGAGTTGGAATAAAGAGGTAGACCACCTCCTGTTCAGGAGCCTGCTTTGAAGAGGGCAGAAGAAACATGCAAAATATTACATCCTCTTATTCAACAAGATGATCCATCTGAGCATGTCTTGTAGAGGCATCCTTCTTAAAAGTGGTTTGGAAAAACGTCACTCTGTCTGTTTACTTCATTTAGTTTCCCCAAACCACCCACAATCCCACTGAGATACTGCTCACTTCAGTGCAGCCTGGAGGTCATGCCCTGAAGGTTCACACAGGTTTGTACAGAGGCAAAAACAATCCATTCATCACTCAAATCAATGTTGAGGACACAAACCTCTTATCTGTTTCTAAAGGGCCTGACCTGCCTGACACCAAAGTGTAAACCATAGGAAACCGATGACTCATTGTTCAGACTCTCAGCATGAACCGCAGTGAAAAACTGAAGATGCCACAGAGCTAGTTAAAAGCATTTCAAGTCAACACCATTAGCTTGTGGTGCTCAGAGACAGAGGTCGTTATTTTGTGAATAACTACTAAGTTATTAAAATGACATAAGATGTTGCTGTTGCACTGGGTTACAGTAAAGCTGATAACTATGTCCGATTGGCTCATTAACAGATGTTGTCACTCATAGAAAGGGGGGTTTGGAATAAATACTGTGTAAAATATGTGGGGAGTTTTTTTTGGACATCATATTTAATTATAATTAAATTGTGTTGCACATACAATAGAATATACATTAGCATTATATCAGCCATCCCACTCTAGATATCAATATACTGTTAATATGATATGACATAAAATTGGTTGGCTGGAACACTGTAAACAGCGATCATCATCCAGAACCAGAACAATCCATTTTATTGGACAGTTTTAGTACTCACTGTGTGCTGGTGAGAGATGGCACTAGCAGGTGGGACACCGTACATCCCACCCAGCTGTGATGAGGGACCCTAAAACAAAAGAGACGGATCAATATGCAAATGTTTTACATCAAACGTTTCACCAGCTCTTGTTTATTACACATAAATAATGAAAAGAAATTAGATGTTCCTTAAAGGGATCGTTCACCAAATGAAAATTATCGCGTTAGTTCAGTCAGGCCACGTTAGTCACACTTGCATCAGCTGACAGTCAGCTGTTCCTGGCATGTACCAATCCATTCTTGACACCTATCACCTGCGGTCTATTTAAATTCCCATTCTTCAGTGTCTCTTCCAACGCATCGCTGCTTGCAATTAACTCCCTCCTCAAACCCCAACTCAACCAACTGAACCTGTAATCCAATCTAACTTTGTTCTTTCTGTACAGTCTCTTCATTGGAAGCAGTCTAAATCACATTTTGTTTACAACTCACGTAATCGTGAATTGTAATTATGTATGCTTATAATGGTTTTGTTCTGTACCCCAGAGGGTTTGTCTTGCTGCTCTCCCTGCTCTGTCCAAGCATGGCTGCATGGACAGGCGTGTGGAGTGTTGTCCAGAACATAACCATACCGCCAACACTAACTGTATGCAATTATAATTGTCATAAATATACTTGATGGAAATGGTCCTGATTAAACTGTCATTTATTACTCACCCTCATGTCATTCCAAACCCGCAAGACCTTCGTTCATCTTCAGTACACAAATTCAGATATTTTTGATTAAATCTGTGAATGCGCAGCAGATACTGACATGGAAGAGAAGTAACTGTTGAATAAGGTCATTATTTTAGTTTCCTTTGTGCACAGAAACTATTCTTGTAGCTTCATAAAATTACGGTTGAACCACTGATGTCACATGGACTATTTTAATGCTGTTCTTACTACCTTTCTGGGCCTTGAATGTGGTGGTTGCATTGCTGTCTATGCAGGGTCAGAAAGCTCTCAGATTTCATCAAAAATATCTTCACTTGCGTTTTAAACTTGTAGGAGGGTCTTACGAGTTTGGAACCACATGAATAATTAATGACAGAATTTTTATTTTTGGGTGAACTATCCCTTTAAGTTAACCCGTCGGTCCATAGGTTCACTTTTATGCTTTCTAATTTATTTAGCTTAACTTTCCTGCTGATTAGACCATCATGAATTGTAATGCAGCTCCAGGTTTGTGTAGGTTAAGTGCTGATCTGTTGTTTCAATCAACAAAGAAAATTAACAAACTAATTAATTGAATTAAAAAACGAATTTAATACAAAATAAACTTTCAAATTTGGAAAAATGAACCACCAGCTCTAATTTAAACAGAGAAAGCAGACTGAATGACAGAGACAGAAGAATCACTAAACACAATATATAAAAGGAACAGCTAAAAGCGACATTAACTATTCTGGACTTAAAGGGTTAGTTCGCCCAATTTGCATTTTTATGTCATTAATAACTTACCCTCATGTTGTTCCAAACCAGTAAGACCTCTGTTTATTTTTGGAACACAGTTTAAGATATTTTAGATTTAGTCTGAGAGCTCTCAGTCCCTCCATTGAAGCTGTGTGTACAGTATACTGTCCAATTCCAGAAAGGTAAGAAAAGCATTATCAAAGTAGTCCATGTGACATCAGAGGGTCAGTTAGAATTTTCTGAAGCATCTAAAATACATTTAGGTCCAAAAATAGCAAAAACAACGACTTTATTCAGCATTGTCTTCTCTTCCGTGTTTGTTGTAAGACAGTTCAAAACAAAGCAGTTTGTGAACGAGTCATTATCTGGCTCGGCTCGGTGTTCATCTTCAGTTCTCTCTTCACAGCAGTTCAGTCAGTGTACTGTTTGAGGACATGCATTACTCCGGGATATTGGTTTGTTTTAACTCAGAGGGAGTGTCAGCTACATTAAAAAAGTTAACAGCTTAAGTCATTTGTGGATTAATGCGTATTGGAGACGCGAACAGTTTAAAACGATTCATTTCGATTTGGTGAACTGGTTCAAAAAGATCCGGTTACATCGAATGATTCGTTCGTGAACCGGATATGACAAACTGCTTTGTTTTGAACTGTCTTACAACAGACACGGAAGAGAAGACAATGCTGAATAAATCAGTGAATGCGCATCAGATACTGACATGGAAGAGAAGTAACTGTTGAATAAGGTAATTCTTTTAGTCTCGAATGATCAGTGTTGGGAACGTTACTTTAAAAAGGTAATTAGTTATAGTTACTCACTACTTGTTCCAAAAAGTAACTGAGTTAGTAAATGAATTACTCTATAATAAAAGTAACTCGTTACCAGGGAAAGTAACTATTTGCGTTACTGTAAAAAAAAAAAAAAAAAAAGTTGCTACATGTCAGAGAATTTGTACTTTTCTTTTTTTTTTTTTTGCAGTTTTCACAAGTCAGTTGAAATGAGTAGAACAGACAGGTACATAACTTTCTATATTTATTGCACGTCAACAGACAGTTTTATCCTGCACTTCAAGTATTATCTTTGTAAGAAAAGTGTTTTTGGCCACTAGCTTTGTAGATGCGTGTCACACATTACATGTACACATTACATGCACTTTCTTGACTTTGACCACAATGAATTTGAAGTAGTGCTTATATCTTCAACTTGAAAATGCCAACTTTTCATCGGATTGCTCCTGACTCGCCATCTCTGCTACGAATCTCTGTGAAGCTGTTGCGTGTGTGTGTGTGTGTGTGTTTGGCGCCGCTGGCGCAGCTGCGTGTGCCGGCATGTGTGTAAAAACACTGGCTCTGATTGGCTACCATTAAACACATGACTCTGCCTTAGCCAATCACAACCGCTTATCTCGTCATTAACCCACCTGATCACTCGCTGTGTGAGCCAGGGGTCCGTTCGGATTGCATAGTTTATTAAATCAATTCATAGTAACGCACCACATTTAACGTTCAGTAACGTTAACGGCGTTTTAACGACGGGAAAAGTAATTAGTTAGATTACCGCGTTACTGAAAAAATAACGTCGTTACCTAACGCCGTTCTTTTAAACGCCGTTATTCCAAACACTGCGAATGATTAGTTTGCGAACCGGATATGACAAACTGCTTTGTTTTGAACAGTCTTACAACAGACACGGAAGAGAAGACAATGCTGAATAAAGTCGTAGTTTTTGCTATTTTTGGACCTAAATGTATTTTCGATGCTTCAGAAAATTCTAACTGACCCTCTGATGCAGTGATGGAGTACTCGAGTCCTGGACTCGGACTCGAGTCCGACTCGAGTCACTATTCTTTGGACTCGAGTCCGAACTCCATTCTCTGGACTCGTGACTCGACTTGGACTCGTGGACTGATGACTCGTACTTGGACTCGGACTCGGATTTGAGCATTCATCACGTTGTTTTTGACAAAAAATATTATAAAAAATGTTTCGTGCCCAAGATCGGCAGGGATCAGACACTGCTACCGCTCGCTCTCTTTGCTTGACAACACACTCACTGACGTCACTCACTTTACTTTTTTTCCAAAGCGCTCGGGCACTTGCGGGAAAGGATGAAGCTGATTGGTTAGTTCTTGTCACATGACCCGCGGTGCGCTTGTGGCATTCTGAAAAGTTGAGATGTTTTTAACTCGTTGCGCGTTGCGGACGCGCCTGGATGCTTCCATTATGAGGGCGCGTACGCTTCCATTATGAGCGAGCGTGCATACCGCGCGCCTACATTGGAAATAACGAACATGAGCGTTACTCACACACACACACACACACACACACACACATTCACTTGAACACATACAAACGCACTCACACTAAATCACTCGTCGATGAGCGTGAGAGAGCGTTTGTGTGTGAGTGATCACTCACACACAAACGCGCTCTCTCTTTCTCTCTCTCACACACACACACACACACACACACACGCACAATCATTGTAATATGCACGTTTCTTTTTTTCGCCGAGTGTATTTCTGTAATACAGTGTTAAAGGATTAGTTCACACAAAAAAATGAAAATTTGCTAATCATTTACTCCTCCCAATGCCATCCAGTATATCTATGGCGTTTTTTCTTAAATTAAGTTTTTTAAGGAAAACATTTAATGATGTTTTCTTCATGTAATGGACTTCAATGCCTACCAACTCAGTTGGTTGCTATTGTTTCCTCAAAAAACTAAAAAAAAAAAAAAAAAATCCAATAAGGGACTCGACTTGGACTCGAACTCTGGTAATGGTGACTCGACTTGGACTCGACTCGGACTCTTCTTTGGTGACTCGGACTTGGACTTGGACTCGAACACTGAGACTCGAGACTCGACTTGGACTCGACAGTTGGTGACTCGACTACAACACTGCTCTGATGTCACATGGACCACTTTGATGATGTTTTTCGTACCTTTCTGGACATGGACAGTATACTGTACACACAGCTTCAATGGAGGGACTGAGAGCTCTCGGGCTAAATCTAAAATATCTTAAACTGTGTTCCGAAGATAAACTGAGGTTTTACGGGTTTTACGAGTGTTGTGTAACTGTGTATCTTTTTTAATATATATTCCTTTTCATATAGTGGCAAAATATTTTTGTAAATCTCAACTTAAACATAAATGTAATCAAATTAAATATAAAACTAAAGCTATTTGCCACTGCCAGAGCATTAATATTTTTATATTAAACATTTTTATATAGTTTGTTACTGAAAAACAGGTTATGCTCAGAGTCCAGAGCCTCGATTATAACATTATAACGTGCACCTTTTGTGTAGAGACCTACACTCCCACGGGATCCAATGCAACAGAGTGCAGCGTGGGACAATACTTGATGGGCGTGTGTGCGTAGACTCGTGTATGTACGGGTTACAGGAGAATAAAAAGATTTGTCGGACTACAGCAAAATAGAAATATCATAAACATAAAATATCTAAAAACATATCAATCGTCATCTATTGCACAAAAGCAACAAAAACAACTTATATCAGATAAAAATGATTAATGTGCAAGCATAAGCAGTTTCAATTTATAACACGTGTTTGCAGCATTGAGCAATGTAGACAATCCAGGAATATCAGTCGATTTCAGGAACGCAATGGCGGCCAATCAAAGGTGTTTAAGTTAGAATCCAATCACCGCTAAAATGTTGAAAATTGCGTGCTTACGAATCCTCTCATTATAACATACATAAAGTGTAGACATTATGAAAGATTCACTGTGCATATTCTTATTGCATTATTACAGAGCTTGATGAGATTGTGATGAACTGAGATGTTAGCTTTTTAGTGATAATATGGGAGCACTGCTCTCATTCTGCCATGCCAAATTGTGCACGCAGCAGCCCATGCTTGCTATTCTGTTGAAAATAACATTGAACAGTGGTTTGTGAATGTTGATGCTTATCCTAAATCATTTTAGCAGAAGTGTTCATGTGAGTGCTGCTCTCAGTGGTTGAGACACGTGATGATGCCCATCCTAAGCCAGTACTGATCAACATCCCACCACTTCTGTGAACCTTGGCAGAGAAAACTGGTTACCGTGGTAACAAAGACACACCTCAAGATAAAATTGTTTTACCGCTCAAAGGAATGTAGAGTTTTTACTCTAAATTCACCTTGAAACAGACAAATGTACCCTTGTACTGTAAAGTCCATCCTAATTCTATATCCCTCTAGATAAATCCCCATCTCATTATTTTTCCTCTTATAGAGTTTTGCTTGTATTGAAACAAACTCTTTCAAATGAACCTTTTAGAACTACATACTATTGTTAACAGAGGTCACAGTTATGCCATGTTTGTCTTTCGGCTGCATTTTCAATGGTCTAAATGTTCATTTATATTATATGTTGATACCTATGAAAGGTATAAGTGTTACCAGAATCTTTAATCATTTCTTCATCCACATCCAATCAAAGACCATATGCAAAACATAAGCCTGAGGTCAAAGGGTCATAAACTTTCCCTCCAAAGCTGCCATTCCTCATTGGCTCACTCAAGTCCTGAGGGTGTCACATTGTCACCCTTTATAGATCACTGATCACCAGATCAGAGAAGTTGTTTGAGATGCAGAGCTAAGAGTCCTCAAGAACCAAACCTAACCTTGTGCCAGGCTTTCAGCCTAGTCTTTCCACTTCAAGATCCTGTCTCAAACTGGTCCTTTTTCATCAACCAACTTCAGCAAGGATCAACTTAAGCCTTCAGATTGCATTAGGACTCCCTTTCAGCAGTGCAAGTGTCAAACTTAGTCTTACTAATTCATACAGTAAGTATCATTTGCACCGTTTTACAAAGGTGTGTTTGAACTAAGAAACTTTGAACTATGTTTCAGGCTGTAGATCTGCTAAATATCAAATTGTATCCTAGCTTCATGTCTTTATTTCTCTTCTCTTTACTGCTTAAGCTTTAACCCTTCTTCCTATGCCAACTGTATGCATGTGTGTGTGTGTGTGTGTGTGTGTAGTTAATAAAGTCTTACTTGTATCTCACTTGAAGTTCATTGTTTGCTCATAACTGGAGTCCCTAATCGTGCAGTAGTATTGTACAGTAAGAAAGTTGTTTTCCTCAAACAGGAAAGTAACGTTCTTAGAATCGACTGACAGTGGACACTGAGATGTCAAGTAAATACTTACAACAGATCTAAATATTTATAATTAATCATAACTAGTTATGATTGATTATTCATATTTTCCCTTTGAGCTAATTCGATACATCGGTAATTAATTAATGCGTTAGCCCTAATATATATATAAATTGCATTAAAAAAAATCATAATAATTACTGGAACCTATTAGGTACTTTTGTGTACCCAAAGAAGTGCAACAACAAAAACCTGCTGTAACAATTTACAATAAATGACTAATCAAGTTTTACAGTACTTCTGAGGATGCCAAAAAGCAGCGAATATTCCTTCAGTAATGAGTGCTCTCTCACACACCCATGCACTCATTCTACATTCATTAGTTCATCCGTGAGACATAAGATGTTCTGTCTGACTCATCATTAAATATGAAGGGGAATCCTGCAGCACACTAACCGACCGGAAGGATTATACAACTCAAACATGAGTAAGTGCATGCTAAGGTGAGCGCTCAATGAGAAAGGGACGGTGTACAGTATGTACAATGTGACTAAATATCAGGATATAGAGCTCCATTTGATTTGAGAATTCAGATAACATTTCCATTTAATTCCTGAAATGGAACTAGCAAACAGAAAAGAATGTAGTACTTCAAATTTGATTTCAATGATTTAAATAAATTATAAAATAAATTCCTCTTCTAGTTTTTAAACATATATGTAATTTTTTGTATAAATTATCCAATAAAAATATCATCAAACTCAACATATGGGTTATTTCCACAAATTCACATAATTAATAATAAATGTTTAAAATTCAACCTACAGGGATTTGTTGTGTTGTGTGTCTATACTACACTTGATTTCTTCTTTTTTCAATATACCCAAAACTCTTCAAAATGAAGCCAAACATTCAGCTATTATTTGTTTAAATATTAAAGATGTTATTATATACAACAAATGGGGTATTTCTAGAAATGTATAGTATTATTAATAAATGTTTAAAATGCAACGTACAGAAGTTGAATTTACAATTATTATAACATTTAGGTATAAGGTAAACTAATAACTTTTATCTTAATCTATAACTCACAATAATATATATATATATATATATATATATATATATATATATATATATATATATATATATATATATATATATATATATAATACTAATTACTTGAGACAGTAATGTTTTATACATATTATACAAAATAATATACATATACATTCTTATAAATATATATTAATAATTATTTGTAAAAACAAATTGATTTTGAATTACAACTGGTAAAATCTTGTTTCTATAATTTCGATTGAATTTCCACAACATGAAGCAAATTGTTAAAATCAGAATTTTGACCTGCATGTAACACATTCCTGAGGCTGCTGTAGTTCTATACTGTGGTTTGTACTCACAAGAAAAGGGTTGTAGCCAGTTGGGGGTACAGGTGGGACGCCTCTGGGCCCAGCAGCTGTTGGCAATACTGACAAACCGGTTGAAAAGATGCCCAGTGCGCTCAGGCTTAACCCAGGGATAAGGTTGGTTTGTTGCTGCAAGACATCATGGATTATGAATGATTACTCAGCTATCATGTTCTATGTGATACTTACTCTCATTTGAGTAAAAAAAATTTTTTTTTTTTTTAAAGTTAAATACAGATTTCTCAGTTTCACTGTATTTCTGAGCTGTATGAATCATGTGTTTATTTGTCAAAACATCTTGTAATATTGCTACCGTCACGCTAGATGGCTCCATCAACCCGATGCATCATGGCAAAAGCTTTTAGATAAGAGGTTTTTATGCAGTTTAGTCTTGACAGGGAACTTTATATGTCAAATTTTTCATGTTCTGTCTGATTCATCTGCTGCGCCTCCTTCGTACAAAAGGGAATGAAGGTTACAGGGATCAACTAACAGACAGTTACACACGAAACTGTCGCAAAAAACACTTGATCCGAGCATGAATAATTCACCATATGCCTGACTTGAGGACTGACTAATGCGTGAGTATAAATGAAACCGCATAAATTTGATCTGTGTAGTTGATAGAGGCCTCTTCCGCAAAATAAATGACTCACTGAAGATGAAGAGCGGCACTGGATTTGCCGGTGTAAATGAGAATGATGATGCTAATGTTGCAGTATTTGCTCTCAGTCTACGGCTTCACCTCCCTCAGACACTGGCAGTGACGTCATGCATGTTAACGGGGAATGGTGTACATGTGCGTGCATGTCTGTGTGAACGGCTGTTGACAGGATGACAGCGCGTTCTCCGTATGCACAGCAGGGGACGGACTGACTCAAGGCTGTTTCCTATAAACACAGTCAATAACTGAACATGAGTAAACAGACGAGGCATTTAACTGCCTAGGATTCTATTAGACGCTGACTAAAGGGTGATCACACTTGACGCACAATAAGCAGCTTTTTATACAGAGCATATCAGCATCTAAAGTTGAAGGAGTTGAATCTGACATACTGATTACGGCATTAAAACAGTGGCTTAAAGATGGAAATCCCATTTCCTGTGTTCCACAAACACTTACGTTAATAGCAGCAAAGTCATTCTCATAGGCTTCCCTCAGCTTTCTCATGATCTCCACTTCAGCCCTACAACAGGCCTCGATGCTCCCCTTCACTATAATGGTTCTCTCTGGGTTATAAATAGTTAAGTCCTGTAAACTGTGGAAAGAATCAAGAAAGACAAAAAAAAAAAAAAAGTAGGTGAGAGTAAAATCATTGGTACATGTTTAAGATGCATACTACTTTTGTTCTGCAGCGTTCCAGTTGAGGGTATTTTTAATTAAGCAAGGCAAGGCGAGGTTTTATTAATTATTATATTGTTGATATTAATAAAAATAATAATTTTTTCTTAATTTGTGACATTTGTTATTATTATTAATATTGTGTGCATGATTTGATCATATTGGTAAATGCTATTATTCTAATATTAAAATGTGTTTCAATTATAACATCAGTCTGAATGGGTCAATTATCTTTTGCTTTTATTATTATGATTATGATTATTATTATATTGTGTGTGTATAATGTGATCATAAGGGAAGTTTCTCAAACAAATTTCGGGAGGAACATGCACGGATAATAAACACGGCCAGTTCATCATTAGCAATTACACAGTTTACCAATCAGCTCAAGAGGAAAACGCCTATAAATAATCAAGCAAGTCCTTCCTTCGCTATCTCTCGATTTCCAGAATCCCCCCGCCACCCCAATCCCGCACCCTCACCCAAGTTTCTACCCCAGCCAGGTAGAAGCACTCGGGGGAGCACTCTGGGCCGGCCTCCGAGCTCAGACCCCTCTCCCCGGATGGGGGGGGGGTTTCCCCGGGCTCGGGGGTCTTGCCGGGCTCGGAGCTCTCTCCCCGGACAGCATGCCAAATACGCTTAAACCTTTATTTAATTATGAGTAAATGTGAACTCGTGAATGGTACTGACTAATAGAAATTATTTAAATTATTGCATCAGTCTGATTGGGTAAATATCTTCTGTGTTATTATCATTATTATTATTATATCGTGCATATGATGTGATCACATTGGTTTTGACTGATATTGGGATTTCTTTGTAATAATTACAGCACTCTAAATGGGTCGATATTTATTATTATTATTAAAAAAAGAAATGGGGGGAGGGTAATTAATTATTACTATAATTATTAATTGCCAATTGCAAGATGGAAAGCAACAACATGTGTCCCAACTGTTTGTTTATTTTTAATTGATCACTTACAATAATTTATTTTGTGCTTTAATGTGGTTCATGCCGAATGCACAAAGCGAGCACAACACCCACGTTCCCAAAATTTTGGGACCCCGTACCATTATGGCATGAGTTCTCTGAAGCACAGGATAACAAAGATCTGACCCACCTCACAGAAAGACATAACACTAATTGTTTGCACTGCATCGCTCTAACTGTATGTCGTTCTTGAACTGAATACCAAGACAAAGTGTAGTGCATCCCTGCAGTGATGAATACAGTCATCCTGAATCAACCTGGAAGTAAGTGGGACTCCAGGTGAAGAGCAAGTTATTCGAATCGGTATTGATGAGCATTGGTGAATGAGGCTGCTTTTAGAGGGACAGCGATGCAATGACGTCAGGAGTCCTGGTTAGGGCTTAATTGGGTGACTCACTTCCTAAGCTATCTGTGTTCCCAGCACACACTTATTTCTGGGAAATACATAAGACCACCTGTACTCTGATGCTCTGAACCAGATCCCAGCACTTAGCAGCCCATTACAAGATGTCACATGTTCAGATCACGTTTTGATCGATACTGCCAAAGCAAAAACCATATTTCCTATCAAAACAACTCTCCATTGTGAACCAAGTAATCATGCATGCCTCCATATAGAAGCAGATGAATATGTTCAGCTGAAGTGTGACAAAACATAATAGATTTTGACACAACACTGAAACAATTATGAACTTCCCTTCCAGTTGAAAGCCATTAAATGCAACAGACACTTACGAGGAGATGGTAATCTTGGTCTCTGTATCCTCTTCAATCTTCTTCAGGTTCCTGCCCTCCTTCCCGATCAGTCTTCCGACCAGACTGTTGTGGGCCAGGATCTTCAGAGGAATATCCTCAGTTCTACAGAAGCAGGACCACAGGTTGGCCACCACAGAGATGTATTTAAAAAGGTCCCGTGACTTCAGAAGATTCAGACTTACACCTTCGTGTCATCAGCCTCTTTCTGCATGATGTCCATGATCATGCGGCACGCGGCCGAGCAGCCCTCAGGAGTGGAGTGGATGGAGATCGGCTTCTCTGCCGCTCCCGCGTTCTCCTTACGATGGATGTCCACCCTATCAGCACGGGACATGAGACAAAGCTTCATGAAGAGCTGACAATGTCATCAAGCATGTGTTTAAAATCTTTTGGAGTTAATGCTTGCAGCCAAATCTGATGAATAAATGTGACATATTTCCAGGATATTTAGTGTGCAAAAAATAACAATTCTGTGAACATTACCATTTAAAACATTTAAGCCAAATAGCCAATAATTTTTAATTGGCATTTTAATTCAGCACGGATGCATTAAAATGGTCAAAAGTGACAGTAAAGACATTTATAATGTTACAAAATAAATGCCCTTTTGCTCTTTCTGTTTATCAAAGAAAAATGAAAAAAAAAAAATCACTGTTTCCACAAAAATATTAAGCAGCAGCACAACTAATTTCAATATTGACAATAATAAGTAATGCTTCTTGTGTCTAATCACGTGACACTGAAGACTGATGTAATGATCAAATTTAGTTTCGAGTATTCAGCAGAATAAATTTCATTTTTACATTTTAAAATAAATTTTATGTATGTAATGTAATATTTGGCAACATTATTGTTATTGTATTTTTTTTTTTATTATTGCAGCCTCTGTCAAAGACAAAAAAAAACTGTAAAACCTTAGATCAAATTTGTTAACATCAGTTAATAAATAAACGAATGAACCAGCAGTGAGCAATATATTTTTACAGAATTTATTAACCTTTGTTAATGTTAGTTCACACTGTATTAACTTTACTATTTACAGATACAACTTTTGGTCTTCAAAGCTGTAATAGTAAAAGTTCAGTTTAAGACTGAGGTAAATGCTGCAGAAGTAATGTTCATTGTTAGTTCATCTTAAATAATGTAGTTAACAAGTGAAACATTGTTGTAAATGTTTCCAAAAAAATCTTACCAAGCCCAAAGTTTTGAATGGTAGTGTATATCACATTTGTAATTACATTTTTTTTGTTATGCAGTTAATTATATAGGTAACACTCACTATTACAATATAGGTTCTCACTATTAACTAGTTGCTTATTAGCATGCCTATTATTAACAAATTGGCTATTTGTTAGTACTTATGAAGCACATATTATGCATCACCATATTCTACATCTCTAATTATACCCAATACCTAAATTTAACAACTACCTTGCTTACCATTAATAAGCAGAAAATTGGTTTAGTAATAGCGAGAAATAGACCTTAAAATAAATTGTGACCATTATAAAAATAGATGCTGTACAGATCCATTGCACTGGAAGAATTCTTCTGAATCTTATTAACCACAGATGTCTCTTTCTTACACTTAGGGATCTTACTCTCTCACTCACTTAGACTGTGTCTGTTTGGTGATGTTTTTGATTGTGAGCCCCTCCTTGCCAATGATGGCTCCCACAAACTGCGTGGGCACCAGCATGCGCAGGGGGAAGTCTGGCTGCTTCTGTCGGGGCCCCAGGGAGCCTGCAGAGGTCCCGGGCTGGGAGTCCTGTTCCCGTGATGTCCTCCCACCCCGACGATTCCGGGTCGCAGGCAGAGGCGGAGCAGCATCCATATCCAAAATATAAGACACTTTAAAGGAGTAATCCTCAAAGGTCTGTCCTGTTAACTTCTCAACAGCTCTGAAGTCACAGAGTGGGACGATTATCAGTAGAATACAATGACAGTGTACAGATGGTTTGCTTTTGTAATCTTGTAAATCAAAAAACAAGGCAGGGCAGCATGACGGTGTATAACCAGTGGCATTAAAAAATACGCCAATCATTAGAGCTTCTGTAGAAAAGCATTACGATGAAGAATTTATATATATATATATATATATATATATATATATATATATATATATATATATATATATATATATATATTTACGATAATGGGACTGATTTATTGAAATATTTTGGGATAAAATTTTGCAATGTAATTAAATACTTGTAGTTACTTAAATAACTAGCTTTTTTAACATATTTAAGTAAAAGTATAAAATTTTATGCCACTGTTATATTAATGTTATTTATTTACTATTACAGTATTTACAATATTTTGACTTAGCTTTTTTTATATTAAGTTTATTTTTAAGATTCTTACATTTTAGCCTCTTCTTTTGTTGAATATGTCACATTCACCACTGCTGTTTCTGTATCAGTATTAACTGCAAAAAAAATCAAAAATTCAGAGAGAGGAGAAATTATGAGTTAGAAAAAGGGAGCTCAATCATATTCATAAATGTGAAATGCTTCTGTATTATGTGAATAACAGTTTTACACTAGGGCTGTGAAGAGCCACTTGTGTGTCTCAGTGTCTGCAAATAAACCGAGGATTACTGTGCCATGACCAGATGTGTACTTCAGAGGACAAGCACAAAACAACCCTGACGTCTGTAGATCAAAGCCCTCTGTATCATCTAAACACGCACACAATGAGGGAAAGACCTCCACTTGAAGAGTGCATGCAGCTATACACATCCAACAGCTAACAATAGCACCTGCATACAGATCTGGATCTCTAAAGGTCAAGCTGTATTATACTCTCTGGAGAGTGTGAAATGGGGCTAAATGGAGGTTGTTCCACATTACAAGAATTCCTCTTGGTTCATTTGAATAATTACAGACAGAAGCCACTGCAGAGACAATGTGCATGTGCATGGCATTTTTAAGAGGAGAGCCTGCCTTTTTATTGATTAAATGAAGTTTTGTGTCTAGAGGACCAGACAGTCTGTCTGGAAGAACAGTGGAAGTTGAGTGGGATGGCTGGGCACAAATCCAGAGCTTCACACATGAAGAGAACCACAAAGCCTTGCTGTAAGACAGCTCTAGTGATCAATCTCAGAACCAATGAGTGTCACCAAAGAAGACACATCACGCAGTAAGTGCTGAGAAAGAACGATGAGAAGTAGTAATGCTCTTACATCATGCCGAGACAATCATATTTATTTCATAAGATGCAGCGCGCAAGTAATACAAAAACACTATTTGGAAAAGATTTGTTTTATAAATGATGCTGGAATTATAATTATTACTATAGTCTTTGATTTCATTCATTCAGACTGGATTGGGAATTCTGTTTTTGAGACAATAACCTGTTTTTTCAGCCTGTTTTTATGTGCATTCTGACATATCATATCAGAAACGAGTGATGGAAGCGCTAAATTCTTTAATTTGCAAAAAAAGTTTTGATGCTCCGATTGTCCGAAATTGATTAATGCAAATAATGGGAGATGGAAACGTACAAACACAAAAAGTGTGACTTAGCGCTGTTGGATGGGATAACTTCACTAACCAATTGAAGTAAACCAATCTTGTTCCATAGCATTAGAAATGTTGTTATGGCCATTTTTGAAATGCCTTAGCAAAGTCTGTCATCAAAGTATTTCTGTATAATTGCCTCCCAGAACTGCGTTCCCAAACAGCAGGCATCTATCTCCGAAATGCAATGACTGAATTACTTTGTTTCGTCTACTAGCTCTGAGGTGCAAGTAATTTATTATAAATTAAAATTACTATATTCAGTGGCTTCTCCTACTTTTCTTAGTGTTTTATAGTCCCATTTTATCAGAAAGTGACAATTTTGTTGTCTTTGACTCAATGGATGGAAATGAATTATTTGCAAATGTTTTATGCAATATGTCTGGATCTATTAACTTTCAATGCAATTCATACATACAATAGCTTAAATACACCTTTTCTATAAAGAGGATATTTTAATATCATTGATCATTTCACAACGTAAATTCATTATATATTTTTTTATGTCATAGAGTTAAAAATGTCATAGAGTTACAAATGTGTCTTCATATAATGAAAAAAAAAGTTAATTGAAACTTTCAAGAATTTTTTTTTAATGAAAATAATGACTAATTAAGTTCTTCAGCACAGTCATTTTTCATAAATAGTCATCCAGTGTGTAACAAACGTTCGTAGTCACGGGAAAAAGGAGGGAGGAACCGGCGAACATTCAAACAAAACTTTAATAATACAATATACCTAAAAGAGCGCGACATCCCCTTCTCATGGACGACTGTCGCACACAAACAAAACCAAAACCCAAAATAAAGTCTGAGCCTGTTCCTCTCTTGTCCAACACTGTCATCAGTCCCTCCTCCGAAGCTCCTGCGGGACTCGATACCGGTGAATGGCGCAGGTGCTCCACCTGCCTCGATCAGTTCCCTCGGCTCTCGTCACACAGTGTTTTACATTAAGCGTTTTACTATGTCCCAAAACCGTGCCTTAATAAGCATGCACTGAATATTTCTCCGAGTTCAAAACAAAACTCTATAAACTGCTCCATTGTGGACTTATGGAGCTGTATGAACCACTTCAAGCTAACCAGGAAGTGTTTGTCTGAACTCAGCTGGTTTTGTGAGAGAACGCAAATATCTTTGCGAGAGAACGCAAAAGTTTTGCGAGAGAACGCAAATATCTTTTCAAGAGAACACAAAAGTTTTGCGAGAACGCCAAAGTTTTGCGAGAGAACGAAAAAAAATCAAAAAACATATTTTTTTCCTCCCACACGAAATTTTTTCACTCACTCTGATGGCTCTGTATACTTAGGGGTGACTTATAGTCCGAAAAATACGGTAATGAACAAAATCACTATTGTTAACACATATATTCAAGGTGTTAGAACAAGATTTTTAATTGATTGTTAAACCACATAACAGTTTTAAATTAAACACTTAAAAGTAAACTTGTCTTGGAAATCGCAAAAAAAAAAAAAGTTTTCAAATCTATATGAAACCAACATAAATCCAAAAAGTACATTTCTAGGAACTCTGCATATGTGTTTTACACAACATTTCTGAAACGTATTCCTTTATTGGTGACTCATGCACATTCTGGTTATTACTAACATGTTTCCTAAAATGAGCGTGTCTTTGTCTGGATTATGAACAGCTGTTTGTTGTGTCTGATATCAACATACAATGATTGGCCATGTCAAGCACCACTGTAACAACATTAATTTAACACACAGATAAAATTATTTTTAGTCACTAAATCAGAGACTCTTCTATCAAATCTCAAGTAGTATTAGTCGACGCATGTTAATAACAGGTATACCTGTCTCATTCATACCTGTCTCAGCTGTGACTGAGAAAGAGACCGCAGGCGCCTACCTCCCAACACGTTACACCTGGAGCCTCGCCACTTCACGTCCCACTTCAATCCACACACTGCTCACGTCAGCCAGAGCAGAGTTTATCCCTCTGTCTGTGACTTCCTCTCATTCACACTCAGTCGCAGGTGCCCTGCCTGTGTGCCTCCCTCTCACGCGCTCTCTCATTTGGCAAAGACAATTATAGAACATCAAAACTGAGACGTCTCCACTGGCAGCATGTGTTGAAGTGATTTAAGCTTGGATAACGTGTGATCTAAATGCACACATTGTCTCTGTAGTCCACAGTCTGTTAGCAATTTAGACTCATCCACACTACATCAGCACATGTCCCCAACAGAAAACAATCTTAATGGGTTCATAAATAAGCAATTCACTTATACTGTAAATATGAATTTGATTTACCATCCACCTGATACAAGCTGCAAACATGTTGATTACAAAAGTATTTGAACATTTTTAGATGTAGTTTAGCACTGCTTAAAATGTCAACTATGCAAACAGAAAAAAAAAACTTAGTATACTATACATGTAAGTATAATTACTTTAGACTCTGGCAACTCATTTACCTTGTTCCACATTTTCTACAGTACCATACTGTGCTAATAGGCTGTCAAAAACCTGAAATGAGAAAAGAAAAATCAGTTACAAACACAAACAGCAAAACACCTCATTAACTGTTTTTAGATTGAATACCAGAAAATAGGATATGGAAAATAAAATGAATAGTTCACCCCGAAATGAAAATGCCATCATTATACTCACCATTATGCCAAAGATCAAACCCTGTGTGCTATTATTTTTCTGTTTAACACAATGTATACATGCACTATGGTTTAAACATTTGGTGGAAGTCTATTATATCTCATTTATTTGATTGAAAATGCAGTAAAAAGTGTGACACAGTGAAATATTGCAACTTGAAATTATGTTTTCTATTTTAAATATTTGTTATCACTTTATTTAAGGGTCTCTTCACTAGTTGCTTATTAGCATGCATGCTACTAGAATATTAGCCATTTATTAGTACTAATTCAGCACATATTAATGCCTTATTCTACATCCTTAATCCAACCCAATACCTAAACTTAACAACTACATTACTGACAAACAATAAGCAGCAAATTAGGAATTTAGGGAAAAGGCATAGTTAAGTGAATAAGTGTTCCCCATTCTAAAGTGTTACCAAACATTTATTATTTAAATCAATTTAAAGGTAAAGCTGAATTTCAGCAGCCATTATGTCAAACCTACAAAAATTATTTGAATATGCTAATTAGGTGTTCGAGAAACTTTTGAACTATTATCAATGTTGAAAACAGTTAATATGCTGCTTAAAATTTGTTTTTATCACATAATTATTTGATGTATTCAAAAGAACAGCATTTATTTGAGATCGTTATCTTGTGTAACATTAGTTTTTTTACTGTCACTTTTGAAAACTCGAATGCTTCCTTGCTACGAATGTTTCTTATTACTTTAATTTAAAAAATCTTACTGACCCCAAACTTTTGAACAGTAGTGTAGCTCTCATCACACAAAACATCATACATATCATGTGCCTGTTCATGCTCAGATTCAAAACGGCTGTGCAAATGTCACCAGATCAGCCACTTGTGTGAGTACTAATTGCTCATATGGGCCAGCGCTCACTGTGATGATGTCATCAGGATTTACAATCGGATCACCAGGGCTGAACTCTCTCCAGACAGATACGCATGGACTGCAGAGGAAGTGTACTTGTGTGTGTATGGGTGGAGCTTCCTTAATGTAGTGTGAGTTAAAGAAAGAAGCGCAGCAGCCCAGAGGACACAGACAGACAGAGTCTTGACTACACACACACTCACACACACACACACATACACACACTCTGCCCGAGCCGTGAAACACTCACCTCCCACTGGAGATCAGGAGGAATGTTCCGGATCTGAATCTTCCGACTCCTGCAGACACAGAAAGAAAGGGACTGTGAGACAAAAAGAAAGTGAAAGGGAGATATACAGCGGTATTCAACATAAGTGCTACAGCGTGAAAACATACAGGCTGCCTCTAGATCAGATCCGACAGAAACTAAAGAAACTGTGGGACAAAACTACCACTCGTTCTTACATAGAAACCATAAACTCATTCTTGGAATATTGTGAACATGGTGATGATTTCTAAATGCTTTTCCCTTGAAACTATCAAAGACTGTGTCATCTCACAAATCATTAACTAAGACAAAAAAAAAATTTAGTGAATCAATTCTAATCACTGAATCAATGACTCTGAAAACACTATAGTCCAGCATAACATCCTGTATATTTTAAAATGTTTTAACAAAAAAAAAAAAAAAAAATACTGCTGTTATCTTGCCACGTTTTGAGATATTGATATATAGTATATAAAAAAATTGAAAATTTTGAAATTATTATTATGAAAGTATGAAAATATTGTTCATTTTCATGTTAAACGTGTAAAACATGCCTTGTACTATTTTTATACTTAGGCTATGCTGGTTCCTCTGACTGAACAAAAAATAACTTTGTATAAACTATTGCAGAGCAAATATACACATATTGAAAAATATAATATCAAATATCATGATATAATATGCATTAGCCAACTCGGTCTTCACGACATTTTTTATATTAAATATTTGTGTGTATATGAGATTTTATACTATTACTTTTATACAATGGAAAAATACATTATCGATAACTTTATTGTTAAGGTATTTCTAAATCTAATGGAAAACAAAAACAACGTATTCTTTATGAAATGGAAAAAATAAGATATTATCAGCTTTGACATAATTAAAATGTTTCAACTTGCCCATATTGGAGCATTTTTGTTATGGTTATTGTACAGTATTTCGATAAATCCATTGCCTTGCTGCCTATGAAGTCCAAAGTCTTTCTGCACCATTCTAAAATTTGCTCAAATCCTTTAAACCAATCACAAGCTCATCGTGTTCACTGCGGGCAACCGTCCAATGACACAAGCTCAGGAGAGAGAGAGAGAGAGAGCGAGAGAGAAAGAAGTGGAGTAGTAAAGAGAAAGCAGGTCTCATTCACTACTTTCCACCAGAGGAATTTGACTGTGTCTGCGATCCTTCATTCGTCGGGTCCGACGCTACCCACCAGCCTGTGAGCGTACTGACACCAAAGCCACACAAACCGCTCCACCGCAAGCTGTTAACAACTACATTAAAATGAGTGGAACCGAGCTGGCCAGAGGAAGAGATTTAAGGACAGGAAGAGAGAGGGAGAACCAGATCTTCAGAGACACTTTCACTCTCCGTTCATTAGGGCTCTTCTGCAGGTAGACTTTGATAAGAGCAAGACGAATGCAGAGTAAACAGACGATAACAAGTGCACGCAAGAGGCTTACAAAGATGCACTGATCATTATTTTTCACAGTCCCAGAGAGGAAGAGATTAAACTCATTCTTTCAAACTGAATTGAATACACTGTAAAGATGCCCTTATTTTCTCAGCCTCTGCCCAGAACACTCTACATGAATTCAAGCACTCACACGGCTCTGTAAACCGTGACACTTCCTCAAGCCTGAACCCAGCCCTTCAGCTTCGGCTAATGCTGTGGTCAGCAAACTGTCAATCCTTTTAAGCCTGTTGAGAAGGGGCAATTTGGGATATCCCATTCGAGCATGGCGGTTCAGCTAGCTGAAGCCTCCAGCTCTTCATCCTGACCCTCCAATTAGAGGTTCAACTGTAACACCACATCTACAGCGGACAGATCGGCTTCACTTGATAAACTAAATTGCTCTCATTATAATCAATGATGCTGTCTGCAGTGGAGAAGTGGACAGTCATGTCCTTTGTAGTTCTGATGCACCTGTAGTGCTACTCCAGCCAAGCTATTATCTCAGTCTACAAATAAACAGCTTTTACTTGCAGACATTGTATTTTTATTTTTTGCCATGAACTGAATGTTACAAAATGTATTAGTTTCTGTTCTATTAATTAAGATAATATTTTTACAAACCATTTGTACGATACAATTCAAAAGTTTAGATCAGTACCTTTTTTATTAATAATATTTGATTCAGCAAGGACACATGAAATTGATCAAACATTAGGGATGCACCGATCATGATTTTTCATGGCCGATTCCGATACCGATTTTTTTACAAGCAAACTGGCCGATTCCGATACCGATTTCCGATTTTTTTTTTTGTCTTTTAAGCAACAAACAAGAAAGAAGGAAAGTGTGCATAAACAAGATATTTGGTATTTAATAGGCCAAACTTGCTTTTGGCTATTGAAAACAATAACTGTAACCATCTGAAATTAACAGCAGTGACTGCACCATAAGTAGCCTACATTCAATACAAACATAGCTGGTACAGACATCAGCATTTAGCTTTTGTTTTTGAATTAGGTTGAAACTACATAGAAATTGCCTTAAATTAAAACATTAACTGTAACCATGTGAAATTAAAGGCAACAACTGCATAGTTCTACAATCCAAAACAACACAATCAACACACATTCAATAACATGTTTCTTAATCAGCATTCAGTATTTTAGTTTTTAAATTTGGTTTTAAATAAAAAAAAGTCTTTACCAGTGAGACTAAATAAAAGTATGCTATATAAATACATTTTCCAAAATGTTAAAATCAAATAATGTTTGTGCGAATAAAACAAAGATGCAAAGTGTATCATTCATCCAATTAAAAAAAAAAAAATAGGGTAATGATTCACATCTATATTTTTTTTACTTGAGCCAATGAAAAATAAATAACTTTTTTGTTTCAATTAAAAAAATGTAGATGTGAATCATTATGAATGAAACACTTTTTTTCAGTGTGCTACAGCAGGTGATTTTTAAGTCAAATAAAGTCTATGTAATTTTAAGGTAAAATAAAAATAATCATCCTAATGCAGAACTGACGTTTATTTCTGGCTTTTCAAACGTGTATGCAAGTTCTAATTAAAAAAAAAATTCAGTTTTGTCAGTTAAGTCCGTTTCGTTTCTCATCCAACACGTGAGAAGTTGAGCTGAACATCTCTTCATGGTTTACTCGTGTTCAGGGCGCGGACCGGTACATTAGACGCTCGCGCAGCTTCAGTGCGCGCAGGAAATGCTCTTATTATTTGTGCGTCAGTACAACAACGGCTGATCGCTTCCTGCTGCTATCTGTGCCTCAGACATGAAGCTCTGCACTTCCAGCGCTGATCGGCTGCCTGTGTCCTGCGCACAGGTTTCGAAATACTTCCACACAAATGACAAAGCGAACAATTACAATGTAGTCTGTGCACGCGAGCGCACTTCCGGAAAAAATCGGCCGGAAAAAGACCAAAAACCGGCCGATTGCCGATAGCGTATTTTAAGCAAAAACCGGCCGGTTCCGATTTATGGCCGGTCAACCGGTGCATCCATATCAAACATTACAGTAAGCACATTCATAATGTTACAAGAGATTTATATTTCAAATACATGCTTCCTAGTGATCAAAGAAACTCAAAAGTATAATTTTCCACAAAAACATTAAAGCAGCACAACTGTTTCCATCATTGATAATAGTAAGAAATGCTTCTTGAGCACTAGTTCATCATCTTCGAATTATTTCTGAAGCATCATGTGTCACTGAAGACTGGAGTAATAATACTGAGAATTCAGCTTTGAGGTCACAGGAATAAATTACTTATATATTCATATATCAAATAGTCATAATATTTCACAATATCACAGTTTTTTACTATTGACTTGCTAATGGTTAAGCATTATTTCAATGAATCACATAATGTATTTATTAAGATTTGCGCTTGTCAATTCACTGGTATTTGCGGCATAATTTAATGCCCCAAAAAACAGTGTCTTAAAGCAGGTGATAATTTGAACTGCTTGTGCTGGTCACTGTGAAAACGAGTTGTTGTGTCTGTGTTCTTTAATGTGCACCTTGTCAGTAAATCACCCTCAGAGTTTTCCCCTCCCTTCTGTGCTTTTATGGAATTGCGCTCTAACACTAATTTGGCCTGTTTAGTAAATCTGGCCCTAAATAGGCATATGATTTAAATGGTGGTAAAGCTGAAATAATCATAACTATAGGTGAAATGACAAGGCAATTAAACAAAGGATGATGCTGATCAATAATAATAAAAAAAGCAGTTTGTTTACATTCTTCAAAATATCTTGTGTGTTTGGCAGAGGAAATAGCCATACAGGTTTGAAAGGACATGAAAGTAAATAAAGGATGACAAGAAGCAGCCCCACTTTATATTAAGTGGCCTTAACTACTATGTACTTGCCTCCAAAAGAAGTACAATTTACTTATTGTGTTCATACTGTATTGCAAAACATTGTTGCTGCAATTGAAGTTGGATACGGGTAAGTTTAGGGACAGGTTTGGTGGTATGAGTAGGTTTAAGGAATGGGTCAAAAGTGTAATTAAATGTAAATACAGAAACTAATTTCAGATGTAATTACATGCAGGTATTTTTTTCCAAATTTAAGTACAAGTAAAAAAATGTATAAGCACAATTATCACATTGTACCAAATTATTAATTTATATGTGACCCTGGACCACAAAACCAGTCTTAAGTGGCAATTTTTTTTATTTATTAAGATTTATACATCATCTGAAAGCTGAATAAATAAGCTTTCCATTTATGCATGGTTTATTAGGATCGGACAATATTTGGTCAAGATACAACTATTTGGAAATCTGAAATCTGAGGGTACAAAAAGAATCTAAATACTGAGAAAATCACTTTTTAAAGTTGTCCAAATGAAGTTCTTAGCAATGCATATAACTAATCAAAAAATATGTTTTGATATATTTAGGGTAGGAAATTACAAAATATCTTCTTGGAACATGATTTTTACTTAATATCCTAATGATTTTTAGCATAAAAGAAAAATCAATCATTTTGACCCATACAATGTTTTTTGGGCTATTGCTCAAAATACACCCTAGTGACTTAAGACTGGTTTTTGGCCCAAGGTCATATATGTAAGTGCATGGTAGTTAAAGCCACTTAATATAAAGTGGAACCTTTTATTTTTATTGTCAGTGGTCTCCCCTTCTACAAAACTGGTGAAGGCTGGATCACTGAATCACAGGAAAGAAGCGGTTTGTTTCTCCATCATGCCTTGTGTTGAGGTTCAAGTGCCGACGACACAACAAGTGAACGGCTTCTTTTCTCTGTCTGCTCACTCTCTCTCTCTAACCACCATAACCATCCGTGTTCTTTCCTTCTCTTCTCCTCCTCCATCTCTCCATCTCTCCTCCACCCTGCTGGGGTGGAAAAAGTGACAGTGCTCTCCACAACTCTTCAGGGGCTCCTCATTTTCAGCATGCCTGTGGCAGCACTGGATTACTGAGCCCTTCCTGGACGTGCACAGGCTCAAACGCACACGCCCTGCACATCACAGGAGGATCCTGGTAAACCTCAGCAGCATAAGCATCTCTCTGCCTTTCTTCTCATTCTTAAATGACATGCATATAAGGACCTTAAGCTGTCCACGTTGTCTGAGATGTGACCTGGTGCATATGCTCCATCACCTGCATGATGGTGCTTGCATGGGCAACACAATTTTGAGTCCAGCTTGCATCATTGCATTCTTGATCTTGTCTCCTCATTTGCCCACATTTTTGGGTTCTTTTTTCCTTCTTGTTCCCCATAAATAAGTGTTGAAAAAAAAAGGTCAAAAAATGAAATATCGGTACTAAATTGCTTATTTGGCTAATTTGAGAAATGTATTTTCAATTGATCAGTATCATGGAGAAGTTATGTAAATGCATGGTATGCAATCATAACATTTACTTATTGTGAAAAAAAATGCATATTCATTCGTACTTCACATTATAATGTCATAATTCATATCATTTAAATAAAATTGATACTATGTTTTAGTGCTTCGTTTTTTCATTTATTTATATAAACAAAGGCTTTTTACTGGTTATCAGCAAATATTAACCAGAATTTTAATATTGTTGCATATGATTACAAACAAAACAAGCTTTAAATTAGTACATAAAAGACCAAACAAAAAAAATAATAATTACAAACTGTAATAACAAATGTATTTTTTAAATATTTTAATATCTGCTATACATTTAAAACTTATTCATATATACCAAATAAAAACTCAGTGTAAGCTCTGACCAATTTTAGGTAGGTTGTTCCTTTTTTTTTTTTTATAGTACAAACCCATTTATCTGCCAATACAATGAACATAGTATTATCCACTGGTAACAGTCACAATTTTTACATCCATAAAATAATCATTAAAAAAGTTGCAGGCCTGTTTACTGTACATAAAATCACACTCAGAAACACATGCACAGAGAAGCAAAACTTGAATTTTGTGTTTGTCCCACTCACACATATAAATAATGTCATAAATGGACTCACACACAAACACTGAGGGAGATTCTGGATCTCTGAGGATCAATTTATGATGTGCCACCAGGAGGGGGTAGGTTTATTAGCTTGTTATTTTCGAATCTCTTCAGTGAGTATTTGTTTATATTTATGTGTAATGGAGCAAACCCAATGCCTTTTGAAACCAGGCTCACAGTCCCCTTCACCCCAGTCCAAAACCACCAGCACTAGAAGATGCAGGCTGAATGCACTGCTTACCGTATGTTTGTTGAACGTAACCAAGCTGTCTGCTGCTGGTTTAGAAAGGGTGCCAGACAACTAAATAAAAAAACATGCTTCTCAATTTCTGCCTTTGAATATCTGAGGGTGGCCACGTTCATTTGAAAAGCTAATATTTACAGCAGCCGGCTGCAGCGAGCAAGCTAGAAAACCAAGTCGGCGCACACTCTAGCATACAGATCCTCACATCCGCGGGGACGGTGCGAAGGAACGTTCGCCCGGCAGCAGACGGGTCAGAATAGGACTATTCACCTTGGGCCAGGACCTCTCAGACCTGCTAACGACCACCATCTGATCATCCCTGTCAGCCAGACGAAATGTTATTCACCATACATAAATCACCCGGCCACAACGCAGGCACGTGAGCAGGGGCGGATTACTGGGCATCACACGTGTGCCGACAGAAAACAAGCCTCTTGCCTTTCCTCATTGGAGGATGAGAAAGAGGTGAACCTCACTGCTCTCTAATCCTCCGGCTGTGGACACAAAGAAAGGAAGTGGACTGATCTGGATCCATGCACAGGAAATGAGAACAGATCGGCAATCAAAAAGCGACTAAGAGTTGGTTTGCATGTCTTGTGATGAATTAAAAAGGTTCTCGATCAGCATGAACTCCGTCTGCTCCTGAGACATCTACATTGAAGCTTAAATACTACATGTTCCCTAGAAGGGGCATGGTTTGGCTGCTTAGGAGGCTCCCATTAACCCCTCGAATTTGGATCTTATGGCGCTTTTCCACTGCGTGGTATGACTCAGCACGGCACGGCTCGGCTCTGCACGGTTTGCGGATCCTTCGCTGGCAGTGATGATTCTCTCAGGCCAATCAGTGATCAGCAGAGTTGACACATCACATTTTGGTAACAATACTGTTCATTTGGAACCTCAACCGAGGTGGTACTAAAAAAAGTACCAGGTTCCAGGTACTGTACTCAGTGGAAAACCCCCCAAAAGTGAACCCTACCGAGCCGTACCATGCAGTGGAAAAGTGCCATTAGTTTACATAAAATAAAGATCTTTGGTACCAATAATCATCTTTAATCCTCTTGCTACAAATCAACTGTAAGCTAGAAAAATAACTTTATTTTGCTAAATATAAAGCATGCCATTCATAATATTTTTATTTAACTTTTTAATGATGTCTTATTTAATGTATGTTTAAAACCGTCATGAAATCAAGCCACTGACAGAATATAGACACAATCACATTTTTAAAAAGTTGATATAAACTGTCTTATGTGCAAATCAGATGTATAAAACATAAATAATTGTATTTTAGTAGTTTATACTTCATTGTTAATTTGAACCTTTAGGGCCAGATTTACTAAACAGGGCAAATTAGCGTTAGAGCTAATTCCAAAACAGCGCTGATGGGTGAGGAAATTAAACAAATTAAAGAACACAGACGCAACGTCTCATTTACATATCGACCAACAAAATATACCAAGCGCAGTGCAAATTAGCATAGTTTACCAGTAATTTGATGAGTGCAAAAGCATTGATGCGAGTACCACTGCCAATGCGAGTAAATCCCATTGAGTGATTCATTTTAAAACTCTCAACCCGTAAATTTTGTGTCTGAAAGGGGAACTCCTACAAATGAATATTCTATAAGTTCAGGCACAAAAATATCTCTGTCCATGCCTTTTCAGTGCCAATTCTTTACTGCACATCTTTATTAAATCCTGGCAGTATTGTTTTAATGCCAAAATATGGTTTGTGCAACCACAAGCTGTTAGTAAATCTGGCCCTTAAAACAGGCAGGGTTTCCTTGTCTAGTTCACAACTTTTGTTTAGACACTTTTTTCCTAAACAGTTTTTGGACCTGTATTATACCTGATATCCAAATGGATTAACTCAGAGTTTTGAATAAAATTGGGAAAAATTGTCAATATCCAGCCCTACCATTTATTGTTGCATCTTTGAATCTAAATCCATATTAGTCTCATGGGAGGAGCAGACGTTATGATGGGTTACATCCACAGGAACAAAAAATGCACTCATGCAGAGATGAGACATAGTGGCTCCACTCCATATGGGTGGCAGGACACATACACTCACACACTCATAAGGGTGTGCAGAACTGACACCAGGCGGCAGCTCACAAGCCACAGACGGCCAATGTTCCATGTCTGTCCTATACATCCCACAGTGTGGCCTCATAAAGACTCAAAGAAGAAGAGCTAAGTTGGCAGTTTCAGGAACGTTTGCTCCCTCCTCAGATGCATGAAATGCAGCCCAACTTCAAATGTCTTATACTTGGGCTGTAAATAAAGCAGCTGATTTAAAAAGAATTGCATAAATAGTTTAATAGTTTCGGATTCATATGAACTTTAAAAGTCACAATGGGTTCCCCTCAGTTTCAGGAACCCCTATAAAATGTGGTGGTGTTCTTGAGATTTTTACCGATTTGTAGGAGCACATAGAAAAGATGGGAAGAATGTTGACCTGCAGTTCTTGAGAGTCAGGAAGAACATAAGTGAAAGTGTATAAAATTTGCTTTCTAAAGACTGGTCACAGTCAGTTTATTCTATAGATAGTTTGGTCCCACTTTATATTAGGTTGCCTTAACTACTATGTACTTACAAAAAAAAATAAGTACAATGTACTTTTTGTGTTCATATTGTATTGTAAAACACTTTTGCTGCAACTGAGGTGGGATAGGGGTAAGGTCAGGGAGAGGGTTGGAGGTATGGGTAAGTTTAAGGGTGGGTTAAGGTGTAAAGTATGGGTCAACGGTGTAATTATAAATGTAACTACAGAAATTAAATATAGAGGTAATTACATGTAGTTTTTTTTTTTAAATATAAGTACAATGTAAAATCATGTATGTACACAATAAGTACATTGTACTTAATTATTAATTAAAATGTAAGTGCATAGTAGTTAAGGCCACTTAATATAAAGTGGGTCCGATAGTTTTATGTTTCTCTACCATTGGAAAGGTTTTTTTTTTAAGAAACATACTTTTCTTCAGCAAGAATGTAATAAGCATGTAATAAGCAAAAGTGACAGTGAAGATTTTTATAATGTAACAATATATATACATATTTTTTTCATATTAACAGTTCTTTTGAACTTTCTATTCATCAAAGAATACTGATTTTATATATGCATTTCTGGTCAAATACAACAGCATAAGAACATACAGTAAGAGACTTTCAAAAACATTAAAAAAAATACTTTTGAACAATAGCGTAATAATCTAACAGCAATTTAATGATGAGTAGAAAAAATCTTTTGCATATTATAATTTACACAATTTATAATATTATTAATCATTTTATATTTAAATATGGGCCCTGTGGCTTAAAATTCTGAGTAATAGTATAATACAACAAGCATTCAGAGTGCAATCAGCTGAGGTTAACACCTCAACAGAGGGTCACTCTTCAAGTCAGATAAGTTGCCGAAGATGGGGCTGCGAGTACTTTAGCACAAATGTTTTGTCTGCCTTGAGATCAACACAAATGACTTCCTCCCCTCTGTAACAACTGACTGAGCTTTCAGTGTTTCCTGAAGTCACTACAGAACTTCTCATGACAGGAACTAAAACTCGGAACTGTCCAAGTGTCACTAGAACACTGTGTACCTTTCTAACAGCAACAGAAGATTATGCCATGCATTTCAAGAATAAACTTATTGAGTGCAAAACATTTTTGAAAAGTTGGCTCAAAAATCCAGTCATCTCTTAAGTTTGAAAAACAATTCATATTTAATTTCTCAGATCGGAATAAATGTACCCATGTACTCAAATTTACATTTACTGCAGAGTGTAAGAAGAGAGAACTCTTGCCAAATAAACATCACAGAGGAAGACAATGTTTTATACAACGTGCTCAAATGACACCAAAAACATTCAATGTGATGAATGTGACCTGTGACAATGACATCTATCGATCACTGCAAAAACCTTCCTAACTATTCTGATCTATACTGCCCTTTATTCTGTGCCCTAGACATTCCTACAAAAAGACCATTGGAGGGGCAACACCATCTAACCCTCTCCATCTCTTTCTCATTTGCTGTGGCTCTCACTCTCAGAGCGAAGGTTAACTGAATGCAGTGTTTCCACCTGCACGGCTGAGATCCTGCGTGAGGCAGATGCTCCTCGTGGGTAAATGGAGGCAACAGTTTCCTGACAGGCCCTCTGCTGCTGTCAATATTCACACACTCAAACCAGCTCTTAGGAGCCACTCATGAACTCCTAAACTTAGTTCAAGCAGGAAAGGTTTATGCAGCTGTTTAGAAATGTTTAGTACTTGCTTAAAGGGTTAGTTCACCCAAAAAAAAAAATTTGCTTGTGTTTTACTTACACTTGATGCATCCTATGTGTATATGACTTTCTTCGTTCAGACGAATCCAGTCGGAGTTATATTAAAAACTGTCCTGGCCATTCCAAGCTCTATTATTGCAGTCAGAGGGTGTTGCAGTTGAACAGTTCACAAGTCATCAAATAAAACAACTTTTTCTCACTTCATCTATCTGTCATACACAGCAGCATGTGCCATGATTAGCAACGAATGCAGGGAGAAGAGAAAACAAAACAAAACGCCATCATGAATTAGAAGCACAAACCGAGGATTTGCAAAGAAAAACGTTAGAGGATTTCGAAATAAACGGGGGAGAGGAGACTGGTTTTACTTTGCTAAAGTAAGGAAATTTGCTTCCTTTGCTCCTTTACACAAACTCACAAAACTAGTGTATTTCAGTCGCGAGCGCTGCACATACGTGCTTGCATCATCTGCTGGAACGGTTTCCGGATATAACAGATAGCTGAAGTGAGAGAAAAATGTTTATTATGTTTGAAATATGGATAAACAACAGATAAACACCTACTGGAATTTAATAAGTGGTCTCTTCAATTAGATTAAAATTTTATTATGCCATAAAAAAAAATCATGCTTTATATTTAATTACTAGGGGTCTGGGTACAAGGTTGTAAACTACTGGTCTAGTCAAAGTATTTTATTGTGTTTATTGTGCATTTAACATACTGTGAATTAATGATTTTCTGTTTCAGATTGGACAAAACACACCATTTAAATTAGGGATGACCCGATCACTCTAACTAATTAAATAAAGTTAAATCAATCCAATTATATATATATATATATATATATATATATATATATATATATATATATATATATATATATATATATATATATATATATATATATATACACACAAACACACACTCACCACACATACATTTAAGGGATGTGGATCTCCATAACTGAGGCCGATGAAATAGGCATCTCTATGCATATCCAATGATACGATACATTGAAGCAGCTGATGTGATGCAATGTCATTCACCCCTTTTATGATGAAGTGCAATCCAATTTCGATTTGATTAAATTGATCTAGCAAATAAATGATGTTATGCAATTTAATGTTACTATAGTAATCGTAGACATTGGTAGATGTAATCACTACAATGGTAGACATTGTAAACAGCCTTTGTGGTCACAATTATGAATGAGTCACTACTTATATAATCTTCTTGTATTTTATATGTATAATAATCAGAATAACTGCAACATAAAGAAGAAAAATAGATAAGTTTAGAAAGCATGAAGCTCACGATGTCAGAATTAGGGTTGGGCTGATAGATGGCGCATTGTGATCCCCCCGTTTACCCCCAGCAATCTGTAGCATGCTAATACCGTGTTCGGCACAGCCCCTAACAATCCTGAATTGTTAAAAAGTGCGCATTCATTATGTTTCACAGCTTGATAACATGTGAGGCTCTAGAACAGACCTCACTGGTTCTGTCGCATCATGCACGCACATTTGTGCGTCTTTTTTAATAGCGGTTGGCAAACTTACTGGAAGCACACAGCTAAAATAAAGGAGTAAAATAAGATCAGGCTTAGGATAGCGTTGATACAGATTAGTTAAAAAATCTCGATCCCAAATGTCCTAAAAATGTTAATTGTCAAGATTTACTCAGGTCAGCTGCAAGAAGTCATGACAACAGAAGGGTGAATAAATGATAATTACATAATTTTCATTTTTAAATAAAGAAATTTTTGAAAACGTACTTTTCACAAATCCCCTCCATGAAATGTAATATTATAAAACAAAAAACAAAACAAAAAAAGAGAAAAAAAGAGAAAAAAAAATTCATATTTTCAGTTATGCTGCAGGATAACTGACATAAAATTTGGTCATCACATTTTCTGCCCTACAGTAATTTGAAACTACTTCTTACAGAAATATTTTATTTTTGAATGTTTAAATATTTATAGATTAACCAAAAGACTATTCTAAATGTACTCCGTTAAACAACTTCAGACACTTTCTCTCCCCTAACCATTCCCATCTCACCCGTTGAAAGTCCTGCCTGCAGGCAATACTGACAGTCAACGTTGAAATAAATTAATATTTCGTGAAGCCAGTAACAGCAGTAACCAATGACTAGGTAATTAGTGTTTCTATACAGTAAGTATGTGTTTACCCTGCAGGAAGATGCAGAAGTTATTAATATTAATACTAATAATACATCTAATAATAATATGCACATACACTAAACCAGAAAATAAGTGAGACAGATTTCTGACAGTCAATGACAATGTATTTCACAACAGTTAATCGTTGCTAGGGGTGTGACGGTTAGTATATAACCGTGAGACCGGCGGTTAGAGTTGAACACCGTCATTAGAACTCTATAACCGCCAAAACCGTGTCATTAAAATATTTTTTTACAAACATTTTTTTATCAAAAATTATTTTCATTTTTTAGATAGGATCATAAGATGCATGGATTTTACCACTTAATGAAGTTTTGTAAATCGTCAGACATGATATTTACCACTTAAATTTTGCTTTGCTTACCAAATTAAATTTTGCCTTGTAGAAAACCTTTCTTAAAAATTAATTTCGTTTTGTACAAATTTTATCTTAATTTTAATAAATGTTTCATCAACCAATTGCATGTATTTTAATAAATAAAAAGCAAATATAGCAGACAATGATAACCGTGACATGGAAGCACCAGCGTGCCGCGTTCACTTGCACTGCACTGTGACCTAGAGCATATCTCATCATAAATGAAACTCAGCGTAGGCCTATGCCTCATACATTAGCATTACATATCTTTGCTGCATCCTTTCTAGAACAGACAAGGGCTTTTTTGCGGCTCGCGTCAGCAAAGCATTGCATCGTTTTTTGAAATTTGCTCAAAAAACGTTGGCGCGGATGATGAGTTTTGTGACAGATCTCCTTAATAAACAGAGGTCTGAAATCTCTGCCCCTTTACCGATCAAAGCGCGCGCTGACACGGAGTTAACCCGCTATCTCCAAGAACAACCAATTGACTCTAAGGCAGATCCACTAGCATGGTGGCGAGACAATGAAACACGCTATCCGCTCTTAGCAAAATTGGCACATAAATACATGTGTATTTGTGCTACAAGCACAGCATCAGAGAGAGTTTTTAGCACTGCGGGGAACATAGCTACCCCTGTCAGATCGTCACTAAAACCGAGTAAAGTGAACATGTTGGTGTTCCTGTCACGCAACTTAGAAGTCGAAAAAGATTAGGAAATTAAAATGTCATTGCACTTTTTTTTGTTTCCTTTATTTAGTTAGTTTAATTAAGGTATTATTACAACAGTCGTTGTTCTACTTTTTTTCTTTGATAAAGGTATGTAGATTTTATCATTTGTAATTTAGGCCTAGGCTACTCATTCATTTTTATGTTCTTATAGAATTTAAGTAGCCTACTTTTTTTAAAAGGTTTTGTTTACTGTGTGTGATTTATTTAAAACAAAGCACGTTCATTGCTAGTTGTCTTGCTGTTAATTTTAAATAAACATAGAGCAAGTAGCTAATCAGTGTCTGCTCCTTTATTCAAACTAAGCCCCCCCCCCTGGATGGTTATGTTATGAACCGTCACATTTGACTCACATCATAACCGTCATTACCAATTTTGAAACTGGCACACCCCTAATCGTTGCAGTAAATACAAATGCAGACATATAAGATGAACATTTTAGTCCAGTGCAGACACTCTTGCTACTGCTTTACAGAGTGCATACAAGATTATGTTGTTAACTTCATTTTACAACACAGTGCTTACTGCTGCAGGCGTAACTACAACTCCAGCAGCTGCACTGCAGCTCACTCACACACAGATCACACAGAAGCACCCTGAGCAAGCCCCACCCACTGACTGGAACAGCCTATCAGAGAGCACTACACTATCTTCCAATGAGAGACAGAAGACCCAAACCAGTGGCAAGAGTACGGTCAGAGAGATTGGTCGCAGGCTTCAAATTCATTTCATATAATTAACACTGTTCACTAAAAAGAAGAGGATAGTTTACAGAGTGGCTTCCTCTCACACAAAGCTGAAAGAAAAGCTAGTCACAAAAAGATAAAATAATCAATAGTGATCATTTAATATAGGGACCATTTCTCACTATTGACAAGTTGCTTATTAGCATGTCTAGAATTAATATGAATTAATATTCAGCATGACCATGTTCTTCATCCCTAATCCTACTTTAAACCTAAACTTAACAACTACCTTACTAATTAGAAGTAAATCAGGAGTTAATCAAGGCAAAAGTAATAGTTAAGGTGTATAACATTTCAAGAATTGGAAAATAAAGTAACTAATTATTTAAATATATATATATATATATATATATATATATATTCAGATTATTTCTAATTACTATAGTAAATAGAACTAGTAAATAATAAAATGAAAATAATGAATCAATTTCATTTCAGAAATCATTATGCATGCATTATTTAATCTCTTTAAATTAAATAGTGTGATATCATATATTGGCATTGTATTGTCCATCGGCCACCCTGCTCTCTAATAAATAAAAGAATCCCCACATCGCTCTATAAAAGCACTGTAGAAATGTACATGAAATCCAGCATGGAGCCAGGAAAGCAAGACAGAAATTACTACAGCACACTGTACCCTGCAGGTACACTGTGTTCACTGTTTGCTTCAATGTTTAGCTGAAGAGATCACAGGTTTTGGAGGAGGGCATTGTTAGTGCACTGATGCATTAAGTAATCAGCGTGTTGGGAGTTTGCTTTCAAAGCATAGTGCAGCAGAGTTGTTGTTAGGTAAATAAAGGTAAAGTCTGCCAGCTGTTTCCAGTACTGCTCCATTTTATGGGTCAGTCACACACATACCAAAACCTTGGCAACACGAATCTGCAAGTATTTATCAGTTATTTGTGCTTTCATCTTCCACCGGTAACCGTGATCTGTTTGTTCTCCTGTTTGAGAAATCCCTGCTCTAAATAGCAGCCCCATTAGAGAAACACAAAGAGTTCTTCTGGTAAGGAGCTTGGCCACTTTGCTCCAGGATATTAATGGTTGAGACAGGAAGGAGTGTTTACATGAGGCATCCTCACTGCTAAAACAGCTAATAGAGTTTTCCCTTCAATAACATGAAATTATTAATGTCTATCTATAAATTACAGCTCTAAAATAATTCACATTTTTTAGTTGAACTAATGACACAATGTGCCTGTTAATATGCATGTCAGTTAATACAACAGCATATAATATTTGCTGAGAAAAGCCTCTAATTGAACATCATTCAATAGTAATACATTATTGTCGAAAACAAAAGACTTTTGAAGTCAATTCATTGTTTATTTCCATCCCAGCTGAAGACAACCTTATTAAACAAGCCTACAGTAAGTGGATTTGCTGGACTTAGCTGGTCAGACCTTCCTATTGGGTGGTTTTACAGTGGTTTTGGACCGGCTTGGAGGCTACCTGGCTAACCAAAAAATAGCTTTAACTAAGTGCATATTCACAAAAATGTTTATGTGAATGCTTTATTTACCCCTAAAAGGTACATAATATTACTTTAAAAGTATATTCATATCTAACGTGACCATATTAGTACTTTTCAAAGTGTACTGCCAGTTTTGACAGTTTTGTCTCTTCAGTATCATCCAGCAAAAGGAAGCAGTCTGTGGAAAATCCTAAATCACTTCCTGTCATACTTTATTATATTAATGTGACTTCATGTAATGAGGAACAACTTGAAATGAGATTGAGTTACCTCATTTAACGAGTTATCCAGTGCCTTAGGCTCATACTGCTTAGAAGATGCTTTTATTTTTCTTCAGGAATATATTGTCAGTATAAATAATACTGAGAAACATGCATCATTGGGATGAGAAGTGAAACAACAAAATCTTATGCTACTCAGAAGTGCAACATATTCAATTAATCATATACCACATTCGTTAATACATTCCACATCTGTCGTATAGTACAAAATCATCTGACTCAGAAGCTTCTAATTTGATATAGAGCAAATATACTGACAAAATGTTGATAGAGTATTTTCCCTGAATTTATAGTTGTAATTATTTGTGTTTACATAATAGAATGATAATAGCAGATAGTTCTGTGGTTTTACAAAAAAAAAAAAAAAAAAAAAAACACGGCTGACAGAAAAAATTAATGCAGACGTGCACGTGTGTACCGAATGACCGAATGCAATATTTAGTATGGGTAACATACGTACATTTTCGTGTTTCAAAACGAATATATTAAGTGGCGGAAGTCCCGCCCTGCAGCTGATTCTAAGGCCGGTGAGACACTGGCTGTGTGGCATGAGCGTGGTGTTTCTGCTGCGTGTCAGTTGCTTCGCGTTTTCTGTGTCTATAAACACCAGAATCATGTCTGACGCGGCGCTGGCACGCTGCTGCTACTGTAGGTGACATAGAGGGAGACCGCAGACAGACCAGGATCTTGTCTTCACGATAACAATATCTATACACTTCATGTTGAGCATAAATATAAAGCAAAATAGAATATGTTTGACAGGTGCAATATGCCAGTGTGTCACCGGCCTAAGGTTTTCAAAAGGCATCACGGGAGTGTGAACATCACTACAACTAGGAAAAAAACGATTGTAATTCAAACGCAGCTCCTGTCGGCATTTAAACAGACCTTTGCTCTTAATTCCGATCGGTCCAACACTATAACGAAATCTGAGCATGGTCTAAAAGCTGAAACGGTTGATGCTGCACTTTACACTGGAAAAGTTATATATATTTTTAAAATATGAGCAGGCCTACAAGCTGTGATTGGTAATGCTGCACTGTAATCATAGATATTTATTTATATTTTTCATTATATTTTATTATATGATATTGGTTTGAGACTGAGAGTATTTTATTTAGTGGAGAACTTTGCAGCAGTATTTCATTTCTTATTCTTTTTTTATTTTATTATAAATTATATTTTATTATTTATTTTATTAAAAAGTATTTTAAAAAAGTGTAAACAAATTGTTAAAAAAAGTTTATAGTAATAAACAACCTGCAGTTTAATGTTTGAATTTCTTTCCCTTACTGTACCAAAAATGAACCGAACCGTGACTTTAAAACCGAGGTACGTACCGAACCGTGATTTTTGCGTACCGTTACACCCCTAGTAGAAGGCATTTTAAAATGTTAGTGTTGACAAAACAGGGACGTGTGAGAGAGACTTCAGCGCATCTGAAACCCAGTTGGCGCAGTCAACGGGCTGATGATAGCATGAACTGCCCTTGGCAAGCTTGTGGTTTTTTCTGAGCCTGCTCTGGCACACTGAGACCAGTTTCTCCACTTCATAAAGTGATGTCCATCACAATCCACCAGTGCACAGAGAGTTACAGGCCTTCGAATTCAAAAAATAAATCTCTCTGTCTGAATACCATATAGCAGTCTGACAGTCTGCAAAAAGAAGAAAAGTACTGTCCAGTGTCATGAGATGTTACAGAAAAGACCTAGACCCACAACAAACAAATACTCATATGTTTACAATGCAAAGCTCTACCAGTTTATGGAAATTATGCAGTAAAAACAGATCATTAAGACTGCAAGTATTATGATGCAAGAACTACAGTACATTAGCATTCTGTATGCCTGCCTACATTTATTTATGAACAGCAACTGACCCTTCACTACACTCCTCTCCATTTAGTCACAACAAGCTTTGAAGAACATCCCATAGGACTGAATCTGAGATTGCTATGAAAAGTGTTATGTTCAGTAAAGCATACTCAAAAAGTGAAAGCAACGAATGGATATTTATGGAATAAAGCAACAAAACGAAAGGCCTACCAAAAAAAAAAACCTGATACCTGATAAAAATATCAAGCTTACCACTAATGTTCAACATGTTAGCTCTCATGTTTAGCACATATTCCAGCAACTTCAGATAGTAGATTATCACTGAAACACTGGTTCACAAACTTCAGCCTGTGAAAACCATCACACATCTTCATGTTCATTGCAAAAATAAATTGTTTATATATATATATATATATATATATATATATATATATATATATATATATATATATATATATATATATATATTATATATATATATATATATATATATATATATATATATACGAAACTTTTAATATACTGTACGATAATATGGCCTACATATAAATAAAATTGGTCGATATTTATTATTATCAGTCTTTTTAATCCCTAATATCAGTATCAACATTGGCTTCCAAAAAAAACATATCAGTCGGGCTCTATTTATTTCTGAAGTAAAAAACAAGGACATGTCTGTCTCTACATTTAACAAAAGGAGCAATGACGGTCATCCACGGTAAAACAACTTTTTCTCCTTTAGGAGGGACACTGTTCAAAATCCTTTGATTTTTAGAGTAAACTAATGAAGATGTACCTACACTTTACAGTACGATAATTACCCAAATTACACATGCATAACTAAATCTATCACAGCACCATATGGCAGCACCAACTGCTATTCAAACAGTCTGCTCTGCGTTTTACTTTCATTTTCACTTGAATATTCTAGAATTTAAACAGACTTCTTTTGGCATCTTCATTTGAGCATGAAACTTAAAATAAAATTTCAGTTATTGTAGTTTTTCAGTTATATAGTGCAAGTAATCAATAAAAAGTAATCATTAATTAAAAAAATAACGTAACAATAATACATCAACATTTAGATTACAATCTTAAAACATTGAATTATATCTATTTTTTTAAGCTTTAGGTGTCAATGCTTTTTTTTTAAATCTTTTTTCAATTTTACATATTTACATGGTTTCTTTTGTAAAACGAATAATGAAAGTCACACGTGAGGTTGAGTAAATAATGACAGAATGAACTATCCCTTAATGGGTACATTTACAATAACACACTTTTGACTATATAATGCCATTTTTGTAAATCTTATTTTTTAAAACCAAATATAAATCAGATAAATGGAGTCTTGAGACCACAAGAGACTTCAGATTTAGGCTAACTCAGACTCCAGTTTAAAGTCCTCACGCTTGATTCAGACTTGTGGAAATCTTTCAGGCATCCAATCTCATTGTCAGATTAGCCACAAAAATATTGTGTCATCTTGGAAAAGATTAAGTTGCTTCAAGTGTGGAAAGATTTGAACCGTCACATAAAAGTGAGTGCCGAGCAGAACCTGAGTGGTTTGCCGTCTTACATTCACAGGAAATGACAAACAAACGTCTTGCTCTCAAATAAACGAGACGTGATAGAAGGTGGCAAATACTGCATTTATTTCTAAATATGCTTTCAGTAAGTTTGAAAGACGCAAACCACTCACCGTGGTCATTTTCAAAGCACTGAAACTCAGTGCTAACTGAAGTCATTTTGTATCCTAGCAACATGTCTGTTAGGGAACAATATCGCGGAGACAGTTAGCACTGTTTGCGCTCTCAAAAGAGAGAAAGAGAGACTTTAATGAAGGACCAGATGGGTCAAATGGACGTAAATGTCTTTTTAGATTTGAGTTTCAACAAATTCACATCTTTGGTCTGTCCTCAAGGCCACCGCTTAAGTCCACATGTTATTTTTCCTCAGGCGACTGAGTCAACAACATGATCCAATGCATTCTGAATGAATCACTTAATGAACTTGGCAGCTGAGCCACAAGTCAGTACAGGGGAATTTGAAATGAATGCTTTGTCACGGTTTGTGGCTACCATTTTTGGTTCCTTAGTTTTCATGTTCATCTAAAACACTCAATGGCTCAAGTGTTATGTAATGTGACAGATCAAATTAAAAAGGACGCAGATGCAAGTTCAAGGAAATGCAATCAATTACGTCAAAGTGCGGTGAATTAATTTATTTTAATGAATGAGCAGCAATGGTCATTATTTAAAGTATTACTGCATACCAGGTGAAATGTAAAAATATATTTTCTGTGTATGAAACATTCAAAAATAAAAGTTTTCTCTGCAATATTATCGAGCTTTGGAAAGTGTTGTTTGTTTTTGTCAGGGTCATTCTTTGTTGATCGCCTAAATATTTGTTGCAGAAAAATAGAAGTGCGCAAATGTTCTGCCATTTTTCACAACACAGTCAGCTCGCGGTTAAGTCCACAAATTTATATCTAATTTACAATAATTGTATTTATTTCTGTTTATTACTGTGGTGGTTTATATAAAAATAGAAGTTAATAAAATATATTACAATTAATAACATGGGTTAAACTGCACCATAACATGGGTTAAAAACAAGACTCAGTCATAGTTGATGCTGTTGAAAATCATCCAATATTCGCACCTGTGTCAACACACCAGAAGATTTCTATATTAATGAAACAAGTTTGTGATGTTGCTCAACAAACTAAAATTGTTTCCTGTTGTTCCAAACACTACTTAAAAGTTATTCCTCATTTTGACTTTTTTGGGTCACATCCTTTGTTATTGTTGCAATACATAGTTACAAATGTAAATAAAGCAGCCCTGCCCACTGGCAGACACAAAAACATAGCTACCTAAAAACATTATATAACACCATCTTTACCATGGCTCGATATATATATATACCACTAGCATATGTAACAGCCCTACATCAAGCATACTTGATAAAGACACAAGCTCTTTACTTTTATCATGTTGGATTTGTTCTGATCAAAACATCATATCAGAACTCAACCAATCACATGTATATTTTGACAGGCCATTCAGCATAATTTGGTCAAATTTGGATGAATAAATCAGAATAAGGGTTATACACATAAACTCAAAAAAATAATTATACAATTTATTAGTACTTTCTGAGTAAAAATTGTTTCAAAGTAAATCCTACATTAGTATATACAGACACTCCACATGACCTTCATCAGCTGCTCTGAAAGTTCAGTAGCGGTACAGTAGAGTGTACTTATCAAAATAATAGCACAAATTATTTACACTAGAGAAGCACCAATCGAATGGCTAGGGACTGGAATTATCCAATTTTCCATCAAGCCTGCCGATTCAGAGTAGGGCTGTGCAGTTAATCGCAATTAAATGACAAGCTACGCAATATTAAAACTGTTCAAAGCATTCAAACAGAAGACGCGGAAAAACTCAACAGAGAGTTCACGTGCCAAGTTCGCGTGACAAGTTCAGTGCGCACACGGAGAGCCGTGCAAACACCAAACCAAGCTATTCTTTGCTTCCTCCAGTGCCTGAACGAACTAATAAACCTCGGCAGTTTAAACATAAAAGCTCAAAAGGACATGAAAAGCTTAATTCAGCACCAAATTAAGAAAGCCGCGTCTACAGCCCTTAAACACCGGATTGAGTTTAGTCTCTTCTTGCTTTTGAAGCGACAAATACATACAAAATTGGCACCTCGAATGTATCCTCGAACAAATGGGAGAGGCCTACTTTCCGGTTATGTCGGAAAGTAAACTTTTGCGAAAGAAATTAAATGTGTATCCTATTGGATGTATTATCTTTTAGAGTGACCGTGCTTAATTAACTAGCTGCTGTCAGTTTTCTTAATGTTAATCCAAGAATTGAAATGGGCGAAAACCACTCTCTGCTCTTTACTGAATTACTTTGTAATTTTAACAAGAGTTAAAGCTGCAGTCGGTAACTTTTGACGCTCTAGCGGTTAATAAACAGAACTGCTTGCATCTTGCGGAAGAACATCGTAGCCGGAACTACTTCTCTCTGTTTATGTCTATGAAGAATCACAAAGGTACTGGGTTACTCCGCCGTGGTATCCCCAAAGCAATCTAAAATAGTCCGAATATAAACACTTATTATAGGTGTACCCTAGTGATTCAGGACAAGCTAAAAACACGGTTTGGAAAATGGATTCATGGTGTACTCGCTTATTATATACATTTTTCTACATTTATAACACAAACAAAGTTACTGGTTGTTTCTTTACGGGAGCGATGTATTTCTGCAAATGGCAATAGGACCACTGGGAGGAGCCAGAGGAGCTTGATTTTTTCACAGATTATCTGTTTCATATTCTACTGTCAGGACATAATGACAGGTTTAACAATATGTAAAAAATATATTTTTACAAAAGTTACCTACTGCAGCTTTAATCTATATTTAATTTATACGGTAAAGACTATGCTATTTACATTTGATTATTAGGTTTCTGCACCTGGATACCTACAAATTTGAAAAAAAAAAACTTTAATATTGTTTAATTTGTATATTTGTTTATTTGTGCTATTTATACAATTTCAAACAGGGCTCACCGGTAAAACCTGCACCGGAGCCCCGCAAACCCCAGCTACAGCCCTGTACACCGATCGGTCTGCTTCAAGTAGAACACACAGCTGCTGCCACCTTATGACAATAGATTTACACTTCAAATTAGGTAGTCTGTCATCGATGACAGTAGCTCATTGGAAAAGGATTGAAAATGCCCTTCAGTTTGTTTGCACTAATAAATGCTGCTCCCTTCGTCCATGTTTTTTTCTAAATCGTCATAAATATTGTTATCGCAGATATTTTTGAAATATCGTGATAGAATTTTGAGGCTATATCACCCACCCCTAATTGAAGATAATAAGCCTGTTTAAATTATTCAAAGTAGAACATTTTAGACAAAGAATTGAATTGTATTCTGATCCATTCCAGTTTGGTTTTATTTCCAATGATTGCAAATGGCCTCTCACTAGCATGATTATTTCAAGGGGCTCTTTCTCTGTTCCCGGCCAGCAGAGTCTGTCGAACAGGCTAAATATTTATCAGGGACAGTTTCATTCAATGTACTCATTGACTGATTCCCACAATGAAGGCTGAAGCAGAGGCGTTTCAGTCTGCAAGCGGGTGACAAAGACACACTGTACAAAAACGGTGTAACTGAAAGACGTGGCTGACATCGTTTCATCCATTGTCAAACTACACCCACAACAGACTATCTGTGAGTACAGCACAGGGCATAGAAGCCTTCATGACTGAGCTTCTTGACTTTCTAATAATGTCTGTATATATGTCACCAGCACAGTAGCAGGTAGACTGTTCGTCACCTCTGAAACACTGCCCTCTGCCAGTGACTCTCAGAGCCAGTGCAGACATGCAAACCAAGAGAAGAGCCATGTGGACAACATCAGCTAATGATTATCCCAATGTGACTCAATGAGAATTTAACCATCATCAGATCAAACAGCACTTTTCAAAACAAAATGTTCACATCAATTGACTGTTACAAAATGTCAGGTTGTATGGTGATGGTCATATGATGATGACTTTTGTGTGCAAAGATCATACTTATTATTAATGCATCATTAACATAATTATTTTATTAATATTATTTACAATATAGTTTTATCTACCTGTTATGACAGAAAGGCAGTTCTTTATGCAATGCAAAATTTATTCAACATGTTTATTTATAAATTAAATATATTATTGTATTTATATTATACGTAATTATATTACATTATAATTAGTATATTTGGGCTCAGTAAGAATTTTTTATAATTTTTTCAGCAAGGACACACTGATCAAGAGTCACATTAAAGACATTTATATTTTTACAAAAGATATCTATTTCAAATAAATAATGTTTTTTGAACTTTCTTCTAATTAAAGAATCCTGAAAAAAAATGCATCACAGTGTCATCCGAAGCGCGCAAACCCACGACTCAGAATGCATGCAAATATAAGCTCTCTCTGAAGTATTGTATTTAAATGGACAAATTCAGACAAAAATTATGTCAAAATGCCCGTCTTGGTAAGTATCCTACAGCAGACATAGCCGGTTGAACGTATGCCTACTGGATCAGTGCATTCTCTTAAAGTGACAGTCTTTATATTAATCGAACAGCAACAACAAAGAAATCACTCACTGCTCTTGATTAAAAAGCCTTTGTAACTTTAATAAAGAATCATTTTTAATTTATACAGTCCAATATGCAATGCTGCTCTACAAAATTTAAAAAAACTAAATTTCCACACCCGTCAAAGGTACATCAAATAAAGCAAACATCTCACAGGAACACTGAATTAAATTATTACAATTCCATCAAACCTCATTAGTATGTTCTCAAGACCTGTGGATGACTGTGATCCTCTATCACTCTAATCCACTCATGAAGGACTGCCTCTTCATTCATAACTAATCAAACAGTGCAAAACAATACTGAGAGTTGTGCCCAAGGAGCTGGTGGGTGCTGACTCACGCAGGGCTTTCTGAGGACGTGTTGTTGATGCCCTCTCAATCATACATATGGAGAGGCAAAATGTAAATGGATGGTGCATGAGTGGGATTCATGAATAAAAATCCTACTGACAAAGTTTCACAGTTGCGTAGGGGAAGATCCCACAAACACCAGAGACATTGTGCTTTAAATGCCAAATGCAGAGATGCAGATGGACCATAAGGGATGGACAGTGACAATTCAATCAGCAAGTTTCAAAAGAATACAACATAACAAATAAAACAAAGCCACACGCAGAATTAATACAACATCACACAGGGGAAAAAAATCTTTGTAATCATTATATCTATTTAGAGATCAATTTTCTCTTTTCTTCTGAGAAAAAGATCCTGGTAATTGTTAAGAAAGTATTTTTAAAAGATGTCAATAATGTCACAACCTTTTCACAAGTTTGCCAGTAATTTGAGTTGTGCTGTCCATTAACTTTAGGGCAACTTAAACATTTATTTAAAAGTGTCCATGTTAATAAAATTGTACAAAAGTATAAGTTTAAGCACATGTGCCAAGTAAATGTACTCTCTGTATTCAAATGATACATTATAAAAGTTTCAATTGAATTACTCTAAAACGTCATGTGGTGGAACCATCATGTGAAGTCATTTTATCTTTCGACATAAATCTCTTATTTGGCATCATTTTTCAAAAAGAAATTAGCAGTGAAGCAGTTTTTTTTAAATATTTTTAAGAAATAAAAGATTACCCAAAATGTATTTAAATTCAGAAATTAAAAATCTGCTTAATGCAGAAAACAAACATTAATAGTTGTGGACAAAAACTATTGCTATTTAACCTTTAATTTACATTTAAAATATATAGCTAGTGCTTTTATTCAAAATGACTTCCATTGCATTCAAGGTATACATTTTACCAGTTCAAGAATTCCATGGGAATCAAACCAATAAACTTGTGCTAAAATTCTGTACTTTTACATAATTCACCAACAACTGTCTCAGTTGTGCCTGTTTTGATTCCTACTAAAAAGTTTTAGGAACAACTTCTTAGACAAAGCTGATATTTAAATAAAACGAACTCCACAGGTCTCCTGAGCCATGAAAGAACAACCTCTGTGCAATAAAATTTTCCTTTGGGCCAAAAAATAAATAAATACATGCACTTTTACAAAATGCAATGTATAATACAGGATCCCTTTCATCCATCTTTGACCTCTCATGAAAAATAAAGAAACCCTCCTATTTGGTTGCCATGGTAACCATAGGATTATTCTGCAGGAATCGCTGTTGGGTATAGACTCTGTTCTGCCAGAACAGTTGGAGCACTGATAATATTTGCAAACACCGCTGGGTGAGGAAAAGCTCCCTTTAAGGGTATGGTGCATTCTCTTCTGAACGCTGTAAGATGAGGCACCATGCCCTTGATGCAGCCGCAATGAAATATTTACAGCTCCTCTATATTACGCATATTTCTTGTGACAGTTGCGCAGAAGGACAAGATGAATGCCATCGGGTTCAACTGACAGGCATCTTCAGTGGACCAACAAACGAAGCTTCACAGTAACACAACCACGAAGGTTCAGGAGAAGAAAAGGTTGTATGAGACAGGTGGTTCTGAACAAGCCTGATACCATCTCACCAGCGCTGGGGGCTAACAACTGCTCCAACACACACACACACACACACGCACGCACTATCAGGGCTCAGTCACAGAGTGAGACAGTCAGAGCCGAAGTGCAAGACATAGCACCTGCTGGGTTCTCAGCTGCCCGTTTCCCCAGCCTGCCCTGCCACCCAAGAGCAAGACAAACCCCAAAGCAGTGCCACTGTGCCATATATGAACATTCACGCCACGGCCGCTCAGCTGAGATATCCCACAGTCCTCTGCTGCAAAGCTAGGCTTCCCTCAAGCCAAGGCTACTGCAGATATGTATCTCATAGAGAAATATTTGTGAACAAACAATATAAAAGCACATTTTCATTTCAATGTAGTTCTGAAGCATTTTATGCAAGATTTGGATATGGACAAATCAAATTTAATTTGTTCTGGAAATATTGTGACATGATGAATGTTTTATCAAAAAGGTGTTTTTTACTGTACGTTTTTTTAGTGTAATAAATGGCCGAGATTTAAGCTGACTAAAAGATCAAAATGTGTCTTTCATTTCATCGGATGATCTGAGATCCACAAGATTATGATGCTGTGCTTACATTGATAATATTACAAGGTCAGTTTTTTTTTTCTCTTGGATGAATCACTCACAAAACAATGTGCATTTAGAAATTAAATAGAACTGAATTTTCACTTCATGCCGACTTTAAACCTCAATTCAAGCAAGCAGGAAATGACTGCAGATTTGTTTTGAAATGGCGTCCATTCACGTTAAGCCTGAAGACTTTCTCCTCAATGCAGCCACCTAGACAGATCTCTGAAGATTAAATCTGAAGATTTACTGTACGTACAGCAACAGAGTCCTGAGTCTGAGATTATAGTCCACCACCTTTCATATGCTTCCTGTCACCATATGAACAGATAGAGACAATGTTTTTAAGGTAAACATACAATGACAACAAATAAGCCAGCTCGCAAATGAGCTACAAACCACTAACTGTCAGCCCTTTGCCACTCCACTCACAAAAATCCAACATTACACCTGTTCACAGGTTCAACAATGACACAAGCAATCAAAACAGACCATCTCTTTTATAACGCTCAACAAATGAGAAACATTATCATTAGCCCGCTAGTCTATAAACAAACAAACACTTGATAAGAGCCTGTGAAGAGAGCAGCCAAAGCCGCTTCACAAGAGATTACAGCATAAAAGCTTCTATGACAATCATTCTCACATTCTTCATGATATAATCCTTGTCTTTTCTCTGCTCCCTTTATAGCGATAAAGGGATTAACAAATGAGGAATTATGCGTTACAGTATTTGAATCTCAAGGGAGGCGAGGTAACAGAGGACACAGAAAACAAAACAAGTACAGTAACACTAACATTTCAATAAAAGAAGCACTCAGCGCTGGTAAAACAGATTTGCTGGTGTCCATGAAAAGAGCAGCTATGTGGTAGATTAGATTTATTTGTGCCTCTGCATTTGACTGACAGAGTATTAACATTCACAATAGCGTAGTGAGTAGCACCTGTGCATAAAGTGTCTGCCATCTCTTTTTTAGGGTTTAAAGATCTAGAGTGACAAGACAGATAATCTCTAATCACTTTGGCAAGGTAATCACATTGACAAACCACTATGGGGATTTTTTTGAAGTGCCTGTTGTAAACCTCTGCAAACTGAGACTCAAGATGGACAAATAGCGATTTCAAAGAGAACAAAATCACTTGATATTCTATTTGAGCAGGGCTTTAGACACATTTTGATCATGTGAAACAAGCAGAGGACAATGCAATGAATTTAATTTGCTCCGAGTTTAAACATTACTTATGCTTTTATGACAACAAATATAATGTAAAAACTGATGCTTTAAACATAAACGCACTTAAAGCCGTAACAAATCTGAAAAACTATGAATTTTTAGCATGAAATCCTCTGGCATATAATTTTCAGAAAAAATAAACACTCAAGCGTACATCAAACTTAAACAGTCTTGAGTCATTGTAACAATCTTTTATGGTTTTACACAAATACTCTAGAATGTATTACAGAGTATTATAGGTCATTTCTTTGTTTGCCATAAGTGACACTGAATCAAGCTGTGATGGGGGAAAGGGTATTACCGAACAGATCCTAATGCCCCTGGGCTTTGTGACTAGTTCTCTATTGAGAGTTCAACTTCATAACCCACTTTTCCAGCTACAGATCTGTTCTTAGCCTTCATCTCAATCTATTCAACTCATGAGCCAATAAAGAAAAATCATTTGAACTGGGTGGATCATTTTAAGCCCTCAAATCTACAATCTATCCTTTTTACAGACAAAGTTATTGAGAATTAAAGCAAAAGGAGTAACTAGTTTATTCTGCCTGTCACACATTAAATTATAAAGTAAAATCTATCATGTTCAACAGAGTATGAATATACTAACACAACAAATAATTGATCACCTATATTAGACTAAACCTCACAGATCAACAATTACACAGTAACAATTTCACTTCATTTAAAAACAAAATTAATAAATCATAATTCCTAAAACAAAATGCATTATTGCTCTGCATTTAACCAAATTTCCTGTCAGCAATACATAACTGTTCAATACACTACAATTTAAATATGAATGTTTGTTCTGCAAGCTTCAAAATCATATGTTACTGTTTGGATTTGGCTAAATAACAATTATTTTATCGGATCAATAGCAAACTGAATTGTTCCTAACAAACTAGATGATTAAAATATCAGGCTTGCCACCACTCGTGAGCACAACAACAAGACATGACAAAAGAAATTAGAAAATATTTCTAAACCTCTCCTGGTAGTTGAGAAACGATTTAGCAAATTCACAAGAATAAGAACATGAATTAAAGATTTGTGGTTAATTACTGTCCAGCACAGCCATACAAACAAATTATTAAAGCATAACTAAATTGTGAGCACATTTAAATCTACATAATCTGCACAACATTTCAGAATAATTAAAAAATAGTCATTACATGCTTAAAACATCATCAATGCACTATAAATGAATGATTTTAAACTTATTATAATTATATTAAATATACATATATATATTTTAGAAGAATGAGAGAAGCACATTTGAAACTAGTCACAGCATTAAATGTCATCTGTTACATACATGCAGCTCTGCTCTGAATTATATTTGTTCATGCTCCCATCACCTTACTGCAAACACACAGGACTCCATAATAAAACATCACATGAAAACAGGGAGAATCCTGCTCAGTAAAGCACTGCTTAATGTGAGCCAAAATGTAAGAATCTAAAAGTAACATTCAACAAGGGAAAGTGCAACTGCTATTCAAGACATTTTGCAAACCCATAAAACCACTGCAGTAGAACTTTCACAAACTCCATGAAAATACTAGGACATTTCTGTTCTAAATAGATGTGCAATAAAATATATATTTTTAAATAATTATCTTAGAAATGATTCTTTATTCACACACTAATAATTAGTTATACAATTTATTTTATATGAAAACCTGTGAAAACAATAAATTGTAACAATTGTTACAGATGTGCTATATTATTAAAATGAGTTATTACAATTTTTTGTAACATTTATATTTCCTTTTCAGACAACTGACTAAATGCTCAGGTACAAGGTAAAAACTTTAAAATCATTTCTCATGAAATTCTGACACAATCAAACAATAGTTGATAACTTAGACATCAATAAGTCAATTTGGCAAAAACAATACTTGTTTAAAATGTATGTATCTATTTTGTCATATTGTAATCTGATCATTTAGATATTTTTTTACATTGTATTGGATGCTATATTAAAATATATTTACATGTAATATTATTTATCAAAAACAGCAATATTATAACTACTTAATACAAATCACAAAGACAATTTTAATTATTTCTGTAAACTGTAAAGTCTGTTCAGCAAAGGCACAATATAACATAATAAACATTCAAACTGATGTGAGCTAATACCGTCTCTTTAATTTTGTATTTTTAATATAGCCTCTCTTAAAAGAAACCAGTTTATCAGGAGAGTTTAATGTCAGCATGTATATCAGTTTCTAAAGTCTTACAGAAAAAAAGCCAGTGTTAAACAACTGCCAAACAATAAAATAACTGATAGGCTGTTATAATTTATTAAGGCAAGTGTATATATATAAAAAAGTAAGAATCAGATATATGTAAGATAGATGGCATAGCCTTAAACTAAATGCCATTTTCTTTAAAGCTGTGTTAAATGCTAATGACATGACAACTATTCAGTCATTTATTTACATTTTGAAAGAGTAGGTTTTCTCCAAGGTAATTTAACACAGTATGGATATATAATTTAGATATAAATACTATAAACAGCTGTTACTAAACACACTCGATATTAAACACAAAATACACCAAGGATTCAATTAAATATCGATAATCACAACAGCAAAACTTCACGTATGTGCTGCTCCACTGAATATCCACGTCACATGCGTAATGTACGTTATATTAGCAATGCTCAGTAATGTTACGTATAAACTAAAATGCACTGTAATATTACACTGACGTAAATAATAACCGAAATACCTATAATCACGGATAATGTGGACATGGGAGACTGCAGTATCATATCTAACACATACGCGCCTTGTGTGTGAGGGTTATATTACGACATAAATGCGTCCAAATCTCGCACATGTGTAAACTGAGCCGCTCCAGCTCGCTTCAGATTACACTGAAAATTCTAGAAGCATTCTGGAACTGCGTTCAACGTTCTAGAACGAGCTGCACACACACGCGTTCTGCTCGTGCATGCTGCTTTCAGTCATGTTAGGTTGACTCTAGCAGCAGCATGGCCGACTCTTCCAAATCAAAGACTGGCCATCTTGACTGCGCACTTTGTGCAACACGCTCCCCGGGTTACACGCGACCCTCTGATGCGCCAGAGACCAGTATTAACATGTTTGACGAAACAACGCTTCTACACCTTTATAGCAAGGTGATTTTTCGATTTAAGCGTTGTGAGTGACGCCTTGTCTGACAAGGAGAGGCCGTAACAGGAGCGCTTTTGACATGAACTGTAAGTCTGTACATGTAATTTTACACGAGTCCTTACATCTCAAGGTTGTGGGTTGTTTTCTAGCCATTTCGATGCCGCCCTCCCGTGGAACACAAACGCAGGGCCTATAGGGGAAATCACGTGGACCTCGGAAGGGCCTAAACATGCGCCATGAGGTCATGCACAATGATCTTGCTCTTGTACAATTCAAGCGTAAGAAAAAGGGCGAATAATGTCAGATTTCAGATATGTTTCGATTAAAACTTAATCTCCATACTGACATTTACTACCTGGAGCTATTGCATGTAAAACACGACGTGTTCTTAAAGCTTTTTTTAATTTTATTTTAATTAATCAGGTAAAATCTAATAAATTATGTAAAGAAACACCTAAAATCAATATTATTTCTACGCTTGATACATGAAGGCAGCGCTTTTACAGTTCATAACTAAGGCAAAACAGCGTATTTTGAGTCCAGGCCATAATACTGTTACAGTATGAGTGCTTATTAACCCTGACAAGAAATGTATAAATTAAAAATACAAGTCAAATAAAATGAGCAGACAAGAAGAACATGGCATTAAAAATTAAGGTTACGCTGAGGGACAAATCCACAAAATAACCTAAAATGAAAATTTAATTTTCCCTACACATCACAGCTTCATAAAGACAAAACACTGCACAGCCAACTTCCAGATGCGTCAGTTGATGCACCTTTCCACTGCAAAAGCATATAAATAAAGCAAAATTATTACCTTAGTTTTTTAGGAACAGAGTAGTCGACCTCGATCACTTTCCCATGTAATTCAACTTTCCCTGCAAGCGAGAAACAAAATAAATGATCACAAAATTGCATTCCTCCAGTACATTATAGACGCTGCTGAATTATGTATTTCAGCGTTTTTACCCCGTTTATAAAACAAACATCCGTGCGTGCGACGTAAATACGTGGGATACAATCACACGTGCAAGTCTGTGCTTATAAATGCACGTCGTCGACGTACTGAGTTTTATCATGTCTACAATTAATATGTCTACATGTAAGGTGTAATATTTTTACCACATTTCCTATTATGCGAAATGCTTGATGAGCTGATACGATTTGAAGAATGGGCAGCCATGCTTTCCACTCCCACTAACCACAAACGAGCATTGAGGAGAGTTTAAAGAATGGGAGGTCAAAGGATACGACTCCTCTGCCTAAATTTGCCCCGTTTCTTCAAGGAGGTTTGGATGTTTACTTTTCTGTTGCATGCACAACGACTCGCGAGCGTGGAAGAAGAATATAGAGGTGTTGTACTGTGCATCTGTTGTGTATGAGTGGCCTGGCGCAGCACAAAAAAAATTGGCATCTCACCTCCGTCCCCCCCAGCTACCTGTTTATTAGCACTTTCCTCCAGACCCCCATCACCCACCTTTAAGACACCTCGTAAAAACATACCTGGACACCATAGGAACATGCATGTGACGCCTTCTTCTCGCTCAGGTCGCTCGCTTCTTTTCAATAAAATCAAGACAAAAAATAACTGGAAAATAATTATGCCTGCCACCCGAGCATCAGACCCATCCGATACATTCCTATGGGCCGTTGGCTGAGAAATCACCCCCGTTCAGCACCTCGGCTAGGCGAAACAAGCGTACATTTAAAGATTTCTAGCATAAATTCAACTTGTATCGCGCGTTGGAAGCGAGCGAGCTCGAGTGTAATTGAGCTCGCGGCGTTCATTCGCGCAGTTGCGAAGAACGAGAGCAGCGCGCGGCTGTTGCGCGAGCGTTACTTTTTCTTTTCCTTTCCAAGAAAGTCATTTACGGTGTCAGTCCAAGGCATATATATAACCGCGACTTCGCGCGAGTTGAAAAACGCACTTACCGGACAGAGTTTCGATGGCTTTAATCGCCCAGTTCTGGTCGGGGAAGTCCACGAAGGCATAGCCGGATTTGAGCAAGACCTGGTCGGTCACGGGAAGCTTCCTCTCGCCGAAGAGCTGCTTCAGGTCCTCCACGGTCACCAAAGGACTCAGATTCCCCACATAGAGTTTGTTCATGGTCTATACTAAAAATCTGTACGTCCAAATATATCGGCGCGCGCGCGCGTGCAATGGATTGCTCGAAGTAAGGAAAATAATGAGAAAATAAAATAGAAAAAAAATAAATAAAAAATAAACGTGCTGAAAATCAGCAGTCACCCCCAGATGCAGCGGACCCCCTGCTACATGTACACAACTCTGTTCCTGCTCAAACTCTTTTACTGGGATTGAAAAAAAGTGTCGTTACGTTACTCTGTTGCCAACAAGCGCCGCCTCTAAATAAAACCGCTCTTAAATATCACAAATTCACTTTTGAGGTTTCAATTTGCCACCATAAATCATTGGATAAAGTATAATGATAAGACTCAGTAAGCAACACAGGAGGGTTAGTTCATTTAAATCCACTTATAGAGAGAGAATGTCTCTTCAAGTCTATATATATATATATATATATATATATATATATATATATATATATATATATATATATTGTAATAACAGGTCTCAGCTTGTGTTAATAAACGGATGTATGCGTATTTAAATCATTTTCAGAAGCAGCTTTCATTTCCATTCGTGATTGACAGCTTGATTGGCGTATTTAGGGTGTTGTGGATTGATGGGCGTTTTCTTCTGACCCTTGTGACAATAACTCGTTGTTTGTTTTATAATGGTGTACAGTCTTCGTGTTTGATTCGATATTTAATCTACGATTAATAATTGGGACTGTAACGCTGTAAGCACAGACTCTTAAGAGAATAGCAGCTGGAAAATGGGACTTTCTCTGGGAACGCCCATGTCAATGGAAAAGAAACAGGAATGTGAAGAAACCTTATGGAATTATGATTTAGGAGGTGCATGAGCGTTATATATATATATATATATATGAATATAATGCATTGATTCCCCTTATGTAGATTGTGGTAAGAGCCTTCTAAAGAGAACTATTTTTTTATTCCATGTGTGTGTGTGTGTTTGTGTATGTATATTTATATATATATATATATATATATATATATATATATATTCTAAATTAAATTTTTTTTATTGAATATCCAGATGGTTTCATTTATTGCAATGGTATGCTGAAAGTCAGTCTGTGGGGGGATTCTAACATAAGGTATTTTACCTGAAATTTTGTTTGCACCCCTCTGCTGATTTCTGTATTTAGAAGACTATACATCAAGAACAGGATTGCTCTGTATTGCAGTATACTGGGGTTTTCTCCTGTGTCCCCAAAACATTATTTATCAGAGCTCCAAATAAGACCCTACAACATTATAGGTCTCCAAATGCAGCTGTGCCGAGTAACAAAAGTGTTACAACAGCTTAATCTTTCCTTATTACACAATCGGTGACTAAACAGGGACCAGTTAATGTCAGTTTGTGCTGCTTAAAAACACCTTAAATATATTAATGATGCTGATTTCAGAACTTCAGAAAGCCAATTAAAATCCCTCCAAGAGCCAGGCACAGTAAAAGTAGGAAATCCCAGACTGGTCAGCTAAAGCACACCCACACCATGTCCAAATTAATGCTAAATCCCTGAGTACTTTAAACTACATTTTTACACATACTGGAGAAGTACTTTAGATGATCCTATTATTACCAATATATTCTCTGAGGTACTGAGACATAAATTGGAACAGAGCTCAGGCAATGGTGTTATAGCATTTCTATTCAATAAAAGTATTAATTTCACTGTAGCTCAAGGCAAATGTCTTATGAGAAAATGTGTATGCATTGAATAAATATGCCGTCCATAAATCTGCAGTGGATTCATCTCACTTCTGATTCTGAACACTACAACAAGGATTTCAGTAGGGTTGAAACACAGATTTCAATGCTCTGAATGATTCAAGCAGAAGCTCACATCAGGTGGGAGGTATAAAGCAGTTTATTTCAAGACCACTGCTAAGCTTAAAACGCATAAAAACATAATAGGGTGTGAGCAGGACACTTTATCGTATAAAAGAAACGCAAGTTCAGCATCAGATCGGGACAAAACAAAACCAAAAACCAACTGTTCACAAATACTCAAACTACTGGAATATCCAGATCAATCAAAGACATGTGAAACCTTCAGGCAAGAAATCAAAGGGATTGACTTTAAAGTACATCCAAACTTATGTCACTAGGAATCAACATCTACGTCAACAATAATGTCATTGTCATCAAAATCCTCTTCAGGGATGGCCAAAGGAGTCAAACTTCACTTCAGTAATGACCTGTAAAAACAAATAAAGGTTTACTTAATTCTTGGTTTTATTTTACACTGTGTTGAGATGAAGCACTCTCGAAATATAAAGCCAGGGAGACAACAGATGTAAGTTCCAGTGGTAGTGTTTGTGCAGTACTTACGAGGGGAGTAGGAGCGAGAGCGTGATCTTGACCTGTACGGTCCTCGGCCGTAGTAAGGAGAGGGAGATCTTCTCCTGTGAACAGAGAGCTGAGGTTTAATGGAAACGGCAGCATCTACAGATCGCAACAAAGAAGTGACATTCAAAACTGTAGCACTGCATGCCATTTAAAAAGGTCAAAGGCATAGTACACATGCTTCATGTGAAAAAATACCTTGCTGTCTGCAAAGTGAACTGATGTAGTATGCAGTCTATGGGACCAGGGGTGTATTCCAGAAAGCATGGTCAACTATACCATGAACTGTCGGTTCATTAATCCCAAACCTTGCTTACTCGAGGTACGAGGTTCCAGAAACATGTCCGGGAACACAGAGTATGTTCCTGGTTGAGACTTAAGACATTCTCAACAGAGCGACGAATCCACTAGTCACTATGGAAACGGACACAAAAGCACGCCATGCTGTTTATTTCTTCTTCTTTTGTTCACTGGTCGTTTACATGCTTTGTGCATATCGCCGCCTAATTGTTTTTTTTTTTTTTTATCTTTAATCCTTGAGAATATTAATTATATTGTTTGTTTGATGCTTATTATATATTAAGTCATATCAGATATGTCTCTGATTTAGAATTTAGACATTATAGAAAATGCAGATCCATGTGAGATGATAATATATAAAAACATAACAATATATAATATAATAAATTACCTTGTCAAAAAGCTTAATTTATACAGATAACATATGCCAATAAAATAAATATAACCATATTAGAATAATATATTAACTTATTACTTACATTAGCGCTTCGTTAACATATCATACAGATATGTTACAAATATATAAGGAATTACTGAAGAACTAACAGGTGATTATTCAGTAACACTTAACTCACTACTGTTAACTACTAAGGAAGATGTGTTAACTAATTAGTATGTAATATAATTTTATGATTGTTATTTTATGATGTTAAGTAACAGTTAGCTAATCAGTAACTATCTACTCAGTAACTAAGTTAAGGTTCAAGAAAAATTCTAAGTAAGTCCTGCAGAAATATCTGATAATTCTTTATTAATTACTAATGGGTTCCCTATGTTTTCACTTTAGAATACTGTTTCAGGTTCTAAGTAATACCTGCAGAATTATCTGATAATTCTTTATTAATAACTAATGGGTTCTCAACATTTTCACTTCAGAATAGGCCTAATGTTTCAGGTTCAAAATAATTCCTGCAGAATTATTTTACAATTAATTATTAATTACTAATGGGTTCCCCATGTTTTCACTTTAGAATACTGTTTCAGAATCTAAGTAATTCTTGAGAAATTATCAAATAATTCTTTATTAATTACTAATGGGTTCCAAATATTTTCACTTTAGAATAGGCCTAATCTTGATTAAAGATATAAAAAAAAAAAACAGTCTTAATGTTTCAGGTTCAAAATAAGTCCTGAAGAATTATTTGATAATTCTTTATTAATTACAAATTGGATACCTATTTTCACTTTTCCTCAGGCTTTGCCTTACAAACAGAAATTTAATTAATGATAATGTGGTATATGCTGAGGAGGCACACATACAGTACTGTATATAAAATATAAAAAACTATTGTAAGGCACTGGAGTCGTGCTGGGGTTCCTTTTGGAATCTTATTTCTTACAAAACACACTCACAAAACAATTCACTACACAGACAAAACCTCTGCATTTATTAATATTGCATTTTCATACTACTACTACTATTGCTAATAACATTTATATGAAATGGTCACAATTCAATGTTATTGTGTAAAACTGTTCATTAGTAGTTAGTTCATAGTTATTTTCTTGAACCCTAACTAGTAGATAATTAATAGTAGTTCTTCAGGAGGTATGACAATACATTAGTTATTGATTAGCTAACTGTTACTTAACACAATCAAATTATATTACACACTGATTAATTAACACATCTAGTGAGTTAAGTTTTAATGAATAATCACCTGTTAGTTCTTCAATAACTCCTTATTAGTTATGTAGTAAGTAAGAAACAGTATTCTAAAGTGTTAACGTGATATTATATAATGTTGTGCACTTCTTGCTTATCCTCGCACATACCTGGGTATGTCACATAACCAGCTTTTTGGAATACACCCCAGGGCTCAACAGTAAGAATAAGCAGCTGTCCTGAAGCCAGTGTGTGAGTGTTTCAGGCCAGATGAATCAACTGTCACTTGCCCTATTTGACCAGTGGTGCTCATCAACTCTACACTTTACCTTCACTAATCTCATACAATTTTTGTTTTTCTAGAATCAACTGAAAATAATCTCTGCTCATGTAAAAGCTATGTGTACTGTTATTTAGCTTTCTAACAGAGATTAGCATGTTCAAAAAATATGATCTGTGATATTCCTGTAGGAATTTACTAATTATAAACTGATATAAAAAATAAAATAAAAAAATCAGTAAAACATTTTTTTATTTACTTTATAATTATAGCTGCATAGCATTTAGATATTACTGAGAATTAAAAAAATAAAAAATTAAATAAAATTAAAATCAATGTCAACATTTTTGTAAAGAAAATGTATATTGAATGCATTTTTTAAAATATAAAAAATACAGTTTAAAAACATTAATATTGTCAAATAACATTAAAATTTTAAATAGTTTAAAACAATTTATTCCTATAATGACTAAACTGAATATTCAGCAGAATTATGCCAGTCTTTAGTGTCCCATGATCCTTTGGAAGTCATTATATGTCTTTTCTGTATATGTATTAAAAAGAAAACTTATCTTTAAACCTTTTCTTAGCATGGTAGTGTGTTTTACAATTTACTGCATATTTAACATCAAATATTTTGTAGTGAAATGAGTAACAAAATCATCTGGTTAAGCACAAATCTAATCCACTCTCCCAGCAGGGAGGAATCCTTATTGTTGAGCAATGTAGGATTGTGGGATGTCTCTACAAAGACATACTGACTGTTGAACAGTAGGGGAATCACCTGTATGACCTGCTGTTGTAGTAGTCACGTTCATCATAGCGATCATATCCACGCTCATAGCTTCGATCATAGTGATCACGGCGACGGCTTACACTCGGGCCTCCGCCACTGCACACAAGAAAAATGATTTGAATTCAACATTGATCACTGAAATACACAACACTGCTCAAGACCTTTTACCATAACAGAGATATTCAGTTATCAGCAGGCATGGATAATCAGTAAGAGCAGAGCCCCACCAAAATATACACCCAAAACACAGACCTCTATATGAGCAGAATAAATAATAAACTACAAATATGTTCAGCATTCTGCAACAAATAATTTTTTGGATTTTCCTTTTCTTGACAATTGTAAGTCAAGGTGCGCAGGATATTAAAATGCATGGCAGGCGTGTAAAATGTTACTAGTGGTTGTGCCGGTGTCCTCCCAAACTTAACAGCGCCCCACAAATTTTATGTAAATCTGTGGTGAAAAGTGAAACTGCAGCACGCTCTAATTGAGAGCCATTTAAACGGTTTTGAAATTGCGCCACTTATTTTCTCATTCCAGACCAGGACAATATCAGTCAGTTACAGCTCTATGTCTGCATCAGGGGCCTGATTCATAAAACAAGTTTACCAAATAAGCCAGGCTTATTTCAGGTACTCTGGCTTATTTTGAACCAAATCATCTGACAATACGTCAGACTAACTGAAATAAACCTGGCTTATTCAGTCAACTTGTTTTATGAAAAAGGCACAAAGTCAGAAACTAGCTAGTATGCCTTTTTTCTTTGTGGAGTAGAGGTTTTAAATTAATTTAAAAGTGTTAATCCTTTAATTCAAATGTGCTCACTTGAAAAGTCTTTATATAGTTTTGATGTGTTTGATTAATGTTTGTTTTGAGAGGAGACATGATATTCGTTTCCTCACTTAAATTCCTCTACAGCTTGTAATATTCTAAAAAAAACATTCGGAGACAATATTAAGGCAATAATTCTGTGTGTGTGTGTACTTGGAGCCTGTCAGTCAACATTAAGGACTATCAAGTTTTTTTGAGTTTATTATAAACTAGCACTACGACCCACCTAAATTTACTGATTATCAGTGTTTGTCATCTAGAACATTCAGATGATTTATTTGAGAGAGTGATTAAACAGACTGCAAGGAATCGGACTCACTATGTTGGTCTCCCCATGTATATTCCTGGAGTAGGTGTGTGTGGCCTCTTGGTAATCGAGTAGTCGACTCTGATTCTACGGCCATCTAGTTCCATACCATTTGCACGCTCCTTAGCCTAAAACCAAAACAGACTAGAATAACCCATACTGAGCACACAACAATTTAACCGTCTGAATCAAGCAATTGGAAAAACTATGTAAAAAATTATCAATTAGTGATTTCAGCAAATACAGAACATTCTCATTTCTTGTATGAACAAAGCAAACCTTTTGCTTTATGGGAATCTATACAAAAGACAGCTGCAGTTTATTAACCAATCAGATTTTGCAGCTAAATTGCATGTTTACTATTCAGCTGGAAAAATTCACCTCTTTTGAATCTTCTCTGTTCTCAAAGTAGACAAAGGCAAAGCCCCTGGAGCGTCGAGACTGCTGGTCATACACAATGTTGACTTCACTCAGAGGGCCAAACTTGGAGAAGACATCCCTCAGGTCTCTCTCTGTGGTGTACAGGCTCAGGCCAAACACTCCCAGGCAGCTGTTTGGGTCTGGGTTTACCTAAAGGTGAAAAAAACGGTACAGATTACAATATAGCACTATGAAAATGCTGCATAGAACATCATGTATGGATTCGACTCGTTGTGTCACCCGATCTCCAAGGTGTCGTCTACGGTTGGACATAGGAGAATGACTATGACTGCGGCGGCGACGATATTCACTGCTGTGTGAGCGGCTGCGTGAACGTCTCCGGCGAGAATGAGAGCGTGAACGGGAGCGACTGTATTGTCGGCGAGAGCTCCGATGGGAACGGGACCTGCAGAAGGATGGAGTAAAATGAAAAAGAGCACCGTAAAAAACAACAGACAGGGAGACTATCAAGTTACCAAGTGATAAGTCCGGTCTTCAACTTCTTAGACAGACAAGAACCTCTGGCTTCAGTTTCATTATATATCAAGTTGCTACCAATGCATGATGTAAAATGATCAACTGCAGAGTGCTTAAAATCAAAGTCCTGGGTGGGGAGGGAACCTTTTTTTTTTCTTTTTTTTTTATATCTGGCCCAAACATCGTTTCTACTTTTAACTGGAATGTAGCAGATGTGACTTCTACTCTGAAACTCTGTGTACTGTGAATTCCACTAGTAGCTGAGCCACAAAGACATTTCAACCGTTTCAAATGACATGTAGTTTAAGACTTAATCAAACGCAACAGCTTTTTTTTTTTTTTTTTTTGTAAACCACTTTGAACATCATTCCTTGTACTGACGGTGCTATACAAATAACGTTTATTATTAAGGACACGTTGAAGACCCTTGCTTTCAGATGCAGATTGTTTGACCTAAAAAAAAATACATCTAGAAATCCTCACCGAGTCTTGGACCTGGAGCGCGAGCGGGACTTGGAGTGGTGGGATCCCTCTTTCGACCGAGCAGGTGAGCGACTGGCTGACTTAGCAGATCCTTTAGGACTTGGGCTCCTAGAGGTCGAACGGGACTCCTAAACCAACCACATCCAAATCATGTTTGAGCCAGAAAACATGGTAAAACTGAGAATGTTTAACTAATTACTGTATGCATATAAATGAGTCTGAGAGCATTCTAGACTAGGATAATATGCAGTGGCCTTTTCCCTGCAGGTTCAGGAACTAGTGTTAATAGCCTAAAATGACTTTGAAGCACTTACAACATTGAAATTGGTAGATTTTTGAAATGTTATGCATTATTATGAAAATTACTACCTGTAAATCTGTCATGCTACAGGACAATAGTAACTATTGTAATACAAATGGACAACAGAAGATGTTTGCATGCACGCATGGGACAAACATACTAAGAGTTACTTAGCGCTGTGATCTTATCCCAGATAACTTCTGATCTTAACTTCATAACATATCTTTTCTTCTTTCTTCAGTTTCAATTTCATTTCTGACTTCATTCCTCTTCCCTCTTTTCTCTCAATGCCCATAAATGCTATATGGGGACTTCTTTTGCTCCGAAAATTATCATGCACTGAAAATTCAGCTTCAAATTATTTGCATTAACAACTTGACATTTGACTTCATTCAGATTTTTTCTTCTTCCAACCTTAACCTTAACAAAAAAAAAACAACAAAAAAAAAACAAAAGGATGAAGATTGTGTTAACACCAGACATCACAACCAACAGAAATGAAAAGTGAGCTTGAATATCCATCATGAAGAGCAGTTAGATACTTACAGGTGCATCCTGAGCCTTGTGAATGCATGCATATTACTCCAATTACAAAATAATACTTAACTGCATTTCTTGTAATATTACATAAAGTAATCTAAGTCAACTTGAAGGATTTGAAAAAATAATTCCGATATGCCTAATACGTTACATATCAAGTCTACTGTTATGTTACAATATTAGCAAAATACTAATGTCGTTATAATATTAAAAGCGCACGTGGTTTTGAAACGAATTAGCATTTTGTGCATGTGAGATTAACTTTAAGGCTCAGGATGACCTTCTCTCGAGTATTAGCAGCAAGTGTTACTCATACAGGTTATATCGAATACATGCGAAGACAAAACTACATTTGGTTCAAACAGTAATGTTAAAACAAATTGCTTTAATATTGAAAAAGCAAAAAGACGGTCTGCTAGTACTGAAGCTGGCTAACGTAACGTACTTTAACCGATATCCATATATGTAACGTTAGTAGTTATAACATTTTATTAAGTTTCTAAAGACGTTATAAAATCATTGCATTTCTACATTAATAAGATCAGATCAGATTTTACAAAATGAATGAAGCCCGCCTGACTCAGTCCTGCTGGCTAGCACACAACATGGAAGGCATTGCTAGAAAAAAAACGAGCGCGTGCAAAAAACTAACAAAAACAAAACAGTACAAGAAATACTACATACCCGCTCAACGAATTCCTTCTCGGCGTCACTCATTTTTGTTTAGTATGTATTACGCTGCAATGGTAGCACCGCAAGAGAAATCACAGATAATGAAACACAAACAGAGTGTCCAAACGAAGAAACGACGGATCGAGCGCTTTTCTCGGCCGTAGAGGCTTCATTTAGAAACCAGCGTTTCCACTCCCACGGAGCAACGTCCGGAAGAGGGCGTTGAAAATAATACACAGATAAAAGCTTATTGTCAAAGACTTTACATTATTTATACATCTATAATAAACATATGGTTTACACTACCAGAGCTGTATTCAATTCATTTTGCATAGAGCAATGGATAAAAAAAAAACATCCGACTGGTATCAAATGCGGGGTGGCTGTTCCTATTTCGAAAAGATTCTTTACTACTCAGTAAGCAAGGACCTGATTGGTCGATATATAAAAGAGGTTATCCGTGCAAGACATCGATTGGACGGCGCTGATAGTAATTTTTCCCACATTCACTACACTAGAAATTATATGAATGGGAAACTGTTTTCTTCACTTGACTGTTTGAAGTAACGGTATACTCCAATACTTTTTTAAAAGAGCTATTTAAGTGTTATACTTAGTAATTAGCATTTTGCTGCCTTACTAGAGTATGTTTTGTTTCATACACAACAGCGAACTGCACATGTATATTTTATTTGATTCCTTTATACGTTATATATATGATTCCTTTTTTAGAAAAACAGCAGGGGTGGGACAGACGGGGATAATACTAACATAAAAACAAAAAGCATTTATATTTGTTATTATCTTTCTACATACACAAACACGTATTCTTAGTTTTTTTAAATATATAAATTATAATTTTAAAATAACTTAAAGTATTTCAACACACAATTTCCCTGTTTACTACTGTAAAGCTGCTTTGACACAATCTTCACTGTAAAAGCGCTAAACGGTATATATAAAATGGTGACTTGAATAAAATTCGTATTGAGTTTCCAGTAGATGGCGCCTTAGATACAAAATTGCATTTTTGTGTAGGCTAATCATTTTAATGAGCGTCAGGAGAGTTTCTGCCATCAGATTTAAAAGTCTTTTAAAGAGCGACTTTTTATAATATCCAATAACACAATAAATAAGCACGTGTAGAGTGAAGTATAATCTTCAATAAAAATGTGTATTGGCACAAAATAATTATTTTGACAATCATTTTCCTTTAAGCCCAAGACAGGATGAATATGGCCTGCATTTCTTGACAAACCCAAAAGGTTAATAAACTTACTAAAATAAAAAAAATTAAAAGTGTTTAATGCATCAGTATGACTTATATTGCAATATAATGCGGCACAGCCCACTAATAATTATGACAAACAGAAAAAAAACCCATTGTTTTACAACACAATCAAGTTCTAAAATAAGTCATAGTTATAACATAAAAATAAAATAGTCTGTGTATTACTGAAATCCTTGTTTTCTTTTTTTTATTATTATTTATCTATTATAAATAATGTCTTAATTATATTTATTGCATATGCTTGAATACTTCAATTTAAAGGCCTTCTAATAAAAAAAATAATAATAATAATAAATCATTAGCTTACAGACAGTACAGTACAGTTAAACACAGTGTCTTTGCTGGCTGATAAAACTATTTTTCCAGTCATCCATAAATTGTTAACTGTCTTCATGTGCAGAGTAATGATGCATAACCACAGGACATAATGACATTTTAATCAACATAGCATATTGATGATCTGTGTGCAAATAAGTGCAGCTTTAAGTCTTCTGAAATGTGTGTTTTTACATGTTTTGTGTAGTTCAGGCGGTCAGTGGACTGTTTTGAATGTTAGTGAAGAGATTCATCCTTCAGCTGGTTTCAAGGTATGTCATTAAGTGCATGTGTTGAAGTGTCATCATGTGATTAAGTTTTGGATAAAATTTTAATTGAAGAACATCTGCTATGGGGGTTCACTTATGTCCATGCTTTGAGTCGCTGATTCTGGCAGCTAGTCTCCCAGCAGATACTGTCCATATGTCCAGTGCCACTAGATGGTCCTTAATTTAAGGACTTTAGAGAGAGCAGCTCTGGCACTGGAGTAGATGAGGTAGGAGCCATCGGTTGTGTTAAAATATTCCCAATCTCTGCAGCCATTGGTGGGCAGTCTGTGCACCGGGATAAACCCCTCATAACCCTGCCACCTGCAAAACACCCATTTATAATGTTTATAAAACATTTGGAAAGAATGCATTGCACTGTCAGATTGTCAATTTACTCAAAGTTGCAGTGTGTCATTTCAGAACTACTAGCAGTATCAAACAGAATTGCTGTCAACTTGTCAGGTACAGGACTGCCTGTTTATATATATACAGTGGGGATCGAAAGTTTGGGCACCCCTTGCAGAATCTGTGAAAATATGATTAATTTTCAAAAAATAAGACAGATCATACTAAATGCATGTTATATTTTATTTAGTGCTGTCCTGAGTAAGATATTGTACATAAAAGATATTAACATTTAGTCCACAAGACAAAAAAATTGCTGAAATTATTAAAATAACCCCACTCAAAAGTTTGGGAACCCTTGGTTCTTAATACTGTGTTCTATTACCTGATGATCCTCGACTGTCTTTCTTTTTTGTGATGGTTGTGCATGAGTCCCTTGTTTGTTCTGAACAGTTAAACTGAGCAGCGTTCTTCAGAAAAATCTTTAAGGTCCTGCAAATTCTTCAGTTCTCCAGCATCTTTGCATATTTGAACCCTTTCCAGCAGTGACTGTATGATTTTGAGATACATCTTTTCAGACCGAGGACATTTGAGGGACTCAAACACAACTATTTAAAAAGATTCAAACATTCCCTGATGCTCCAGAAGGAAACAAGATGCATTAAGAGCTGGGGGGTGAAAACTTTTGAACACGATGAAGATGGCCACATTTTTCTTATTTTGTTGAAAATAATTGTTTTCCATTTAGTTCTGCCCTTCGTAAGCAACAGAAGATACTTGTATGTTTCCCGGTACACAAATTAAGTACAATTTACCTTGATCTTCAAATTCCAAAAGTTTTTAAATCTTTTTAAATAGTTGTGTTTGAGTCCCTCAAATGTCCTCAGTCTGAAAAGATGTATCTCAAAATCATACAGTCACTGCTGGAAAGGGTTCAAATATGCAAAGATGCTGGAGAACTGAAGAATCTGCAGGACCTTGAAGATTTTTCTGAAGAACGCTGCTCAGTTTAACTGTTCAGAACAAACAAGGGACTCATGCACAACCATCACAAAACAGAAAGACAGCCGAGGATCATCAGGTAACAGCACACAGTACTAAGAACCAAGGGTTCCCAAACTTTTGAGTGGGGTTCTTTTGTCTTGTGGACTAAATGTTAATATCTTTTATGTACAATATCTTACTCAGGACAGTACTAAATAAAAAATAACGTGCATTTAGTATGATCTCTCTTATTTTTTGAAAACTACTCATATTTTCACGGATTCTGCAAGGGGTGCCCAAACTTTCGATCCCCACTGTATGTATATATATATATATCATGGGAAAATTCTTTATTATTCGTCATTTAATTCAAAAAAGTTAACTTTCTTATATACTATAATCATTGCACACAAACTGAAATATTTCAAGAGTTTTTTTGTTTTAATTCTGATGGTTATGACTTACAGCTTAGGGAAATAAAAATCAGTATCTCATAAAATTTTATTATTTTCTCAAAGATCAATCAAAAAAGATTTACAAACCAGAAATGTTCAAGATCTCTAAAGCAGATTTAATTATGCACTCAATACTTGGTTGGGGCTCCTTTTGCATGATTTACTGATGAAATCAGCATCTCCATAAAGCTTGTCAGCAGATGGAAGCATAAAGTGATCCAAAATCTCCTGGTAGATGGCTGCATTGACTTTGAACTTGATAAAACACAATGGAGCAACACCAGCAGACGTCACAATGCCCAAATCATTACTGACTGTAGAAACGTCACACTGGACTGTGGATTCTGTGTCTCTCCAGTCTTCCTCCAGACTCCAGACCTTGATTTCCAGATGAAATGCTATATTTACTTTAATCTGAAAAGAGGACTGTGGACCACTGAGCAACAGTTCAGTTCTTTTTCTCCTTACCCCAGGCGAAATGCTTCTGAGTTTTTTTTTTTTTTTTTTTTTTTTTCTGGTTCAGGAGTGGCTTGGTTCTAGTAATGTGACAGCTGTAGCCCTTTTCTTGCAGACGTCTGAGTGTGGAGACTCTTGATGCACTGACTCCGGCTTCAGTCCACTCCTTGTGAAGCTCTTGAATCGGCTTTTCCTAACAATCTTCCCAAGGAAGTTGTCATCACTGCTGCTTGTGCACTTTTTCCTACCACACTTTTCCCTTCCAGTCAACTTTCTATGAATATATTTTGATACAGCACTCTGTGAATAGCCAGCCCTTTCAGCAATGACCTTCTGTGGCTTATCCTCTTTGCGGAGGGTGTTGATGATTGTCTTCTGGACAACTGTCAAGTCAGTAGTCTTTCACCTAATTGTGGTTGCATGTTATAAACTAGCCCAAGAGGTAACCAGTAAATTTACAATTAAATTTACTGGGTACCTCTTTATTAATCAAACTAATCAAGTTCAAATCGGAACATTCAAATTTTTTGAGATACTGAAGCTGTAAGTATATATACACACACACACACAAACACACTCACACACAGTATATATATATTATTTTTATTATTATTTATTTTATTTTTTGGTAACTAGCTGAAATAAAAATAAGTTTCATTTTTTTTTCTTTTCACATTATATTTCAATTAATATTTGTTTTATTTAAAGTAGTAAAACATTTTATGGTTTTAGTTTTAGTTGAATAAAATAACCCTGGTGCAATACGAGAGCTGTACCTGTATATAACACTATTAAGAGAGTATGAGTTTCCATCGTAGGAGTTGGCGACCACCAGGAACTTGTCATCTCCCACTGTAAAATACTCCCAGTCCAAAGCACTGAAAGACCCAGACAACAACGTGTTCCTTAAATAAAAACCTTAAAACTGAAAAGTAAGGTTTTTTTCTAATGAAGAGCACACAATTCACCTGTTCGTTTCAATCTCCTGAAACTTGACGAAGGTCTGAGATGCCATGCTGAGCTCATAGATGGTGGAGTTGATGGAGTACAGAATCTTGCCCTCCTCCGTGAGCATCTGACTGTTGGCCACAGCCAAGAAGACCCTGTTTTCAATCTGGAACATCTCCCAGTCTATCGCCCCAAAGGTCTGAAAGAAATTCATGCTTTTACTCAGACAGGTGTACTTCCTCAAGTGACTGTAAAGACATTTATAATGGAATAATGTATAATTTATTACTGATCAAAAATGGTTTCAAAAACACTAAAAACTCAAAACTGATTTGCAGACCAGGGAACAAAGGGATGTGTATGTCCCTTTGCTGCTTCGATTGTGATGATGATCATGCAGAGAGATGATAAAATAACAGTTTCACTCACTGTAATGAACTGATAAGGCTGAAACATCCCTCCCAGCCAGATATAGATGGTAGAATCAATGACTGTAGATCTCCCATTGAAAGTGTTAGCGACTGCGAGAAAGGAATATGGGCCGATGGTGAAAAACTCCCAGTCGTAAGCACCAGTGGTGGGGATTGTCTGATTGACCTCAAAAAACTGAGTAACTGGGTTCCACTTGTAGATTACACTGTCAATGTTATGGTTTCTCTCTCCTGTGGACAAAAAAAAAAAAAAAATCAACATATATGAGCCTGGAATCATTTCTTCAGCCTGATTTTAACTCGGAAATGGTTCAGTTTGGATGGGTTCCAGCAGATGCAGGTGTATAGATGGGGCCTGTATGGTTATGAAGTGCTATGAAAGGTGTCTTTTATGCCTGTGTTTCCGCTTTGATCAATGCCAGAGGTGCACGTGAGAACATCACACAAACGGATGAGCATAGTGTGCTCTCGTAAGCGAATAGACATCAAGTGCAGAATCAAAGTGAACCACATAAACAAGGAGACCTTTTAGCCTTAAAAAGATTTCCTTGATGGTGTTTTTGTTCCGATTGTGTGCCTCAAAGACCATAGATTTGTATGAGATTTGTATGGAATTCAAGTTTAATCTTCTTTTAGAAATCATATAAATGAACTTCCTCCTCTTATTGTGCAGCAGATAAAACCTGTTGAGTTATACAATTTAAAAGGACAACAACAACGCCACACGAGATGACAGATGTGCAATGAGCTGTTCTGATAAACATTACCTTGCCTATGATTGGCCACCGCGAGGAAAGTTTCATCTTGAATGCTGAAAGCCTCCCAGTCACGAGCGCTGTGTGTGTTCAGTGTCTGATAGCGAATAAATTTCAGCTTCCTCGAGCTCCACTTATAGATCACAGACTGCTCCTGGTCTCCTGCATCCTTACTTCTGCAGTTAGCAACAACCAGGAACTTCTGTCACAGGAAAACGATTGTAAGAAAACATGTCGGCAGCTTCAGTAAATTAAAGGGTACTGTGATGAAAAACAGAATTAAATTGTAATGAGTTTTGTACTTCATAATTGTAGGTGCTTTCTGCATCTTCAGAGGCTTTTAATTATCCCGGACAGATTTCAAAGCTGTGCTGATGGGAATATTTTAATGAATTGACTAGCTCTGAACTTTAGTTTAATGGTGCACTGATTTATCTTTTAATAACTGGTCACTGGTGCAATTACAAAGCCTTCCACCCTCTATTTCACCTTAAATTGAACATGAATCATAATTTTATCTTAGACTTCCAAGAAGAAAAACATATGGATAATTGCACTGCAGGTATTAACAGAGTCCCATACGGCTTTCTAACTCTTGACTGTAATTATGCAGTAAGTTACGGTGAAGGGAAGCAGGAGGTGTCTGCTGTAAATTTTGGATACAGCATCAGACAAAATTAATTTATGTTATTATGCACATGTGATTTACAACATTAAAACTTGAGAGCCAAGTTTCCACCCCTTCTCCCACTTGAAAACCACATAAAAAAATCACTCTAATGTGTAAAGAACAGCTGGGGATGAGCAAACAGACGTTCTTTACTCTGCACAATCTTCTGATAGTGGCCTAGCAGCTGTTCCACTTGGCAGACCCATCAATATCACAGGTTTCCTTTATACAACAGTTCGTTTCGGTCCTCAAATCTGAGTGGCTTAGCAACATTCCAAGAGTGCTGATGTACCAGTCCAACAGCACTAAGAGTTTTTACTGTTTGTATTACTCCGCTTGTCTATGTTTGCTTCAGATATACTGTAAGTCTTTGTATTAGAGGTGTGGATTTATTTCATCAGATATGCCAGTAGGTGATGAAAAATTGCAAAAAGTCTTTAAAAGTGATTCACCGAATCATTTACCAAATTGCTTCATTCAAGCAAACTGATTCGTTTAGGAATGAAACAAGAAATTGCCTTTCTGAGGGAGTCATTGAATTATTCACCCAACCAACTTGTAATTCATCCTGAATGCCACTACTAGGCTGTTTGCAGAGCAAAAATAGACAAATTAACCTACAATATGTTTACTCAAATGTAAGTTACTCCATGTTGACATTTTATTCAACACTCTTGCAGTTTAAATCTAGATTAAAGACCCATCTCTTTTAATTTTTAGGCTGCATTAATTAGGTAAAACCGGAACCGGTAACATTTCCCATAACACCCGGTGTACTTGCTACATGATTAGAAGAATGGTATCTACGCTAATATTAGTCTGTTTCTCTCTTGTTCCGAGGTCACTGTAGCCACCAGAACCAGTCTGTATCCAGACCAGACGGTCACTGCAGTCACCCGGATCCAGTACGTATCCAGACATGATGGTCGATCAGCACCTAGAAAGGACCTCTACTGCCCTGAAAGACAGCAGAGACCAGGACAACTAGAGCCCCAGATACAGATCCCTTGTAAATACCTTGTCCCAGAGGACCACCAGGACAAGACCACAGGAAACAGATGATTCTTCTGCACAATCTGACTTTGCTGCAGCCTGGAATTGAACTACTGGTTTCGTCTGGTCAGAGGAGAACTGCCCCCCCCCCCCCTAACTGAGCCCGGTTTCTCCCAAGGTATTTTTCTCCATTCTGTCACCGATGGAGTTTCGGTTCCTTGCTGCTGTCGCCTCTGGCTTGCTTAGTTGGGGTCACTTCATCTACAGCGATATCATTGACTTGATTGCAAATAAATGCACAGGCACTATTTAAATTGAACAGAGATGACATCACTGAATTCAGTAATGAACTGCCTTTAACTGTCATTTTGCATTAAGGACACACTGTTTTCCTAATGAATGTTGTTCAGTTGCTTTGACACAATGTATTTTGTTTAAAGCATTATATAAATAAAGGTGACTTGACTTGACTTGACTATTCATTGTATAAAAGCTATATCACATTCTCCCAGTAGTCCACACGCACCTTTATGCCCACTGTGAAGTACTGCCATGCTTGTGCATCATAGGTGCTGATGTTTTGATATCGTTCAAACCTCCCATCTGTCCATTTGTAAATTCCTGATCCAAGGTTGGAATCACGGTTGGCGGTCGCCATGAAAAGTCCAACAGAAGTGATGTGGAAAACCTCAATGTCAAATGTCTCAGAGTTGGTAAATAAATCCTGGTGATCCTCCACGTAGTCCAGCTTCTCTTTCACTGCAGAGATGCAATTTGATCGTTAGATACCTGAGCGGTTATAAATAGAAGCTGCATTCATACAAATTACAGTTGCAAATTACGGTTACAAAATCACCCTGCAGCATATTGAGCCATGTAATCCCATCACAGAGAAACAGTCCTCTCTTCAGTGTGTTAAACCACAGCTGTCCCTCCTCTGAGTGTCCACAGGGAGGAATCACACCAGCAGTCACCCGAACCTCCGCCTCTGTGTCAAATAAACAGAGCTGTTCAGTTTCAGAAGTTATGCCATCAATATTAATGAACCCTATATAAACAGCTTCCACAGATGAATGGTAGGATTTATGATAGTTTTTACAATCTCTGAGATTCATTCTCAGAACATTTAACTCTGGATTATTTTCGACTGCTTTACCACAAAATCATTCAACGACTACAAATTACATGAATTCGTTTCTCAAAAAAACACAACCACCACCACCACAAGCCAACATGCACCTTTTCATACTCCTTTCAAAACTGTTAAACTTAAGTTCTAAGCTGAACAAAACAATTAGATGTATCTGAATACCTACACAAGTGTTGTTTTTCAATTAGGTTATCATCTAGCCTACGCATTCTGAACGTTAAATGCTGTGCCAAAATGAAAGCTGGTAAGACGATCTATTTTGAAAATTGCTCAAGTATTGAGAAATCTGTCTCACATAAAACTGTATGAATGTAATATATATTGAAGCCTAAGTCTGCCTACATTATATAAGGGTAAATAAAGCAAACATGGCCCTGTGGCCATGTCTCTCAACAGGCCCACAGTATAAAGCATAACAGAGAGCCCTGCACAACTGCACCCTGCTTTCAAACACCAGCACTTCTTCTGAGACACAGAGAAACTCAAAGCACAAGGCTGTCAGTCAATGTCAGCAGATCAGTAACAGGCCTCTGAGATAGAGTTACTCACATCCCCATACAATCACAGACCTGTGTTTACAGCTAAAACACACAGCATTCCTAGAGGACGGACTCCTGCAGATTTAAAGACATCCTTAGTGGACATAACCTGCACAGAAACCAATCTATAACACCTGCACCTTTTTAAGATTAGCTTACATTTCGATTCTTACTGGTGAGACAAGTTTACAGGTTCAAAATATCAAGTTACTGAATGAAGACTTGCTAACACCTGCATGCAAATGGAAACCATACATGATATTGTGTTATCAAGGTGATACTCTACGTATGTGCCAGCGGAGTACTTTTAGTGATTACTGTGCATGCAGCCTATGATTCCAGTGTTAATGTTTTTGTAGTCTCACCATAAGGGTGGAGGGGAAGGTCAGTGGATGATGGTTTGATTGGCAGGTGTAAGAGGGCCTGAGGAACTGAGAGCACGGACAGCCGGGGCTCAGACGAGGGACAAATTTGTGAGGTAGCATCTGAACCAGGTAAAAAAACTAGCTGCCGTATCAGACCCTGCAAAAAAACAGTGGCATGAACTGATGCATTTAGATTTCATGTGCATTGGGAATCTTATTAAAATGCTAAAAGCCTTGAAATGAGTTTTGTACAGAAAATAGGCCGTTCCATCGTTTTCTGCTAGCAATGAAGAATGTGGAACCAGTTGTATCTAGATCATCAGGGAAAGGTCTTTCAAGCTCTCTGTTTGAGACAAAACAGGACATTTTAATGCAACAAAATTAGTTCAATACATAAATGTACAAATGTTTTCCCATTTTGACTCGAATATCATCTACAGCATCTAAAGAGAGTCTTACAGTTCTAGAGGTGTGCCACAGTCCACAGTGAGAATTGTGTAGCGTCCCGTCACTGCCAAGACCACAGTGTGCCAGCGGTTATCATCCAGCCCTACTGCCTTAAAAGTGATGCGTTTCCTGCTACCGTGACCCTTCTGTAGCAATTGGAACTTGTTTTGGGACAGACGCAGGCCGAGGAGCAGCTCATCTGAATCTCCCTCCAACAGTGTGAAGATGTATTCACTCTTCTGCACATCAAAGAGTGAAGACTGATCACTATCGCCGTTCAGAAATCTACAGCATATTCTGAGGAAATGGCCTCTGAAAGTTCTTTGATGTTTTCAAACTTAAACTCAACAATATCTTTATCTTTTTTTGTTGTTGCTCTCACCTCAGGAGCCATCTGTGGGATTTTCAGTGTGACAACGATGGAGAACTCAGCGGGGAAGAAGAAACAGTTAATGAAGAGCTGAGAGGCAGGGAAGCTGAACAGCTGTGGAGATCCAGAAAACTGAAATCCACGAGCACCTCTGGACTGGACCATGCGTATCCCATCCTGAGCCCTGCCGGACACAGGAAGCACCCGGGACAGGAGGTCCAGTGGTAACAGATCTGCAAAAGAAACTCACATTAATTTATCATAACATTTTGAATGCGTTATACTGTTTGCTTTATGGGATTATGTGCATTCAGCAGCAATAATATACCACATTAATAAATAAATATACATGAAAAATTCATTTAAGCTGGAATTGCCTCATTATGTAAGAAAGAGACTGTAGTAATATAATAATAATAATAATAATAATAATAATAATAATAATAAAATATAGTGGACTCATGGCATCATGTATTAAAAATAAAATAATCACTTTATCCAATGTTTAAGTGAATAATATAGCCGACACCCTTACTTACTGGAGTTCCATAACTATTGAAGTCTCTCTCAAAGGACTTGGTGTGTGTGTGTGTGTGTGTGTGTGTTTGAGCAAAGCGGGAATTTCGACCAAAGCACTGTGAAGCAAGGGAGGGGGAGACTAAAAATCTTTCTAAACTTAAAATGCATTTTTGGCCCATTTGTGTTGTTTTACTACTTACACAATTGTTTAAAGTATAAAGCATTGTTATTTACAATACACAGCGTGGTTTTAATCAACATTTTAGAGGGGACAACCCTCAGATGGGGGGATTTATGACTATTGTAATATTTAATACTTTTTAGTTTGTAGTAATATTTCACAATACTTCTCTTTTAGAGCATTTTAATCAAATAAATGTAGCCTTGGTAAAAATAAGAGAGTTCTTTTTTTATATATAATTATAAATTCCAACCCAGACTTTTGAGCACCATAACACTGTTTAATTGACTTACAGGATTCTATAAAATTATTTAGGGCATATAAACGAAAGATTCAAAGGGCAAGTGCTCTTGTTTTGATTCACTTCAGTAAATCAAAGAAGGAAATGGTTAGAGTGAAGAACACTTTATGGATCATATTTCAAAGACAGCAAAGCAAAAGACATTTTGGAAAGCAAACAGTGCTTTTCAAAATACCTCACATTTAGATATACAGCTCAGTGATTTCAGGATGCTGGTACAGATTACACTTCAGATGCAGTGGGTCTGTAGCTGAATAACACATCTTGAGCTGCTGATTCTGATACTGTAACTCGTACTGGTAGAATATTCATTTCAATTCTACAATACCCTCAACTTGAGGAAATTTTTGAAAGAACAGAAACATTTTAGACACATAAGCTGTTCAGCATTGTTGACTATTAACAAACTCAGCAAAGCGTGTGTGAAAAGCCTTGCCATGTTTTATTCTTTAGGCTATTTTATTCTGCTTGGATAATGTTACCATAACAGTTGCTTATCTTGTTATTAGATCTGCATCTGCCTGTGAGTAGATTTAGTTAGAAGGAAAACTAAATCTATTCCTGTTACATTATAAGCCCCTTTATGATTTTAATGTTGTGATGAGATGAAAAATGAGAGAGGCAGTAATGCCATAAACATCTGGTTTGATGTTTTATCACAGCTTTTTGGATTCTCTCCAATATAATATCAGTTGTATCAGGTGTTCTGGCCATTTTGTACTTGCCCTGTCCTGGGACCATATCATATTTTCAAAGAGTTTATTCAATAAAAGCAATGATACCGAGATGAATTGTGTACAATGTTCTGTTTCCACATAGTGTCACTAACAAGTGTAATTTGCTGACGACACTTTTGTTGATGTTCTGACAAGGTTCTCTCAAAGTTATGAACAACTTCGGTTCAGATTTATTTCTAATAATGATCTCAACAAAATATTCTTTATATTACCCACAGAATGATTTTCTTTTAAAATATTTTAGTTCAACATTCATCTAACATTTTTATGTTTCATAATGTCCATAATGTTTGCAAAATAATAAAATGAAATGTTTTCTTAACATTAATGCATAAACGAGAAAAATTTCTTTCAAGAACTGTACATTTTGAACATTCAGAGTATTTTCAGAAATAATATTTTCATAACTTAATGGGAATGCAAGCAAATGTTCTTAGAACAGATATTTGTTAGCTAGGTCCGTCAAGCAACAGTTGTTACAAACCAAGGATACATAGTTTAGAAATGGCCCCGAATTGTCATTCTACGGAGCATGACGTCTTTCAAATGAAACCACTGTACAACACCAGAGTGTTTTACATCAGCACCTGGCAACCACATCTAATCTGTGTCTTCTTTTACACTTACATCCCACTGGGAAACAAGATATTCAGAGTGGCTTATCCTGTCCAAGTATATAACCAAAAAAAAGAGAAAAGAGTAGCGTATAACGTGACAGTAAGAACTGATTGACATTGTCTGAATTACAAGAGCTGTTTTTTTTCCTCCCATGACCGTCTACCTTTATTTATTTTTCCGAAATGGTTTACTGAACATAAAGCCCATAATCCAATGGCAATTCGGTAGAAAATCTGCAATAATTATAAAGGATAACAAGACTCACATAGTGTCTTTAACAAAGGGGACAAGCTGTGACTGAGACTAGACTTTTTCCAAATAAAAATTTAAAAATGTAGAAAAAAAAAAAACGCTTATCATGGATTATTCTTCCATAAATTGCTTCTAACGTGTTTGTTTATAGCTGTATATATGTTAAATCAGCAAGTAGGCCTGACCTGTGCAAGGTCTCCATGGTCCAGATTGGCAGGTGATGATCCAGGAGAGGAGCACACAGGCCAGCAGCAGCAGCTCCGACATCAGGGTCTCCACTCTCTCTGCTCCATTCACACACAGCCAGAAACAAAGTGATTCTCAAAGCCCAGAGACCATCCTTACATCCCAACACAACAAATCACTGTGAGGATGAGAAGATGTCCAGGTAACAGCTGAGGTGTCACTCGATTAAACTGGCATCTTACTCACTCCTGAAGATGCTGCTGTCCTCTGATGTCCTTTTTTTAATTTTAATAAGCATTACAATGAATGCATGATCAAGCAATGCAGAATACAATGCCAATGCATTTTGCGTTATCAAAGCCAAACTTCTTTTGTTCAAGAGAGTCTATCAGAACTCCATGGCTGTGAAGAACTTCCTCCTTGAACAGTGTCCAGCTGAGGTCTCTCTGCTTTGCTGTACATGTCAGTGTGCTATGAAGGGGAGTGCAAATTTCACCTGTGAGTTATGAACAGGGAGAGGTGTTTTACCCCACAGACATTTAAATGAGAATAAGTCAGCTGTAGAAGGGAGGGGTCGACGTTAAAGAGAGGGATAGGTGGGGTGAGTGAAACACACAGGAGAGAGAGAGAGAGAGAGAGAGAGGCTTTTTCCAGCTCTTATCTCATGTCTTCAAGGTGTCGTGAGGAATTCCCCAGAGTCTTACGTGTGTGTGTGTGTGTGTGTGTGTGTGTGTCAGGTTGCTCTTGTTCTAAACTGCATTGCTCGTTTCGATGGGTGTGATGAGCACCATACCCTGAGGACCCCGTGTCAAGGAAATCTCCCTTCAGTCAATCGTTTCCTCACCTGCATCTCAACCCATCAACCTGTGTCTTCAACAACACCCATGTGGCTGGCTGGAGGGGAAACAAGCGCTGGATAAACAAATGTTTACAAGGAAATACTGTTAACATTCTTCTAATTTGATAAACACATAATGCTCAGTTCCAGTCCTTGGATGTGATTGGTTGATTGAGGTCCAAAATGCTGATTTACGGTCTAATATACAGCAATGCGAATTCAGTGATTGAATATCATTCTACTAGACCAAAGTATGTGAGTGAAAGTGGAGTTGTATAATTTTGCCTGAAGCATGAATCAGATATTTATAAAACAGTAAAATAAATATACTGTACTGATACTGTAAAAGTACAATTTTTTTTTTATAAAAACACTGACACTGACAAAGAATTTAGTATAATTATTATTTATTATAATCATAATTTAATAAATAAGGTTAGAATATCACAGTAACTGCATTGAAACCCTTTATTAAAGGGGTCTTATGATGCCATTTCAAGTTTTGCATTTTACATTTTTGCAAAACCTGAAATACACAGCTCATTCTTTATAAAAAGTTAAAGGTGTCATATAATGCTACGTGCACTTTTACAAATAGTTTGAACTGAAATGTGTGTTGACAGTGTGTGTACACAACCACTGTATAATGATAAAAATCCACCAAGTGTTTGTTTTTTTGTAATCTCGTTAAATGTTTTCCCCTTTCTCAAATCGAGCCATCTAACCATGTGACGTCACACGGTCGGAGGCCCCTCCCACGATTGTTTGATTGACAGCAGCGTTTCAGCACAGACTGGATTTGTGTCTTACCTCAGACCCGCCCTGAGTGAGCCGTCATCAGTCCGAGATGCAGACAGGAATGACTCCTAAGTGATTGAGGTGTTTCGTTCTTGGATGTAATAATGAACATAGCAGTCATCATTTTCTGACTGAAATCAAATCCAATTTATTGGATCTGAAAGAAATGCGCACTTGATCTACTTAAATGCGTTTATGTTCATGCACGAATCAATCATTCAAGATCCAGCCTCACCTAAAGAAGCAGTTTTAGTATAATGTATTTTTTATGAATCATTGCAAATCACCTTTCCTAATGTGCTAATTAGCAAGTTTCACTATGAATGTGGCTGAAGTAAACAGTCCCTCAGAGAAAGATAAGGGTGGGGTCAGCAGAGCTCATTAGCATTAAAGGGGGGGGGGGGGGGTGAAATGCTCGTTTTCACTCAATATCCTGTTAATCTTGAGTACCTATAGAGTAGTACTGCATCCTTCATAACGCCAAAAAGTCTTTAGTTTTATTATATTCATAAGAGAAAGATAGTCTGTACCGATTTATCCCGGAAAAACACGTGTGGCGTGTGGGCGGAGCTAAAGAATCACGAGCCCGAGTAAGCTTTTGCGTTGAGAGCATGTGGAAGCTGTGACATTACCATGAGGAAAAAAACCATCCAAAACAAACCATGGCTAACAGTCAGATTCAGCGTATATTTATGATCCAGAATCAGATCCAGAGGCTGAAATTTAACAAGAGCAGCAGCAGCAACGACTCTCTATGTTAGGGCTGTGCAAAAAATTGAATGCGATTTTCATGTACATCTCATCAGTAAAGACGTTCCTGTAATTAGAAGTATATCTCCAGCACGTGTGTTCAGATCAGGGTTTCCAGGTTTTCACAACAAATCCTGCCCAGTTGCTTCTCAAAACTAGCCCAATCCCGCTTCCAGAAGGTCCCCGATAAAACATTGCTTCCCGGGGTTAAAATATACGTTTTTTAGCAGGGTTGCCTTGGTAAAATTCACATTTTGGGGGCTAAATATCCCGTTATTTGTATTGGGGTCGCTGTGACCCGCGGACATGAAAAACAACCACCACAGACTTGGCAACACTGGTGGACATTTACTACACCGAGCCGTAATTCACTGACAATCTACACAAAATCGATGTTAAAATCGCAGGCGATTCTTTGTCGATTTTGAAAGTGATTTTGTGTTAGTTGTCGGTAGACTATGGCTCTGTGTAGTAACTGCCGCTCCACCTGAACCAGTGTTGCCAAGTCTGCGGTTGTTTTTCATGTCCGCGGTTTGAAGCAATCCCAATTCCAATAACGTGATATTTAGCCCCTAAAATGCTAATTTCACCCTTCCCAAAAATTTTATTTTAACCCTGGGAAGCAATTTTTATCGGGGAACCTCCCAGAAACTCGATTGGGCTAGTTTTGGACTAGTTTTAAGAAGCAACTGGACAGGATTTGTTGTGAAAACCTGGCAACCCTGATCTGAACGCACATGCTGGAGATATACTTCTAATTACAGGAGCGTCTTTACTGATGAGAGGTGCATGAAAATCGCATTTGATTTTTTGCACAGCCCTAGTATGTATTAAAACTGTATATATTTGCTTAGCGGTTTTGGAAAATGACTAAGTTCCACTTTATGTCGTCTTTTTTTTTTTTTTTTTTTTTTTAAGCTGTACATGTGGAAAGTGCAGTTTGATGACAACATCGCATGTTGTTTACTTGATGTGCTTACGCGCCGATTGCTAAGTTAACAACACAGAGATATTTGAAGCAGTTTTACTCACCGCCTGCAGTTCCAACACACGATCGTGACCCTTTCTCGTTGGGACTGCATTATCCTTAAGAAATAAACGATATGCAAATCCTGCGTCAAACTGGGCCTTGTTTGTAAAACAAGCATCTTCGAAATGCAGGGAACAAACAAAAACACTTGCACAACTCCGTTGATGCTCTGTAAAAATAAACTTCATCCACTGGTCCCTTAATGCAGTTTTTTTTTTTTTTTTTTTTTTTGGTAATCTGTGCAGGGTTGTCTTGCCCTGGCAACCAAAAACACAGTTCTTTTGTGACAATTCGCTCTCGCTCTGATCAGTGAACGTCTGTTGTGCTCTCAGTGCTCTGCTGTATGGGAGCGTGCGCTCTTCCGGCAGACGTGCCCTTAGGACCCATATAAGGAAATTCCGCTCCATCTAACGTCACACAGAGCCATACTCGAAAAAAACTTTCCGAAACTTGTGACAAACCGGAAGGAGTATTTTTGGAACATTAAAACTCCTTCAAACGTACAACTTAATTTTTGAAACTTTGTCCATGTTTAGCATGGGAATCCAACTCTTTAACAGTGTAAAAAACTCAGTATGCATGAAATAGCATTTCACCCCCCCTTTAAAGGAGAATTCCACAAACCAACAAGTTATCATAATCAGTAATTGTGTCCCCACTGGATGCAACAAATGCCTAGTTTGTAATGGGTTTTATTGGTTTTGTCTCGTCACCGGGACATGGCATCACAGTATGGCGAGGGGCGTAACATTTACATCACACACTTGCGGCATTCGGCCAATTACAATGCACTGGATAGCTGGCCAATTAGAGCACACCTCACTTTTCAGAATGATGAGCTTTGTAAAAATCAAGAGGAGAAACAATAATGTACATTATGTGGAAAATAATGTGATTTTTTTTAACCTCAAACCACATAAACACATTGCATTACACCAAATACACAACATAATTTTCTTTTTTAGCAACGTAATATGACCCCTTTATTTATTTAAAAAACTAATGTCTATGTGGGACATTTAATTTGAAATGTTATTTAATGTTAAAATTATTTTTGCTTTTAAAATATACTGATCAGCTGATAAATTTAAGTCTTAATTTAATAATGTTCACTATGCATTTTAAAACATTACATTACCTGACCGTGATGTAATCCTGTGAAGTAGCTGCCAGCGATAGAAAATATCTGACATTTGCGTGTCTGTTTAGCCACCAACCCAAAGATAAAATAGATATACATTTAAACTGAGCAAAATCATAACTTGCATGATGAAACTCTTAAACATGTAAAAATACACATTTTTGAACATCTTTTAAAATTGAAGGGATTGATAACCCCAAAATGAAAATGATGTCATCATTTACCCACCCTCATGTTGTTCCAAACCTGTATGAGTTTCTTTCTTCTGTTGGACTTTTGAGGTCCATGGGGACCGGCAACCGTTTGATTACACACATTCTTCAAAATATCTTATTTGTGTTCAGTTGAAAATTGTGTGTGCCTTGCCTCAGTTTCCCTAACATTTTATAAAAAAATATACATCAAAGCACTTAGGCAATAATAAGAACACTCTGTGCCCTTTTCACCTGTGCCGTATTTTGTCTTCAATTTCCTTCCTCAAAGCTGCTCAGTCTTATCTGAAAATCTGTCATGCATTCTGAAGGTGTGAAAAAGACATAGATTACACTAAAAGGAAACAAGAGAAAAGTCTGATAAAAATAACAAACAATTACACAAAAAAACTAAATACATTGCAGTAAATCTAATGCAAGATATTGCACACAGGGTCAAACAGTAATCCAGTCTTCCATGTTATTGTGTTAGAGATTGACTTGATAGAAAATGTTCAAAGGAGAATAAAACAGAAAGCACAACACAAGAGAAAATTATCTTTCAGGGTCAACATTAATCTGCTCTCTTTTGTTGATGCTGGCTACAAAACTCCTTACAGGTTCTGCGCAGCGATGCCAAAGATAAATTGTGTGTAATACAGCATAATGGATACAACTCTGCCATGTAAACATACGTCAAATAAGTCCCAGCAGTTCACCCCTAAACAATTAGGAAATTTATACAAAAAGCAGCAGCAGTGAAGCTCCATTCTTCTTTTCTATGGAAGTAGGAGCTCTTACATTTCTGTTTTCGTTTCATTATCAGTGTGAGGAAGAATCCTGGCGTGTTTGGGCAGGTGAATAACCGATCAGTGCATGTGAGAAATGACAGCTACTGTTTGCATTTGAACATCTTCTGCCCTCTGGAGAGGAACACCCTACAACTGTGACATCCACAATCTAAATACAAACACCATTGTGTTCTTATTTTACAGGCTGGACAGTGAATAAAAAATAAAATAAAATAAAAAAACAACCAAACTTCAAGAACACTCCTATCATTTTCTATTATTTATTTTCTTTACATAGTGGCAAAAACTATTAAAAGCAAACAGTGGATTTATTGTTCAGCCTGAGGGCTGTGAGGTCAGCTGGCTGTGATATTTCACTCTAATGCATTGTAAAAGGGCAGCTAATAGTTGGGCGGCTACATTGACACTCGCAGTAAGGCTGTAATCAGGAAGGGAAGCAGCCCCAGTCATTACTGTTGCTCTCTGCCTCAACCAGTCCATCTCACCTACTCATTAACCCTCCAACTGACCACCTGACCTCAGAAAACACCCAAATACCTGAGCCTGACCCCATGACTGCATGCATGAGGATGTCATACTCTTATTATATGAGGCACAGCGGATCTAATGACTTCAGAGAAACATTCGCATTTCACTTCTATTGATATGCATGATTGTACTACAGTAATGTGTGGCATTTTTAAGATAGATGAAACGTTTATATATAAAACACTGCATAGAGTTAAAACATTGTTTTTCTGAATTTCAATATTTGTTATATTTATTTTCTTTTTCTACATTTGATAATTCATTCAACCTTTAACAGAGAGTTTGTGTGACAAAAAGGAAGCTGTAAAGGACATTAGATTTTACAAAAGTTTGGACACTTCAAGTATAACTCTGGTTTAACTTTTTTTTTTTTTTTTAAGACTAAATAACATCCATGTTTTGGCACAAGTTGTGTCCTGTGTCTATCACATGTATTCTGGTGTAGTATCCAGTGTACAGACAGAGGGGAAATGTATCAGATATGCAGCATCTCTGTCAGTGGCTTCATTGTGTGATCAATTCTTTTGTATTCTGAGCTTAAAGTGTCATCTGATCCAAAGAGCCACAAACAATCAAAAACTATCAGCACTATGGCCCAGAGCGATAAAGGTGGGTAACTAAGAATCAATCTTTAAAAAGTTTCAAATGGGGTTTTACAGAACCTTTATAAGTTCCACAAAGAACGTCTTTTGTGAACCTTTTATTGACTGGTGCTTTAAACAACCCAGAAACTACACTGACCTGAAGAACCTATTCACCTCAGTTTTAACATAACAGGCCTTGCTATTTTACTTTCAATGTGCGAGGCTTTCAGTGTTCCAGTTCAAACACTTCCCTCGCAATTTTTTTTTTTTTATTGTGTTAAAATTTTTGTCTGAAGAAAGGCAAACATAAATTGTGATGAGAGCCAAAATATTAAAAGTAATGGAAGAATAAAAGTAATTCACAATTGTATCTAACTTTTGAAGTTTTATTTTTTAAGTTTGCATGCCTGGATCTCCAGAAGTGTTTAAGATGTCTTTATATCCTATCAGTTTTTGGTTCTTAACATTTCTTTTGGTATCTTCATTTTTAAAGGCCTATTAGGTTCAGTTGTAGACATATTGGGATCTCAGTGTGGCTCCATGAGTAAACTGGTAACTTGTACACATTTTAAGTGGTCAGTTCATCCACTGCTTTCTTCTTCATTTATGTATTCAGCTGGGAACCTTTATATTAGTTGACAAGGGATGGAAATTCAAGAATCCTATACAGTTTTAAAAAGGTGATACACAATTTTGGCTCTCATGTGTCTCTTAACCAAACTCAAAATGCCAATTTTGAATATGCACAAGCGTGAATGAGATCTGAGAGCTACAGGAGAAAATAGGATTTTGTTTTTCGGGTATTAGCCATTTCTGGGTAACTATTCCTTTTGTTACACACATTAGGACTGAAATGCATGGTAAAGAAATTTACTATAAACACAATTCGCTGAAACTTAAATATCGACTCCATCAATACCATCTGATGTAGGCTACTTACTGAGACACAAGTCAAAGATCAAAAGATCCCATCCTACGTCAGGACAAATCAAATCCTACATGTATTCATAGCATGTACTGCAGCTATACCATAGATGCTATCTGCCGCCCCAGTACCCAAGCTCTGCCACCCTGCCTGATCTAGAGGCTGAGACACAGACTGATAACCATCTGATAACTCCTCCAGCAGGGCAGATAATGCGCTCCTCCACACAGGAAACACTTTATCAGGCTCAGTGTTTGCCTGATCCAACGGCCCTTCACATCTCAAGGGCCCCTCAGCCCATGGTGAGCAGCCAAAGAGTTACAGTAGCAGATAACCACCGGCAGCTCTGTGATGCTCTACCCTGAGGTGTTTTGGGGAGAATATGAGGGGCAAGGGGGAAATGATTGGCTGATATAATCACTGGGGTGATAAATGTGTGTAATGACGTGTTACATAACTCTGAATGAGGCCTGATACTACATGGACACAGAAGAGGTTTTTGTCCAAGCGGGCAAGGTGAACCATTTTTGCAAATTGAACAAACTGACTCACTAGAATTATCTGGAATTCTGAAAGCTACATTAACACTCAAAAAAATTTTATATTAGTGATTAATTGGCCCGTAATCATAGAGGAACCACTTTAACTGCTATCTAGAACCTTTTTCAAATGGTATGTACAGTAGAACCATAAGTGGAACCCCATTCTACTCCCCACATTTTGGATACGTTGCTCCACTCTTGCTATGAATGGGAATTTAGTACAAAGGCAAAAGCTGTTTTTAATCACTTTTAAGCTTTTCTGAAGTCAAAAAGTCTCATGTGGGGGCCCTGGAATATTTCCAGGCCTTGGGGGCAAAAATGTTGTTATTTTCAGGAAATACAATGTATTTTAATGTCGTTTTTAATTCTTTCCACAGCTAAACTAAATAATTAAGATAGAGTTAAAGAACTATACAGTGGCTTAACAGGTTCTTTGTATGGCATATGGCACATTAACCAACTCAAAGAACCGCTGAAGAAACAATTTTGTCTGTGTGTGTGTGTGTGTGTGTATAATGCTTATACCGTCACGCAACTGAACATGTAGTTATACTAGTAGTGTAGTAACTTTAGTTACTTTTTTCTCTTAAACTTACCCTAAAAGTTTATTCCATTACAAGAAATTCCCACTGAACCATTTCTTGGATCAGTAATTGCATCAATATTTTTTACCAGAAAATGTATTAAAAACAAACATACAAAACAGAATTGGTTTTAAATGCAGTAAAAATTGTATTCAGGTTATTGTATTCAGTCTCACACAAAACTCCCCCACCCACATACACTGCTGTTTTTTCACACTTGTCTTAAATGGCTTGCTGAATGCATGACACAATAGCTGAAATAAGGTCAGCGTGTTTATGTCTGTGTCCAGACTGATGGTTGTCTGACACGTGAGATACATCAGAGCGGCGGGAGCCTTTAATCAGACCAGCGAACCGCTCATCAGCTCACACAGAACAGCATTCCTCATGTGAGATCAGACCTTGCTCTCCAATTTACCACAGCAGCACCAGAGACTCTGGGGACAAACATTTCAGAGACCCAAACAGACACACACACACACACACACACACACATGGACAGTGACAGTCCTGTAATCATATCTATGAGTCAATTATGTGCAAATAGTGAAAATAGCAACACACTTGGACTTTCGAGTGTGAATCCAGCATAATCATTCTGTTTACGCTAACTGATGCTTTCCACAAGACCAGCATGTATCATTAAAGTTTTAATCTTTATAAGTGTAACAAACACCTGCACATATCAAATAACACCATCATTCAGATGAAGGGATAAAGAATGCCGTGGCATTTTCCAACATGCTCTTCAGCGCTTTAATGTGAGTCAATATCCTATTAGGCCTTGATGTGGGCTGTAAGAGGTTTGCAGCCCTTCACCTGCTGCCATTGAAGACAACTTTTATCTAACGCAGTTCATCACATGGCCTTTGTCAGAAGCCTCCAAACAGCATGAAGACTGAAAGACCACAGGACTAGGATGAGAATATGTGAACAGATTTGAACTGTGATTTCAAATCTAAGGAAATATAGACAATAGCGACTGACCTTTAAGGTGCATAGATGGAAAACTTGCAACTTCATCTTTGGTTCACTCTCAAAAATAAAGGTTGTTTATTGGCATACGGTTCCATGAAGACCCTTTAACATCACAGTATCACAGTGATACCATAGAAGAACCATTTCTGGTGCCCCAAAGAACCTTCCAGTGACAATTTTTTTTATCCATCACCATTAGCATTAGCCGTCATGTTGTGGCTCAAGAGTGGGAATGAGAAGCAATCATGTAGGCAAAACATGTCAACATGGGATTGTGAGAAGACAATGAAGTCGATTTTTGTGTAGGGAGTATAATCAAACAACCTTGCCGTACAATGTTTATGAAATCTTTCAAAAAAGAGAGATGAATAATGTTTCCAAACCGCGACATTCCCACTGAATCTTTGGGATGCTAAATGTCCCTTTGTACCCTCATTGACTCTCCACATGTACGGGCAGGTCAGGAGGTAATTCATCCGCCTTTAGAGGGGATTACTGAGTGCTTCAAGTTAAATGCTTGAGATAAACACACTTCTCTGCTGCTCCTCTCTGATCTCTCTGTTGCAAAATGTGTTCCAGTGTAAGGGGGAGGTGTTTTCCAGCATACTGTGAACTCACTCATTAGCACAGTTGGACTTCTCTGCTTGAATCCCTACACAGACTGAATGTAGACACATTGAGAATAAATAAACAGCTTTGATATAAATGCAAATTGAAATGTAAAGACTGCTTTATTTAGCTCACAGCTAAACCATGCAAATTGTGTGGGGATTCCATTGTTATTAATTAGATGAATTACAAAATCAGGTTATGCAAATATATATTGTTCTTCATAAAGCATGCCGATGCAAACAATCCTTCTCATCTCATTATCTTAATAATGTTACCAATTTACCTCATTTAACAGTCAGGTATCAATGCTTAAATTCATATGTAATATATGGAACACGTATTAGCCCGAGGTATGAAAATTAATCCGTAACTAAAACATGTCACACTTGTTTTATAATGATTCTGGGGCTCAGACTTTTACAGATCCACAATAAAGAGCTCTTTCTCTAGATTGATCTATTCTGTGGCATTGTCAAACATTCACATCACAGTAAAACAATTTTACAGTAAAGCAAGACGATACTATATTAATGTTATGTTTAGTCTTTATGAATGTTAGCCATGAATGTAGCTACAATATATTTTGTTGTTGTATTGTAGCACTGGATATTACTTTAAAGAAAAAAAATAAGACAAGGATTCCTGGATTCAAAGAGTGTTGTAAGAAAATCTTAACTTAAAAAAATAAAAATAATTCTACATATGGCAATTTGTTTCCGTATAAACGAAACATTGTGAGAATCAGTGTGCTGAACTCATTCAAACAATAGCCTCTTACTAATACTATTCCATTAAATGCAGTGGCAGAAATTTTAGGATTAGTTGGTAGAAAATATTTCAGAACTGCATGCAATCTCTCTCAAAAAACGAAGGAAAAAAACCCTGCACTAGTTACTCCATCTAGTGGCAAACCATTGCAGTCTTGAACTGACCTTTATACAGCCTGAAGAACAAGACAAATCCACATCAGTATCAAAGTATATTTATTATTTACAGTAGTAAATGGCCCAACATAGGATCCTCTCCTCACTCAAACAGCCCTGCCATTCCTATTACAACACCCACATATTGATTTGGCTTGAATTCACTGTGGAGTTGCAATTACACCAGGATAGAGTTTAATACTGTTGATTTGCCAGAAGGGCTAAATGAGAGAAATGTGTCTATATGACGTATTTGTAGAGGGCAAACTATGAGATGATAAAATTAAGGGGAACACTTCGTTTATATCATGAAATTCATAGCAAATTTTAAAGACATATGCATAAAACCTTTTAAAATAAAAAAAATGTACCGCAACCACAATCTAGATTTATTAAACCTGAGGTTTCAGAAGAACACAATGTCACTGTTCGAAACGGTTCATAAAAAGGTTGTCTTAAAGTTAAGTTGTTTACCACAATTAAAGAAATTCTGGGACTATACTAAGGTCACAAACATCCTCTTTCACAAAGCTTCCCTCCTTGTATGTAAAAATTGATGGGGGAGGTGCAAACATACATAATACAAAAACATATACAACAGGCATACAATCTCCAAAAGGGGTAAAAAAATAGAAAACATTAACTGTCAACTCAACTTAGTTCAGGGACAACATTGCAAAAACGGAAACGAGGTCTTTAGATGATTAAAAAAAAAAAAAATTAAAAAGAGAGAGAGAGAGAGAGCTATTAACTTAAACAGATTTGATTTCCAAAACCTTTTCCATTTCAGCCCTGAACTGCAGTGGAAGTGAAGAGGAGCACAAATAAACCAGCTTCATCTTTAGCAGGTTCCGCCCGTCTGCTGCTGGAATACATCGATAGTGTCCTCATCTTCCATTTCCAGCTGAAAATTCACAAAAACATACACTGAGTACATTTACAACTGAGGCCTTATAACCGTTTGTGTGCGCCAAGCTCCAGGTACGCAAATACACTATGACAAATGCAGTTTTTGTTTTTTAAAGCAGTTTTTATGGATTGCTTAATTTTTTTGGACAAAGTCTGCATCCTCGATGAGAAATTGAGGTGATTAAATATTACTGAAAGCAACTAGGAAAATACAGTCCACATAGCAAGACACCAAACATGTTTATTTAAAAAAATATTACTAAAAATAGGGTGAGTTGTGATGTTTGACTCTAGCTGTTTGGGCTCTCATTATGACGGCACCCATTCACTGCAAAGCAGCCACTAGTGAGCAAGCGAGACAGCGCTAAATTGATCCAAATCTGTTCCAATAAAGGAAGAAGTCTATATCTTGGATAAGGCCTGAGGGCAAGTGCATTTTCTGCCAACTATTCAGGAAAACATGAACTCTTCCTTTAATCGGTTAACATATTAGAAGCTGCTAACATCTGTACCAACAAATTCAAAAATAAGAGTGCAAACCTGTGCAGGCGTATCCGTCTCATTGATCGGCTGACCATCAAACCTGAACCTAATTTGCCTTATGGATAAACCCTGAAAGAAAACAAAAAGTTATAGATCTGCTGCATATCAACATAACGTCAAATGTGCAAAGTTTGGCGTGTACAGATGTCAGGGTCACCGGAGCTCAAGCTCCAGTCTAGCATCCTCACCTGTCTTTCGCAGTAGGCCTTCATCAGTTTGCTGAGGGGGGTGTGCCTTTTAATTTTGAACTGGACCACAGATCCATCCTGACCGGCCACTTTCAAGTTGATGTGGTCGTTTTCAGTCTTCACGCCCTCCTGAAATGAAATATGCAGTGTGTGTGGTGTTAAACAAAGATGAATCATAAACATGCACTGTTGTGAAGGGTCTTAGTCACACACCAGGTAACTTAACAGATCATTTTAGTTAAAACCACCTTGTGCTTTATATGCAGTCCCTGTATTAATCATTAACGTTAGAGGTTCCTGTGATACCGAGTACAGAGATGAACAACGCGCTAAAACAGCCAGACTTTCATCTATATCATCAGCATGTGTTAAAACACTAGAGTTATTGGAAAAAGAACCGCGTAAAGAACTGTGCGACGCTTTCGGTGCAACTGCGTTTGGCGCAAAGTTGAAGCAACTAACGTTAACGAAAGAAAGCCAATCTGAGCACCTCGTTGATGCTGAAACGGAGCAGCATACTGCCGATTATATTGTTAGCGACAATAAATGTATTGATTCTCCATCTAGTTGGAAGGATGGCTCAGATACATGGCCATATGCAGAAAATGCGCAAAATCTTTGTTGAAAACCTCTTTGTTTCCGCGCATATTAAGTGCACGATCCCGGCAATGTATAATCACACATTATAATCACATCAAAATACACCCCTACACGCTACAAGAGCTCGGAGCACAGAGACATATATGTACCTTTGGCTTCTCGTCTGACATTTTTGTAGAAATGTAGGATTCTCCCGGTAGATGTGGATGTGACGGTACCACGAGTCCTGTCCTCCCCGCGCTCTGCAAGAAAGCGCATACTGGATTCCCACGTTTGATTGGCCCGGGCAAAACCACGTGACGCCCAGCAGGGCGCTGTAGACCAAGAACGCGCAAAATCAACTCGTCCATTTTATTGGACAGTATGAAACCACGTGACCAATCCTCATGTTCTGGTTAACGTTTGAGGTTAAAAATTACTTTTAATTATGAATATGATTTCAAAATGATAATGTGTTCATTTTGGTTAATGAAGCAACGACTAAAAACACATCTCTTCCTTTTTTAATAGGCCCTTTAGCAATGTCTATTCTAATTTTGTTTTAACTATTTGTTGACTTGATCCTCCAACACTTGCAGTCTGTTCGTTTCATAACTGCTTGTTTTATTGTTTATGCCTGTAACATACATACACACACACACACATACGTATCATGTGTATTAAACATTTCTACATGTACTGCATTAGGCTAACAGGCTTGTCAAAGCATTTGCATATTATTGCTCTTACAATGTAAACTTATTGTGCTTCTTTGGGGTCTCATGCATAAAAAAAACTAAAACATGATTAAACATGATATACATTTAAAAATGTAAATATATATAAACTACCTTTAGTTTATTATAACTAAAATATTAAAATATATAATAAATTAACTGACATTGCTAAAAAAAAATTGTGTTGTACTTTTGATGTTTAATGTGTCAAAATTACTAACAATATGATTTAAGTCAAATCTATTTAAAAGCAATTTAACATTTTAATGATGTATATTTGCTTCCCGTTTACGGTAAAATATTCACTTTTATTGATAGCTTTCTCACAGTTTATTGGACTTTTGCAAATTGTACTGACAAATCAACCCTTTGGTAAATACATTATGAGCTAGTGATCAAAACATTCAAAAATGCAGCACATAGACAAATTACACTGAAATGCCAACATACTAGCAAAGGCAGGGACAAATCGATTCATCAATTTGAAATGTGTGGGAAATTAATCTATAAAGCGCACTTTATTATAGCACATTTTCTATATGAAGTTTAATCAGAGTAAAAAGCTACACAGCTAAAATTAGCTAAGGCTAAATAAAAATGAATTGTACTGCCGACTAAAAGTCCAATGCAGACTCAAAAATCAACATGTCTTGCTTAATTTGGTTGATGCTTATTTGGATTTGCAAATGTCATCCATTAACTATATTTACAAGGCTTCATACTGTTTGCTTAAAGATTCATTGAAAAATACAGGTGTTAGTTAATTCAATTTCAAGCCAGAGAAAAGGTATGTTTGTGTGGTCAGCAGCTAACTGATAAATTCAGTGTCTTTCAAAAAAAAAAAGGAGTGCTGGCTATGCAGGAAACCGTGTTCATTTCTGAAATAGGTGTGAGGTAAAAGAAAAGATAACAGTGGAGCATCATCACTAGTTTCTTAGCTGTTCTCAAATCTGGAGTACTGGTTATCCTTTTTCAAACCTAAAACAGAGTAAGCAACGATAAAACTCTGAAACATAGTGTAATTACTATTTATCAGTGAACTATAAAGCGAATACAATATTATTTTATATCATATATGATGAAAGGGAAATCTTACCGTATTTCAATCTCATTTCTTCATGTCTCTGCCTCATCTCTGCTTTCCTGCATTCAAATAAGAACTTTTTTCTTACTGAGCCCTATTTCATCAAAACATCTCCACAGTTCTTAAAATAATCAAAATGTATGACATTTTAATAAATTTATTTTCTCAAAACATATCGTACCTCTCCTCTTGACGGAACTTTCTCAGATGAGTTTGTCTCTCCATTCGCTCGTCACTCCTTTTAGACCTTTTGAATTTTCAGCAGAAATTAAATGTAACAATTTCTTACACGTTCCAAAGTTAAAGTGCTTTGTTATTAATAATTAATAGCAGTAAATCACTATATATCATTTTCAATGACAAGAATACATTATGAAGATAAATTTGTACCAATTAATGGCTGATGGTGATGTCACAAACTCTAACAAGTGCTGTTTTTTATCTTACCCAATGTTTTCACATTTACAGCAGCAGAAGCAGCAGACAAATAGGGCGATGATGATCACCCCCGCGATCACAGAGATGGTAATGATGAGAGTCTGGAAATTCACTGAGATTCAAACAACACAGAACAGATGAACACTCTTGCAAAATCTCACTGCTTGTTCTCAGTCACAGGCAATAAATGTAAAGGTTAAACTGGCCTTGACAATTTACAAGAGTGTAAGGGTAATAAAGTGACAATCAAGATAAAGCTGCCATGAACTGTGAATGTGAAGCTCTTCTTGTTTTTACAGTTCATTTCTTAACAAATGCATACAATACATCCATTAAGAAGGTAAAGAGATGACATGATGTATCTTGTATGTATGTAAGAGGCAGTCTTACTCCAGCATACTCCCCATCGTGCTTCTGAGAGCGCACAAACACTGTGAGAGGGCAGGATGCTCTTCACTGGATAGTCAATGCATTTCTGGCTTGAGATGCACCACAAACACTGAAAAAGAGGATTTAAAAAGAAACACATTGCACACATTTTATGTTTCACTAATTATTGGTGTCTGTGGAACAAACAAGAGTTTAGAAGTCAGATGATCACAATTGCTGACAGTGAATAAATAAATGATATCTTACCGAAACAATCTTCAAACATTCTTCACAAGTTGTGTTGCTTTTTATAGTGCAGTCTGTGAAAATAACAGTTTGATATCAGTGACAACTGATTTTAACCATATCACTATTATAAATCTCAATCATTTTCTCAAAATTGATTTCAATATTTGAAACCTAAGCCATATGAACTCAGAAATCAGCCTTGCTGAGATGACCTCTCTTATAAAACTCTTATACTGAACACAATATTCCTTTGTTTTCTAGCCGATCATGTGATTTAAAAGTCTCTCTGCCTAATAAACCACAGGAAACTAGTAAAAAAGGTATTCAAACCAGCAAATAAAATCTTAGTTTACCATGGTTACGGTTTACAGTTGATTGAAAACCAAAACAACTTTTCACACATTTTTTTAAGTATTTCAACTAGTAAAACACTGCTTGGGGTCCAGATTTGTTTTACTGAGCCGAGTCATATGATCACTGCTTGAAGTCACTTCCAAGTTACACTGTCGTTCAACAGTTTGGTTATACATGACTTATTATTAAAACGTAACAATTTCCAAGAAACAGACGATATGCTGGACGATTAATTCAATGCCAGACAAACGAACTGCAAAAACATTGGCTGCGTTTCCTCGCGAGCTGCATACACAGAGAGCATTTAGTCATGATGAACGCGTTCTGAACCGATTGCGTGAAATTAGTTGATGCCCAAAACTCTATCCAAGTAGATTGTAAAGCCACAGCCATTGTTTGACAATATCTACGGTTAAAAAGCTTGTAAGCATACAGTAGTATGGATGAAACTTACTTGTTTCTGGACTTGTCGTCTGACCAAAAACTACCACAAAGCAGAAGACAAAGAAAACAAAAGTAAAAAGTAAAGAAGTCCGAGTTTGGATCATGATTGCAAACGCAGCGGATCTGTGTTGATTTCAGGCCTGGCTGCTGGTCATGTGTTGCTGGAAGCACTCAAGCACTGAACGACGACTTTTACAAGATCCTCCCAGTTTCGAAATAGTGCTTTATGGTTAAGCAGGATTTGATTTGATTTGCTGATTTAGACGTTGTTTTCCTGACAAACACTAATGTGGGTTAAATAAAAGTAAATTGCTGGCAAAAGTAGGCTACATTAAAATAAAACATGACGTCATTTTGGCTGCTAAAACATCATGAAAAGTAAGAAAAGAAGTTCTGACTTTGGAAAACCTTTTTGCTGGGGACGTTCTGCAGCACTACTTTAGCGACCCGAATGGACATTTTCTGCTTATGGTCATTTGTTTAATCAACACTTTGGTAATACTAATTAATATCTATGTGTATAATAGTTCTCATGAGAATGATCTACACTGATGCGATAGAAGAGAAAATTTTGCTGTGGCTCAATCCATACTAATTACTACTATACCCAAATGCCTTAATTTTCATTGGTGGGGACTTTAACCCTTTTATGCATGAATTATGATAACCTCAGGATTTTATTTTTTCCTATGTGTTTTTATTGCTCTTAGGGCATGAAAAACAAGAATTGATTTTTATTTTATTTTTGTACAAATTTTTCAAAGAGATCTTCAGATGTCCACTTGTGTGGACAGCATGCGGTTATGGTTTAAACTGAAGATATACTATATTAAATATAAGACAATAATCAAACAGATAAAGTATGTGAATTTAACAAACTAATCAATACAATTATATCAAATCATGTGAAAACTATAAATATACAAAAAAATATAAATGCAAAATATTGCAAAGGCTTCATACAACTTCATACAAGTTGCACTTTTCTTTGATATTAGAACATGAGGACATGATTTCATCAGAATTTTCTACAGCCTGTCAATGTACAACTGTGGAAACCACTCAGATGCTCCCTCCAGTGCACCAGAGTATGGATATTTACCCTTATTAGCTGATAATTCTGATTATGTACAAGATGGACATGCACATTTCTATCATAGCCCTCCTCTGAGAAAACCTAGCAATAAGTTTTTTGAATCTCATCTGAAATGATTAGTGTTGGGGGTAATGCATTACAAGTAACATGCATAACACATTCAAATTACTTTTTGATGTTACAAGTAAAGTAATGTGTTACAAGTAACATGCATTACCTAATCAGATTACTTTTTGAGCTAACAAGTAATTAACTACAAGTAATGTGCATTACCTAATCAGATTACTTTTTGATGTAATGAGTAAAGAAACACATTACAAGTAACATGCATTACGTAATCAGATTACTTTTTAGTGTTATGAGTAAGGAAACGCATTACAAGTAACATGCATTACGTAATCAGATTACTTTTTGATGTTATGAGTAAGGAAACACATTACAAGTAACATGCATTACCTAATCAGATTACTTTTTGATGTTTTGAGTAAAAAAAGCATTACAAGTAACATGCATTACATAATCAGATTAATTTTTTATGTTATGAGTAAAAAACGCATTACAATAAAGCACATTACATAATCAGATTACTTATTGATGTTATGAGTAAGGAAACACATTACAAGTAACATGCATTACGTAATCAGATTACTTTTTGATGTTATGAGTAAAGAAATGCATTACAAGTAACATGCATTACGTAATCAGATTACTTTTTGATGTTGTGTAAAGAAATGCATTACAAGTAACATACATTACGTAATCAGATTACATTTTGATGTTATGAGTAAAAAACGCATAACAATAACGTGCATTACGAAATCAGATAACTTTTTGATCTAACAAGGAAAGTCATGCATTACAATTGTCATACATTATGTAATCACATGACTTTTTTCAATGTCAATGAAAATTACATTCTAATAATACAAATACACTTAATTACAGTAAAAAAGTCACTGCGATTAAGTTTTTAAGTTTTAAGTTTCAAAAACAAAATTCACATTATAATTATGAATTGTAGCTGAAATATAGCAATTGATGCATGACGTCCACTACAGTGGACGTGGTTAATCAGAGTTTTCTCTCAATCTAAAATCAAAACTTGGAAAATGTTACTGTGATATGACTCATTAGATAAGGCTTGATGCTGCAATATTTTTTTTACCTACAAGAGTCTCCTAGGATAGAAGGAATGGGTGGATATTATGGGACAACTTGGCATGTCTGAGTGACCCTTGGCCATCTTGGTTTGGAGGGGGAAAAATCGAAACACAACAGCTTACCACTTGGTCACAATTTATAGTATGATGCACCAGGGACCAATGAAGAGGCTGATGTGCAAATTTGCCATAAAAACCCTTGCAAATTCAAGAAAATGCTTTTTTAATAGCTGTCCACTGTAGTGACCCCTATGCGTGAAAGGGTTAATATTGTACCTGATAATAATCTTGATAGACTGCCACCTAAACAGACTGCCTCTGCTAATTCTAAATTAAAGATATTGATGGATAAATTTGATATTTTAGATATTTGGTGCGAAACATTTCTGAATACTAAATCCTATACTTGGAGTAACAAAAATGGTTCTAGACAGTCCTGAATAGACTACTGGCTTGTTTCACAATCTGTTAGGGACTTAGCATTCTCCCTTCACCCATGACTGCATAAAGCAACTCTTATTCATTCCCCTCTATCTTCAGTTATCTCTTCTTCAAAACCTAGAGTCTCTTATTGGAAGTTTAACTCTTCTTTTCTTAAGCATGATCAATTAAGGAAAAACATTTTGATTGAATATCACTGGATCAAAGCACAAAAGGAAAGTAAATATGGCCTCAGTTGGGATTTACTTAAACATGAAATTAGGAAGTGTGCTAGGAATTTTGGCAGCCTTCTAGCAATGCACTTTGTTTGTAACAAAGATGAACAGAAACCACCTAAGAAACCAAATATTTTTATTAGAAGAGACTTTTTTATATCATGTGAATGAGACTGTGGGAAAGCTAGGAAGAAAGGAAAACAGGTAATTTTATGACACTTTAAAATAATCCAAACCAATTGGAATTGAAATAATTTATTAAGCATTTTGTAAATCCAGTTACAAAAAAAAAAAAAAAAAAAAGAATCTTTGATTTTCATCCTCTACACAAACTGGAATATTGTGACTCTAAACTAAAGATGATGAGATGCACTCTGGCAGTGAACTGACCAGCAGATCACCAGATTTATTAATGGAGCAATCATGAACAGGACTTTGAATGAGGTTGTGGTAACACGTAAATGAGTCTCTGATACCACAGTGACATCCTCCATTCATATTATCACTGTGTGTTACATCACTGATGTAGGGAGTTTGTACACGACATGCCATCAACATCACCATCCACACAATGACACGAACACTGAATAAATACCCAGCCCACCCATAATTATTCACTCTCTTTTAGGCACACAAAATCTTCCTTCAGTTACAAGTATGCAGGCTTCCTTAAAAAAACATTCTTAAGAAAAAAGACAAGCATATTCCAAACATCAGTCTGAAAAAGGTTTGACATTTAAACTGAAATGGATCAATTTATCTTGAAAGTAAGGATTTAAAACTGACCTACTGTGTCATAGCTTTTCTGCAAATATCAGTACAGCAGTATTCCACCAATTTCCTTTCAGATCTTTTTGCTATAACAACCAAAACACTGCACTGAAATGTTGAGTTATTGCTTATGTCTTTATACTGTACCTGAGCTTAACCCAGATGGGGCCGTTCACATTTGATTTTTTTATGTAAACACTAGACAGACATGTTTGACTGAAGTGTTTTACCTTCCATCTTTTGAGGCATCTCGCATGATACAGCATTCTAAAAAAAGAGCAAGAAGTAAAGTCTAGAGGCATGTTTTACAAATTTTTTAGAACGCTGTGCCATGTATGAGACACTGCAAAAGACGCGCCACATCTAGCGTATGTTTACATACAGTATAGAAATACATCAGTGAAAAAGCAGTGCAGTGGAATGCAAAAAAACACTTTCTGTGTGAATAGCCCCTCATGAACAATACACAAGAGAATGCATGGATAAAAATGGCAAGACGGGTAAAAAAACAACTTTTTCTCATTCTCTCAACCCAAGTAACAGTAACACAGAAAGCCATCTAAATGACACAAATCGGCACAGACCAGCCCTTGTGTGGAGTAAGGCAAATGGACAAGTTTTGACATGGCTGTTGAGGCCTTCAGTGTGTGCAATCATCTAAGCCCATTAGTCTTTGAAACCAAAGTTCTCAACAAAACATTGTTATGTGTGTAACAGTTAAAACTGTGTTTTGATCTTTCCTCTCCAAAGAGTGTTCGAAACTGAAGCTGGCCAAAAGCAGAAAGGAGCACGTTGAAGCATTCAGGACTTTGAGGTACTGGTGATGAACATTTGCTGGTCAACTAGCACTGCACCACGTACTAACCAGACGTGATGGGATAAAGGAACGAGTGCTTAATTTAGCTTGGATGATTGACAGGACAGTCTGTGTGTAGCCCCGCCCACAGTGGAATCTCATTGGTCCAAAATGTTACTGTATATTAAAGATCAATCATGATATGTTGTAATAGGGGTGGTTGTCTACACACATGCAGATAAAAAGAAAAGAAAAGAAAAACTTTTTGTCTTGTAACTTGTTCCTGTATCATCATCTTATATTCATCAATCCACATCCCTGCTGTTGAATTCATTTATTCATCAGTGTGAAGGAAGTCTCTCTCGTCTTGATTGGTCAGCACTCATCACCTGATCCAGTTGCTGCCAAAGCTGGCCACTGATCTGACACTGCATCGTTTCTTCACTATCATGTTGATGTAGGCTTTCATTATTTTGGTGATCTCTCCAACCTGAAAAAAGCCACGGTTTATTCACAGTGAACAACACTGAAGAAAGCCAACCAAGAAACACTTCTATTCAATTACATGTTGATTATTATAGAAGTTCACCTCAAAAATGAAAACTATGTCATCATTTACTCGCCCTCGTGTCATTCCAAATCTTAGTGAAAACAAAACCTTGAAGCTTCAAAATTGTGAAATAGTTCTTATGAATCAAAGGTTTAATCCAAGTACAAACAAAATCCTACAGCACATTAAATGTGGTGAATGGAAGCTCAACCGCACTGTGTGATACTTGAGAACAAACCACACTGGTTCTTGAGGAAGCTCAAGCGTGCTTGTTTGACGTGTGAGAACAAATCTTTCTGTAGTACATTTGAGTTTCCGTTTACTATATTTGGTGTGCTCTACGTATTTGCATTGATCAGTGTTTTAATGTGAATAAAGGCCTAAATTAAATCTCATTTTAAGGAATCTTGTCTCCTCAGAAGACATGGAATAAACTGCTTGCTTCATACTGATTGTGTCTTCAATGTCTGTTTGTGTGTCATGAGCTTTCAATGAGGCGACAGAAATGTTGAAGATTAATGGGTTTGGAACGACATCAGGGTGAGAAAAGTCAGTGATAACAGAATAACAGAATTTTGGGGGGTGAACAATCCATTTAAAATGACATTTGATTACCTGAGGTGTCTCAAAGAACATGTCCCTCCCGTCCACGGTGATCTTGTATGTGCTGGCGTGGGGAGCTCCAAAGAAGACGATGTGTTCATAGGGGAAAGTCTCCAGAGGTTTGGCCTCTCCTCGCTTATACACAGACACGTTCTCGGCACTCACGCTCAGCCAGAGATCATGAGGGAAACCTCCTTCTTTACACTGCACACAGAATCACAACAAGCGTCAGATCAGCCAATCCTGGATTGAAAACGCATGTTGATATCAAGTGTAAAAGGAGGCACAGAGAGCTTTTTTGATCATTTCAATGAATGTAATCATCTCAAATCCTCAGTTCTTACCTCCACATCAAACAGTGTTGATCCATACCCAGGCCACTCTTTAATGATGTTCATGTATTTGAGCATGGCTTGATGCTGATCCAGACCATGCAGGCGACTCCATTTCTCCATAATGTTGGCCCTGGTGGCTGAAGTCTCTTCCTTGATCCACATTTCCATCATTTGTTCCTCCTGCATGCTGCGCTGCTTCTTCATGGTGCCTGTCTTCAGCCCTCGCCTCAGCGTGCCGTCCAGGAAGCTCGTCCTCCTCCTTTCCAGGGTTTGTCCTGATCCGGCTGCGCCTCCTACTTTGGTGAACTGAAGTATGCGGTTGCGCAGACGGCCGGTGGGGTAGACGCTGTCCAAGCTCCAGTTCACACGAGACACATCCCCATACAGGTACTGCAGACGTAAGGCAGCCAGGTGCTGGAGGGTGTCCTCGTGGGCAGGAAAGTGACCGCTTATTAAACTTTCATGAGCCTGGAGAGATGAATAAGATGGAGACTCACATCTGACGACTTCCGTGTTTTTTTCATGCTTGCAGATACCAAATTTTGGAAACATATCAATGCTAAATAGAGTAAAATCAAGTGCAAAGGTGCAATACATAGAACAGAACTGAATTACAGGGGATAATATTTAGCTAGTTAGCACTGTTAGCTAGTTAGCACTGTTGCTGGTAGATGCCGTAACCAAACACTTCAAGTATCTTTCTCCAATGATGACCATTCAGAATATGATTTTTTAAATTGAAACTCTATAGAAAGTGATTTGAACAGAATAAAGAGAAGAAGTGAAAAAATGAATTTCACTTCTTCAGCAACTTGCCTATGAACATATTTTTCTAATCCTTATCCTAAGATGTGACTGATATCAGAAAATGTCATAAAATGCAAAATATTCTATGCTCAGAATCAATACTGTTGATGCTAAAACTAATAAAAATGTTCAATAATGAAAACAAATCTGAAATAAGATCAAATAAAAAAAAGATGTAATAGAATTATTAGTCTTATAAACCGTATAAATTAGAAATATTTTGGAAACTAACTGAAATAAGTAAGTTTAAGTTGCTAAAATTAATACAACTTAAATAGCATATATACTAAAATTAAAAATATAAAAGCTAAATCAGTCAAAGAAACCGACTGTCAGCTGCATGGGAATGGTATGGATAGTTTCTCCAGGTATTACACACCTCCATGACTGACTTGAACAGAATAGAGGCAAGAAATGAAACTATAAATGACTGACCTGCTCAAACATGAAGACAAACTCCACTCCTTCCCTGGGCATGCTCTCCACATCCAAGAAACAATACAGTTTGAAGTACAGCTTCCATGGGCCGTCTTCCTCCACTTCACTTCCTGCCAACCTGAGAAACAACCACCACCACAAACAATCGTTTTTGTGTTATTTCAGATTGGTTTTAGAGACTTTGGAGATTATATTAGAATATTACAGCTTTAATAACCAAGTGATGACACATGCATTTGGCAGCGTTTTGTAGGAACAGAGTTTAATTTCTGAGAGTGAATAGGCGCAGCTTTGTGGTGTGATTTTACCTCTCGAACTTGGCAAGCACATCGGCCACGATCACCCTGCTCTCCACGGCCCGGTCGATCGAGTTGTTATGCTCGAACAAAGCAAACATGTTCCTGCTGTCCTCCATAGCCAAGCCTCGGATCAGTTTCTCTACCACCTACACAAAGAACAGAAACAAACCAAAACACTCTCCATCAGCGTATTACACCACACATTCCTGAATAAGAGCAACATAATATATATCTAGGCAAGATTTGTTCATCTGCAGTTTTCTGTTCTCCGTTAAAGCTCAGGTAGACTTTCATCCCCTCAATAACCTGAGCCGAAATCATTATCTGTTATGTCATTCTGCATAAAAAAAGCATGATTACATTTGTAGGTGCAAGAGTGCAGTTCTGAATATATCTGATTTTTCCCGTAGAACTCTGGGTTGTTGTATTATAAACTGCTTTATGATATTTCTGTCTGTTAGCATCCCTCACCTCTCCTGCTGTAGTGTGAGAGTTGATTGAAATCTTGCAGGAGCCTCCACCATGGCAGTAAACGGTGGTCGTCATCTCACGTCTGTGCAAAAGAGCGATGATCTCCTCTTGCGAAGGCACAAACTCCCGCGCTTTTGTCTTCTTCAGCGACTCGCCAATGAACACAGCGAACATCTCTATTTCTGTCCCGGGGAACAACTCCTTTATCCTAAAAAGTCATGGAAATCAGAAAATATTCATGACACTAAATGCAAAACGTTCTGTGCTTAGAATCAGTGTTGTTATTGCTAACTAAATTAAAACTAATAAAAAAATCTGCATTCGAAATAAAGCTGAGATGAAACATAAATAAAGATGATTTAATTAAAATAAAGATAAAAATTGTAGATGTAAAAGTAGACAAGTTTCCTTGTAAACTAATTGAAATTCACAAGTTTTAGTAAAATTATAAAGCTTACATTTATAAAAATTGTTATTAAGTTAATAGAAATGTCAAACTAAAATTAAACTGAACTGAAAAAAATAAACATAAAAGCCCATTTGAAATGTGAATAAATATAATTATAATATATTAATAATATAACACTAAAATAAAAGTCTTTAGGTAAAATACCCCACAATTTTTAAGTTTCTTAAAATGCTGTAAACTTATTGCCCTACGGAAAAATTCTTAATTTTTTGTCAAAACATGTCATTAACATAATTCATGCAGATCAAATGAGTTTACATTTTTGCAAATTGTTGTGTTGCCACCCAACACAAATAGGATGGTCTATGTCACTGTTATAATTTACAAAGGAAGCAATGAATTTCATTATTTTGGCTGATGTACAAGGGCTTGGGCCCGGATGCTTTTCCCAACATCTTGCTGTATTTTCTTCACAAAGTGCACCACAATCCTTCATATATATGTTAAAAACCACTAAATTCTTTATTAAAAGACTATGAAAATCTATGATCTATAGAAAAAAAAGACAGTAAATGTCATATTCAAAGTGCATCTACGACACCTTTTCAGGTGGAAGCGGAGGTATCTGAGGATGCCGCGGCTGGGCAGGAAGGTGCAGCTCATGCAGGTGAGCAGATGCCAGTGTGCGCGGTTGGCAGGGCTGTTGGGCTGAGGCACGTGATTGGTTTGTTTGATCAGCTGACAGTACACTTCATCTCTGAGCTGCCGCAGATCTTGACATGTCTGTAAGATGCCTTGAATGATGGGCATTGGGTCTGACACAGCTTCCATCTCCTGTAATGAGTTAAAGATTTTGACCGCCTCATCTTGCAGGCTGGTGTAGCCTTTCTCCTTTTGCACTGCAGGAAGTAGGACAGAAAGAGGAGACCGATGGAGAAAGGGACACAGACACAAAGGATCAAACCCAGAGTTCAAAAGATAAAACTGTGCGTCACTGAGCAAATAAATCACCAGTGAACAATCCAACAATAGGGCCAAAATATGTCAACTGCATGAATGTGTGTGAACGATTAAGAAAGGAATGCTAGTAAATAAACAGTAAGATCTATGAATGGAATAAGTGGCCTGCACTCAATTACCACAGAATATAATTTTGTCTTTTAGTTTGTAAAAGGGTAGTTGACATGACATGCGTTTAAAAAAAAAAAAAAAAAAAAACTGAATTATTATATATGCAGATTTTATGACTTCCAGTGAAGTATTGAAGAACATGTACACTTAGTAGTATTTATTACAATTTTAATATAGGATTTATTTTTACATTCTTAGTTTTCATTTTGATTTTAGTTTAATTTTATTATCTGCCTTTGCATTTTATAATAATTATTATTATTGTATTTTATTTTAATGACTTTTATAATTTTAGCACTTCAGCTTATTTAAAAATTATTTACATTTATGTATTTAAAAGAGGCTTTTATCCACAGTGACTTCATTTTCAGAGACTGCATTTAGGGTACACATTTTGTTAATTGATTACAGTACAGTTCATTCTCTGGGAATCAAACCCATGGTTATGCTCAGCTGAAACACAGAGGTAGATCAGTGTGAAGGAGAGACTCACAGCTGACATTGACCTCTCCGTACGGTAGCGGCAGCAGGGGCGAGTGCAGAGGGTGCTGCGTGTATCTCAGGATGGGGTTCCTCCAGTACATCTGCTCCACAGCCTCCACATTAAGACTGCTCTCCTGCACAACCATAAAAAGAACAAAGGCATTAGGGTTTGTTTATTCATGTAACACAATGTACATCCACTGATTACTGAAGATGGAAACACAGCACACAGAGGAATTCTGAGCTACATTTACATGACTGAAAATGACTCAAATCTGTTGCATAAATGTAGAACAGAAGCACGCAGAAATAATCAAATAAATCGAGAAATTAGAATAAAATGAGAGAAAACAGTCTGAGTGAACAGCACACAGAGCACCCATCCGTGTACCTCACTTAACACTACAGTTTTTCCCCCTGAGGGACTGTCGGGGTTCAAGAGGTATCGGCTTCCCCAACTGAAACATGATTGTTAAGAAGATGAAAAACCTTACTCCATGTGGAATCCTGAATTCAATTTGATTTTTTAAGGTGAATGTACCTTGATATCTCGGATGAGTTGCTGGGTAGGTGTTTCAATGGGAACCTTGCTGTCAATGGCCACCTGAATGGCTGAAGCCCATCTCATGGCCTCGTTCAGTAGTTTGGTGTAAAGACGGTAAGAATGCTTTCTCCCATGGACTATTATGTTCCAGTAACCTGTGGTGAACAGAGAAATTTAAAAAGGTCCATAGAATATTTGAAGAAATTTTGTTTTGCATTAAAAATGTGCAAACTCACCTGTCTCCTTATAAACCTTCTCATCAGGCTGAACAACCGAGCAAAGGCTGTTGAGCACCAGTGTTCCCAGTTTAGAGGCGCTGCGCTCTGATGATTTATAATAATCCAGTGAGTTATTGGTCAGAACAAACCAGCGTTTCTTTAGCTTGAGAGATGTGCTCTTCCCACTGGACTTCATCTCTTTATGCAGCCAACCTGAAAAATAAAATAAAATTGAAATAAAACAGTGCTTGTGTATTGAGGACATGAATGACACCCATTGTTTTAGTTTTTCTTTTACCAGGATTCGTTATGACCTCAATGATGTAGCAAGCATAGTGCTGGTAAATCTCTGTAATCCTGTACAGACCGGTCTTACTCACCTCTCACTATGAACTCCTGGCCGTCTATTCTCGAGTCTCCTTTAGGCTTCTGCAGAAGGCCGATCCAGTGGTGCATTTCCTCAGGTGTGTCAGTGTTGCAATGGATCACACGGTTAGCAGTGATTATAACAAACGAGTTTGGCCTAAAGAAAAGAAATCTTGTGAGTACAGCACAGACCATTATATCAGGAATACTATTTTAAAACTACCATTTAAAAGGAAATGTTCTAAAATAATTCAAAATTAATAGGTTAAATACATACAGTACGGATGACACAGAAAATGTTATGTTTCTGGAATAATTTTAAGCTTGATAACACGCATTACCTGTCTGGATTGTCAGAGGCACATACAGAGTCAATAAGCCCAACATCCAGTGTTCCCTGAGGATGAAACGTCATATGAAAATATAAGGTACATGCCACCTTTACATCACTTACAGGTGCTTGAAGTTAAGATTAGTGTGAACACTCACGACTGCGTTCTTGGGGTTAGCTTGTTCGTGCTGCATCTGCAGAAGCTGTTCTGGAGTGGCACTGTGGACGCGGCTCAGCACATTGAACCAGCCACTGCAACACAAGCATGACAGGTATTAGGCAACAATACGTAATCCATTTTAATACTCCACAAGGGGGCGCAACAGATGAATAGGAAAGTTGCACACATTGAATAAAGTCTATTGATCAGGAAAATTGGAATAAAATAAATATACATTTTTAATCTACCTTGCATCCTCAGGAGATTCTGCATAGATTTGGTAAGTCCTGTCCTCGGTCACAATATTCAGTGCATTCTCCTTCTCATGGTTGTCCACAATCTCCCTATGGGAAACACCACAGATTATCAGTCGATGAACATTAAAACAGTAAGCCATCAGTTTGTCTTTTGCCAGTTGCAGAAGCTATGCATTGCCGTTTGAAGCAAACATCTGGGCACTGAGGTCTTACTTGGCAGCTCTGATGTCAATGGTTCCCTTCAGTTTCTCCTCACTGTCGTTCTCGAAATACATGAGCTTAGAGTCTCGAAGGACGAACCAGCGCATCTTCCAGTTCCTGCGGGACAGAGTGGACATCCCTCCACCTTTCTTGTACAGCCAGCCTGACTTGAGAGAATCCTGCTTCGCCCTGAACCACATGAAAGTCTCGTCTTTCAAAACACACCAGCGCCTGCGCCACGGGATCATCAGCCCACCTTAAAAAAGAACAATAAGAAACATGAATCTACTCTATCCATTGATACGTTCAGTTTGAGCAATGTCATCCAGTGATACAGCCATTAGCTAAACAGTAAGCAAGTAAACGGTAGGAAACACTCACTCTTCATGTACAGGTAGCTGTGGAAATAAGGAGGTCCACTTCCGTTTAGCAGATGCACTCTACCATTGGAAACCTCCTCGTCTGTGTCCACATATCCGTCATTCTCGTCATTGCTGTCAATGAACTGTGGGGGGAAAAGGATTGTGAATGTCAGTAAAAAGCTTGTACTACAGTATACCTCTGTTAAAAAAAAAAAAAAAAAGTAAATGATGTAATGATTACAATAGTATTTCACAATACTACTGTTTTTACTGTATTTCTGCTCAAATAAATGCAGCCTTGGTGAGCATAAAAGACGTCTTTCAAAAACCTTTAGAATTATTATTAATTCAGACCCCAAAATTTTGAAAGCCAATAAAAGTTTTGGCTAAAAATGCTTCTTTACACTGTAACCGTACACCCTGGAGAATTTTGCGCTTGCTGCAGTATGACATCTGTATTTCACTGTCTAATCCTACTAGTTAATGCAAACAAAAAGAGCATGACATCAGTAAATATCCTCCCATTGTTAACTGTCATGTCAAGTTTCACATTACACCCAAACAGAACCCGAATCAGGTTTCTGAGTTCAAATATTCTCCGAGAGTCAACAATCAAGCTGCTGCAGGACTGTGTTTGGAGCAGGTGTGACATGCATTGGCTAATCGTTGCACATTCTGGAAATACCCCGAAGGACAAAGACTCAATATATATCAAATCATATTCACCTGATCCCCTCATGCTGCTTTAGCAAATAAAACATGAATAGCTACAAGGAATCCAAAGCAATAATGCATTCATTATGGTATTATGCCAAGTTTAAAGGTCTTAAAAGAATTAGGACAAAAGTGTTGAGTGTTTTTGTTTTGCTCCAGGCAATACCGGATCTCACTACCCTGACACTAAACTGTATAAATGTGATGAAATGCATATTCCTTTCATTCCAAATGCCTTACGAGGCGTTCACACTTTGCAGTGACAAAGCAGTTGGAAGTCGCTCATTTTAAGTGAAAGGCCACAAAGATGTTAAAGATGCCACAAAGATTAGCAGATCACAACTTTCGCAAAATCTCTAATCTTTAGTGACTACTAATGGATTTACAGACAGTGAAACCAACATGGTCCAACAAAAATTGTGTAGAAACACAACAAACAACAACAGACAGATTTGTAGATCAACTAGCTGCTCATACTGGTGAATGTCAAAATTTAAGAGCAGCAGTGCTGTAAAGGAGATTAACTTATTCACGTGGGTTGTGATGCACTGACTGTTAACATGCTGAGTTGGCACCAATAGCCTTCTGGACAGCGCGCTGACATATCGCACCATTGCACTATGGGCATCCCGAGTTTGAATCGAGGATCTTTCCCGATCCCCTGTCCCCCCTCTTTCTCTCTCTCTCTCTCTCTCTCTCCCAGTTCGCTTCCTGTCTCCTCTACACTGTCATATCATACTAAAAACTAAAATGGCAAAATAAATCGTAAAAAAAAAAAATAAAATAAAAACATGCTGACATGTTGTGTTTAAAATCATGCCCTTTAAAGCACTGCTCCTAAGACAATCCAAGCAGTGGTCAAACACAAGAAAATTCAATGATTCAGTTGTTACGCTAAATACATACACTGAAAAATAAATGTCTAATTAAGTAACTATAACATGGATCCCCGCACATGGCATGCTAAATTGCATGCAGTATTTACCATTTCGTTGCCTCGATTTAGAAATTATGCCCATTATTTACTAATTTGTTCCCTCGATTTGCATACAATTTATAAATCGAGAGAACGAATTAGTAAATTTTGTGCATGATTTGGCAAATCAAGGGAACTAATTAGTATACTGAGGTAATAAAATAGTAATCATATGCACGTTTTAGTACATCAAGGGAATTATTTCAATGAGCACAATTGATTTATTTTTTCTTGCCTGCGATGTGCGGGGTTCCATACTGTAAGTTGCCTTGCCCTATATGGGGAACCGTAAAAAGGTTTAACATGTGAACTGTGAAATACTGTGAAAATACTGTCAAATTAGTTTTATTTTCCCCAAGTAAATACACCATACCATATAAATACTTCTGGTGAGAAACAGTAAAAGGACATTCCCAGATGTCCCTGTGTGAACTCACATAAGATTATATTTTATATTTATATTATAGTTATTAGTATAGTGTCTTATTTTGTCACATTTTCATTCGTTTAGTTAATGTTTTTTGCATTACTTTAGTTTTGTGAGTTACCTTGATGTTGTTTTGTCTTTGTGCGTGTGACCCTGTGCACTCTCTCTACAATTATTAGTCATGTTTTATAGACAGGCCACTTACTTTGAACTCTGACTCATCATTTGGCTTTCTGTTTCCACTTGCAATATTATGGCGGTTATTGGTGTAAGGTATAAAGTAGATTTTGGTAGTTCAAGTAGAATCACTTGAAATATAAAATTATAGGATATGTAAATTATGATGTTTGTTACAACTCCTGTTCTGTGTGTGTGTGTGTGTGTGTGTGTGTGTGTGTGTATATATATATATATATATATATATATATATATATATATATATATATATATATATATATATACATATGCAAGTGTGTTTTGTCTATTTTATATAAAAGATACAATGCCATCCCATAATACCTGAAACACTGCCAACATATTACACTTCTGGCAACCAAGCCTGCCATTTTTCTTTACCATAAATATAGACATATTTTCTTACAGTGTTCGTTTCCATGTGATGGAGGGGGAAGAATGAGATGGGAGGGGGAAATGCAATGCTTTTTCTTGCAAACATTTGCATCCTAAAAAAAATTGCAAAACTAGTGCATTTACCTGAAATGATGCATTTGTTCAAAAAAGCTCTGAGATATACTGATGTACAGTGAAATAAAGTGTGAAAAGAGTGAACTCACTGAGTCTGAACTTCCTCTAAAGGAGTCTGTGCTGTTGTAGGTATAGGAAGATCTATGTAGCACTTCCTCGTCAGTGAGGTGTCCGTCATTAGTACTTCCTGCATCCCCACAGCTCCCCAGCGCCTCCTCAAACTCCTCTTGGTCATAGTCCGACTCAGTGTCGGGCAGAATACTGAAGCTGGTTTCCTCCACTGGCAGTACAATCTCTGTTATCGTCTTCCTGGTGTTTTTATACACCACTCCATAATCTCCCGTGGTTGACGGCAGTGCAGCTGGAGGAGGGGGTGGAGCTGTAGTTGGAGGAGGGGGAATGTCTGAGAGTCTGTTTTGTTTGATGGAGGTATTGGATTTTGGTCGCTCCATCCGTGCAGGTGAGGATGTGGCCACCAGACCTTCAGCAAAGGCTGGTGGTGGAGGTGGAAGACTGGAGAGAATCTCTTTGTCCATGGGCACGGCAGCTGGGAGAGGGAAGTCAGGGAGTGGGATACACTCGTCCTCTGCGTGGAAGCCTTCATCCACCTCTTCCTCGGCCAGAGGTGCGGTGGTCTCTGACGGGTCGTGAAGGTTCTCCTCGCTGGAGAGCGACTGCTCCAAACCTCCGAAGTCTAGCATCTCTAGGAACTCAGTGGCCACGCGTGAAGCCTCTTTCTCCAAGCGGTAGATCTCGGCGTCCCTCTTCTGCCGCAGGTCGTCTCTGGAGCTGTCGTTTAGCAAGGACACCCCTTCGTCTCTCTGTCTCTGCAGCCGTTCAATCTCTCGCTCCAGCCGCAGGATCGCCTCCATCTGACGACTCTCCTCTTCAGACGAGTACTGGCACAGGCTTTGGGACACGTCCTTCTGGAATATAGGGGAGGGATAGTGAGGACACGCCAAATATATACAGTTCTTTCAGTCAATCCCCAAAAATATCAGATTTAATGAAAAAGCCCAATGCTTTAACATGCACTATGGTTATTCCATGGTATTTTTTTTCAGTTTTGGTATTATGTAAACATCATGCACACATGAATATGGTAATCATTCACGCATTTAATATATGATATTTTGTGTATTCATGTAAACTAGAAGATTTTTTTTTAAATCAGTTTAAAATATATATATAATGTATACCATTATAAGAAAAGTTTAAAAACTCAAAAAAAAAAATTTAAATATATTTTTTCACGTTTAACTTTTTTTTTTAAATATATTTTTCAAGTTAAAAAGTTAATTTAATTAATTTATAAAAAATACTATTAAGGTTTTGGGAAACGCTCCCCTGACCATTTCCTAAAAGGGTCATTTTATCAGATTTTTGAGAGGCAGCTATCTGTATGATATAAAAATAAAACAAAAATTCTTATTTATTTATTTTTATTTCTGCATGTTGGTCAGATCATTTAACTTGATTTAAAATAAAATAAAATAAAATAAAATAAAATAAAATAAAATAATCTACATATTAACAGGCATTGAAACAGTTTTATAAAAAATAAAACTATTCCAAACTAGTTAAGCTTCTCAAGAGGCTCTTTTTTAAAATTACCCCTGAATTTACAATTGTACTGTGATTTTACTACAGATTTTTTTTAAGTGAAGATAGAGATTTAGGATAATGCAAGGTTATATCTTTCCAGGTTTTAAATCACTCTCATAAGAATATAAAATCAAATGTCCAGTAGAAATAATACCTTGTGGTTGTGATGATTTTTCTCCACTAGACTCCTAATATGAGGCAAAACAGGAGAGAATCCTTTTAGACAGGGATTAAGCACAGTCCGGCAGCCCACACAGATTTAAGATGACCTAAATTAAAACTCAAACATTTGCCCGGATTGCGTGTTACCTGCTGTGCCCTGCCTCTCTATCCTCCAGTATCTGTTTGCTCTTCAGCTCTTCCTGCCTCCTGTTCGACTCTTCCTCTTCCTGCTGTATCCGTAAAGCCTCCTGTTCCTCCTCTTTCCTTCTCTGTTCCTCTTCTTGAAGCCTCTGTCTCTCCTCCTCCTCCCTCTTTCTCTCTTCCTCTTGTCTTAGTCTCTCTTCTTCAAGTCTCCACAGCTCTTCTAGTCGTCTCTTCTCTTCTTCCTCTCTTCTGATTCTCTCCTCCTCTTCTCTCTTCTGTTTTTCCTCTAAGAGCTGCCGGTAGAGCCGTCGAGCGATCTGTCCGCGGATGTGTTTCTGGAGGACCACGGCAGCGGAGCGGAAACGCTGGAAAGCTTGTCTCCAGAAGTGAGCGCGGTAGTTCTTTTGGATAGTGATGGTGCTGGTCCGGACTTTTTTATAGTTTTTTCTGCGAGGACGAGAGTTGCAACATTAGAGAGCAAGCCTTTGAGGCTTCACCAGTGATTAGTTGACAGGATATAACCGTAATTATGAGTGTATTACAGCTATTACTCAACATAATTAACAACTCTGTCATTAACACATCAGTAACGCATTTAAGAAGCAATCAGCATGACAAATATGAAAGAGGGTCATTAATATAAAACACTCGGGCTAGTTGGTGTCTGTGATAATAAAAGACATTTGATCTGTGTGAGCAGCTGTGCCACAGTTCTCATACATTTACACCAGGCCACCTAAATCAGAAAATCTCAGATCTGACCTTTAATGCTGGATTTATAATAAACAAAGGCAAAACAGACACTTCAGCAATCCCATAAACGACAGCAGTAAAAGCAACCTGTTTGAAAACATCTTAAACTGGTTTGCTGGTCTTAGCTATAGTTCAAACTGGTCTCCAAGCCTTTCCCAGATGGTCTTAGTTTGTCAGCCAGATGTTTTTACAGATTAATCGGTTGACAAGTTCCCAAAATCCCTTTAAAAAAAAACAAACAGCAAAACTAAAACTAAACCACCATGGTTTAAGCATCACTTCTGAAACACAAAGTTGCATGTAAACCAACATAAATCCCCTGATTATGTCAAGACTGGCAAAAAAAAAAAAAGATTAAAAAAAAAAGCATGTAAATAAATTCAGCCAGTATTTGCAGTGAAAAGAGTCTTCCCTCATTTGTTTCCCTGCACTTTCATAATGATTCTAATCCACTTTGCATTGCTCTCAATTCACTGCTTCAGGCAGCCCTGCTAAATGATTTTGCTATGCAAACTTCCATCTCATTCACATATTCGATTATAGCAATCAAGTCACTCAAGTCACAACCACAGTCTTTGGTAACTCCCCCGACCCCATCCAACAGAGCGTGTTTATACACAAACACACACAAAGCTGCACTAACCTTGCCACATAACTTAGTATGTGGGCCCGGATCACCATACCAGCCGCTGTGCGCACCTCCTCTCTTTCCTTCTCCAGCCTCTGCTCCAAAGCTTCCTTCAGGAACACCTGCAAGGCACCAAAGAGGAAAGACAAGGAGAGGGAAGAGAGTAGGTTTAGGTCAACTGATGGGTCACTCTCTCCAGGCGGTGTGAAGAGCACGTCTCCAGTGTGCTCAGCAGGCTACAGGCTACAGGGAGCTGAGCTGTGGAGCTCTGCCATTGTGCTGAAACCACAGCGCTCTGATTTCCTGTTACTGCTGCTGCTCGGGCTATTCCAGACAGACTGACGTGCACAGACACAGAGAGAGAGAGAGAGAGAGAGAGAGAGAGAGGAGGAGGGGGAAAGAGTGGCTCTCGGCCAAAGAGCAGGCCACACCCTCACTCTCTCTCTGTCTCAGAGACAGAAGATGTAGGTTTAACTCTTTACTCACTGACGCTGACTCATAGAAGAGAAACCTCTGAAACACTGGTGAATTAAAGGGATGATCTGCATTAATTGCTTTATAATGAACTCTAAATGTAAATGAACATTTATCCTAAACAGTACTGGACATTGAGTAGTGTGACTCTATTTGAAAAAAGTTTTATACATTAAGGGATAGAGCAATCAAATCTCTGTCAGCATTTACTCACCCTGATGTTGTTCCAAACCTGTATTTCTTTCTTTCTTATGCTAAACACAAAAGATGATTTTAAAGAATGACCAAAACATTTGATGGTAGCCATGGAAGAAAGAAACTCATACAGGTTTGAAACATCATGAGGGTGAGTAAATGATGACAGAACTTTCAGTTATAGGGTGAACTGTCCCTTTAAGGCATAAAATGACTTTTACTACAATGGTTTCACTCACAAGAAATAAAAACTGTACTGAAAATAGTTCAAATTTTGTATTGTGCAGTTCACCCCTCTCAGTGTATTTCACTAAGTTGAAATGGCGTGACTCGCTGTTTTTCACTGATGGTCGAAGAGTATCCTCACATTCATTGGCTGCCGCCTCTATAGATATGCTAGCAGAATCAGGTTAATTGAAGAGAAATTAGACAATAAAAACACACTTTTTATTATCCTTATCCAACAGAGACAATAGGAGAACTCGGTAAGAAAGAGCAACAAAGGTAAAAAAAAAATGTTTTTTAATAAATCCTGAGTAGTGATGCCCAAATTGATTTTCACACACCTTTCCACAAAAATAAGCTGGATGGTTAGATACAAGACTACAACAACTACTTCTAAATGTATGCACTGTCATAGTATGCACTGTATTTCAGGAAATCTTCTCAATTAGTGTGCATGTTTTGTATTATGGCTATAACTTGGACAAAATATATCCTCCATGTTGGCACTCTCATATGACCTACAGTCTCTGTTTAACGCCATTTATGAATGTGATGACTTCTTTCCCATGACTTCATACACACAATAGTGTTCAAAAGTTTAGGGTTGGTACTATTTTTTTGTTTGTTTGCTTTAAATGCTTTAAATATTTTAAATACAGTAAAACATTAATATTGTGAAATCTTCTTACAGTTTCCTACTGGAATACATTTCGAAATGTAATTTAATTATACGATGCAAAGCTGAATTAGCATCATTAGGCTACTCCATTCTTCAGTGTCACATGATCCCTCAGAAATCATTCTATGCTAATTTGCCTCTTAAGAAACAGTTATTATTTATCAATGTAAAAATAAAAATGGTCATGTTTAGTAATTTTGTGGAAACTGTGATTATACCAACATGAAATGTCCATCAAAACCTGAGCTGAGTTGTTGCTGGTCACCTAGCATGGTCTTCATGCTTGAGCTGGTTTATACTGGTTAAGCTAAAAAGAAAAAGATTGATGGGAACACCAGCAAAGCAGCATCCAATATACATATACATATGTACTATAATGTACTTTCTGTACAGTCTATACAGTATATGGTGGCATTACCAGAATCATGAACACCGCGTCATGTCTGGCCTCCCACAGATCTTTTAAGCTCATTGTGAGATTTCCTGAAACCGACGACCCAGATGTTCCTGTAATCAACGTCGCACAGCTGCAGACACACACACACACACACACACACAGGAGGAAGTTTCCTCGTCCACATCCTTCCCCCATCCCATCCCCAAAAACCCTGAGCCCCGATCTAGGGATCACACTTCCTCAACACACAATCAGCGTGGATATAATTACACACAGGTTGGTTTGTTTTGAGCAAGGAAACACAATCTCAGACCCCTTTCTTGATCTGAAGCCCCTCCCCTAACCTCCACCTCAAATTTGACACTCACGAAAACACCACGAACAAAAGCCGTGAACACACATTCCCTGCTGATCACAATCACACACTCCTGAATGAAATCATAAAAGAAAACACACCTCAAGCCATGATAACAACTATAACGACCCGCCGAACACGTACAGCAGCGACGGACGCAGTCATAGGTCACAGGCTGGAGCTTTGACTCCCAGCCTAGATTTGCTGGAATACATTAAACTGTTTTACACAAGAGACTGTATTTATATAGACACATGAAACACATGTGAGGAACATATGTGTAAACACCGATCAAACAAACTCCTTACAGCACTGCCTGATGTCTACTTCTAATAACGCTTCATGTGGCCCTATTACGACATAAGGCCAGAATCCTGACTTCAACAGATCCCTGACTGAAAAAGACAAGAAGCACACAACCACCTATTCCCAACAGAACACAAGCTGGATATTAAAGATGGGTGTTTTTATTTAAAAACTAGATAAGTGCCATATCTTTTATGTGTCTACCAATCTTGGCCCATTATGGTTTATGCTGGTTTATTTCAGGACCAGCTTAGCTTTGCATTTCTTCCGCAAAACTTACAGGGATAATATTTAAAAGAATGTTGGAAACCAAACAGTTGATGGCCATTGACATCTATAGTATTTGCCAAATACATAATAAATAGTTTTGTGCTCAACAAAAGAAAAAATCACATACAGGTTTTGGGCGATTTGCGGTTGAGTAAATGTTGATGGAAGTTATTTGAAGTTTATTTTTATTATAATGGAAGTACATATCCGCTTAGATAGCAGGACCTTCGAATGACTTGAACAAAGGGGGGCTGTGGAGTCCAAAGATTTGAGAAGCATTGCCAGACATGTTCTGCTATTACTGCAAACAATTAATTGGCACACATTATTCCTAAGAGAGAATGTTTGTTTCCATATTCTTTGTTCAAAATGTAATAACTCGCTCTGCATCTCTATTGATGTTAACCAATCGCCAAATAGATATTTAGGCAAACTCCCATAGATTAGGCTATATTTTGTAATATCTACATTTCAATATCAAGTTAATTCCCAATAGATACAAACCAGTTCATGACCTACATTTTTTTTTTCTCGCTGAATCGTTTGTTTCCATGAAAGCAAAGCGAGTCAGGAACGCTGATTCATGTTGACACTAAACTAGGTATGATATCCTGTGTGAATATCCAAAACACAACATACTGTATGCTGGGAGCCAATTACACTGGTATTTTCTGAATGGGATAAACATAATCAACTGGTAACTGTGGGGAACAAATGCATGTAGGCCTGTTTCACAGACAGGGCTTAGACTAAGCCAGAATTAGCCCATAGTTTAATTAGGACATTTATGTAATATTTCATAAACGTGCTTTAGAAAACACATTACTGGTGTGCATCCTGAGCCAAAAGAAAGGCACTGATATATTTTAAGATCAGTCAGTGCAAGTTTCTTTCAGCTGACACAGCTCAGACTTACATTTTAGACTGGGACTGAAACCGGGGGGTAATGTTTTAGTGAAGTATTGTGTTGGGTGATCTTTGAGAGACTTTGAACTGTGCATTTTGGTAGATATATGCATGGTCCATTAGACCAGCTTCTGTCATGAAGACACCAGCTTTCTATGGGTCCATTAAGGGCAACAGGCTGTTTAACAAGTATGATCATGGAGCCTGGTGGAGCAGTGAGAGCTGTAGGTTAAAGTAGCTGACCTTGAGTACATGACGTGCTGAGGACAGTTTGGAGCCATCCAGCTCTGACCCCACTGCTCAGAACAATGAAGCTATTTTACAGCTAAACAATTTGTAAAGCATGACTCTATTCAGCAGGGAGCGAGACTGCGTGTCCAGTGTGTGTATCTGAATTAATTTGTTTCACTGTCTTAATGCATGTGTGTGTGGGAGACAGAAAGATCAATTCTAGGAAAAGGAGAAATAGTGCATTACGTTCAATCGTCTATTGAGGCCATGATGAATTCAGAAAAATTGTGCATTTCATGGCACATACCATCTGAAATTGTTTTTAAAAGCATAAAATTTTCTGTGATATTTGATTTTATGGTACATTTGCTTTAGCAGCACCAGTTCACGAAGATGTATGACTATTAAATATAATCAATTACAATTACGCTACTATATAAGTATATATGCCATATCATTGAATTTATCATAGACACTGCTATGCCTTGAAAGTAATCTCAGATGGTATGTGCCATGCAACGCAAAATACTCTTCACCTGAATATACACAAGCATTAAAATGTTTTGGATCAGTAAAATTGATAATAAAAATAAATAAATAAAAAGTCTCACCAAAGCCACATTTATTTTACAAAAAATACAGTAAAAACAGTTATATTGTGAAATTACTATCTCTCAAACTGTAATTTATTTCCGTGATGGCAAAGCTGAATTTTCAGCATCATTACTCCAGTTTTCAGAGTCGCATGATCTTTCTTATTATCATTATTTATCATCATTATTATCATGTTTTTGAGGACTCTGACAGATATTTTGCCTTAATGCTCCTTAAGTAGTAGAGCCTAACTGTGTACAGAAGTCATCTAATTGTTTGGTTTGAATTGGTTTTTCGTTCATAATAACCCACATGGCATCTCATGACCGAAAGGAGCATTGACAGGTCATCACTGTTTCCATCTCAAGTTATTTGATTCAGGAGATCATTTCTCTGCCCCAAATAAAACCAAACCTAAACACAAGTAATCACAGCAACACCACATTAAGGCCCTGTCAAACTTACAATGTGACCCCTGATAAAGAGATACCCAAACGAGCTCTCAGGAAAGCCAGAAACCACAAGACCGCAAAGGAAATAACACAGAGCATGCTGGATTCAATTAATTTAAAGAAAAGTGGTCTGAATCAAAGCACGCAAGAATGCCTTTTATTTACAGTGCCTTCCTGTTCCTTAGAAACCTCAGAGCTCCGCTTACTGTAAAAACAGACCAACTGAACGGCCATGCTTAATGTGTGGCAGAGACTGACTAAGGAGAGTGAATAACTGACTGATTACAAGATAAGAATGAATAGACAGTGTTGAACAGAGAACAGAAAGTATTCTTTTCAGAGCTGCTGTGCTCCTGTTGCCAAACGCCCTTGAAGTGCTGCACTCTTGTTTCAGTCCGGCTAGATCGGGATGAGTCATTTCAGTAAAGTGAGGGAGCGCAAAACTCCTTACCAAGATGTGGAGAGGGGTTTTTTGAGAGGGGTTAGAACAGAGGAAGTATGAGGAAGAAAAAGGAAAGAATGTAAAAAGGAAAGACAGAAAAAACACCATAAGACTGAAAAAATCCCCTATGAAAATTCCAAAAGTGTATCATCTGTGCGCTCGCTATAAAGAAGTCCCTCAGAGTACCATACTGGCAAAAATACATTTGTGAATCCTTTGAATATATCTGGACTTCAGCATTAATTACTTATTAAATGTGCACAATTACAGACAAACACTAGTAACACAAACACTTTGTGATTGTTTACAGGGCAGGGCAGTGTGGAAAATATAAGCAAATGACTAATTGGAGTCAATTAAGGAAGTGGGATTGGTAAAGTGTGTTGCACATTAAAAAAGAGGCACAAAAAACATGACTTCGACTAAATATATTCTTCTCAAGAATGACGGGTTAGTGTGAACCATACCTCGATCACAAAGGCTTTCACAGGACCATAACGAAGCATAACAGAGATGCACAACGCTGAAAAAAGCAACAACTTGGATGTTCATCCATCCATGGTAGGATTCTACAAATGCTGAACATTCTGGACTGTTGCCACTCTCACTAAGGCTGGGTTGGCTATAACTGTGATATAATTAAGATCAGACCACATATTATGAGTTAGCAATGCAGAAATCTGGACGTTTTCAAAGGGTTCACAGACTCTCCTTGCTGTAAAATGCCATGGTTATTAAACACTGTAATGTAAACACTGAACACTGTATGGTTTTTCCTTTTTGCATTCAGATATAAATTCAAACGAATTTCAAAGAAAGTCTTTGCACTCTTGCACTGAGGTCTAGCACTGATTATTTATCCTGGAACTTTAAACTGTGTGTGTGAACATGTGTTGGTCACGCAACCGCACCTTAGTCTTTCCCAGCTGCCACTCTTTCTTTGTGACGTCATACTTCGTAAGCAGATCTGTACATTTCCTCCTTTCGTCCGCCGTGTGGTTTTTGTCCCTCAGGATCATTGTGTATCTGCACAGGAAGTGGGCACAGCTTGAACACACATACATACATTCCACCTCACTCAATTCACTGCAAGAGAACAATTTACTGATAGATTCAGAAGAACTTCCCCGGTATTGTTCATTATGATTTCAAGAACTTTAACTTCACATTACCTTTCCAAAAACTGTCAGAGACCAAATATGTGCATCTGGAGCAGATTTTGTGTTTCTAGCTGTATTTTGATGGACTGTCAGTGGTTTGTTGGCGATGTAGCTCACCTGCTGAGGAAGTCTTGGAAGGTTCTCCGTACAGGAAAGCCTGCTCTACGGATCTTCACTGTCTCCAGCATTCCGGAGTAACGGAGCTGATTCAGAACCACATCTGCATCAAATTTATTTGCGTTCTGGAAGAAGATCGAAGGAGATGTCCATCAGCACTGGCATCAACCGACTAAGCCCAATATTACTTGAAACTGAATGGACCAAACCTCAGTATTGAACAGTGGCCCTATTCCAATTCCACTGACGCAAGATTTTTCTATTGGTTCTATGTGTTGCTCTTTTCTCATTAGCAGTTTTTTTTAAGATGAAGATGATGGATTTTGTGAGGTTTATGCTTAAAAGAGAAAACTGGGTAACACTTTACTTAATGACTTTATGTATAATGCATTATAAAGGGTTATTAAAGGGTATTAAAATTATTCATAATATGTTTTGTAATACATTATATCTTGTTGTTAATCATTTTAACAGACAATAGATAGTGTAACAATTAATTCATAAGTGTCATAATGTATTTACTGTGGTTACAATTATTCACAAGACAGTACAAGGCATTAAGGTGCATTACAAGGCATAATTAATGCATTAAAAATACATAAAGGCTCATTGTTAATAAAAAAGGACAAAAATGCCAGTGGTATATGATACATACACCAAAATGCATTATCTGATAATAAATCTTAGTAACATCTTAATTTAGTCAAATATAACATTTTTAAAAAGGCAAAAATACTGCTATAAAACATTGAAGAAAATACTTTTTTTGAAGTTTATGCTAAAGGGAAGGATCTGGAAAGTAAGAGGGCTTGGCGATGTTTCACAGTTGCTGATGAAAGATTACAAAGACAAACATTTTATCTTCGGGATAACAAAGACCGGTTGAATCTTTTTCAATCTGACCAGGAATTTTTATAGGATCTATTTTGGTTTGATTCTGACTTTAACCATGACTTAAGCATGAGATAACAGAGATATGCTTGTTTTGATTTGTCACACAAAGAACAAAAGACGTCTGTGGGCAGAAAAAGGGGTCAAACACCAACGTCAGCCATGGGAGCTTTAAACTGGGATTGATTATGTCTATTGTGTGAGGTGTTGCGTCATGTTTAGTGGCGATCTGTAGCTGGATCAGGAACGTCAGTGCCTGGTGTTCAGCTGCTCCCACACTGTCCTGTCTCATCAGGCTGTTTGATCGCTATGTTAGAGAGCGGGTTTCATTCTTGGTGGCCTGGACATCTGGTGCGTCTTAACAGCATGTTCTACTATTGCCATTTGCCATGTCCTTCATTTCAGTCAGCACAATCTGAACTGAAATGATAATGTCAGGCTAATGTGACAAGAGACTGAGGTGTATTTCTGGTCTGCCTTTGTAATTCGGGCAGTTAACCTGGGTCAGGCATGAAGTATGCAGTATCACAGTTGTCTTTAAAGGGGCCCCGAAGTGAGGTGGGATGTGTTGTGTGGCATAAATGATAGAAGAATAGGTGTGGAATGACGGAGGAGGCCAGGCGCCAGACAAAGCCACAGCCGTGATTCCCCTCCCTGAGGACAGTTATCACGATACAACAACCCCATCAGAAGAGCCAACCTGATCCTCTGCCCACTGAAACGAGAGTCATCTATGAATCAATGCAATCATAATGATTCCAGTAAATGAGCATTATTACAGCTTGATTGTGTCACATAATAAAGGGTAGAGGCTCTGTGTAATTTTCTGGCTGTTATCTCTACATTCCTCTGCTGCAGGTCAGGAGTGTGCTACCCCTCTCCGTGCCGCTGAAGCGGACAGCCGTGACCTCTGACCCAAGCACAGACAGGTTTGGGCTGCAGGAATGTGCTGGCGGTGGGGATGGGCTGCTCCAATCTGAGCAGATCAGCACAGTGACTCTATGTGCAGAGTGCTGCTGGCTGTACAGCTCCTCACAATGTGAAGATGCTAGATTGTCCTGTGAAGTTTCACTTTAACATAAGCAGAGGCCACTGGACTTATACTAATGATTTCTTAATCAGACATTTTGGACATGTTTACCATCAGAAAAAAAAAGTATTTCATTTGAAAACTTAAAGTTTATCAATTATAATTTCTTATGTTTGTCTGATTTCACCATTGTTATCCATCATTTAGATATTTAATTCACAGTTTAAGTTGTTGAACCAGATTAAGATTTCCCTGGAAATTGTATTCTAAGTATACAGTAGCTGTGCATGTAACTAATAAAACTATTGAATCATGTTTGTTTGTTTGCAGGGGTTAAAAGGTTAAATAGCTAAATAGTTCACTTAAAAATCTAAACTCCCATTTATTCACCCTCATACCAAACCCATGTGGATTTTTAAAATTCATTTAACAAAAAAACAACAACAAAAAACGAAGAAATTGCTAATTATGTTCAAGGTGTTATTTGCCAGACAATGAAAGCATATAGTGACCAGAGAAAGCCGAGTTAAAAAAAGTCACTGACAATCTCTCACATAGCTCTCAAATCTCATTTGCATTTATTTCTGCAAATTCAAATTAGGTGCATCAATATTTGGTTACGAGACAAGCAAAAACACTGCTGCTTAATGTTACTGACGCCAAACATTGCGGAACACTTCTTGATGTGCCGGCATGATTATATATTATAACTTTCAAGTGAAGCAGCTTTCTGTTGATCAGTTTGTTTATAATGAACAAGCTGTTTTAACGTCACTTGTGGAATATTGTCATGTTTTTATCAGCTGTTTGGACTGTCATTCTGATGGCACCCATTCACTGCAGGGAATCCATTAATGAGCAAGTGATGTGATGTTAAATTTCTTCAAATCTGTTCCAATAGAGAAACAAACTCATAGATCTTGGATGGCCTGAGGGTGAGGAAATGTTCAGCAAATTTTTATTTTGGGGTGAACTATAAGTTGCTCTTTGATTGTTGAAATATATGGAAAGAGCAGCATGAACATTCATTCAAATTTTCTTCTTTCGTGTTTGACAGAAGAAAGACAGTGAAACATGTTTGAAACAACCTGATGGTGAATAAACAATGATGGACTTTCATTCTGGGTTGAGCTATTCATTTGAAAAGGATGTTTTATAAGAATTATTTTATTTTCTGTTTGATTCAGTAACGAAAGTAATATGCTTTGAGTGTGACATGGTTAGTACAAAAAGTGTCAATCCTACCTTCTCCATGTTAGGTTTGATGCAGCGCACAAAGAAAGGGTTGGAGGCACTTAAAGTGGCCATCAGTGCATGAAGAGAGTCCTGAAACACACAGACACAATAACACTAAATTACAGCCCTGCACAGGAAAGTAACAGCACCAAAACTGCCGTTCAGCAACCACAGCTGCTATTTGCTTGTCTGTCCCCCTGGCAAACACAGACAGTGACAGGGCTAGTATTTACCCAGTCACATCAAGGACCCTTCAACCTGGCACTCTGTCCCACAGTCTCAGACTGAGAGGCTCCAGGTCGGCTTTAATGGCAGCGGAACAGGGGAACATGCACGGACCCTGTCAAACCCTTGTGCCCGGTTTGTGGGTAATCCCCAGGCTTTAAGAGCCGCACTACAAGGGCAGCTGTCAAATCCCCTGCAAGGCAGTTATGACATGCAAAGCCCCGTAACCCCGCAAACGGGTAGATATACAGGGACATAGACAAGAGGACAAAACACACACACACACAAACTCTCATGCAAGGTACACACAGAGTCACACATGTGCAGGAAAATAAACAAAAAAATTCTGCTAGGTTTGCATTCATAATCTGGAATGTCCACCCAAAATATTAAGCCTAAACACAAAAACACACATTTTAGCTCTGTTTCAAAACTTACTGAGCTGCCTTACTTACTACTGCCTACTAAAGCAGCTGTCTTTTAAGGGAGCATCCTTAACCCAATAAGTGACTGACTTGAAACGTTCAACATAGGCTGCAATTCCTCGTGCCACACAAAAAGGACTTCACACATGTGATTTAACAACTGATTTCAACAGAGTGCAACAGTGATCAACCACTTTTTCAGCAGCCTTGGTTCAGGTTTTTTTTCCCATTGACATTTTTAAAAGGTCTTTGTTAAAGAGTTATTAGCCATGAGCTAAACCAATCAGCAATGAGTAGGTCTGTCTTTAAAGGTTAAGGGTCAACAGTCCAGGTCAACCAGAGTTTGATGTTAGCAAGTTGCTAAGCTAATAACACAATACTCAGATAGAAGTACATAACACATAAATGCTGAATCAAATAATCTATTTTTAATTACACTGAACTGTTTTGCAGATTTCTTACAGTATTAACTGAAATATGTTTTTCTTCATCCATCATCATGGATCTATTTTTTCAATGAGCAGTGTATTCTGGGAGTAACTGTTTATGTGAACCACGCCTTTTAACTTAGTGAAAACTAGATATTTTATTATGTCTATAATGCCTTAAAATGCTAGGCTTTAGGGAAGAACACATGTCTCACAGCCTTCTTGTTCTGATTCTTTATACGATTGTATAAAAACATCAGATGGCACATTTACAGTAGATCATCGATTGTCTCACCCTGAACTGAGAGCTGACGGTGGGTTTGCGGCGGGCAGTGCCCATCTTCAGAGTCTCGTCTCCATTCCTGCTACCAACACGCTCATACAGGTCATAGATGAAGTCAAGCCTGAGAGACACACAACAGAGACAACATCTCTCACAAACATCATTCATATCAGAAGAAATAAAGATCAGCAACAACTGCTTCAGGGTAGCTGGATTTTTAAGTTCGAATTTAGATGAATGTATTTAGGAAAGTGTATATCTTGGACCCATCAACTTACAGCTTTTTGCCTTCATTACATGATTTTAAATGGTCCTTCAGTGTGTCAAATTTATTTTTAACTGTTTTCCAATCAAATGCTTGGGTATATACAGTCATGGCCAAAAATATTGACACCCATGGTAAATATGATCAAAGAAGGCTTTGAAAATTAATCTGCATTGATAGTCCTTTTGATCTTTTATTTAAGAAATTCACAAAAATCTAACCTTTCATTGGATAATAAGAATTTGAAAATGGGGGGAAATATCACTATGAAATAAAGGTTTTTCTCTATTACACGTTGGACACAATCATTGGCACCCTTTATTCAATACTTTTTGAAACCTCCATTTGCCAGTTTAACAGGTCTAAATTTTCTCCTATAATGCCTGATGAGGTTAGAGAACACCTGACAAGAGATCAGAGACTATCCCTTCATCCAGAATCACTCCAGACCCTTTAGATTCCCAGCTCCATGTTGGTTCTTCTCCTCTCAAGTTCACTCCTCTCATTTTCTGTAGGGTTCAGGTCAGAGGACTGGAATGGCTATAGCAGAAGCTTGGTTTTGTGCTCAGTGACCCATTTCTGTGTTGTTTTTGAGGACTGTGTTTGGATAACTGTATGGTTGGAAGATCTAAACATTGCCCATTTTAAGATTTTTAACAGAGTCAGTCACTTACTGATTTTTTTTCTGTTAGTATTTGATAGAATCAAAGATGCCATGTGTCTAAACAAGATGTCCAGGACCTCCAGCAGAAATATAGGCCCACAACATAAAAAGTATGTTTCATTGTACACATGGGGTATTTTTTATCACTGTGTTCACCAAACCCATCTTAAGTGTTTACTGCTAAAAAAGCTCATTTTTTAGTTTAATCTTACCCTAGAAGCAAGTCCCATTTGAATTTCCAGTCATGTCTGATAACTGAATATGCTGGAGTTTGTTTTTGGATGAGCTAGCAGAATTTTTCTTGAAACCCCCCAAACAACATGTGGTGATGTAGGTGCTGTTTGACAAGATTTCTGAACCCGCTGTGGTCCTTGGAGAGTCTTTAGCCACTCAAACTCTCCTTCTCACCACACATTAGGATGATATAGACACATGTCCTCTTCCAGGCAGTTTCATAACATTTTTTGTTGATTGGAAATCACTGCTCTAGCTCTTTTTTAAAGCCACTTCACTAATTTGTGAAGCTCAGTTATCTTTTGCCTCACATCAGAAATATGTTCTTTGGGTTTTCTCGTTTTGATGAATGATTAAGGGAATTTGGGCTTTGTTTTCCCTCCTCTTTATATTTCTGTGAAACAGGAAGCCATGGCTGGTTAATTTCATGTTTATAATCACGCTGGAGTGCTCAAAATTGTGAATATGAATGGGAATATACTTCAGGGATTTTTTACTCATAATAATTTCTAGGGGTGCCAATAATTGTGTCCAAAGAGTATTTGAGAAAAAACTTTATTTCATAATTATACTTCCCCCCCATTTTAAATTCTTATTATCCAATGAAATGATACATTTTAATGAATGTTTTAAATAAAAGATCTAAAGGATTAACAATGCAGATGAATTTTCGTAGAATAGCCTTCTTCGTTCATATTTACCAAGGGGGCAGATATTTTTGGCCACTACTGTATTATCTATATCTCCTGAATTAGTATAGAATGTGCCAATCAAAAACATGTTGATAAAAAAGAATGTTTGAAGCTAGAATGAAGCATAAAGAATAAAGAATAAATTAAGAATAAAAATTTTTTGTTTGAAAGTAGAGGCTTTCTTTTTTATTTTGATGTACTGCATGTTCTGATATTCGTACAGCAAAATATTCTGGGGGCTATGAACGTTTAGTGAAAATTATCAAAAATGCTGACAGTGGCATAAATAATATTCCATGTAGTCTGTTAATTCAAATTTATTCATAAAAACTTCATTAATGAATGATTTGAGATGCATTATAGTATCACAAACCCATGTCAGAATGCCCAAAATATTTCTTAGCAATAGTTTTCGTAGTATGAGAAGCACCATTTACAGTACATATATACATTATTGATCTCATGACAAGCTAAGGAGCACTGCTTAGAATAACAGAAACAAAGTGAATGATTTGTTACCTGCTGTCCTTCAGCATATTGAGAATATCATCTCTGAATGTGTCTCTGTTCTTCTCTAGAATGCCACGCACATCATACAGTACCTGACACACACAAAAACAGTTACTAAATACATGTTCAATGACCTAATGATCATGCATACATTTATTTTATGGATGGAAAATATATTTTTAAATTATAGATTGTTTAAAGTGTCTCTTTCCTAACATTTCAGCTGAAGAGAGAGGTTGATCGAGCTGCCGCATTTTAATGCAGTCACCTGTTGAGTATTACTCAATCATGACCTCCGTGGCGACAGATTCCTCCACTGATCTTAACACTATGAAATAAACTCCTGAGCTGTAAAGTATGCATCATCCACAACACATGCTGGTGGTATTTATAACGCCATCTTGATCATTACAATCTCTCATTTAAACAGAGAATTCATCTAAAGCTTATAGTCCGATCTTTCATTTGTGTTGGCCTAGAGAGCAGATGCTAAAGATATTCTCCACCTGAAAGCATTTCGAAGACTGGATACAGATTGTGTGAAACATGCATCACATCAGACAGTTTGCACACAAGACTGTGGTGAAGATATCAGGCAAAATTAGATTTTTATGCATAAACAATATATAAACATCCTTAAAAGCAGATTGAGAGCAAAACTCCATGAGATACAAGTCTTAATACCCTATGCAATTTTAGATGTTTTACTGGAAAGCATGACTGATTAAAATGACTTTTTTTGGAGGAGAGAAAGTAAAGAGTAAAATGCAAGTACAAGCGTGAATTGAAACTGTCAGGAAAAAAGAAAAGGCAACTAGAGAAGGAGCTGGACAGCATGCCAAATGCTTCTCGTGGGAGTGCATGTTAGGCGTGTGGTTTCCTGCACATTAAACTGTGGAGGATTCGTGTGGTGCCCATGGTGAAAGGGCAAACCAGCTCTTCACTTTCCATCTCTCTCTGTGCTTTTTTCAGCATACTGTTCTGACTGTTTTCTCTCACTCTCCTGAAAAGACTAATTCCTCTCTTAAAGGGATAGTTCACCCAAAAATGAAAATTCGGTCATCATTTACTCACCCTCAATGGGAACCACCAGCTGTCTGATTACAAGCAATCTTCAAAATATCTTCTTTTATGTTCAACATAAGACAGCAACTCATACAGGTTTGGAATGACATGAGGGTGAGTAAATGATGACAGAATATTCATTTTTGCGTGTTAATTATAAATTATCCCTTTAAAGTCTGAAACTGGTAGTGTAGATGATGAGAGAAGGAGAAGACTGGGGAAGTCCAGTGTCACACCTGTGCAATAGTGATAGACAGGGATATCAGCCAATATTTGAGATTATAGGTCTCAGCAGAAATGGTCATGCCACCTGCTGTTGTTTCCAAAATGAACTAACAACCTTGTCTATGAATAATGCACATTTTATGTTTTACATTTAGTTTGAGTATTTGATTTATTAGCATTACCCTATGCCTTGTGTCTATAACTGGATCGAATACTCAGAACAACAGCAATCTTGCTCATATGACATTATTTAAATATCTTTATAGTCAGTAAATATTGCATAAAATTAGTGTTAACTTATATTCAGCAATTTTGTGTATCATATTTTGTATTAATAGGTTATACTATTTTAGCCTATCTACTGCAATGTTACTGTAAAACACAGAATAGTGTTACACTTCCACATGTACATGCATAAGTGTATATGTGTGTGTGTGTGTGTGTGTGTGTTTGGAGCCTGCCAACTCAGATGTCAATTAAATGCATTTAAACTGTTCTATAAATTTCTGCAGACCTTATAAAATCTTTCCAACCTCACAAATAATGCACCACAAAACAAATACTGTAAAATACTTTTGCTATACACTGTAATTTTCTTCTACATACCTGGCAAGACACACTATAAATTCTAAGCTGCATCTTAAAAAAATGTTTGTTTCTCTCACATTTGTCAAACACTTGTTGACAGTTTGGTTACAGTTTACTAATAGTAAAATTTTTAATAGTAAATTAATTAATAGTACAAATTGTAAATGCAAATGTTAACTTAAAAAAAATAAAATAGAAATAAAATAAAAAAAAACATTGCTGGATACTAAAATCAAACAAAAAATATAAAAGTTAAATAAAAATAAGCTAAATATATATATATTTGAAAATAAAATTTAAATTAAATTAACATTAAAACTGAAAAGAAAAAAGAAAAGCTGACTGAATAATATAAACGTGCTAAAATAACACTTCTTGTTGATGTAATTACCTCTCCTGCATAATGTTTAATACCAAACTGGTGATCTGCCACTCTTGGTTTCACATAGTAAGGGTTTGTCTGCAGAGATAGAAACACACAGCACATTATATTTCATACTGATTATATTTGCAGTGAGCACACACAGAGGTACTTCAGTCAGGGCATACTGTATGTGTGTTCTCTGAGGACACACTCATTGTTCCTGTGCCCTGAGGAAAGCCTGCTCACGTTACTGTATTGTGCATGTGCATGTGAGAGGCTGTGGGGGTGTGACTGGGTGTTGCCTATTGGCTCAGCGCTGGCCTTTATCAGTGAGTTTAAAGAAGAATTAACTCTCTGTGATCTGAAATGAGATGGGGGAAAGAAACGCATACTGTATGTCTGTGAGTGTTTTCAAAAGAAGGACTTACGGCATGCCGGCTGTGGAGTTTCTCCAGCAGGGTGTAGTCCGTGCCTTTAGGGAATCTGCTCTCTTCATTGATAAGAGCCAACATGCCCAGTTTCTGAGGAAAGAGCACACTGATCTAAGCACACGCTCTCTATGGCTCTCCACATTAACCACAGGGGTCTAGTTTGTGAGAGATATCTCTCAAATTACACTAATATTTACTTGTAATGTCATGTAGCTTCAAGTCAACTTCAATTTGTGGATTATTCTAAGTGACAACTTAGCTGCATTTTTTTTTTTTACATATTGCCCTTTTTAGCCACTTGATATGGAAGCCCTGAGAGCATATGGGTCATACATCTTTTCGATTGCAGCTGGAACATGCAATTCTTTCTGAAACATAATATGCAATAATTAGCAATCTCTAAAAAGTTCAGTGTTTAACATTCAGAATCTGTTTCTCTCCTTTTTTGTTCATGCAAATTCACTGTTTTAGAATGTTTAGGAGATATCTATACTAATTATGATGATACACGGTCCAGACCTCTTAGAGATTTACACCATTGTTCAAATGATTGGGTCAGCAAGATTTATTTATTTATTTATTTTTATCCTCACCAAACATAAAATAATTGCAATAATTCGAGCAAAAAAAAAAAAAAAAAAACAAGGGGGGAAATTATTACAATTTAAAATGCTCCTATTTTAATATATTTTAAATTGTAATTTATATTATAATTTAAATCTGTAATGGTAAATCAGAATTTTTAGCAGTCATTACTCTAGTCTTCACTGTCATATAATCTTTCAGAAATTTCTTATTTAAGAAATCATTTCTTATTATTATCAATGTTGGAAGCAGTTGTGCTGTTTGATATTTTGGTCGAAACTGTGATTTTTTTTCTAGGATTCTTCTATGAACAGAAAATTCAACAAATTTATTTGAAACAAAAATATTTTGCAATAAAAAAAAATAATAATTTGCATTAAAACACTAAGTGAATGAATGTAAAAAAATTAAAGTAGTAAGTAGTGTAAATGATGCAGAGAAGAGAAAGCATCATCACCTGTATGAGCATCACGGCTAAACTAGACATGGACCCTAATTATTTATAGTTTTTTTTTTTTATGATTGACAAAGCCTTCAAAAAAAAAAAAAAGGGATGATTCCTGGAAATGATAGTTTGAAATTCTAAAATTGCTCATGTGCTAATAGTTATCAAAAGTGGAATGGTTTCTAATGAGCACTGCGTGGTCACAGTGACAGCTGATAAAAGGTCAAAAGGTCACCTTTTCGATCAGATCCAAACACTCTGCGTTGTCCATCCAGTCGATGGCTTCCCAGTGTATCCCCTCCCTGTGCGGAGACACAAGAGAACCTCTTGAGCAACATCACAACACTACAAGTACACAAAGGTGGTATTATCCTCAGGGTTCATGTGATGAAATGAGCTGTGACCGGGCTCTGCTGACCCCCCTCAGCCATCACATTTCAACACAAGAACACAACTGTGTGGGAAAGAGGAGACCCATTCACACATCTGGCAGAGTGCCTCCATAGCCACTACAGCAAAAACAGGCTGAGAAACCCGCCCTCACTTCATCTGCTATCTCTCCATCACTTTACCCTAAAAGAGATCACAGGATATCATGATCAGGTCGCACCTCCACCCTTCTACGCTATTTCACCCCGTTGTGTCCTGAGCTCTCTGGGACACCTGATAGTGTGAAGCTATGTGTCTACAGACGAGCCTGTATGGTACGCTTTGGGTTTCACGCAGCGATTTCATCTCCTGATGATGATGTAACAGTGAGGACATAACGTACGCAGGGAGGCGCAAGCACACAAATGCTCGGACAACACGTTGCAGTTGTGCAGTCCAGTCGTATACACTTATCCTTGCATTACTGTGGGTCAGCAACAGCCCTCAGTATTCAAAATGTGTTATTCTCAGGAGTGGACTTAACATTTAAGCGAGGTAAATGGCCTTTTAGGGCCTCAGGGAATCAAGGGGCCCCATCTGAAATTGGCAAAGCATATTTGCAGCACTGAGCAGTTTAGCCATCACTTTATCAATTCATCACAAACATATCTGTTGATTTCTTGAACGCAGTGAAGTTGCTGAAGTGCCGAGTTCTACAAGCTTGGGAATCCTCTCATTATGACGAAGTGTACAGTAGATACGATGTAGATAAGAGATTCATTGTTGAAGTGTAGAGGGCTTATTAATGGATCACAATGAGATCACAATGAACTCAAGTGAGTGACAGCTTTTGATTATGAGGGGGTGCCCTTTGCGTGCATTCTAGGCTCTATAATACTGTCTAAAACCAGATATATTAACCTCAGAGAAGAAAGTATTGTGTTTCAAGTAATAATTTTATTTGTCTTGTTGTTTCAAAATGACTCTCTTGAATGGTTTTCTTAGGCACGCCGGTGCAAACTGCTGCACACTTGTATAAATGCACTAATGCGATCGAGTGAGTTGCATGGGATATAATTTATGATGGTAAAAAGATTGAAAAAGTTTTTAACTTAGTAAAAACATTTTTATAATGTCTTTTGTTTGTGATCTGAAAAAAATAAGGTAGCCTAATATGGCTTTAGAACATCAGGTTGATTAATTAGGGATAAATAAACTTTAAAATAGAGTGAGGGCAAAATAAGGGTTAGGTGTAAAAGAGCAGTTATTGTTTTGGGGTCCGCCCCTGGTTATTAGCAGCTATAACCAGTGTTGGGAAAGTTACTTTGGAAATGTCACTGATTACATTACACAGTTACCCTATTTAAAATGTTATAAGTAGTGTAACTATTTCAATTATTCTATCAAAGTAATGTAACTGATTACTTTTTGGTACTTTTCTAAATTCTTACCAAAGTGTTCAAACGTTAAGCATTTTCAAACACTTAAATCAGGCAGGATTAACCTTACGGTAGCACCTAACATCGATTACTGTAAAACAGCAAAATCCTTCTTCACTTGAATTAAGATTACAATCATTTTATTTTAATGTGCAACCACAAAAAAAAAAAACACTTTAGCACCTCTTTTAACATTAAGATTGTTTTAAGGACAAGTCCAGATTTAAAATCATAAGATTTAGTTTAATAGTAATGATACTGTTTTTAAATCAAATCTTTGCATAGCTATGACAGGAAACACACTGTGCCCAACTTCCAAACTGTAGGCCCATAGTATGCGAAAAATAGTTTTTGAGACAGTGAAAAGCATCAAAGTGTGCATGTGATAAACCTTTTAATATGCCATTAGACCAGTCTACTTTTAAGTAAATGTTTTGGTCTTATGATCACGCATAAACCTAATATGGCAATATGGGGTATTAAAGACTCATTATTCAGCACTCATTATTTAGGCCAAAATCAGAGAAATAAAGCTCTTTTTGTTGACAGATCTCTTCAAGGAGCAGGGTCACTGACAGGACTCACCTGTTATATTCAAGCTGCTCCAGGGAGAAGATGTGCTTGTTGAAGTACTCCTGGAGCTTCTCGTTGGCATAGTTAATGTTGAACTGCTCGAACCGGTTCACCTAGAGGGGGAAAAGTCATAAAAACATGACAACATGCCATCGACAGACAGTCTGGCTGGAACATTTCACCTCTTTGTGCTCCACCAACTCTCACCTCGAAGTTTTCAAAGCCAAAGATATCCAAAATGCCAATGGACTTGAAGTTGTCCTTTCCTTTGATTTTCTGGTTAATTCTGGCGATGATCCAAGAAAAACACTGGGAATACAATGCCATGGCCACAGAGTCCCGGGAATCAATTGCCTTTGGAAAGCAGGGCAGAGACAAATATTAATCTAGAGATAGTTTCCTTTAGTTAGGAACAGCAACAGCGCAATTTAAAACCACAATGTCAACAAGCGATGCCTCGAGAGATTATTACAAAACACCAATATGTCTGTTTGAATTTCAACATCGTGACAAGTTTGAAAACAATGGATGTCTTTCCTGATTTATAGCTTAGACTGGATACAATACAGTGACCCCAATGAGTATTTGGACACTTAAGTCACATTTAAACCACCCATTCCCAAAAAAAGTAGCATCATTTTTATTACGCTCTGTTTTTAGCTACAGTATGCTCAGAATTAAGAAATAAAAAATAGTAGTGTAACTTGTTCATATTAAATCTGATAAACTACACTGGTGCAAGACTACACATACAGACTGTGAGAAATGACTTCACACAGTCAATGCACTGAAACCGGCGTACCAATTCATTTCGCAAAAGTGATGAAAAGTGTGGAAGCTCTTTGCTTCTGGAGTTTCAGTTCAGCTCATAAACCCAGCAATAACCCTGAGCTGCTATTACTGGATTACAGATGGAGAGAAAGTTAATACCCACAAATTAGACTCTGCTATTCCTAAGATGCCAAACTCCCGTCTATTGTATGAGCAACACTATAATTCATCAGTCAGAGACACTTCTGCCTGATTCTGAACAGTGTGCTGGCTCCATCAGAAAGACCTGAAAGAATGGCTGTTTGTGCAGGATACGGCCAATGGCAGCTGTTGAGGTCCTGACCACTGTGTTAATGCATTATGGGGAAAGGAGGAGGAGGAATAAGGGCCTCCATTAAGACGTGGCACTGCTTTATGACCGCTGACACAGGATGGAGTTAGTGGCCATTGTCTTTGTTCATGAAAAGATTGCTTGTGTGTTTCTACCGAGTCGGTCCGTTCTACATGCTACGTGGGTTGGGGTCTCTTTATTCTTCACATGCATACACTTTCCCCTCATCAGTCATCCCATAAACCGGTTTTACATTTCAAAAATCAAGCCTTTGATTTTGGTTCCTTTGCGGAAAAGAGGAATTCTTAAGCACTGGTGCTACATCGACTGTTTCTTGTGTTTAGCGTGCATATTTGTGTAATAGACTGCCCCCATTAGGCGGCTGCTAACCGCTGTCTCCACACTCGGCCTCTATTGTGTTGCTTCTCATGAGATCTTTATCACCGAGTTATTATAGCAGGAATCCGAGGGGACAAAAAAACAGGAAATGGTACCAAGTCACGCAAAGACGCTTTCTACACAGGCGTATGGGTGTGAGCATGTTTTTAATGACAGTCTGTCAGTAAATCTGGGGTGAGCCTGGGGATGCAGGGAAACATGTGTCTGGACACACTGAGGGCACAGCACAGACATGCCAGGACATGATACAACATGACGGCTAAAGCAAACAAACCAAAAAAAAAAAGCAAGCCTTTGCCAAAATGTAAATAAACCAGATTTAAATAGGCAAATGCATAGCTATATCTTATTTCTAGACAGACCCGTGCTATATATACTATACAACATCACAAAAAAGGACAGATGTCCTGGTTCCTCACCTGTTCTACAGTGAGAGGTGAGCAGATCTCTTCTCCTCTCAGGATCATGGACCGCTGAGTCAGAACCTCAGACAGCTGAAAGGAGTCGAGTCCCAGCAGATCACTGACGATGCTGACCACTGTCATTCAAATACACACCAAGTATAAGCCTTCACAATGTGTAAAGTGTTTGTGCACACACAGTTAATGATGATCTTCAGTGGATATTATAGTTTCACGTAAATATTCCATCATATGACATGCAAACTTTTTGTTTATGTAACACAGATTCAACAGTCAACATGACACAATTACACATTTCAGTATACATTGCATTCATAAGATAAAGAACTGAAATCAAACCATGATTCAAAAATTTGTGGTCAGAAAAAAATAAAACCTTTGTTAAGCAATGACCCATTAAACTGATCAAAAGTAACAGTAAAGACATTTATAAAATGACAAGAGATTTCTATCAAAATAACTATTCATCCTAAACGAAATGCTTCATGGTTTCCACAAAAATACTAAACATTTAAACATCAACGATAACAATACAAAAAAAAAAAAAAAAAAAAAAAATTGAGGTCCAAATCCACTACTGTTTTAGAATTATTTCTGAAGGATCGTGAAACAAATTCAGTAAAATTCAGTTTTCCAATCACAAGAATAAAATATATTGAAATAGTAATTTAATGGCTAATTTAATTTAATTGCAATAATAACCTTTGGTCTCCATTCATTGTGACTGCATGGAAATATGCAACCAGTAGATCTGAGTAATTAATGACAGAAGTGATTTTATTTTATTTTTTATTTTTTAATGAATCAACAGTCTTTTGGAACTGCTCTAGCTTTAAGACGGGTTACTGAGTTTTCACCCATATGACGTGCGGTTATCAAAGTGAATTCTGACATGTTGTAGCATGCCCCCACACACTCTACTCAGTGAAGGTCTTTACTCTTTAATTCCTGACAGATAAAATATAAGCTGATATTGTGTGTCAGGTCTACAGGCAGTATTTAATAGATCCTTCCCCTATGCTATGCACTACGATATCCTTCCACAAAAGCAATGCTTCTGACAAATGCAGATTTGCCTCAAACCTCCTTTAGTGGTGATCTGAGCACCCCCTGCAGTCATGAACTCGATGTTGCCGATCTGTAAGACCCCAGAGAGAAGCTTGAAGACATCACGGATCTCTTCCTCAGTGAATTCCATCACCTTCAATGCTTCCTGTAGTAAACAGAAGAATATGTATCAGAAATGGGATCTGGACACATTATACTTACTATGATCACAAAGGTCATTCTTACTTGACCAACAGAAATCAATAAATAAAAAAACCTCAGAATAACTGGAGTTGAATTATTTCAACCTAATGCCTTTCAAACAAGTTACAGATAAGAGATGATGTGGTGCCCTCTAGTGGACATTTATTAAAGCCCAATTTCATGGCATCAAGGAGACCAAATTTGTCATTTTTGTCATTTACTCTTTCATGTTGTTCCTTGTGTTTTTTTTTTAATGAAAAGCAACTGTTTAAGAGTCGAGAATGCTGTCAGACATACAGTATTGACTCACCATCACACTATCATAGAGGTGCTTGTCATCCAGGCTTCTGTCTTTCACACAGCCGGACTGGTTGAGGTAATGATACGCCTCGGGGGAATCAGCCAGCATGTACATTTCTGATGGAAAGAACACAGGGTTAATCTTCAATGGCCAAAGAGAAAAAAACAAAGGTTCAGCTTGTGTAAAGGTGAAGTGTGCAATGCCTGTGCCTCCAAAACATAATGAAATAATGCTAAAATCTCACCTCTGTGCTCATACTTAGCACCTGACAACAATGCATAGAAAATATGGTAGTTCCTCTCTCCCGGATTCTGCCGCACAACTCGATTCTGGAATGTAATGACACTTTTAAAACACAATGCATTTAATATAACTGCTTAAATGCATGGCTATAAACAGTTCTTTTTTTAAAATAAATATAAATATACATATAGAAGATACCTTTTCAAGTAAATAATCAATAATACAGCCACCCTGGATATTTCCACTCTGAGAAAAGTGGAGCTGAATGAACTTGCCAAAGCGACTGGAGTTGTTGTTGTAAACGGTTTTTGCATTTCCAAATGCTTCCATTATTGGACTGGAGTGAAAGAGAAAAAAATGGGTGTTAAAATGGAAAGAGATATGACAACATCTGTAAGAACAGAGCAAGTGTGATAGAGCATGTATGACCTGCTCTGTACGATGGCCTGCTCTACTCTGGTGGTCCTCTCTGAGAGCGGAGAACCTGTGGAGTTCTGACTCATGACGGACAGGAACTTCAGCAGCAGTTTGGTGCTCTCTGTCTTCCCAGCACCACTCTCTCCACTGAGAATACAGATGCATGAGGCATAAACATAAAACACTGAGAATACAGATGCATGAAGCATAAACATAAAACACTGAGAATACAGATGCATGAAGCATAAACATAAAAAACACTGAGAATACAGATGCACGAAGCATGAACATAAAACACTGAGAATACAGATGCATGAAGCATAAACATAAAAAACACTGAGAATACAGATGCATGAAGCATAAACATAAAACACTGAGAATACAGATGCACGAAGCATGAACATAAAACACTGAGAATACAGATGCATGAAGCATGAACAGAAAACACTGAGAATACAGATGCATGAAGCATAAACATAAAACACTGAGAATACAGATGCACGAAGCATGAACATAAAACACTGAGAATACAGATGCATGAAGCATAAACATAAAAAACACTGAGAATACAGATGCACGAAGCATGAACATAAAACACTGAGAATACAGATGCATGAAGCATAAACATTAAAAACACTGAGAATACAGATGCATGAAGCATGAACAGAAAACACTGAGAATACAGATGCATGAAGCATAAACATAAAAAACACTGAGAATACAGATGCACGAAGCATGAACATAAAACACTGAGAATACAGATGCATGAAGCATAAACATAAAACACTGAGAATACAGATGCATGAAGCATGAACATAAAACACTGAGAATACAGATGCATGAAGCATAAACATAAAACACTGAGAATACAGATGCACGAAGCATGAACATAAAACACTGAGAATACAGATGCATGAAGCATAAACATAAAACACTGAGAATACAGATGCATGAAGCATGAACAGAAAACACTGAGAATACAGATGCATGAAGCATAAACATAAAAAACACTGAGAATACAGATGCACGAAGCATGAACATAAAACACTGAGAATACAGATGCATGAAGCATAAACATAAAAAACACTGAGAATACAGATGCACGAAGCATGAACATAAAACACTGAGAATACAGATGCATGAAGCATAAACATTAAAAACACTGAGAATACAGATGCATGAAGCATGAACAGAAAACACTGAGAATACAGATGCATGAAGCATAAACATAAAACACTGAGAATACAGATGCACGAAGCATGAACATAAAACACTGAGAATACAGATGCATGAAGCATAAACATAAAACACTGAGAATACAGATGCATGAAGCATGAACAGAAAACACTGAGAATACAGATGCATGAAGCATAAACATAAAAAACACTGAGAATACAGATGCACGAAGCATGAACATAAAACACTGAGAATACAGATGCATGAAGCATAAACATAAAACACTGAGAATACAGATGCACGAAGCATGAACATAAAACACTGAGAATACAGATGCATGAAGCATGAACATAAAACACTGAGAATACAGATACATGAAGCATAAACATAAAACACTGAGAATACAGATGCATGAAGCATGAACATAAAACACTGAGAATACAGATGCATGAAGCATAAACATAAAAAACACTGAGAATACAGATGCACGAAGCATGAACATAAAACACTGAGAATACAGATGCATGAAGCATAAACATTAAAAACACTGAGAATACAGATGCATGAAGCATAAACATAAAAAACACTGAGAATACAGATGCACGAAGCATGAACATAAAACACTGAGAATACAGATGCATGAAGCATGAACATAAAACACTGAGAATACAGATACATGAAGCATAAACATAAAACACTGAAAATGCAGATGCATGAAGCATAAACATAAAACACTGAGAATACAGATGCATAAAGTATGAACACATTTTGTCTGTGGTTATTTGTTTTCGAGAAAAGTTTCTTATGCTCACCAAGGCTACATTTACTTGTTAAAAAATACAGAAAAAACTGTAATTAAAATAATAAGTGCTGTTGAATTTGAATTTATTTCTGTGATGGTAAAGAAGATTTTTCAGCATCTTTACTCCAGTCTTCACTGTCACATGATCCTCAGAAATCATTCTAATATGCTGATTTGCTGCTCAAGAAACATTTATCATTATCATTGTTGAAATCAGTTGAGCTGACTGATTTTTTTCATTTCGTCAAGATACTTTGAAAAATGGAACGTTCAAAAGTCTTTCTTTCAAATATGAATATTTTTTGAATCTTTGAATGAATTTAACATATCCCTTCTAAGAAAAATTTATAATTTCTTTCAAAAGAAAATCTTACTGATGCCAAACTTTTAAATGGTATTAATAAATGAATTCAAATTGCATCACTCATTACAGCCCAAAACCTTCTATTTAGTAATATCTGCTCCTGAATGGTGAATGACGGTTAATTCTTTCACTATTTATTTTAGCCAAACTTTGTTCATTACTGAGGAAGTGCACAGTGGATGGTGGGTCAAATATTCCTCTCCAATTCCTGTGAAATTATATATTTATATATACTTGTTCTATGTGCAGTTCAATTACACCTATGCAATCCCTCACAATACTATTAACTCTCTACGATTTAAGCTTTTGATTAATATGGGCAAATACAATGTGAAGAACACTTCACACAGCACTATTAGACCAAGCCCACATTCATTCCAAGTGCTCACTTCAGAGGTCTTCTGATTCCAAGCTGCCACTAAGCAAATAAAAGTGACCTCTGACCTCCATGCCAAGATGAGTTATGCAATAAACCTTGCAGTATAAATCAAACATAATCCATTTCTAGATTCAGCAGTCACACTGATTGGATTGCAGTCCTATGGAATAGCAGATGACCAAAACACCAATGCACCTCAGTCATCTTGTGTGCTTTTTGAAATGCACAAATCATCAGCAGCAGTCTAGTGAGCTTTATATGTAGATTATCTTATTAGCTGTCTATTAAAATTACTAATTAATTCCATTCCAATCTGATAATAATGCCTTCAAGTTAAGCAACCTAAAACGAGCAGGACATTACCTGATGAGCACACACTGACTGTCATGTCTCTTCCACAGACAGCGGTAACACTCATTGGCCACAGCAAAGATGTGTGGAGGTAGTTCACCCAGGTGATGTCTGCTGTACACATCCACTGCCTCGGTGTCATACAGACCTGATATCTGCTTATAAGGGTTCACAGCCGCCAGGATGGAGCCTATGTTGGTCTGCAAGGTAGAGTGAATGAATGACAATGAGAAGAACATACAAGCTTGATCTTACACTGAAGTTTAACATGGAAAGTTCAGGAATTATTTTGTTTTATTTTATTATTGGTTCAAAAATGTTTTCTCATAGATATATTTAGCATCAAATGGATTCTACACACGAAAGATTTCTATAGAATTCAAATGCCTGTTATTTCCAAAGTTCTACAAATCCACCAACAACTGCATGATCAATTGTTCAATATTTTGGGCTTATATATATATATATATATATATATATATATATATATATATATATATATTTTTTTTTTTTTTCTTCTTTTTTTTTTTTTTTCTTTTACATATAATGCCATGATAATTCCAAAATGTGTTGAAATTTGTTTTGACAATTCAGGAAATAGTAAAATGATAATAAAAATTATTAATTCATATGAATAATAATAAGACATTATCAAAAATGATTTCCATAAAGTATGAATTCTAATTAGTTTCAGTCAGATACAATTATCATCAGATGAAATACAGATTAGAAGACCACGTAATGAATTTTATTTCTAAACAATTTGGTAAGAACAAAAATACCACTAGCAGTTTTTTTGTGAAGGAAAAAACGAAATGGATAGCCATCAATAATTGCTTAATTTATGCTTACAGTTATTGATACACAGGAAATTCTGCACAGATTAAACACCATTAAGGTTCATGGAACAAAGTTCTTTTGAGGCACAAGACTCCTCAAAGCACAGACTGTTCCATTGTTTACGTGAAAACACTGCAAAGTCCAAACTCCAATTTGAATGTAATGAAGAGAATTAGTGTGTGTTTCTCTGTGGACCTGCTTAACCAAATTTTGGAGACACATTTGTACCCAGAAGTGACCTAATTCTAATAAACCCTCATTTTGGGGACAGTACTCATTTGTATTTAAAAAAAAAAAAAAATGTGTATGTATATATATATATATATATATATATATATATATATATATATATATATATATATATATATATATATATATATATATATATATATATAAATTATTGTAATTAAAGTTTAGTTTTTTCGTTTTGAATTGTAAAATGCAGAATGTTTTCTCTTAGGGTTAGGGTGTGGATTAAGTTACAGTGTTTATAACCAGCTATACATACAAACAAGAGAAGTCTATTTTTTAAAAAGAAGCTTACATAAATGAGGTCCTTCTGGTATCGCAGGAAGAGGTTGTGCATGATGGCGGCCTCGTGTAACTCGGCCAGATTGGACATGTCCTCCACTCCACTGATGCTGGTGGGATGCATGGGGAAAACCTTGAGCCTGTTCACCTCACCCTGATCCAGAGTTATCACCTTTAACACATAAAATCACACATTCATTGTGACTAACAACACACACTGTCCACAGGGGAACAACTGTGAACATTACTTTTAAGTGTTTTCAGATTAACCAGAAAGCGTACAGTTCAGTGAACACATGATTGACATGACTAAATATTAATTCCAAAATAACACAATAGGAATCCGAAGTGTGAAGAAATAAGCTGTGATTTATGCTGCTATGAATCAACAGAGCGCTCAGGCAGGGCTCATTTACCGCAGTGTATGTGTGAGCCTGTAGCTTGTTTTACTAATGCGTCCGGACCTGCTCCATCTTTCAGCCAAGTTGTTTCACATTCCTGAAACCATACCCCCATGACATCCTCACAGCGCTCCTCTCACTTTCACTGTCCTGAACACATCTTCCTTGGACTCGAAACATTATTTGAGATCACAAGGCTGACATCTCCTTTACACATCACATTTGAAATGCTTCTCTTTTATCTACCTAACTGACATTGAGGATTTCATTTTTTTTTTTTTTTTTGCTGAATCATACAGACATTATCTAGTGTATCTGTCATTTTACACTGATTTATAAGCAACCCACACTGAGGTTTGCCTTAAGGTTATATATGCAAGTATTTGGGCTAGATAAATCTTCAAGTAGAAGTCTAAATAATTGTTCATATTATATCAGAATCAAAATTTATGATACCTGTCTTCCAGACAGCAAAAGTCAGGTATTTAGGGTGGAAAAGTGTAATTATTGGAGTTTGCTAAATTGTTGGTCGAATATAAGGTTAATTTTTGTGAACCTGGAGCACAAAAACCAGTCTTAAGTCACTGGGTATATTTGTAGCAATAGCCCAAAAAAACATTGTATGGGTCAAAATGATCGATTTTTCTTTTATGCCAAAAATCATTAGGATATTAAGTAAAGATCATGTTCCATGAAGATATTAAGTAAATATATATCAAATATATCAAAACAATTTTTTAATTAGTAATATACACTGGCAACACCCTCGGATTCCAGATTTTCAAATAGTTGTATCTCGGCCAAATATAAGAAAGCTTATTTATTCAGCTTTCATGTGATGTATAAATCTCAGTTTTTGAAAAAAAAAATGTTAAGACCCTTATGACTGGTTTTGTGGTCCGAAGTCACATTTAAACTTAGGGGAAAATGTTTTATTTAACCGTGGCAAAACTATTAACTATTTTACTAAAACTATTAGCTAAATAAATAGCTAAAAAGTAGAAATATATAATATAATAAAATAATAGAAAAGTTAATTAGAAATACAGATAAACATAAAAAAAACATAAAATACTAAAACTAAATAAAATAAAAAACTGGAAATCTAAAAATAAAATAAAATTATTTTTAAATATGGAAAATATATTTAAAAAATATCTATATTCCTTAAATTTGTGTGAAATGTGTTGGATGTGTTTTTCTGGTAACTGAGATGGAAGATAAATCCATTAGCAAAGAGTGGCACTAAAATTGAATGATGTCATACAATAATGATCTTATCATTGTGGCTCGTCAGGTCTGTCTCCAGAAGGATGAGCTTAATTAATCAGACAAGACAGGAAGGAAACAGCACTTTGACAGAACACCCGCCCCCATCTGAGCTAATGTGATCTGTATGGAGATACGACAAAGATACGCAAAATCAATGTGTCGTAACACCTGAGGCTCTGTTTACCATATAAGAGTTGTGGGTGTGAATCTGTGAACAAGTTTCTTCACTAATTCACTCTAGAAAGCACTATTATAATGCTTCATTTAAGTATAATGAAGTCATTGCTGCAAAAGCAGAGCAGCTCATAGTTGTGTGAATGTGTCTCAAAGTTTATGTTATCGCTGTGTGACGCCTCGACTTTAAAACCAGACCAGGAATCTGCTGTCTATGGGTAATTTCTCAACACAGCAGGCCACCAGACGCACTCCGGGTCAAAGTTCACACACAAAATACAAGATTCAAGCCATGTGATCCACTAGCAAGCATCCAGCACAGAGGTCAAGGAAGTTTAAGCAAAAAAACATTCCCGCTAGAGACGAATTCCCCAAATTCCTGTTCATGAGATGCTTGCTCCCACCGCTAAGGCCAAACAAACAGCCTGGACGCTGGAACAACACTCGGTAACATGACAATAAATGTGTCTCGACCAAATATTCACAGGAGGAGGTGAGAGAGAGAGAGGCTGCAGTAAAATGGCCTTGTGGTTGACTCAAGAGTATGGGTGATCATCCATAATAATGGTTTAAAATTAAATCAATCAACAGCCCTAATTATAGGGTCTCATAAAAACATAGTCCACCTAAATAAAACATTTTCACAAAAAAAAAAAAAAAAAAAAAAAAAAACGGCAAAACTAAATGAATCCATTTACATCAAAAATAAATAAAGGAAAATTAACTACAAAATAAACTAAAAAAATTTGTAGAGAAAAAGAAAAATTACAGAAAAAACATATAAAATAAAACATATCACTATAGTGGTCATAAACTAGATAACTAGATACCTGCTGCTAGTAACACTATAACAACTCTGTTTTTAAATTGTATTTAAACGTATTTATTTACTATTCTTTTAAATGTAATTTATTTTATAGTCTAATATATAAACAGCCATTCAAACATTTGGGGCCCATAACTTGAAAACTGAAATAACAATTAATAAATACTTTCATTAAGCAAGGATGCATTAAACTAATCAAAAGTTACAGCAAATACAGTAATAATGTCAAAGATGATTTCTATTTCAAATATATGCTGTTCTTTCTATTGATCAAAGAATCTTGAAAAAATACAAATTAAACAGCACAATTTTTTTCAAACCAAATTCACATTTTAGAATGATTTCAGAAGGATCATTTGACACTGAAGACTGGAGTAATGATGCAGAAAATTCAGTTTGCCACTAAAATACATTTTTAAATATACTGAAATAGAAAACAATTATTAATGAATTAACCATTTAAAAAATGTCATAATTTCACAATATTACTGTCACACCCCATTGGACTTTTGTTGTGTTTTCATTCCTAATGTGTTCTGTGTGACCTAGTTTTCCCTCATGTCTGATTATTGTCATTGGTTTCAGGTGTGTGTCATTAATTACTCTCATCAGCCCTTCTATATTAGTTGTGTTCAGGTCACTGTTTGTCATCCGGTCTACTATGTCCCTACGTGTGCTCCTGGTCTGTCCTGGCTTTACCTTTGCATGGATTTATTAAAGAATGTTTGCATTGCTCATCATCTTCCTTGTGCGTTTCATTCCACTGTAGTGTGACAATTACTGTTTTTTTAAATCAAATAAATGTAGACTTGGTGAGGATAAGAGACTTTTTTCAAAAACATTTTTCAAAAATCTAACCAACCCCTAACTGTAACCCCTACAAAGTACAGTGAACAGGAAAAATGGCCTACAACGCAGATGAACATTTAAAAGATAATGGAAGCTATCATAAAAGAAAATACCAATGCTGTCGTTTGTTCTGAGCTTAATCTAAAGCAACAACAACAGACCAAATGTTACAGAACACAACCCAATTGTCATTATATTTGTGAGAATATTTCAAGACCGCAGTAGAGTGTACTTAACGTCTATGATCATCTATTCGCTCCAGGTTATAGTGGCCTGCTGTGCTCAACAAATTGACACATGGCAGGGAGTCAGCTTGCCATAAAGCCATTAGCACATTACAGGCATTCAGACGGGACAATGGGTGTCAGTGTTGACAGTGTGCCAGGAAACAGGAACATCACCTCTGGTTGCTAAGCAATGGACCAGCCCTGGGAGTATTGGGAATCCTGATGATGGGGTCATCAATAAAACATGAGGAAAAAACAACCACTGCAGTCAGTTTGAAAAATGATGCACCGTACTAGATAAATAAATGGAATTTCCTGGAGTTTTTATTTGTGTTCCAGTATGCAACCACTGGAAAGACACTACATTTCCAGTGGTTTAGCGGAACTGCTTCCATTGTCCATGCGGGTTTATCTCTTTTCCTCAGCAGCAAGACTTCCTCAGTGATTAGGCATTAGGAATTATAGTGAATCTTCATTTCATTTTGCATGACTTGCATGAGAAATGACATATTCCTTCCTGTAAGTATTGTACACTTCAAGTCCTAGTATTCAATAAATGCTTTCATGGTCTTCCAAACACTAAGTACAGATGCAACATCAATCCACTTGCGTGAGCAACAACACCCTCCCCTAAATGTGCCTGTGCATGTGAAGCCATCTGCTAAATCCATTGATCTAGAGTTATTAAGCACACAATCAATGTTTTCCTAATGTGGCCTTTTCACCGAGGGCAGCAACGTTGACTTATGCACCATTGTGACTAAAAGAAAGCACATAAAAAATTACTATCTGAGAGAATGAATAAATATAATCTCTACAGTGCATACTGGAAGGACTGTGTTAAAAACCAAGCACATATCATTTTATGATGTAATTAAAATATACTAATAGTTAATATACTAGTTAATAATAATAAAAAAATGTGTATATAAATAAAATTGTTAGGTTTTAAGTGAAGGTATGTAATTAAAAGAGTAACTGGGATATTTGATTCTCTGCTCTTCCTTGCAAGTGTGCTGCATGAGGCTTTGTGTTTGAAAGACCACACCCTGCTGTATTATTGAGCATGGCCTATATGAATATGCATGATGTGGGTGGGGCCTGGAGGACAGAGACGGCCCAGTAATGAACAGCTGAAATGGCTGTACTCTTCACAGGAAGCAGTCTTCTCTCATCCCATCCGCTGTACCATTGCTGAGTCGCACCCTGCCCAAAGCAATCCCAGAAAAACACAGGGTTTGCTTTACAAAACACTAACTACAGACTTAGTGAAAGCCAGGAGTCTATAATATGTTTCCAACTGTGTTAAAACAATTTTAAGTCTAAAATTATTACAAAAAATTGCTTTATTGTACAGTATTAATACATGAGTCATTATTCAGCTTTAGATAAAAACAAAGATAAAGACCAAAACAGATAGATACAGTAACAGAATGATAGACAGCGATAGATAAAATGCCGGAACAAACAACAGAACAATAGCAGAACAATGACAGAGCGACAGACAGACAGACAGACAGACAGACAGACAGACAGATAGATAGATAGATAGATAGATAGATAGATATTAATGAACAGTATTTATAACTATAGAATGAATGTTTGACAGGACGATAGATAACACAATAGATGAATAGATAGATTGTATGGCTCTGGCCAGAGGAAGTTGGTGTGTCAGTCTCTCCACACCTCACCGAACTCTACTCACACACACACACACACACACACACACCCTCCTGATCTCTGCCGACCCCTGCTTCACCATGCAATTTTATGAGTCAGGTGCTAAACTGCATGTTGGGAGCCCTGTAAGAGTCTAACTTGCAGTTTCGGGTGTGAACACTTGGAAATGACTTGAGAGATAACTTTTTTCATGATCAGTTGTAGTCGGTGTGGTCTTCGATACCCTCTCTATGGTCTATATGGTCACATAATGTATACTTGGCTGAATTTGGACTGAACAGATAGACAGATCTCACAGAGTGGAAGTCATTTATGTTAATGCATATAGAAGAATTTCAGTAAGTGCAATAAATCCAGAAGGTCCATATATTCTGTCAATATGTTACAAAGAACCAAATTTCCCTTTACATTTGGCAGATAAACTGGACTCAAGATAGAATACAGAGCACAATAAATAATGAAAGAGATCTGAAAGAAATGTCTTATGCTCACAAAGACTGCATTAATTAGAGCAAAAATATAGTAAAAAAGTAATATTGTGAAATATTACAAACTTTTTAATTAAATTTTTTTTTTTATGTATTTTGAAAATTGATTACTATGATGGCAGTTACTTCATGCTTCAGTTTCAAATGATCCCTCAAAAAAAAATTCTTATAGTTATCAATGTTGAAGACAGCCGTGCTGCTTAATATTTTTTGGAAACAGTGAAATATTTTTCTCATGATTCTTACAAAAAAAATGCATTTATTTGAAATTTTAATCTTTTATAACACTATAAATTATTTACATTACTTTTGTACTAATTTATTTTAGATAGATGGTCCCATGACTTTTTCAGTGCATAAAGAGACAGATGTATAGAGAGAAACAGACATAGATAGACGCAGACTGATGGAGATGGAGATAAAAGATGTATCACATGAAGTATGCAAAGAATATTTAAACATGAGCTGAACAGTATATCACATTCATACATTCTGAAGAACCAGAACAAAGCATACAGGCTACATGTTGACACATCTGATAAATATATTCTGAACTGCATTCTCATTGTGCTATGAGAACAGGATTTCCTCCAGACACAAAGCTTTAACAGAGGGCCATACTGATTAAACACACTGGCTAAAATTGGCTCGTTTATGTACATTCCTGCTATTCATATCAAAGGTCCTTCAGTAGCGGTGAGAAACTGCAGATCCGACAAAGCATACTATAACCTACCTACAAAATCTCACACAACTAAGACCTTTATGTTTATCTCTCTCAGACAGATGGGCATTTCAATTCATCAAGAATATAATGGCAAAAACAACTGTTTAGTCATCAGTAAAGATGGGATTTGGATATTAAAGATCTTAAAATTAAGGTTTCCTAATTGTGTTTTCAGCAGATGGTCTTTCTTACCTCTCCATAGTCTGTGGTGAGGATGAGGGTCCGGTCATCGCAGCAGCTGACGGTGGAGGGCAGGAGCTGCTCCTTATCCCGCACCCACACACAAGCTCCCTAAAAGACAGACAGACTGTATGAAACACTAAACACAGCAAACCAATCAAGAGCAGCCATAAAAAGGCACAAGCATTAAAGATACGACCGAAGATGGCAGACATTTCCTTCCTATTGCGGCTGGTACAGAAATTAAATATAAATGTTTATGGAGCATGCAGGCAACATTATGTGCTTCTAAAAAGAGCTGAGGACCGAACAAGATGATACAGAGAGAATATCACTGAGCAATTTCAATTGATCCAATAGAGAGCAGTGATCTCAACCACAGGCCATCATGGTCTTTAAAGCACCACAGCCATTCTATCTCGCTACGCTTTAATTTCATAGACATACAGTGGTGAATTTGACTGGGAAAAGCTCCCTCCCAAAGGGTTTAAACGCACTTTGTGGGTACATGGGCATTACAGAACTCTATTCATGCCAACAGCACATGCTGCAAACCAAAGTAAAGCCCTTTGGCAGCACCAAAGCCTTTACTTGTCTCTGTGTAAAAAGAGAGGGTTGTTTCTCATGGAGCCTTTGCTTGTGCACTCGCCACCATAACAGGGAGATTTGAGTGGATACCAGCACATTGCTAAGTAGTTTCTAGGGTGCACTGGATGGTTGCTTACTGGCTCCAAAGCCAAATAAAATCAAATCCCAATCTGATCACTCTGAAATGTAATAGCAAACTTGACAAAACTTTTTTCTGTGGACAACCCAAGTTTGTTCTTACTATTACAGTCAGTGGGGTCCAGAAACATATTGCAACAACATACGTTTGGAATGAAATTAAGGTAAGTAACTGCTGACAACATTTTGATTTTTGTTCAAAATCTCAGATGATGAAAACAGCTGCAATAAAAGGGCGGTCTAGCTATGCTTTTGTCTAATTGTGTGGCATGCTTTAACAATGCCGCCAGCTTCCATGTTTTCAATCGGAAGGCCAAGAATGCAGAAATGGAGATCATGTAAAAACAGGAAGACACAAGTCTGGCTGCTAAGACCACTAGTCATTTCCTTCTGTTGTGAACCCGAACACTGTCCTAAGAGCTACTTACACCAAGGACGATAACAACTATAACTATAAAGTTTAAAAAGAGTTTTAATTCAAAATGAATAGGGACATTACTACCACAACTATAATAATAACAATGCAAAGGATTCATGTTGTTGGAATCAATTTCGGAAAAAAAAATTTTCAGCTGATGATCGATTAAAAAAAAATGGATTGCTAATCAGCATCCACCTGACTTTAAATAGCTTAAACATTTAAAGCGACAGATGACAGAACTACTTATAATAAACAGAATAACACAAATATAGTTTGAGTTATCTTTATAGGGATCGCTCTTGGTGTAAATGTGTGTATGGTGTGCCAGGTTCTGATGGCCCTCACGTTTACTCTGACAGGCATAAATCTCCATAGCGCGGCCATTCAGACGGCCAATGGAGTGTTGAGAGAGTAGTTTGTCCAACAGCACATGAGAACCAAAGGATCAATGGGAGCGGATTCCACCAGGAAACCCAAGCCCCAAGGTCAGAGCTCAGAGATATCAATCCTCATTAACTATTAATAATGACCTGACATGTGCAACAGCACTGGGTCCCGTAGGCAGCATGTGCAGGCACACGCACAATATACATCCACTCTTTCCAAAACACACGGTATGAAGATGATCATAGACATATGATACACTGGAAAAGAGATGTAGATTATAATGAGGCCAGACATATTCTAGGCTTTAAGAGGAGGCATTCACTGAAGGTATAGTTGACCCATAAATTAAAATTCTATCATCATTTACTCACAATCATGATGTTTCAATAGCTATTTAAACCCATTTTATTTACTTGCCTTCTGTTGGAATCAAATGGGGTAATTAAGAATGTTCATGCTGCCTTTTTTTTTTTTTTCAAATAAGTGACTTCCCTGACATTTTTGTGGTGCTTTTTGTCATTTTTGGAGCTTGAAAACACCTGGTCACCATTCAATTCTATGGACCTTTTTCATAGACTGTGATGATGCATCTCCACAGTCTACAGTTACATTTTTTTTTTTTTATATATACTTTGACTTGCATTAAATTACAGAAAATAAGTTTACACTGCTGTGTATGCATTTCTACAAAAATACTGAGATAGTGATGCAAAATGATGGATCTTTCTCTCTTCTGACCACCATAATCAATCTCTCAATACTTCTTTCCTCTTTTGGAAAGTCATAAAAACATCTGTTTTGCTTTTGGAAGAAATTGGAACACACACAAAAAAATCTTCTTGTTTACTACTATAGGAGTTTACCTTTGATCCATCATCTCTTTTCCGTATGTGCCACACAGCATCATGTCCTGTATCAACAGGATCTTTTTCAGGTTTCAAAAAAAGCCTCAAAGCCTTGCTAAATGTAGCACTTATGCTTTGGGGCTATGGGACCGAGTTAAAAGGGCTTGAAGAAAAGAAGAGGTGGGGAGGTTAAAAGTGCATGCTAATGTGTTCCTATTGTTTGACGAGCAGAGGAAGAAAGCCAACATTCAAATTCTCTGACATGTCCAATCATCACATATGCGTGAGACTAAATATGACTACCTTCATTGGTTAATGTGTGCCATAGGCGTTCACTCACAACAAACTAGCTTAACTTTACAGTAATACAATTAAAACAGCTAAAGGGCATCATTTTATTGAGCTGGAATCATGGATCAGATGAGAGAGATCAGCCAGGTCTGCGACTGGCACGAGAGGATAATTACTTAAGCACAGGACTCGGAAAAGCTGCTTCACGTGACCTGACCAAACTGAATTACATTTGAAGCAGGGTCTACGGATTTAAGGAGATCAGATGCCATTGTTATATAATTCTCATTTACAGCATTTGCACTTTATGGCACATGGTGTCATTGAATTACTTGTGTTTAATCTCATAGATTAAAGGAAGTAAACATAAGAGCCTTTGCAATAGTTGATTGAGTGCATTAAAGGTGGTTGGATTATACTATCTTTTTTTGTGTTTAATTGACAAAATAATAAAATATACATGAGAGTGCATAAGACCATTAGGGCATAAGAGCAACTCAAAAACTAACATACAAAAATATGACAGTTGCAAATAAAGATAAATCACATAATATATACCGGTAATAATCCAGCTGTATTTACCATAAATAAATGGGTATTGTGGGTTGAAAACTGGCATGGGAATAACTAATGTAGTAACTTCTTCATGATTCAGATAACTGTGGTTCAGACTGCTGAACTCTATTTTTATGTGGTGGAAGAATAAGGATTAGCTTTCATGGAATATTTGAGATTAATCGTAGTGTTTCCCTAAAGGAATGCTCAAATAATTAATGTTAGACATTATGAAAAAACTGACAATTTTTTTTTATAAACATGACCATGTGAACTTGTCCATATAATCAAAATTAATAGCTCAATGCAACTACTTTTGAAAGCAGTCAGACTGAGGATTTTGCCTGGTGGATGATAAAACTGGTGAAAAATATTACATATCTCAAGTTGTATCTAGGGAGCAGATTATCATAGAAACTATTTGACTTGGTCTAGTAAACAACCACCCTAGCAATTGATCTTTCAAGTCTACAGAGAGAAACACGGCCAAATAACAGATGCTCTTACTCAAGGACACACAATGTCAAGCGGCACCAAAACATCTGACTTTTCCCCCATGACCCCATTTAAAGGCAGAATGGACAGAGATAAATTACAGTTACAGCATCTGGCCAAGTACAGCTATTGTGCTCAACAAACATCTTTTTCCAAAAACATTACTATTTTTTACTGCATTACCGTGTAATTATTTTTTTATCATGCTGAAACAGCAAACAACGGGTTCTTCCTTGAGGTCCTGTATTTCATATTTATTTTGAGAGAACTCAAAGGAGAAGAAGAACTCTGAAAGTCTTATAATATCCCCACTATAATGACAGCGTTTAAGACCAGACATGTTTCCACTGGCACTGCTGCAAACCGCGTGATGTCATCGATTATGCGGTGAGGTTAACAGATTTTCCAGAAGCGAGCTCCATGATGCATGCCTCTGAAAGCACAGCAGTGTAAACCTGCTTTGTGCACCGGGAGTATTGTATAGGCAACAGATGGTCACAGAAACACAAACCTCCTCCACTTCCATCATTTCATCCCCTCCTTCCCCCACCTTTCCATCACCTCGCCCATCTCAAAGCAGAATGGTCATGCTCGGGTCCCAGAGGGCAGCTGAGCGGAAATCCCGCAACAAAGGCCAGCTGGGCAACTGCAAGGCAGGGTTTTGTCTGTCAAACTGCAGCGCACATGCAAACAAAATAACTCCTTCATATCATATTGCATTATAGTTAGAGACATGAATCAGCTCCTTTCAACTGGAACGCCAGTGAATCGATTAGATAGTTGACTAACATACTGCTCTGCAGTACATAGCATATCTTAATAATTTCATGACCAATGCATCTGTGCATGGGTTTTTCTTTTTTTTTACTATTTTGATCTTGTCATCTTAATCAGAATGTCATAACTGAATCTTCCAGTGAAACGACAGACTACTCTTTGGATTCTCCAACCATTTAGTCGAAGCTGATGAAGTTGATGAATTAAATTCAAAGGATCTTAATACTTAACAGTAGCTGTTAACTGCTAAAATAGTCCCTTGCCCTTTAAAACAGAAAACACAGTTTAAAACACTCCGTCACTCTGAACCGTCACAAAAGGCTACTATTACCTCTGTGTTTAACGGTGCCAAATTTGGAGGAGATTTGCTAATTAATGAGCCTCAATCATTAATGAGACTACACAGTGCAAGGTGGCGTGTCTGTTTCTCCTTGTGGCAGGAAGCCCAAGACCAAGAGTATCGAGTGATCCAATCAGCCCAACAAAAGAAAACTAATCAACATCCACAAAATTTGATGTTATTTGGCAATTAGTCCGAAGCTAATTAATTTTTTTCCACTCACACTATTACTTAGTCTGGGATACCCGATTATGCATGAGAAAGAGGGACAGAGAACTTACCAGAACTACTAGACATTTTGTTTGAGAAAACTTGTTTGAGTGGACTCCTGTGGACTTCACAAATATCATAAAGAGTCTTTTAGAAAGCAGCTGGTCACGCAACATTACAAAGAGATTTCTGCACACTGTTTAGATCTCAAACAGTGACACTTATTCAGATTATCATAACAAATACTGACACCTCCGCTGACCTCTGGCTCTCCTTCAGTGCAGCTGTGCAGATGTGAAGAGCTCTTCACGTTCCTGAGGGCCTCGGCTATACTGAAGAATAATCTGTCTGAGGAAACTCAATACTGAATGATACTGCTACAGACATCTCAATGAGTCTTGGTTTAATCTGTAAATTGCATAACACTATGCTATATTTATTGTAATTATCTTGAGACAGTAATAGAGTAAAAAAAAACAAAAAAAAAAAAACATACAGAGCATTTCTTTGAATTCATTCCAGCAACACTTTTCTCCATCATTAGGACTTCCACTGGTCCAACTGTTAATTTACTTTGCAACATGGCAGATGACAGTTCAAAGCTAAAAGAAAACTGCTCTTTTGTATTTAAAATCATTCACTAGTCACTGGAAAGATTTAAGTTAAGTTGCAGAAACATGTCCAGGATCAGGGATTTTATCTGAGGAGTACTGAGTGACAGAAATGAAGAGAAATTGGCCAAGAAATGAGTGAGATTAAGGGTTGGTATCTGATTAGATGGACTGAAATTACTGCTGACCTTACAGGCTCAAGTTTAAAGTCTTCCAGATCTACATATGTGATTTGAAGAGTGTTGACATACCCTGTAGGGTTGGGTTAGGACAGTCAACAACTGCCCAGCGGATTGCTGAGGTCAACTAGTGTGTTTATTAAAGAGGTCATGAACTGCCTTTTTTTATTATTTTGTAATGTTCTCTGAGTTCCACTTATGTTATCAATATTTTTACATAAAAAAATCTTCATTTCGAGGTAAAATGCTATTTTTAGTCTTGTTTTTAAACCCCCTCATCAGAACGCTCTGACTGAATAGGCGTGGCGGATTGAAGACTAGGAAGTAAACAACCATTGTTATGATTGGCGAACAGTTGTGCTGTGCGCATTATGTTTGACACCCTACATCCCTCACAGATGGACACATAAATACTCAGTACATATCAAACAATCTGTAATAACAGACAAAACAAATGTGACAATGTAATAAAAACAGTTACCCACACTTTCGTGTTGCGACATACTGTCAGATCCAAGATATAGTTGGCTTAACATCATCTTTTAGTTTCAATCTTTCTGAAAATCCTGCATCAAATTGCACCTTGTTTGTAAACAAATCTGCAGTAAAATGAAGTGAATAAAGGACTGAGTTCTTACTGACGTGGTCTGGCACTTAAAAATAAAGTTCTTCAAATAAAGTTTATTGTTTGGTTTCTCCGTAGACCTGCATTTGCCACTCTAGTCATTTACCTACTACATACGCAAATTGGTGGGCGGGGACACTCAGGCAGTGATGTAGAAGCAGGCATTGATCTTCTACTGTGGAGGCGGTGTTTAGCCACACTATTACATCATAAAGTGGCACATTCCACAACCTGTCAATTTGGCAGAATAACTTCAATATAAGCTGTTTTTAAACTAAGGAGAAAGTTTTGAGTTCTGAAATACAGAATATTTTTTATAGCACAATGACCTCTTATATATCAATAGATCAAGGGAATTTTGATTTCTCAGTTCATGACCCCTTTAAGATTTTTTAGCTTTCAGATTGTAAGTGTTTGAAAATGTGTGTGAATTTAAAGCTGTAACTAGCTATCAAAGCACTTATTTATTTAACAGATTCACTTGTTTAAATGACGAAATACACACTTAAGTATACTCTACCATTAAAAGGTCTGGAACCAGTAAGATTTTTGAATGTTTTTAAAATAATTATCTTATGGTCTTCACTATTTTTAAGTAGCCACTTCAGTGTCACATGATCCTTCAGAAATCATGCTGATATGCAGATTTGCTGCTCAGTATTTCTTATTATCATTGTTGAAAACAGTTGTTCTGATTAATACTACTACTACTTTTTCAGAATTATTTGGTGAACAGAAACTTATTAACTTAAGAACACACTTATTTGAAATGGAAATCTATTGTAACATAAACAAAAATAATACATACTGTATGTATATTTATAAACATAAACAACATAAAAGTATCTTCTGTTTTACTGGCTTCCTGAAGAAAAAATTCATTCAGTTAATGTAATATTCAAAACTACTTTTGCACCTAGTCCAACTCTGGATTCCATTAAAATACATGACAAGAGCAACTGGACCACACACAAGACTAACAAAAGCCCAATCTAGTGCAAGAGGGGAAACTGTACCTTAGGATGCCTACTGTATGTCACATGTTACTGCCAAGTGAAATCAAGACAGCGCTCCCTACCCCGTGTCAACCTCAACCTCCCCAGACCTGCATGACATCATGCAAGCCAATGAGAGCTTTGCCTCACCTCAAATCAGGGTCCCAGTCGAGATGGACGTTTAGCATCCTGTTGAATTAAATTCCTGATGGTGAACTCAAACATTGGTAAACTCTGGGACAAATTTCAGGAATGATTTGCAACAAGCACCCTTACGTCATGCTCGAGCGATACATTTACAACATTAAGAATTTAGAACATGTAAATTCACAGATGAATTGACAGTAGAGAGAGAGTCAGAGAAGGAGAAGTGTTTTGTAAAGGATCAGATAAACATCACCGGGCTGACAGCAGTTTGAATAAATGATGGAAGGTGCAGCTGATCAGAAATCAGCTAATGGAGAGATCCTGGCCCCAGGGGAAGGACACTTCCCAGACTTCCCCCAGACCAGACGAGAAACAGAAAGAGTGCTATTAGCATTAAGAGATTGTGACACTTAATGGTATTAACCTTACAACTGAGATGTTTGACTGATTTGCATAAAGCAAACAGACAGTGATTAACAGTCATGACAGGTTTTAAATTAAAAAATTTAATTAAATAAAAAAAAATGTATTGTACTAAGTAAATGAAACTTGTGGATGAATACTCCTACACAGTAGACAGCGTTGTTTACAGTACAGATATGTTAAATTGGATCTATTTTTTTTATCAACTATTCAAACTACAAGTTATATATGTTCAAATGTATTTTTCTCTTCAGACTGCAGCTGCGGGTTCAGTGTAAGCTTGGTCATTGATTATGTTTTTAATGAGGCCAGTATTTAAATCTGAACACAGGGAGACAACATTACAAAAGAAATGAAAGGGAATATGTAAAGTTTGGTGCTGCACGTACCACAACTAAGCAAGCAATAAAGACTTTAGAAAAGACTGGTTGAAATGTAACTTCAAGAGCTGGACCAATACCAGGGAGAACTTCATAAATTCAGAGTCTCATCGGGTGTGTGCAATAGAGTAAGCAGTGCTGAGAACACATCTATCAGAATCTATCAACCAATGAAAAATAGACTGGGCAGTTTCCAGGTTTTTTTCCCTGTTAATACCACAAAAATCTAATTCAGATTTTATGTGTACACTGTAGGGAACGCATAGGGTGGAGTCAGGGAAAACACCCCACGGGGTAAAATGCTCCCAAACAGTTTTTCCCAAAATAGAAACAAGATAAAATCAAGATAAATTTCTACTCTAACTATGGCCTACGCTGACAAGAGTGAGAGGTTTTTACAATGGAGATACCACTGGTGATGTACCGAAGAAAAATCGTATTTCGCAGTAGATTATCAAATTTTCAGCATTTAGAAAAAAAAGTGTTTTAAAGTTATAAAGCACTAAACAGTGTCATAAGTGTTTGACTGTACAATTAATTTTTCCACTTGTATCGCTTAGAACTAAAAAAAAAAAATCTAAAACTATTCCAACATCCTTTATACATCAGCAAATAACAGCGATGGTGCCACCCAGGTCGTGCTACCCACTGAGAACATAATGAGAAGTGTATTTCTCTGATGGAGGAGATGGTTGGAGCTCCAAAGCCTCAAGCTAAATCTGCTTTGCCACATCCAGTAATGCAAACAGCTAGCTTGCTGATCATCTAATGATGACTATAACCAATTTAAACACCATTTACAGACACATTTAAAGTCACATAAAAATAAATTAATTACAGTTATTTCAACTTAGGTTACACAACAATGCAGAGGGACTCAATTAGGGTAATATAATACGGCTGCAGTTTAATTGGACGGCAGGATGCTCAAACTCGTTTTTTTAAACCTGTGACTGTATTCACAGATGTCTCTCCGTGATGTCTTAATCACAGGGCAAAACTCGTGCTAAAATAGGAAACTCACCATCTGGGCTGGATAAACAATTACATGTTGAGTTTTTTTTTTTTTTTTTTTTTACTCAAGATGGTCTCCCAAGTAAGCAAGGATTATTGATATTTCTTTCTATTAAATTGACATATACCTAACAAATAAAAATTCACACTTTGTTCATCATCCAAATAAAAATGTAGCAAATTCTTTCCTCAAAAACATTTAGACTTCTTTAAAATGTTTATAAAACATTGTAAAAGTAATCCACATGAATCGAGTAATCCAAGTTTAACACAATCACTTAACTCAAACATAATCATTTAAGGCTATATAACACTAAAATGCACATACATAAAACACATCAAATATGGTCAACCAAAGCTCAGAAGTGCTTGCTTGATGCATGAAAACCAATGACGTTTGTTTTTGTATAGCATGCATTGCGTACACATTTCTTTAACTGCAAAACTACCACAGAAAATAGCTAAATCCTGTATTATATATATGCTTTATATTCAAGCAACATTCATTTTTTATAACTAGCTTAAAACATATCCGCCTCTGAGTCCAGGTCAAGTCCCAGGTGGTGTGCTAGCATTAACATAGAGTAATATTCCAACTATTATGAAACAAATCATTGTGAGGTCAAAGCAGGTTTGACATTAAACAAGCTTAAATTGAAGGATGATTTTACATGTCAGCTGTGCAACGGCTTAATCTCCTTAGAGATAAACCCCTAAAACATTTTACAAATATATATTTATTTATTTTTTAAAAGAAGAGATGAGTACAATATCTAAGCAAACATGGTAAAATAATAGATAAATATCAATAAAAAATGTCAAATAAATTTCCTGACCAATTCACCATACCCAGCATCTTGTCTGTCTTTTGGTAACCTGTGTGTATAGACACGGCCACCTGTGAATCTTTCTTGGGTCTGGTCAGGGGACCGTCTCTTGTGGACAGATTACAGCACAAGAACTGATTGTGTTAATCAGAGCCTTTAAAGCCTGTCTGCTAAACCTGTCTGCTCTCTGTGCCCCGAGCTACAGCCGCTGACAGGGGCACATAAATAATGCTGCACCGTCACCAGAAGGACAGGAAGGATGGGATGGTACAGCTATTACGAAAAGGTGGGTCCACCTGACTAATTTATTGGTCCCGAGTGGGTCATAATTGTACAGATGCTCTATTATGCCAAAATGTTTCAAGATTCCTCTAAGGGTTTGTTTTTTTCATGCACTCTTGCAGGTCTAAAAAGCAGAAAGTGATCTCTGCTAACCCGTTTTTTTTTTTTTTTTTTTTTTTTTTAAGCATGACAAGTCCAAAAAACAGAAAACAAGAAAAGAAATGACAGTCTACAATCAGATGACCAAAATGAGATTAAGCCTATATGATCATATTTTGGAATTATCATAATGACTATTTTCATATGAAGCCATTCTTCTGGTGCCACACATACAGTGACTACAAAAAAAGATGATCGACCAACACTTTCCACCAAAAATTCTCTTAACACGACAACCTTCAATAGTCCTCAAGGCTTGAATGGTATATTGGCACAAACTGGCAACTACTTCCACATAATTTGCCCCTTAGGCACAACAAAAGCCTTTTCAATAAGCTCAATTTGGTGTTGATGGCGAGGATCCAGGGCCACTGTACCGCAGCAGGGGGCAGGAGTGGTGGCAGATGGAGATACAACTGCAGAGGTATAGTATTAAGAAATGAAGGGGGAAGGGGTGCAGTGCACACCCGGCCAGGCCTCAAAGGGGATGACAGAGGAAGTGCTATTTACATGCACACGCTCTTTAGAAGGCACTGCAAATTGTGTCTAAAAAGAATCAGTCCTGTACAATGCCTTAGCTTTAATAGTGTTTTTGAAACAGCAAATTAGTCAACATTTTTTTTTTTTAACACAAAGTGCTATGTACGTACACTGAATGCATCACAGACAAGTCTAGTGCAAGTCTACACCTACTATATTCAGTAGCTTAAAAATGCTGCTATGTCTTAAACAAATAAACTTTATACAGCTCACCAAAAGGGATTTATTCTTACTGAGTCATGCTTAAGACTTCTTGAGCCATGGATATTTTGGTTTACTGCACAATGTTTCCAAAAGGGCTCCAAAACCGCCATGCTGTGATTTTTGGATAAAAAAAAACAAGAATGGCATTTGCAAATTTAGACAGCTATGGTGCTTAAACTCCACAATGAACAAAAATAAAACAACAGATTGGCCTCACAAGACCAATTAAGCCCACAAACTGAACAAAGAGTTGGATTGGGGTGAATCCATCTGGGTTTGTGTCCAGATGCACACTACAACCTAATAATCATGTAAAAAAAACTGGTTACAAAGAATAAATCCTGTCTGTATCCATGCACAAAAACTGTATAACAGACAAGCTTTAATAAATAAGGCGGTCCCGAGAATAAGCAAGCCTTCCTAAAGTCCAGGCCACAGTGAAAGGGATTAATATGGCCTTGTGGGATTGCTGGTGTACTCATATAGCCCCACTCCTGCTCAAGTTTGGATCAACTAGCAATCCGGTTTGAACTGAAATAACTCCTGCACGTGTGAGAGGACGATACATAATTCATCACATCAACCTGTAGCATGACGAAAGCACTTCCTGAGCACATACGGTCAATCCTGTGACAGATTAGTCATAATAAGAGATTACAACGGTGCAAGTGGGTGCCTTAGAACAGATTATTATTGATAATAAACAAGCAAACATATTGATAAATGGATCCTCCTTAAGAAGAGATGTACCCATGAAAGGTCTGATGAACAAAATAGGTGTGGCAGAGAACAGGAAGAGACAAAAATCGATTTTATTGTTTTGTTCTTCCTGTCTAGTACACCCAACAGAGCAAAAAGGAAAAGCTATGATTTCAGCTGCCATCAACATCTCAGCACCAAGATGTTGCCTGAGGAAGTCAAAGTCACAGTGAGAAGAATAGCGTGAAATCTAAACCAGAGGTACTTTAAATCTAAGAGCTATGGGGCGACTAGGAGGCATGGCTAGGAATCTCGGGTCAGGGTTAAAGAGACTGAGATCCTCAGGACAGGAATGTATCTGGAAAAGGAATCCGGTGTTGGATGTGAGACACTCTTTTGAGAGACACTTTAAAAGTAGGAATTCCTTTTTTGAAGCAGGTCAGCTGTTGTTCCAGGCGACATCATCACTGCATCGATCCCTTTTTTAGGTTGCTCCTCTGAAGTGGACTTTGTGGGTATTTTTAACGTAGCTGACACTGAGCTGGAAATGTATTTGTGGTTCTGTTAATGAATGGACACATGTGCTGTTTGAGGAATGAACTACATTCCTCAAATCAGTATGCGAATGAGAAATATAAACATTCCTGCACACTATGGATGGGCATGAGTGCCCATGTAACTGCTTAATAATTTTCTGACTCCACGAACAATTTCATTTCTATATGCAAAAACATGTCAAAAAGGGGCCTCGTTTTTTATTTTGTGTTTAGTTATGGCATCATTTCCAGCTGTATCTTAGGATCCAGTTTGCCCAGTTTCCTTCAACATTATCCACTTTATCTCACTCCAGTGAAGAGGGTGTTCATACAGGATTTCTAAAACATAGTCTATGCAAACCTCCATTATTTAAAAACAAAAAAATAGCAATGTTTTGATCAATTTAAGGTAACCCTGAATGTTGGTTAAAGGGTTAGTTCAACCAAAAAGTTCAACCATGAATTACTCTGAAGTCATCCTACTGTAGGTGTATATGACTTTCTTCTTTCAGACGAATCCAGTTGGAGTTTCAAGCTATCTGATGTTTCTCAGCAGGTGTTGCACTCCATCAGTCCAATCGAAGTTTAATAAAAAGTGCATCCATTAAGAAAAAGCTTTTTAATAAAATTATCTTGGACTGATAGAGTGCAACACCCGCTGAGTGGCATTAAACAGCCTGAAAGATCAAAGACAGTTTTTAAAATAACTCTGACTGGATTCATATGAAAGAAGAAAGTCATATACACCTAGGATGACTTCAAGGTTAGTAATTTATGGCCTAATTTTCATTTTTGGGTGAACTAACCATTTAATTGACCAAAACATTGCTTCCAAAATTTCGTAATGAGGCAAGTTTGATTAATGTCCAGGATGTATCATTTTTCATTTTCATTGTATAGGTTTTAATTTTTCAATCCAATACACCTCTGAATTATTCAAGTACAAGGCAGTGTATTTTTACACACATAGCAGAATTCAAACTTGAAAATATCCAGCTGAAATGGTTTTTAATCAAATAGTTTTCAAAGGCTGAAATCATTGACTGAAACATTTAGCACTTCTCCAGTTACCCATTTTGACTGTGCCACCATTTATTTCATGCACATAACATGGTTACGCTCCAACAGGTAAACATGACAGCAGTTCACTGCCAAAAATGAAAAAAAAAAAAAAAAAAAACGATGCAAGAGTAGCTGAGGTAGTTCAGCTGAAATATCCATAACACTTTAAACATAAAAGTTACATTTCTAATGTTTCTAATTTATGTTTCTAAAACACCATATATACACACTGTTCCAGGGGAACACAGGGTTAACTCTCACTTTAAAGCCTTGACGAGACTATCGTGGGTGGGAGTGCTGAGTGGAACGGGAAGCCCATGCTTCATAAATCTCTCCATGTGGACGAACCCACTAGTCTGTCTGGGAACAACCAAACTTAGTCATAAGGATCAGTAGGCATGGACAGGTACGCTCAAGCAGAATGATCTAAATGACGCACTCTGAGTGTTTAATAGTCTAGTGACTCAGCAGCTGGCAGAGGAAGGATGAGGGCTTGTCTGAAGGAGGACACCGCTTGGAGGGGAAGCTAGGGATTTGGCAATATCATTATGCCTGGTCCCAAACGTGGATTCAGACGGAAAGGAAGGCAATGCTTTGACATATCAGTGAAACATAACAGCGGAAATATAGCTTAACCCTGAATTACAAATCATACAAGTAAGGTGAAGAATCTTAAGGCCAGAGCTCAGAAAAAAATCCATCCTGATTATCAGACACATTGTTTAAATAATTCCAAACCAACTCATGCCTTAATAATTCTGATGTAGATCTGAGTAAAAATGCTTTCAATGTTTCAGATTAATTAAAGCCACACTGGCCGCTGCATTGGCCAATGAATGGGAACTTCCTCCTGACAGCAGACCACGTCTATAAATAATCATGGAATGTTTGCGTTGCTACTTCTAAGCCTCATCATTCCGGCTGCATCCATGCATGTGGATCCTAGCTTTTAATCCTAGATGTGTCTCAGACCCTTTCTGTCCTCCATTCCAGACAGATGTTTAATTACTCTTCCCATTAAGGCCTGCTGTTGTCCTCCAATGCTCTGCTATGAAAGCCCGACTTTGTGACTTCATATCTCACAATACAACATGAGTATGTTACTCTGTATGATAAAGTAAAAGGGTTGTGTGGAAAACAGCTGCCTATGTACAGCTGAGGTAAAAAGAACTGTTCTTTAATTAGACCACCAAAGTTAAGAGAGAATAACACATGTAGTGCAAAAATTAACTGGTTAAACCTGACTTCAACCAGGGTGTGGGGGCTTTAAATTTATTTATTTTGTCTACCAACTCTATGTCTACTCTATGGTGGTCTGAAATATTGGAAGGGGGTTTATACGGCTATCCAAATGCTATATAAGTATCTATTTAATACTGCTGCCGTGGGTCAGTGCGGTGTGTGTGAGGTCTGAGCTTTCATTGCCAGCAGGTTTGTTCTCATGCTGACACAGAGACTGAAGAGCAAAGCAGACAGAGGGAGGCATGAAACACATCCTGGGGGTCTCTACTAGGCCATTTATGATCATTTTACTCTGGATCAAGATGGTATTTTGTTCACTGCTTCTCAGCAAGCGCTAGTGATCTTCAAAGGCAGTGATTTGGTGTTAAATAACCTTTGAACTGGTAATTAATGTGGGACTCCCCATTTTTTTCTCACCTGAAGTGACAGAGGGTCCTAACAGATTTAACACATAATAATGAAACACAGCAAGTACTGTTTACATTTCATAGACCATGTTTTTATAGTCACCTAACTCAGCAAAAAAAAGGACTGTACAGCAACAACAATGACACAATTTATATATTTTTCATTATATACATACATACATACACACACACATATATATATATATAATGTTTTGATTCAAGACAGTATAATTTGGCAAAGTGATCAAAACTTGATGTAAGCTCAGCAGCATCCTTTGAAAGGCAGAACCATCACAAAGGAAACAGGGAGAGAGGGTTCCAGTGAAGTGTTCAAGTTTTCCACCCACCTCAACAAAGAAGGTATCCATCTGTATTAAGGTCCTGTCCGGTGTTTGGTGCTCAGGGTACCACTGACTGTAGAGATGCTCTTCATTCACGCGGTTAACAAACAGCTGAAGTTCCCATCGCACCTTCCATACAGTAATTCCTCTGAATAAGCTTAAAGCTCTCTTAAGACACTCTTGACAAACTGCCTGGGAAGCCGCTACGAGGGCTGGATTGTGTCTCTTGTGTGTATTAGAAGAAGCTCGCGTTTATCCCAGCGGCGGTCCGGCTCGTCTCGCGCAGCGTGCGCTTCTGTATCTTTGTGAAGAGAAAACACAAGAGGCCACCGGCTCATTTGGGTATGACTGCTGGAGGCGGGGCTTGGCAACGACACCCCGCCCACTAGACACACCCGTGTGAGAGCGCTAGAGCTGCATAGTGGTCTGGCACCAAGATCTTCTTTATTATTTGATCAGTACTGAAATGCTTTGTATAGACTAATTGTAGAAACAAAAAGGCGATTATATATAGATACGTAGATAGATAGAGAGACAGATAGAGAAACAGATAGATAGATAGATAGATAGATAGATAGATAGATAGATAGATAGATAGATAGATAGATAGATAGATAGATAGATAGATAGATAGATAGATAGATAGATGTTATATTATATTATGCATGTATTCATATAAAAATAGCATATCAAGATTATAGGCTATTCAATTTGCAAACAGCAGAGAACACTATAACACTAACACTAAAATATATACATTTGTTTCTTTTTTTAATTTTAAGGCAGAATAGAGATTTTGCAATTTTCCTCAGAAATTGTCCTAACTTATTTAGACATATATAATAATATCAATACTTTTATGGTGAGAATTCAGCATTGCTCGGGACACAACAAATTGTGGATTTTCTGAGCATTCCAATAGAGAGAAGAAGAAAAAATATCCAGGGAATTCTATTTTGGGAAAAACCTGGAATGGCTTTGACCCACTTAGTGCCTGGATTACCACTGTCCTCTTTGGAAAGTCACCCAAATTTAAACTTCCTACAAATTTAAAGATACATATCGGCCATCATTTTAAAACATTTAAATATAAATATTAACATATGCCAATTAACAAATAGCTATAACATATGCAAAAAGGTATTTATGTGTAAAATAATAATAATATCAAATCAATATTTGGGAATGGTTATGAATAATATGTTACAATGAATATATTCAGGGTCCACACCCTGACATTCTATCAGTATCAGTAATGAGAGCTACTATCTCAGCTTGTTTGACCCTTACAGCGGGGTTAATTATATTCAAGTGAGCTCCTATGAATCTCTATTAGGAGCTCCTCTCAAGTCACAGACTGAGGGAGGTCTGTCTGTATAAATGTGTTACAGCTGCTCTTGCTGTAGGCACTGTGCTATGTGACCTCTCTCATTTAGGTTAGCTTTCTATCAGCTGGGGCTGCAAGGACAGAGAAAGGCCAGAGCAATCATCAGTTTTTCATCAGTCATTTGCTGTGCTCTTTACTCTGGGAGTTTTGGACATGGCATTAATGTTTTAAAATGACTTGGATCCCCAAACTAGAAGTCTGAATTCAGAAGTACTTTGATAGGCCCAAATTTAACTGCAGCTCTACTTGAAAATGTATGTCCTATAAACTTTTTAAGACATAAAATTAGATTTGGTAAGATAAGAATCAATAGAAATGGAGTCAAGTGGTTCTTCTGGGGATAAAATAATGTCCTCTCCCAAACTCCATTCTATCTGATCCATGGCTTTATATTCAAAGTGCTCTGTCATAAAAGCACTCCGTAGGACTGGGGAGGACATTAATCTCTGGTTGAGTGGTCTGCGAAAGATGTAGAAGCCTAAAAGATTCAGTTCAGTCGTGAGTTTTAAAGTGAATACAATTTATATAGCAGGCTTAATAAGATTTTTTTTGTAAACAACGGTGACATCCGACGTCTTTATGTACTTATAAAGCGAAAGAGTGAAAATTGTAGACATTTAATTGATGTTTCTTGTTTAATAACTTGCCAGACAGGAAGTAGTTACTGCTTCTGATCAAAGTCAATTCAGAATATTTAGCTCTGTCTGTGTCAGACTTGCCTGCATAAGCAAATAAAGAGATGCTTTATATTAAAAAGAGCTGAATACAAGAGTTGACTCTCAAAATAGGTGCCTGTCTAGTAAATTGTGCATTTATCAGTTATTAAAGAAATGTTTGGTTCGCCCAAAATTAAAACTTTTTGTAAAACAATTACTAGCCCTCAGGCCATCAAAGATGTGGATGAGTTTGTTTTTGTATCAGAACAGATTTGGAGAAATTTAGCATTACATCACTTGTTCACTAATAATGGATCCTCTGCAGTGAATGGGTGCCATCAGAATGAGAGTCCAAACTGCTTTTTGAAATGTCATAATAACCCACAAGTAATCAACATAACTCCAGTCCTTTAATTAATGTATTGTGAACTGAAAAGCTCCATGTTTGTATGAACAACAGGGATAGACTTTTTCAGCTGCAAGATTAGTTATTATAGACCATGGGCTTGTATTTTTGCCATTTTAAAGTTAAAATATCTTGATGGATTTGTTTATTACAAACATACAGCTTTTTCTTCACAAGATGTGAACTGATGAACTGAAGCCTTGTTGTGGACTATTGTTATTATGTTTCTATCAGCTGTTTGGACTATCATTCTGACGGCACCCATTCACTGCAAAGGATCCACTGGCAAGCAAGTGAAGTAATGCTACATTTTCCCAAATCTGGTGAAGAAATAAACTCATTTATATCATGGATGCCCTGAGGGTGAATAAAATGTTGGGTGAATTACTCATTTAATAAGAGCTCAGTCACAGTCATGTGTACTACAGAGAACATGATCTGTTTCAAGTCTTGAGCTGTTTTTCATTGCATTCTGTTGTATTTCTGATCCAGGTTTAACCAAACATGCTCTTATGCTTTAATCCCAGTCAAACTGATTACTTGAGTATGCAGTGAAGCTCATTACCTAGGTTTATATCTAGCTCTGTTCAGACAATCAGATTTTATTCTATGCAGATTTCAGATCTCTCTAACATCAGTGCAAACGCTGCTATAAACAGCCTTCGACTTTGTGTTTGCTTTAGACTGAGGCATGTGACTGGTATGAGAAAGGCATCAGGTGCCGGTGACAGATCCCAGAAGAAGGAGATCTGTTAAATGACAGTTTCATGCTAAGCTGCTGATTAGTGCGATTCTGTTCTATTGCTTTGTGCTAATTTACCCCTGGAAATAATTGATATATAAATTATTTATATATATATATATATATATATATATATATATATATATATATATATATATATATATATATATATATATAAAAGGTCTGTTTCTTTATGTAGTATTTCATATTACAAATAAAAAGAAAATCTGAATGATCAGTTTCAACTCAAGTGGGTTATTATGACACTATCAGTATTCAAGGATGCTGTACATTGTTTGATTGGATGGGTTGGTGTTGTGTTAAAGTGGTGCACCAGCCCCCATCTATTTCAGCAAACACAAAAGAAAGTAGATTTGTAATTAGTCTCACTCCATTTCATAATTTAACCTGGTTCAGCTGTGTGGTGCGCATGCTGAGATGCATTATAGAAAATTTCAGGTCACCAAAGATAAAGTCTTGTGCAATACCTGAGGTCAGACAAAGAGCTCAGACAAAGGCAGGCAGTGGGGTGGCTGCTACTGGCTAATCAGAGCGGCCCATGAGGAAATGGGGGAGGGGAACAGACAGAGACAACCTGGCAGTGTTTCTGTAGCCCCGCCCCCCATAGCCCTCTGGAGAATATCTTCATTAACCAGCACCAACTCTATGTGATACATGCAGTCATTTTATCATTTCATATACAGATTTCAGAAAAGCATGTTAAAGTGAGAGTGTGTCAATAAAATGTGTGAATAAATTTTTTGCATCATGTTGTATTGATCTTGTGAAAATGATACTTTGGACCCACCTCTGATTTTTGAATTTGAAATTAAAACATTAAAAATGCAGGATGAGACAGTAATGATTTTTTTTCTTTCAATCCAACTGAAAGTGACATTGATGACAATTTTCTGTTTAAAACACTTTTGGAAAATTTAGCCAAAGTGTTTTATACAAACAACATTTTTATTAACACACAATTATTTAATTATAATATATATGTATATATTGTATATAAGTAATACTTGCATATTGATTAAAAAACCTTTTTTTTCTAAATAAATAAAAACCAACACATTTTTAAAACATATTTGATATTATTACTGTTTCATTCTTTATTATTACGATTGTCAGGTTTCAGATTCAGCACATTAAAGAAGTGACACAGAATTTGTTTTTAACAGTTTCATGCATCTAACTTTATTATAATAATCAGTAGAAAATATAAACTTTTAATAAATATGTTCCAGATAATATTTTAATAATTTTCTTTAGCACAATGACAATATAAATATCAGTTATTTATTTTTGAATGTTGCCTTTATAATATCACACTTTATATTTTTATAACATGGTTGGTCAGTTGGTCTTGACTCTTTATAAATAAAATATATATATATATTTTAGTAAGGTCATCATATTTAGGGCTCTGGGCAAATGTTTGAAAACCCTGGCCTAGGACACAAAACAAGCAAGGATTGCAACTGAGATGCCCTCAAAAAGAAGAAAAAAAAGAGTATGGTGCATGACGCTCCTGATCTAACATACCATCTCTGTGAGAAAAACAGAACAAAGCCACTACCAGTGGAGCTGTCAGAAGATCCCCTACAGGGCCTGAATAGCCCTTCTGTGTGTCAGTAGACAACAGTGTGTCTTCTCTCTGACACACACACACACACACACACACACACACCGTATTCAAAGTCAGCATAATTAGTGCAGAGTAAATGTCAGCCATCAAAATAGTAAAATGCTTATAGTCTCTTGTAGGGCTTTTGCCACATTCACAGTTTGCGCTCTGATTTTACATCAGCTGTTCTGCTCTGGCATACCATGCATACAAATACCAGTTCTGCAGTCAATTCTGTCTGTCTGAGAGCTTGTTTGGCACACAGTCTGTCTGTCTGAGAGTTTGTTTCAGTCTCCTGACCCTGAGTCAGTTTACTTGCTGCCAAAATTGTAGACATAGCATCTGCAAACACAGAAATGTATTATGCTCTGCTTTTGACAGTGATCTCTTGTGGATTAATGGCAGTCTTTGTAACAATCTAACACTCAATCAGGCCCGAGGCAAGATCAATTAACCCTGGGCTGAAAGCATCAGATCTCAGTTAATGGGGCGAAAAAGGGTCATATATGATGGAGAGCAAGTTAGATAAAGAGTCTTTCTAATGACTCTCAGTTGTAGTGCAATCACTGCATTATCACATGATCAGGCTTGTGGTGATTATATAAAAACAGAATGGCACTAATGCCTTGATGCAGCAGAACATGTATTGAGCTAATGTCACAACAAATGAAACGTCAGATAAGTGCATGCACTGTCGCCTCGAACATAAAATCATATTAGAGAGGACACACAACCCCTTTTTCGATCAACAGTACTGTAATGACTGTCTTGGGGCGATTACTCTGAACACCATGCTTGTGTACTATTGTATTATTTTGACTTGTGTCTACTACTGACATAAATTACACACTTGATGTCTCAAAAAATTTGAATTACTTAAAACTCATTTTACATGTTTTCCCATCAGTTTTGGTAGAAAAAATATATATTTTAAGCCATTTTAACAATACAACCTTGGCAGCTATAGCTCTCCTGTGTCCTGCAGTGCCTCACACTCCATTCCAGTAGGTGGTGGAAATGTGCTATTCTTCTTCTGGTGTTTTAGTTGCATTTCACAAACCAATGTAAGGACTTGCTCCTTCAAATTGTATGTCCTTACTTCCTTTCCTTCCTTCCTTTTATGTCCTTTCTTATGAAAGCAGGTTTTCGCCATCTACCCTCAACCAAATATTCATTAAAACACCAAATTTCTGTGCACCACAAAAGAAGAAAGTCTGAATGGCAGATTTTCACAATGCACTAGACATCACAATTCAAAAACAGTAATCTAAATGATCTCATTCATACTTTCTGCTCTAAGTCATCATCTATTTACTGGGCAAGACACTTACAGGAAAATAATGCTAAGTGCATGAACTCATTTAATTGAGCCCTCTAAATTGATGGATCTAAATTGTGTAGATCTTCAGCGTTACAACATGTTAGAAGAACATTGCATTTTGTGTTGTGCTACCTAATAGGTGACATAAAACGTTAAGAATTTCAGTTAATATTTGTGGTTACTAAAAAAATTGTGAGCCAAGTAAGCACTACTTACTTCATTTTAGACTAATTATGATACAGAATTGCATTAATTCATGGTGTAGCAGGCAACCCAGAATGCATTGCAACAAACTCCATGAAGGTGGGTGAATTGTTAGAAATGTCAGTTATACGTTTTAAGTATTTCACAGTACTAAAGTTTTGCTGTAAATGAATTAAAAAGTTGAAAATGGTTCAAAAACACTACAATGTCAGACTATTTTTTTTTCTTTTCTTTTTTTTTCTTTTCTTTTTTTTTTGACATTTGTTGGACTGTTGTCAATGTACAATGTCCAAATCAGTCACTTGTGAGGTTGCCTGATGATTAGGATGCTGCCTTAGAAGACAACTGCCCTATACTGTATGTGTGTGGTAGGTAGGAAACAAGACCACTCACAAGGTTTTGGGACAGAGCTGCTATATACTTAATAATATAATCAGGGTGGAAGGCCAAAGAGGAGTTTGGAAGGGGGCAGGTTTGTGTTGGTTTAACCATCATCCTGCAGTGCATGAGAAACTTACAAAGGCGTGGAATGCAGAAGATCGTGGGGGGCAACAGAGGGGGGCTTTAAATGACCTCACAGTTAACTGTGCTGGAAGATAAGGAGAAATCCTGCTGTGGACCAAGCAGTTCCAGAACAGGCCTGAAAAGTTCAACATATTTTGAGTTCTGCTCATTTATGAATGTGAGGGAACTTGGGTTCAGTAGTCTTGCGAAGCCATCACTAATGTTTGCTGTAACATGATGCTCACTGCAGCCATCTCACATCAACATACACTATAAAAAGAGGCACATCGACCACACAAAGCACTTCAATGTTCCATAAATGCACACAGACACAAATCTCATTTATTTTCATTTTAAAGCCCATCATAATAGTATTACAAAGCAAGCTGATCTTACTTTCTATATCCTAAATCTAAAAGTTATCGACCTTTTGACAGTTTGGAAGAGTATACTATTACTGTTCGCTCAAGATAGCACCGAACAGAAATATGTTCTAAGATCGTTTTGCTAATGTTCCCATTAAGTTATAATAACATTATGTCTGAATGTTCTCTGAACGTTCAAAACATTAAGTTTTAAGTTTCTTGGTTATTCTAACGTTAATGGGAATTTCCACTTCATTATTTTACAAACATTATGGGAACATTACTTTTGAATGCTCTCTGAACATTCTGAAACTAATAGTAACATTAAAAAAACACACATTAAATGAGTTTCGAACCAAAACATTTCAGAATAAAAATAAAAACATTCCATAAAGAGTGTATTAATTAAGTTTTTATGCTATTGTTTTGAGAACATTATTAAAGGAAAAAAAAAAAAAATCTAATTTTGAGAGAACCGTGCCAGATTTTCCTGTTAGTTGGGATAAAGTTTTGTTCCGCTCTATAATAGTTTGTTTCTACAGTTACAGAATGATTGAAGAAAAAAAAAACTCTTCTCCAGAAGCCTCTGGGGGGACTCATTGTGAAATATAGTAACATACCATTCCCCATTCTTCAAAGCAAGCAAACAGTGAAACACAAACATTTTCAACATGCACAACTTATGACTCATTTTGGGAATCTACTGAGCAAGATATCAGGGTTAAACATGAATCCCCCCAATGTTTATGAGTAGCCACAGGAAAGATGACCTTAAATAGTCAATGGGAGGAATTTAGAGACATTCATTGATGTGTTAATACCGTGCAACATGATCCATGGCACATGCGATGTGTAAAACTGATGTGCTGTGATTCATCAGGCCCTATTAACTTTGGTCACTAAAATGGCAAAAATGTTCACTGTTGAGAAATCTGGAGGAGTTTATCTGGTCAGGCGGTTGATGATTTTGAGATTCCCAAGACTGCTGGGGGTCACTGACATGATTCTCTCAGGGAGTCAGGAGGATGACAAAAATATTTGGTTTATGTTGTAAAGAACATAATCAGAATAGAATAATTCATCAGAGCTGTCATTTCACAAGCTCTGACTCAAGCAAATCCTCATATAAAAAGAGGCCTTTTCCGGAAAAGCCCTGGAAATGCAGCTGTGACACACATTATAAATAGTGAGCAATTAAAGGAGTGCTTCATGTTCATGTATGGAAACAAACTAAACAAAATAAACAAGAATCAACAAAGAAAAAACATGAATTTAAAATACTATGGGCCTTTAGTGACAGGTTCACGCATTGTATTGATTTGTTTCAAAAATAGACAAAAGTGAGGTTTAAAAAATACAAAAGACCATAGTTCAGTTATTTACACAATAATAAAATTTCAAACCCAGCATTAATTGTATTAATCCAAAGCCATTCTAATTAGGATTACCATGTACCCCTTTAGACGATATGTATTTCTGTATCCTGACAGAGAGAGGACCTGACTCACAGCCAAATCATCTCAAAAGGCTGACTCATTTATGCTTTACTTATTAAACAAACACTGCTTAGACAAAAAGAGCCATAATGACACACAGAGAATGTGATCTCAGTCTGTCCCAATCTGTCATTTGTACTAATAGTATTAATAAATAATAGGTTTATTTAGATGCAAGTGAAAGGAGGTGAGTACGGGTTTGTTTAATTAGTGCCTGAGGGATGCTTTCCCTACAGAGAGCCAGTAGTCCCCTGAAGAGAGAACTTCAAAACTGAGATTCATTTTACCAAACTAAATGCTGCAAATGTGGCAACAACAAAGTTAAGAAATAGATTATTGTTAATTTAGAAAATGTGTGTAATAAGTGTCATTATTATGCTGCTAATGCAATCTGTTTGTTATTAGATATTACATTAATGCAACTTCATAATTACAAATGTGCAATAACACATATTTAAATACATTACATACAAGTTTCAATAAAAAATACATTAATTTTAGTATTATTTAAAAAACAATAGAAGTAATCATGAAACTTAAGTGGGTCAAAATGCACTCCAAACATCATCTCATGTATTTTAATATAAATTTAAACTACAATAAATGTTAATTTAATTACAGTTAACATGCAAATAAGTGCCTGAAAGCAATGCATTCAGTTCACACTTTTTTACGTTTTCTGTAATAAGTACTAAAAGTGTGCTAAAGTGTACTTCTTTTTCACAAGGCAGAATAATCTGAATAAGCGAAGACATGCCGATTATTTTATGTCACACAGAATTACCTTCATTTGCAGTTATAAATACATGTTTGGTTAAAGTAGATATCCAGAATAATGTCTTTACACAAACCCAAATTCTGATTAATAGACATAATGACAGCTGTCTTCAGAGTTTAAGAATCTGGAATATTTGTTTAATCTGATAATGGCAGTCAGGTATGTATTTACTGTGCATTTACATTTATGTAATTGGAACATGACTGTATTCTGGTTAATATTGGAATAATCCTATGTAGTGAGTACAATTCATGCATGTACATCTACTTAGTTTAGATTAGGCCTATGCATAAAATCAATCAGTAACTATTTAAACTAAGTGACGAACATCTTAACACTTGAAAACATAAATGTTCCCTGTTCAGACTGAGTGTGTGTGTGTTTGTGTGCGTTAAGATAACACAGGAGGTATGTGTGTTTGCTTACTCAGCTCATCAGGATAATGACTGCATTACTGCCTAACAGCATTATGCTTGGTTTTCAAAAGAATGCCTTTAAAAGCCAAAACGACTTGCTCTTCTCACACATGGGGTCGTTTAGTCTCCAGTACACTTTATGGGAACATGGGAGCAATCCGTAAAGCTATTTTAAATGACAGCATCTGCCTTCCGCTTTAAGTACAAACTCTATGCATTGTCTTTGAATTCTCCCACATTCTGTGCAGCGTGTCTCTTTATGGTGTTCAGCAGATGGTGTCAAACAATGGCTGTGGTGTGGTGTATGTGTCAACACCATTAGATCAGCCACTGTTTATTTGGGTGTCTGGGCCAGCAGTAAACATTCACAATCATGCAGCACAAGTGAAAATTGGTGACAAGTCACTTCACCAGCCCACCTGCTCCCATTAAAGCGGCAGAAGGAAATACACATTTACGTGGTGTTGACAAATATTGGTATCAATTATAAAATTCTCTTTATATTGAAATGAGTAGGCTAAATCTTATTTATGCTGCATTTGTATGTATATAATCTATGGAAGCCATTTTTCCATTCACTAGATAAGTCACTCTAGTGATAGTTACATTGATAACGTGCTAACACCAGCATAAATTAACATTAGTATTACATTTGAGATTGATTTCACAGAACATAAATGTGGGATTGCTGACTATAGGAGGTAAGTTCAGACTCACTTACAGCAGGCTCTCATTAGAGGGCGCTAAAGAGCACATGAATGAATGCAACATTAGTCTTCTATCGTGTAGTGTAGCGCCTCTTAGTGTCTGAGGCCAACCATTGAAGCTCTGCTCATAAGACATTTAACTATACACAATCAAAAGTGTACATCCAAGATAATTTAATATCTAAGAAGCTTATTCCTGAGTTGCATTTATTATTTGTAAAAAAAAAAAAAAAAAAAAAACACACACACAAAAAAAAACACTAATCTGGTTGTCAACCTTTTTTATATGATATGCCCTCTTTTGTGAAGCACATTTATGAAGGCCTGTTTTTTTCTGGCGTACTATGACAATTATACTTGATTCCAAACTTTTTTATTAACAGAAGTAGACACTGTTTACATAATAAAACATTTAATAATTAATTAATTTTGTGATTTCAGGAGTTTCAAGACTCTAATTATGGATGTTCCTTAATAAACAAGAAAGATCTTGAGGAGAAACAGAAAAAAAAGTTTTTTTGTCCCCTTAGTTTGCTGAGGACCCCAGTGGGCCCATCCTGGTGGGTGAGAACCAAACTAAAACGACTTTAAATTGTAATAGTTTTAACTTTTATTTAGACCTTTCATCCGGGCAAACTTACATACATGATACAACAAAACTTAAAGCTATCCCAGCTGAAAAAAAAAGAAGAAGAAGAAGAAGAAGAAAAAAACAGACTAAACCAGAATTAACTGCTGTGTTGTGTTTTTGGCACAACAGAAAAACTGTATGACTTTTAGGAAAAGCCAGCAAAAGCAATATGATATTACATTTATTTAAATCTTCCACCAAGTTTTGCCCACTGAGCTACTGTTTTGTTACAAGTTTGCATTTGTGGCTATTGCATAGGTTCGTCCATCTGTTTAGCCATATAATTATTTATTTATTTTTAATACATTTCACTAGCAGTGCAAAACAGTAAAAGTAAAACAAGTAAACAATCTGGTTTATTATTACTGATGAAGAGTGGTCACTGAATCGCCGATCTGTTCAGGCGGACTTTAGGACCCAGACTATGGCTAAACAGAATACAATCACATGACCGTCATGTTCAAAGAGAAGAAACGCTGCAGATCTATTGAACAGAGAAAGTGGACCGCTTTATGCAAATTGACATAACCGAAAAGTTTGATCAGTTGTAATATTATTTCCTGAAACGTTACAATCACGCGCTGCTATCATAATGTCAAACGGAAGAGCGTTACTGCGTCTTATCCGTTTGATGTAGAGATGAGGTCACAAATTACTTTCGTTTTATTAAGTCTCTGCTTGTTGCCAATAGTTTTTGTGTTGGTAAGTACCTGATTCACGACTTTCACCTCTACACATTGTGTTTAATTAGCTTTACCAACCCAACACTGTATTTATATACTTGGGTTCCCATGGTCATAGAAAATCTGAAATATCAGTGAAATTTTAAAATTGTGACTTTAAGCCTGGTAAAATAATTATATAGTGAATTTGGATTTTTTTTTAATTATTATTATTTTGTATCATGCTGATTGTAAATACAGTCTCTATCAAAATGAGAATAGTTTAATGGAATAGTTTGTGTATTCGTTTGCACATTTTTGACTACGTGCCATTTCTGTTTTAAGGCAGATTCACGCTCATTTTCCATCGACTACAAGAACAACTGCTTCCAGAAGGATGGAAAACCATTTCAGTACATCTCAGGAAGCATCCATTACTCCCGCATTCCTCGGGAATATTGGAAAGACAGGCTGCTCAAGATGTACATGACTGGACTGAATGCTATTCAGGTGTACGTGGAACCGAGAAACAGTGCAACCCTGTGTACACACTTATGTTATACATCTTGCCAAAAATATTTTGTCTGTTTTAATGCAGGTATGTGCCATGGAACTTCCATGAGACTGTGCAGGGGGTGTTCAACTTTGCAGGAGACCGAGATCTTGAGTACTTCTTGAACCTGGCCAATCAGACAGGCCTGTTAGTCATCCTGCGTCCAGGGCCGTACATCTGTGCAGAATGGGAAATGGTGACTGTTACTTACTAATGTTGCTAAATTTGAATGTCTTTGCAATGTGGTATTTTACAATAAGCCAATGGGTGTTATGTATCGCTGCATGTGATTCTGAGAATTTTACTTTTCAGGAAGTGTGTTTTTAAAGGAATAGTTCACCCAAAATGTTTAATTGTCTTGTGATCACCCTTATAGCATTCTAAACCTATTTGACCTTCTTTCTCCCATAGAACACCAAATAAGCTCTTTAGTAGAATGTTCATGCTGCTCTTTTCCAAACAATCTAAATCAGCGATGACTCCATAAGTAGCATAGTTTATATGACGCGTCTCCTTAAGTCATACAGTAGGGTTGTGTTAGGAAATACCTAAAATTAAGTGAATAAATCAGGAAAAAGTTTGATTAGAAAAGAATTAGAGATATAAGAAAATATCTTATTGCTTAAAGGCTGTAATACACACACTTAAATAAATTTTAAAATCTGAACAGATTTCAAAAACACTATAGACATCATATACTTGTTGACTATGGTTACACAGGGAAAAACTGTGCATCAACTGTCTGATCCATAGTCTGATCACGTCTTTGCATTGACTTTGTATGTAATCTACTTGCGCAAATCGTTGAACGTTCGCGTTTGAAAATTATGACATCGAGCACAACATTTACAACACATCTGTTAAATCCATGATTTATCTTTCTGTCTGATTGATGGCCGTCAGCGGTTGGGTAGAAGACAACAAATCCCATCATCCCACGCTCCTTCTTGGTGTCATCAAACCACGCGATTGTTATTGTTTTGGTAGTGCGCATTCTTGTAGCAGGTCCTACAACCTGTACCTTTAATTACTATTTTTGTTTGAAGACTACATATAAAATTGCTACCAAAATAAATGTTGTTAACTGCAGATTGACTAAAAGTTGACAAAAATACATTGACTTTTCGTCGACTAAAACTTTGAAAGACTCAAATGACTAAAATGTGACTGAGAATAAGCATTTTCATACCAAGATAAAGACTAAGATGAAATCCAAAATTCTTGTCAAAATTGACAGTGCATACATTCTCTTAAATAAATACAAAAAAAGAAAAGAAAAAAAAAACGCATGCATGAGTAAATTTTATTTATTGAAAATGTTTTATATTTTTGAATGAGAATTTGATTCATGATGCTATTAAGAATTAGTTCTGGTTACAGCACAAAAGACAGCCTTGTGATTGTTATTTCGTGAATAAATTGTGGGTTCTTTTCTGTCCGATAGGGTGGTTTGCCTGCCTGGTTGCTACAAAAGCCGAACATTATCCTTCGTTCTGCTGACACAGGTAACGTCTGCAGGAGACATGACTTCACATAGGCCAGATCTGTCTTTAATGGTAGTGTTTGTCTGTTTCAGAGTACTTGAAGCCAGCAAGTGACTGGTTGGCTGTGCTGCTCACTAAGATGAAGCCCTGGCTTTATCAGAATGGAGGAAATATTATCAGTGTGCAGGTACAATATAGTGCTAAGTTAACATATAGTAAGTATACAAGCATTACCAGACACATCTGTCCAATGCAGCGTCCTCAGATGAGCGGGTCAGTCCCCCTAGTTGAACCCGATATGACGTTCTCAAGGACACAATGTTGACAGCTGGGTTAGAACCTACAATTGGTTTGTTACCAGCCGAGATATTTAACCACTATGCTGCTCCACCCAGAGAAAAATGTAAAATAATATTTACTGAGTATGCAATAATAACAAAGAACTTATTACAGTGACTGATGCTCATGTTTTGTAGGACCGAGAGCCCATACATAGTAATTATGTTTGGCGTTATTATGTAAACAGTGCTTTACAGTATATAGACAAGTATGGCTCTTCGGGTGTGAATATTTTATGCTTTTTATCAGGTGGAGAATGAATATGGCAGCTACTTCGCCTGTGATTACAACTACATGCGGCATCTTCACACTCTGTTCCGTTTGTTCCTGGGGGAGGACGTCATCCTCTTTACTACGGATGGGAATACGGATAAAGAGATGATCTGTGGCACACTTGAGGGCTTGTACGCCACTATAGACTTTGGCACAGGTAAGGTCAACTGAGGTCACTTGTGTCTGACCTGTGCAGTCTTTTTAAGAAATTTTAACTACATTTTTAGTCCATGTATGCATATCCAGTGTTCAAAATTTCATTATTTTCCCCTTCAGACACCAACATTAGTGCTGCCTTCATTCGACAAAGAAGGTTTGAGCCTAAAGGCCCACTGGTAAGTAAGATGTTTGAGAGAGCATTCATGTTGTGATTGTTTGTCTCTCTATTTATCAAGCTGTAGGATTTCCAGTAATTGATGTGTCATGATTTCAGGTGAATTCGGAGTTCTATACAGGCTGGTTGGATCACTGGGGTGATAAACATGCTTCTGTGGACACCGTCAAAGTGAGCAAAATGCTGGGAGAGATTTTGTCCATGGGTGCCAGTGTGAACATGTAAGTAATGCTTTATATAGGATAATGAGTTTAAAGCAATTTGATTCTTTAGATGTTATCAATTAAAAATAACTCGTTTTCATAATAAAACTTGGCTGTACCTCTGATAATCCAACTCAGATAAAGAGTTTTCTTCTAATCACAGGTACATGTTTGAGGGAGGAACAAACTTTGGTTACTGGAATGGTAAATCTACTATCTCAGTATACTGTTCCCTTAACAATATGTGGTAATGCAGTCATCTTAATGTGTGAATGTTATCGTTCATAGGAGCGGATCATGATACCAGGTTTCGGTCTGTGGTGACAAGTTATGATTACGATGCACCTTTATCAGAAGCAGGAGACCCCACTGACAAACTGCTTGCCATCAGAGATGTCATTAGGAAAGTAAGAACATACATTTATTAACACTGAATGCACATGTATGACAGTATCCAATTTACACTTGGCATTGCTGGATATATGACTGAATTACTAATCAGAAGTTTGTGTTTTCTTATGCGTTTCTTATACTAAGAATTTTTTTTTAATCAGTGAAAACAGTAATTTTGTGTAATATTATCATTTAAAATACCTGCTGTCTATTTAAATATATTTTAAAATGTAGTTATTGTTTTTACTGTGATGCAGTATCATGTAATCATTCAGAAATTATAGTAATATTCTGCTTTGGTGCTCGAGAAACATTTCATATTATCAATGTTGAAAACAGTTGTGCTACTTGATAATGTTGTGGAAACCTTTTTCAGATTTTTTTGATTAATAGAAAGTTCAAAGAACAGCCTTTTTTAAATATAAATATTTTATAAATTTATAAATTAATGTTCACTTTTGATCAATTTAATAAACCCTTTCCGAATAAAAGTATTAATTTCTTCTAAAACAAGTGATATTTAAATCTCTGAACGGTGGTGTATTACTTTGTGATAGAAAGGACTCTTGTATGTTATTCAGATGTAAGACTGAAGCAGGAGAAAAGGATGATGCAGTTTTTGATGGACATTAAAACTAACATTACTATTTACTCTTGATATCGATAATCCACTTTAGACATTCTACTAACTAGAAGTAACTATTGAACTACATGTCAACTAACTTTAATTTCCAACAACAGTAAATGTCCTTCCACAGATACTTTTAGTGAGTAGTATGTCTGTTGAGGGACCATCAAAATGAAGTGTATACTAATACTCTAAAGCCCGGTAGTTGACATGTAGCTGCAAAGTTGCTTCTAGATAGTGGACTCCAAAAAAAGAAAGTGTTATTGTTATATACAGTTTTGTTCATAATGCTCAACCGCTAGGTGACCAGCTAGTATTTGTAACCAGCATCTACTGAATACTAAAACAGACATCCATTCTATTGTATTAATAATATGTGTTTGTTTCCAGTTCCGAGACATTCCAGTTGGTCCCATGCCACCAGCCACCCCAAAGTTCGCTTATGGCTTTGTTACACTTGAGAAGGTGGGGATATTTCACATAGCAAAACCTTCTTTATTTCCAAGATTTCATGGCCATACCACCCTGCTTGCTCTGTTCCCATTTTCTTTCATAGGTTGGCAACATTAGCAGCTTGTTGGATACGCTGTCACCCCAAGGTCCAGTACGATCTCAATATCCTATGACGTTTGAAGAGATTAAACGGGTATGATATTTAAAAGAACCTAATACGGTCCATAAACACTATTATAGCAAATTCATAATTTGTGTTTAGCCAACCAATAAAGGCCAGTGTTGTATTTCCACATAAATGGCTGTGGATGTGTATATATGGTTTGGGCTTTGGAGGCTGGTCTTGGTTAAGTGTAAAAGCTGGTCTGAGCTTGTGTTATGTCAACTGTGTGCAGTACTATGGCTTCATGCTTTACCGAACGACACTGCCACAGAATGTTCCCGAGCCGACCCCTCTCATCTCGCCCCTCAATGGCATCCATGACCGTGCATACGTCTCTGTGAATGGGGTGAGCAGACCACTTGTTTGGGTCACGCTAACACAATGTTTTGTTCTCACCATGGTTAGTCAGACATTATAACAGTGCGTAGTACTACAGTGTCCCACTGCTCAGTTATTTTTGTTCAAACAATCATTTTGAAAATATGTTTAAAATGAGGATGTGATGAAGACCTATCAGGAAAAGGAATTGTAGAGTATAAAATACATAAAGACGTGTCCGTAAAGACGTACATAATGTGATGAAGATGAGGCAGTGAAAAAAAAAAAAAAATATATATATATCTACTAGGTGCATTCCAGTTAAACAAAAGTGCTCTGAAAAGTGGACTTCACGGGGAATTCATAGGGATCTCTGCCATATTAGGTGCCATTGAAGTCTGAAGGAAACATATGTTCAGTTTAAAAGGCACTGCAAACAGCATAGCGAATAACAGAACATCGGTTTCATCATTCGTTCAATCTCCATCAATACCTAGTTCAGCCACTCAGTGTTTAAATCTTACATACAGCACTTTCAACTATCATGTCTTCATATCTCATACTCTTATAATGTGCACAACTGACATTTTATGATTGTTGATGCTAATGTTCCAAATGAGTGCATTATCAAGTGCACTTCAACTGACATCCTATGCTCGGGGAGCAGTGAACACTACATTGGGACCCTAACGATTGGAACACAGCTTTTGAGTGAATCCTCAAGACCAAATTAAAAATGATCTTTACAAAACCAAATTGCTGATCACTTCAGTTTACATAATTGAATGGAGAAAGATTAACCAATAGGCTGACTTAGTTCTATTCATGTTTAAATATTTATTTAGGGCCTACACTTAAAACTCATCCTAACCATGGTTTTGTTTGAAAGGCAGATGTTTGCCAGAAAAGATGGTTTAGATTGAAACTTGTCTGTGAGCAGGTATACCAGGGGCTTATGGAGAGGGACACTGCACTGGTGATGAATGTTACAGGACAACAAGGGGATCAGTTGGACATACTTGTGGAAAACATGGGCAGGGTTAATTTTGGCAGTTATATCAATGATAATAAGGCAAGTTAACAAAATACGGCATTGTTCAAGATTTGCTAATATTCCCTAAACCAACTGATAAAATATAATTGATAAACTATATAAAACCCCTTTTTTAGGGTCTCTTGGGTAACCTAATTTTGGGCAATGATGTGCTCACTGATTGGTCAATCTATCCACTGGACATTGACACTGCTGTGGCCAATGGATGGCTGCAGGCGGCTCACTCAGGGTCAGCGATGGAAGCAGGAGACGGACCAATGATCTACTCAGGAACCTTGAAATCTACAGGCCTCGCATGGGACACTTTTGTAAAACTTAATGGATGGACTAAGGTAAGGCGTAATCTTTTGTATTATGAAGAATATCTAGTATTTGTTATCTTGAGCAACAATGTGGCAGTTTTGTGTAATTCTGTTTTTCTCTTTTAGGGTCAGGTGTGGGTAAATGGGGTGAACCTGGGAAGGTATTGGCCCCAGAAAGGCCCCCAACAGACGCTTTATGTCCCCGGACCTTTTCTTAGTGCCACTCAGCCAAACAACATCACAGTGCTGGAGCTAGAAAGAGCTCCTTCGCACAGAAGAATCCTGTTTATGGACCGGCCTCAGCTGAACAAGACTGGACAGAAGACATGATCATAGACTCAAAACAGTGAGAACCAGTTTCAGAATAGCTCCATCATCTCTTCTCAAATCTATCAAGTATAACAGAGAAATACAGCCATTATAATTCATAACTCTGTAATATTTTGCCACATTTGCCCAAGTTATTGGTCAGTTTATTTCTTTAGAACTGGTAAAAATGCTCATGTTTTTCCAGACCAAAGTGATGAGGTTAATTTTAGTGCTCTGACAAATCTAATAAACCAAGACCTTGATGTGCATTAAAGTTTATCTGCTTTAAAAGAAGATTATTTAAATCTCAGTGTCATAACTCCATATTCAATGGGTATAATATAAATGCATCTAGTCTCTTGGAAATAAATTACTTATAACTTAATGAATAACAGATTTAAAAAAAAAAAAAAAAAAAAAGTGATCCTTTTCTTAATTTCAGTGACTGTAGTATTCTGTGCTGTCAATCATACACCTTTTTTTTCTTTATCACAAATCATGCTAGTTTAGAAACAGTATTACACCAAAAGAATCATATCAGTGATGATTTCAACTGTACTTGTACAGTCTAAACCTGAAACAGCCGCCAAACAATGTGAAAGAATAAACTTCAACAACATTTTTACCTTACACTGTAAAACATAAAACGTGTCATGATTTTACTTTACAGTTCTGAATTAACTAGGACTTTTAGTGAGCTATTATCTCATGAAGATATAGAGTTTTTTTTTTTATCCCAGTGGTTGGCCTGTCTCCTGATGGAGTTGAAAAGTAATACAATATTTCAGAAAGAGATTTCTGTGAATCAATCTTATAAATCCTTCTTTTCTCTGATGTCAGGTAATTTATCATGGTCTTGTTATTTCCAAAGATAACTGTGAAATCCTTGATATGTTTCTTGTCAATCCAGTCAAGTCCCAGATCATGTCAAATGAAATATGGCACCACACCTTCACGTCCTCTAATGCTGTGTGGTGAGAGGTGAGAGGTCATGGCCGGGCGGCTGCATTGGCTTTGCGGTGGGCTTGGACACAGCGAGGAGAACAGAAAGAGTAGTCCAGATATTCAAAAGGAATCTTCCCCAGTAATGACTCTCCACACTGAAAGCATCTCCTTTAAAAACATTTTTATACTAGTTATTACAAAACTTATTTTTGGATTATTTTAATGATGAATTGCATAAAAGACAGATTTTTCTCCAAAGATATATTATTAGATAATAAAAGGTAATACCTGATGGTGGTGAGTGTTACTCCAGTCGTGGCCATATGTTCAGCCAATCTCCTCTCCGCAGCCAGAGCTCGCTGTGTGACATCAGAAGTATGACATAATCGGCCATCCACATAAGAAGTACAGTAAGAGGAAGAAATTAGGTAGTCACCTTCTCTCTGTCACTAAGAGCTGTGAACCTCCTCTTTTCCTCCTCTTCTTGCTGCTTCTTGAGTTGCTCTTCTTTTTGCTCTTTCTCTCTCTGTTTCCGTGCTGCTTTTTGAGCTTTCTTCTTCTCTGCCTTTTTGGACTCAATTTCTTCAGTCAGCGGCCCAGGCACCTTAAACGTATTAAAGCAAAGAAAATACAGGAATAAGTGACAGATTTATTACTTTGGCTTGCAAAGACAAGGCACCTGTACATACAAAAAGTACAAAATGTTAAATGTTATGTTACAGTAGTAGTTTAAATGTTATGAAAAATATATATACAATAATAACATGCCATACATAAATTATTAAAGCTTTGTATCAAGTGCAGCTCACAGACCACTAGTTTTATCTTCATTATCTAATTATTTTCTCCAAGTAAAAACTATTTAAAAATGTCTTAATTTATTAAAATCTAATTTGTTTTTAGATGGAAAATTAATATCATTTTTATTTGTGGTCTCCAAGCAAATTAATATATTGTTTCTATTTGTGGTGTTGCATGTCATCATAAGATAGATTTGTCTACCTGTGCTTTAGTGTAGTCATACTTCTGAGGGTGTTCAGCCATGTATTTTCGAAATGTGTTGCGGGTATCTTTTTCAGCAGCCACGCCATATGGAGTCTGTCCTTTCTTATCCCTAAAAAAGACATTGAGCGTTATTTAGAACCGATCAACCCATGAAAACCTGCTACTGCTAATTGATTATTAGAATGATTCTGTATGTGCATACTTGCTAGCTGGATCACTTCCTTCATCCATTAACAGTCTGATGACTGATTTCTGTCCAGCTGCCGATGCCACGTGCAGTAAAGTAAAGCCTGCCGAGTCTATGGGCTTGTTGAGAAGACATGAAACCCTTGAGGTAGGATTCTCTTTGGCGTTCCTCTCTTCTCCATCCTTTTCCTCTTCCTGGTCCTCTGGTAGTTGCAGGAGGGTGCGTAATGATTGGATATCCCCCATTTTACAAGCAGTGTAGAGAGCGTCCCTCAAACTATATTCCCAAGAGTCATCCACTTCTAAAAATAGGTAGTTTTTTTTTTAAATAACTGGTATTTGAATATATTTTAAAGTGTAACTTGTTACTTAGGGGTCAAAGTATCTTCAGTATCACATGATCTTTCAGAAATTATTCTAATATACAGATTTGGTGCTCATGAAACATGTTAGAATATTATTAACACTGAGAAATACAACACATTTTCCCACGTCATTTGATTGATTTAATGCATCCTTTCTGAATAAAAATAATAATTCCTTTCTTAAAAGAAAAAAAAAAAAACTTCTGATATTTTGTTAGTGCGCATGACCCTCCAGAATTATTTGGACCGTGTTGCTATTGCAGGCTTTCCAGCAAACTGTGAGTTGACTGTTGGCTCAGCATTGGTGTTTTACCTTCTTCTGGCTGATGTTTTCTGCCTTTCGGTTTCCTCCTGCTCTTTGACTTTCTCTGCGTCTCTTTAGATTCATCTTCACCTTCCAGTTCACCTTCTTCCAGTATTTTATCATCCGCCTTTTCTTCAGTTATTTCTCTGTTGCTAGAGTCTGAAAATCAAGATGTTAATTGAATAATCTCCTCTATCTTTACTAAAAGCATTTGACTTTTCTTCTGTATAGGTCTTTACCTTCTCTCTTCTCTTTCCGTTTCCTCCGTTTCTTCTTATTCAGCTGGACCTCATGTTCTCTGAGCTCCAGAGTGCTAAGTGTCTCCTCGACGGTCTCTAACATTCCCGAGTCTTCCTCCCCTGAACTTTCCTCTTTTCCCTCTTCTCCCTCTGTAGGCACTGACCACAAAACAGCCCTTTACTAAGTATATTTTCAGAAACACAGTATGTTATACACAGTCAGGGTTCAGACGCACCATTGATGTTTGGGACTGGATGACTAACAGGTTTAGGAGTTTTCTTCTTCCACACTCTCTTCGAAGGACTGAAAATACTGGAGATTTCAGTGTCCTTTTCTGAAATGTAACAGACAACCATATTAAAAGGAAAGAAATGAACATATAAAACACATATATGACATGGTAGCAAATCTCAACTTACGATAAATGTGTAGAGTTGAAAGGAGATCAAAAACTCGCTGTATTTCTCTAAATGTTGCTCTACGGGTGGCAAATGGAAGTTCCCGGACTCTCTGATCTTTTTTGTCCAGTGGTGCTCCACGACCAAGAAATATGGTCTTATTGTAACTCGGTGCTCGCAGGAAGATGGCACTTGCCTCCTTCAAATACTCAGCCCAGCTTTCTAGGATATCGTGAACATCCTGGTTAAAAAAAGGGCGTTAACATCAATAACAATTCCAAACATATGAATTCTATGCAAGTTAGTATTATTCAAGTTTATATATAAAACAAAGGGTTGAAATTGACCTTGTGCAGTGCTGCCTCGTTGTAACGTCTGAGGGCCGCCCCTGCTGATTTAGGAGCGTGGCTGCGGTTCTGAGAGTCCCTCAGTCCCTGTGCGGTCCCTCGCTTCGCTCTCACCGTGTACCGATGAAACGTCTTATGCTGCACAATCTCTTTTCTATGTGTTAGATCAATCAATTAGGGAATAGCATTTACTTAACTAATTATTAAGCCATTAATTAAAATGTTTGTGTTAATAGAAAACCTTATGAACTTTTCACTGACCCCTTAAAAACCGCTCCAGCAAAGTGTCCACCGCCAGTCATCAGAATGACCCAAATAGTGTTGTTTGATATTTTCAGTAAAGAGGAAACCAAGTCGTCTTCATTTTCCTGAGTCTTAATATGGGAATAGATTCAGATGAGACTGAAAGAAGAAAGTGCTGCAGGCATGACTCCTAAAACCTGGAAATGACTTATAACTTTTGAACTTCTAGTTCTATCGTCCTAAATTTAATGGGACCTAAAGTCAGTGTTTTTGTTTAACTGCCTTAGATGAGGTCTGTATGCTTAACACAGGCTCAAGATGTTTTCCCATCTTTTTCTATGATGCTCAATTGTGGTTTTTGAAGCTTTTTCGTGTCTTGAAAAAGGTGGTTGCTAACAAGTAGCTAAATAGGACTAAAGAGGCATTAAATATCACAACAAACAGGAAAACCCAGCTTAAGGTCCTATTCTGGTCCTGTACGAAACAGTTTCGGAAACAGTAAACCGTCTCTGAAAATAATCTGTTGAGTGGGGATTCTTCTTAGCCAGAACTCTTATCATTTAGGCACAGACTAACAAATCTTAGAAATGATGGATCGATTTACTCACTTTCTTTTTTTGCAGAACACAGCGATACAATGACAGGTACTGTCCCTGCATGTTTTGAAAGACTACTTTGGTAGAAAGTCGACGTGTGGACTGATCTGTGTCCAGAGCACTGTCTGTCTCTTCAGGGCCCACTTCATCATCCTCACTGTCTGAGTCTGAACCCGAAATGCTTGAAATATCACCTGTTAACAGGAAGGCAGACAGGAAGATTACGCATTTTGCAAAATTACACTCATGCAAACTGGATGGCATAAAACAGTTCATATGTGCATACAGGACTCTACCTGTGCCAGTCTTCTTCTCAAACTCCTCCACTGTGACCACTGATATTCCTTCCAGCCGCTGCTTTAGGTTGAAGCGGTGCCAGTCAAGTTTGTAATGCTCCATCTGATAAAAGAATGGGACAGCATTAACATACATATTCAATGTCTTTTATCCCTCACACAAAGCTATAACATGACTTCAGAAAACTAGCACAGTAGTAGTAGTTTGGCATTTCCCAGGTCATTCCAAACTTGTAAAAGAAAACAAATATAATGATCTTTGTGATTAAAGGTGCATCTCAGATTAGAATATCATGGAAAAAGGTCTTTATTTTTTGTAATTTAATTCAAAAACGCAAACTTTCTTATATTCTAGATTCATAGGACACAAACTGTAAAATATTTCGAGAGTTTTTTTTGTTTTAATTCTGATCATTGCGACTTACAGCTTAGGAAAAAATGTAATTCAGTATCTAAAAAAATTTTGAGTATAAATACTAGGTACCTCTTGGGCTAGTTTATAACATGCAACCACAATTATGTGAAAGACTACTGACTTGACAGTTGTCCAGAAGACTATCATCAACACCCTCCGCAAGGAGGATAAGACACAGAAGGTCATTGCTGAAAGGGCTGGCTATTCACAGAGTGCTGTATCAAAACATATTCATAGAAAGTTGACTGGAAGGGAAAAGTGTGGTAGGAAAAGTGCACAAGCAGTAGTGATAACAACTGCCTTGGGAAGATTGTTAGGAAAAGCTGATTCAAGAACTTGGGAGAGCTTCACAAGGAGTGGACTGAAGCTGGAGTCAGTGCATCAAGAGTCAGACGTCTGCAAGAGAAGGGCTACAGCTGTCACATTACTAGAACCAAGCCACTCCTGAACCAGAAAAAAAAAAAAAGAACATCCGAAGCATTTCACCTGGGGTAAGGAGAAAAAGAACTGAACTGTTGCTCAGTGGTCCACAGTCCTCTTTTCAGATGAAAGTAAATATAGCATTTCATCTGGAAATCAAGGTCTGGAGTCTGGAGGAAGACTGGAGAGACACAGAATCCACAGTCCAGTGTGACGTTTCTACAGTCAGTAATGATTTGGGTGTTGTGACGTCTGCTGGTGTTGCTCCATTGTGTTTTATCAAGTTCAAAGTCAATGCAGCCATCTACCAGGAGATTTTGGAGCACTATATGCTTCCATCTGCTGACAATCTTTATGGAGATGCTGATTTCATTTTGCAGCAGGACTTTAGCACCTGCCCCCAGAGCTTTCCAGGTGGTTTGCAGACCATGATGTTACTGTGCTTGATTGGCTAGCCAACTCACCTCACCTGAACCTCACAGAGAATCTATGGGGTATTGTGAAGAGGAAGATAAGTAACAGCTGACAAACAATACAGAGGAGCTGAAGGCCGCTATTAAAGCAACCTGGGCTTCAATAACACCTCAGCAGTGTCACAGGCTGATCTCCTCCATGCCACGCCACACTGAAGCATTAATTTATGCAAAATGAGCCCCAACCAAGTACTGAGTGCATAATTAAAACAGCTTTGTGGACATCTTGAACATTTCTGTTTTGTAAATCTTTTTGATTGATCTCTGAGAAAATGTTCACATTTTTTGAGATATGGAATTTTTTTTATTTTCCTAAACTGTAATTCATAACCAACAGAATTAAAAAAAAACACTTGAAATATTTCAGTTTGTGTGCAATGAATCTAGAATATAGATTTTTTAATTAAATGACAAAAAATAAAATAACTTTTCCATAATATTCTAATGTTATAGATCAGATTATAGGTCAGCGTATTATACCCTTTTTTCTTTCAGTCATTTTGTTTACTTTAAAATACATTCTTAATTTAAATCTTTACTTTGTATTATTATTAGATTAATTAATGGAGAAAAATGCGTACTGGGCAAAGCTGTGGAAGAAGTGCTCAGACATTAGCACACTTGTAAGCAGGTTTATACAAGAAACTAACTGAACTGCAGACATTTAACACATGGGGTTAAAGGTTTTACTACAATTGATCTTATCAGCACTGTAATCATTTACTCATACCTGCTCCTCTCGACTGTCAAAAGGACACTGACAGGTCAAGCAGAACATCCTATCAGACACCTCGCCGGCGGACGAGGTCTTCATCGAGCCAACATCTGTCAGGGTTAGAGAGTGTGTTTTAAACACTGATCAGCAGCCGTGTGCGATCTCATGACAGTAGTCAGTCTGGCTCTCTTACCCTCACTGGACGCGATAGCAGAGGGCTGGGGAGGTTCAGGATGACCCATCAGTCCAGACACCTCTCTGAGCCCAGCGGTCACCGTCTCATCCGCACACAGCGAGAACACACAGCGCTGCTCCGGACATGCCATGATGACTCCGTCGATAAAGCAGCGCTATCACCTAAATACAGCGAGAGAAGAGCGGCACGTGGGAAGTTTTACACACTGAAGAACAAAAATGTGAACTTTACACGAATAAACACAAAACAAATCAGTGTTGGGACTTCCGATAAACCCGGAGCGATGTCCACATTCTTCTCAATCTGACAACTGCTTCCCTTCTAGAGTAACGCCTGATTCAGCACTTGCATTTCACATATACAATGCTGTGCTGACGCTACAATTCAGCTCACTTAACTATTTGTGATCACCGTTACTGTATATATTTACCTTCTTGGCAAAATCATCGGTGTCTTATAGTTTGAATTTATACGTTCAGTCCGCGTAAACTGAAACGAATCGTATTATACTAAACACGTGCTTGTGCTCTACGGTGGCCGACGAGTGTCAGATTACTGCAGCGCGATTTTGTACCCGAGACTCTTGATCCCAAAGACTTCCAAATATGATGACGTATCCTTGTAATTGTATCCCTTTTTCTTAAAATATTTTTTTATGTAAATAACTAAGAGATAAACTGTGTTTATTTTAAAGACAGAATTCATTTTCAGTTGTACTAAAGCCATGAATATGGTTCTTCACGCTCCCAAATATACCTTCCCAAAGTTTTACAGAAGAAAGAAGAAAATACATAACACCATGAGTGTGAGTAAATGATGACACATTTAGGCAATTTATTTATTTTCATAATGCCTTTAATATATATATACTTTTTTTTTTTTTTTACATTATCTTCAAATTTCACCCGCAGGAGTGCCTTCAGGTTAAAGTTTGAAAACTTAAACACATCTGTTTGAGTTTATCATTGCCAGGGGTCAATCTTTTGAATCTTTACACTTTATTCGGTATAGTGACTACCAATGAACATTTCAATTGTTCGATCAAAATAAATAAATAATTCACCATATTTTCCATGTTTATTGCAGCTTGGTTGTACTAGACATAAAAAAAAAATTAAAGTAGCACTTTTTTGATGTTGTGATCACTTCCGTGTTCCTCTTTTTCTCACTGGCTTTTCTGTAGACTTACTCTGGCTGGAAGAGTCTGGTTGAACTGGATTCTCACCCTGTAAAACTGCAGATTGAGACCAGTTGAATATCAAACATTCTGCATCAGTAGACTTTAAACTCTAGCTAGAGGTTACTGCTGTAGCTGTACCTTCCTCTGAGTTCGCAGAAGCATCCAGCAGTGCTTTCCTCAGCTGCTCACGTTTGAGCTTCAGATGACACTCCTGCTCCAGCAGGCTGCTTTCCTCCTCCTGCAAACTTCTCAGAAGAGCTTGCTTCGACTCTATGGTACTGTAACAAAATAACGTTGAAAATTTCTTGCTGTAATTATGAAACAAAAATAATTATAACAAACTCCCAGTTTAATATCTAAAAATCTAAATCCAAGTTATCTGGATAGTCATACCTAGATCGAGTTAATTCTTCCAGCTGATTGGCAAGGCTTTTCTTCTCCTGCATCTGAGTGTCCAGCTCAAGCAATGCATTCCACAGGCCTTCGTCCATCTGGACCATCATCATCATCCTCCGGTCCATCTCCTCTCTGCTACAATGATATTATTAGAAGCTGCCATCTGCAATAGAAAGGCCACCTACAACCCTGATGTAGCTAAATAATAACAATTCTTAATAAATTACATTATTATAAGTTGTTTTGTAGACTACAGTATTATATATATATATATATATATATATATATATATATATATGTGTGTGTGTGTGTGTGTGTGTGCGCGTTTATTTTAATTCCTGAGGTAAAATCATGGCATCCAATGATTTCCCTACTGCGTTTGCGTCATAAGTAACTCAAACATGCTGAATCTTCAATTCAGACAGATAATAATGGTATAGTATTAATTACCATTTGTTAACGTCTTGGTTTACTTGCTCCACCTCGTCTTTAGTAAGCTGTAGTTCAGTTTTGGCATCCTTGAGTTGTTTTAACAAATCCTGACGGTGAAAATACAACGCGTGCGTCAGTCGAACTCATATGAAGTTTAACATTCGTACAGGTTGTTTGTCATATGTGTTTATAAGCTCGCACACGTGGCCGCGAGTCTCACCTGGATTTCTTTATCGTCCTGGAAGGTGATGTTTAAAGAGTTTTGTGGGGTCTCCATTACGGCAAAGCAAAACGATTTCTCGTAACCAGACGGACTTATCTGTTTGATTACCAAAAGACACATCTAAATTACGTCGCACAAACTGCAACTCATTAAATGCCCGATCAGTCTAATTGGATGACGTTCAAACTAAGCGGCTTGGAATTAACGTTACTATAAACACAAAATGACTCCACATAGTTTTATTTTATATTGGATTCTACATATTTTCTGTTGAATTAAAACTAAACATGATTTAATTTACCAGACTGTTACAAGTCAATAACGATAAGAATGATAGCAATGAGGAAAACATGCAAACATGAGCAATAATTTCTAAATCCACTTCTAACTGTATAGAATGCACACTGGTCTTTTATCATTTCCGCCTGAAACAGCTAATTTCAGAGCCCGGATAGCTCAGTCGGTAGAGCATCAGACTTTTAATCTGAGGGTCCAGGGTTCAAGTCCCTGTTCGGGCGAAAAAGTTTTATGAACTAAATAAGAACACCGACTTTGCACAATGAAAATAGTAGTTAAAAGTGTGCAAGTGCATGTGGCAATTAAAAACAGCGTAAAGAAGAAAAACATTTGGTTGGCCACTGAGAATACACATTATGTAACAGGAAGCTGGTGAAGAGCCCTTAAAAGGCAGGCAGCATGAATTTAGACAGCATATCTCAGTGCACTCATGGAGTACACACTTGCTATCATACTGCTCTTCTTCTTAGCAGGACCATGTTTGTCTCTGCCTGGACAGGTAACTGCATATCAATAAATATATATATAGTTTTTTTTTTTTTTTTTATCAATCAAAACCACCTATTTTGATTGCATTTTCTTGCAGATTTCCTCTCGGTCAAATTTTGGAGCAAGACGACAAAGGAGAACCTACTCTGGTAAAGTGTGTTGTATTAATTGACATTATTCATCGAAATGTAATTATATTTAACAGTTTTATAACTTTCTCCAGATGATATAGAAGAAAACACTCCGATTGCAATGGAAAGGATCATAGACGTAAATGACTATCAAGGTAAAGCTTTGCACAAGCCTGTAAAGATGTAAATGTTTTAACCTCTATATCTTATTGTAATATCCATAAAGTCTAAAGCTTCTAAAAAGGAGTTTTCACAGTGTTTCCGTAGAACAACAATCTTATTAGTATCAATTAAGAACTCTTTTTAAAGAACATTTTGTGCAATGGAAAGTTTCCATGGATGTTAAAAAGTTTTCATGGGACCACAGATGCCAGTTAAGAACCATCATTCTCTTGCAGGTGTCATTTCTGTGGATGGCACAAACCTCAGAGAAGGAGATATAGCCGTGTCCAGCAGGAGTCACAAGAACTGTTTCGCCAGAAGCTGCCTGTGGACCAAATCTATAGATGGAAAAGTGTACATTGCATACTCAGTGTCTCATGCATATAGTAAGCAGGACATTGCAAACACATTGATTTTTCATAAACAGTGCCACAGTAACTAAATCTTTTTATTTGGTTTTGATTGTTCTTCTGCACAGGCGAGGAAGAAGTGGAGAACATTAAGAAAGGCATGAAGCTCATTGAACATGACACTTGTGTGCGATTCGTGCCCAGAACTCACCAGAGGGACTACCTGGATATTCAGCCCAAAACAGGGTACTGACATGAGATTACTCTTCAACGGCTTCATTACTTGAGCATTCTGAGTGTACAGTATCTCCTCATTTTTGATCACTGATACTGTAGGTGCTGGTCATATCTGGGAGCACGTGGTGGTAGACAAACCATTTCTCTTCAGACACCTGAGTGCACCGGGTCAGGGGTCACCGTCCATGAGTTAATGCATGCCCTGGGCTTTGTTCACGAACAATCCCGAGCTGACCGGGACAAGTATGTCACCATCATGTGGTCCAATATATGGCAAGGTAAAGTACCATTCCTTTATTCTCATAGCCTTATACTTAAAAGTCATTTTATCCCTCACTTATTCTTCTGTTTATTGAAATAGACCGGCTGAGGAATTTTGAAAAGTTTAAAACAGACAACCTGGACACCCCCTACGACTACGGCTCTATCATGCACTTTGGAAAGTATGTCGAAATACATTTGAAATGTTTAATGAGGGATATAATGAACTACAGCTATATAATAATATTCTTTGTCATTTCAGGTATGCCTTCTCTGAGGACGGGGAACCTACTGTTGTACCGAAAAGAAACTGGAACGTGAAGATTGGACAGAGATTTGGACCCAGCGACTTGGATATAATGAAGATTAATAGAATGTATAAATGTAATGCATAATAACACCCATTTACAGTAATGAATGGTCTATTGCATGGCTAAAAGTCTGACATTATTAATGCATTAGTGCTTTTACTTCTTTTAACATTTTAACATCATATTTATTTAAAGGAAAATGGCTGATTGTGAAGATTGCTGATAAAAAAATGGCTAATCAACTCTTAAGAATATTCTTTTGTAACCTGCTGTTTCAGATATTTCTATATTCTTTCCTATGCTGATTTTGAAATCTTGATGCCTCATGTAAACATTACATCAATAAACATGGTCCATAAATACATTTTCTCTTATATTTTATTTAAGCTTTCATTTCATTGCAAAAGAATTCTCCACGAGCCAGTTGCAAACAAATAAGTCAAACTGCTGGTTGATAATCATATTAAGTAAAGGTTCAGAATCAGCTGATCTCAGAGCTAATGAATATGTACTGAGGTGTCTGTCAACACTATGAATTACACAAGCTGAATTTAAAACAACTGGTTATTTGGTGTAATGCAAAAATGATAAGTTAAAGAAAGGGCATGGTGTTATTTATTTGCATCACGTGTTGCTACAGCATATTATGAACACAGCATAAATGACTATTGAGAATTTGGTTTACAGATTTAAATGAGTTTGAACTCTACACGTACCAATTTTGCATGGTCAGGGCGAATAAGACAAGAATCAGCAAGACTTCAAATTGCCATTGTTGTGATCAGTCTTAAAAAATGCTGAACTGTCTTTCCAATGAATGCTTTCCAAACCTTTCATTAGAAAAATACACCAATATCAAATAATGACACAGGAAGTCACTCTAACCCTCCATCTGCAGCCTAGAGTAAAGATGGGTGGTTCTCGGAGTATATATAGTCTAGCTCCAAGGGCCCTAACTTTGGTTTACATGCAATACTTGATTCTTTCCAGAACACCAGGACTTACACATACGTGACCATCAAGATGCTTTATGTGGGTATTTTTGTGGGACTGGTGTTAGAGTCCTGGTCTTTACCAGTGCAGGTAAGAACGACTGAATACTACTGCAGTTATGATGATAGGATTCATATCCGATGGATGCCCCATAAATGTATTTATTTTGTATTAGAACTCTTCACTGGTTCATCAGACAAGGCTGAGGTCAAAAAGAGCATATCCAGGTAAACTAGTATTTCATGGTGAGCAGTGTAGGTTGTTACAATGAACTGGTGTAAATATACCATTCTTAATCTCTTTAACAGAGCATTATGTGAAACCTGAGGACATGAATGCCATGGACAAGATCCTCAGAGTAAATCAATGTATGTACGGTATAGATACAGACATATATTTACAGGGAATTAAGCTTTGAGTGTGAAACGTGGTTATCTTCCTCCGCCAGTGTCCAGAGGTTTTCCTTTAAGAGAGGGTGACATCCTGAGTTTAGGATCCCGCAGTGCCATCATTTGTTTGGGAGATTCTTGCCGCTGGCCCAGATCTGTTGATGGTTTTGTGTATGTACCGTACATCATCTCTCCAGTATACGGTGAGTAAGATCTATCAAACTGCATGATAGATGTTATAAGTGAAAGATATGTCAAGGTCTTTATTTATATTGAATAAAATATGTCTCAACAGATGATATGGACAGAATCACCATAGAAACAGGAATGTTGGACATTTCCTCTGCAACATGTGTGAAGTTTGTGCCTCGCACACATCAAGCAAACTTCCTTAACATCCAGTCTAGAACTGGGTGAGCCCTTTGCATTCATATACAGCCATATTCTATTAGTGTTTACAGGACAATACATAAAGTCTAATCATAATTTTGAAAAACTCATTGTATCTGTTATTTTTTATGTGTCATTATATAAAATATAATAATATTATATATAATATATAACACACACACACACACGTGTATACCATACAAAAGCATGGGAGCAGTAAACTTTCTTTCTTTGTTTAAATAAATTAATATTTTTATTATGCAAGTATGCAATAAATGGATTAAAAGTGAAAGTAAAGACATTTTTTACATGTATAAAATTGCTGTTCTTTGTATTTTTCAAAGAATTCTGAAAAAAAATATATATATATAAAAAATATTAAGCAACATAACTGTTTTTAACATTGAAAATATTAAGAAATATTTATTGAGCACATTTCAAACCAGCATATTAGAATGATTTCTGAAGGATCATGTGACACTGAAGACTGGAGTAATATATCTGAAAATTCTGCTTTACAATCACAAGAATAACCAACATTAAAATATATTAAAATAGAAAACAGCTATTTTAAATAACAATAATAATTCACAATAGTTGTTGTGTTTTTGATCAAATAAATGAATCTTTAGTGAGCAAAAAAAAAAAAAAAAAAAACTTTGACCTGTATGCAATTCTATATATATATATATATATATATATATATATATATATATATATATATATATATATATATAATTTTGTTATTATTGTTGTTGTCCACTGTCGCCCCATTAGCTGCTGGTCATATCTAGGAATGATAGGAGGCAGTCAGACCGTGTCTTTGCAGTCTCCAGGCTGTATGTGGTCAGGAGTGGCAGCTCATGAGCTAATGCATGCTCTGGGATTTGTACATGAACAGTCCCGCTCTGATCGTGACCACCACGTCTCCATCCTGTGGGAAAACATCATAGATAGTAAGTATTTGAAACCAGCACTTATTTTGAGTCAGTGAATTCAGTACGACAGTAACGCATGGTTCTTTTCCCAGATCAAAGGCACAACTTTAAAAAGTATGAGACAAACAACCTCAATACTGCATACGACTATAGTTCTGTCATGCACTATGGGAGGTGAGTATTGGGAATCTACTGTACAGTATGCATACTTCTGCTAAACTATTAGTGGACAATCTGAAATGCACATAGTCTGTAGCTGTTTAAACAGTCCCTTTAACCCAAGAATTTTGTTTCTTATAAATGAAGCAATAAAAAACAATTTGAAGTTAAATGAATACTGATGCACACATAGGTATGCCTTCTCAGAGGATGGTGGACCCACCATCATCCCTAAACCAGACCCATACATTCCCATTGGCCAGCGAGATGGACCAAGTCTGACGGATATTCACAAAATAAACATTTTGTATAACTGTGGTAGGTATTCATCTTACTAAGGTTTACTAAACTATGCTTCCTGTTTATTTATTTGAATTTTTCTTTCATGTGTCCACTAGGTGGCCGTGTGTGAAACAATAAACTTGTGAAATGCAAGTGACCCAAGATAATTCACTGGATGAGAGACACATGACTCCTGTATTCACCTTTCCTTCTCATTTTATGATGCGTTTGGCAGTGTGATGTATTTTGAGATTATTTATATTACAGTACATAACAGATCATGTAAAAATACAGCAAATTATTTTATGAGACAATATCATAAATTATTTTTTGCAAATGAAATCTAACAGAATCCAAAATAAATCAAAGGAAGAATCTATGTGAAAACATGTTTTAGAAATGCAGTCTTTGTGTTCATGTTGTTTTATATGAAATTGGTTTACAATTTTCATCGAAAATTTAAATGTTATGAGCATTTAAATGCCATATGTTGTTACCATGAATTTAAAAAAATGATTTTTTTCTTACACCTTGACTACATATGTGTGTGTACATTAATCATTATTTAAAAACAAAATTATATTTAGGATGTTTTATGGTAAAGTAGTTGTTTATTCATAGATTTTATAGGTTTTTGATATTTTGAAATAACATTTTCAACCTGAACTAATCTTGCCATTTACAATGATAAAAAATAAATATTGGTGTAGGGTTTACTCTGAAATAATTTTCACACATTACTACATTTCACAAATAATGACCAAGAAATGGCAAGCACTACACTGAACTGAATGTGAAAATTTCAAGTGGAAAAACTAAAATTGCATTTTCTTGTAAAACATACATTTTTTATCAGTGTATGAGGGTGTGCAGGAATCATAAAACACCACCCTGAGTTTTAATTCAGAAATTAAAAACATGTTCATCATAACACGTTTATAGTGTATAAACATTGTATGTATGAATTGTATTTTTCATGTGTTTTTTAATAAATTAATAGATCAATTCAAAATAAGTGTCATGCTATTGTTATTTTAATCATACATTGAACTTGATAACAAAAAGTCACGCTTTTGTTTCAAGGTATAGTTATGTTATTATGTATATAGTTGTGTTTTTATTATGTGTAATATCAGAATACAGAATTTAAAGCACATCATAAATGCAAACACAAATCTGTAACTACCTTGGCCAGTGGTCAGATGATATTTACACAAGCTCCATCGTGTCTTTCTCAGCTTCTAGTGTACAGTCTTGAATTGGAAAAGCCTTGACCTTCCCCTCCGCCGTCTCTTTCTGCGAATTCTTGCAGTCACCTTTTGCTTTTCATTGTCCAGGGTGAGTAAACTTTCCAGGAAGTTGAAGGAGAGGTAGAGAGACAGATATGTAAGAAAAAGATAACAGGACCAGAGAATCAACATGGCGTCCAAAAAAGACACCACTCAGTCAAATGAGATGTAGCATCAGAAATATAATGTAGTTGACAGAATATCACATGGACCCATTTTTAAAATCTATTGTCTTCAGAAGGACAAAGGAGAGAATGTCATATTTCACTCAGTTCTGTTTTCAAACCACTTGAAAATTATCTTCTACAGATGACAAATAAAATTAAACTGACAACTTGGAATGTGCTGCAACAAGCGTGCTTTTTAAGTCAAGTCCTGTCTCTGTGCTAATCAGCTTAGACTAGATTAGATTGTTCTAACCAGTGTCATGACACACAATACTCTATATAGTTCATCCAACAAACAAACAAACAACAGAAATGATTTAATAAAAAGAAAACAAAAACATCTGTATAACTCAATTAAATAATTAAAATGATTATTAAACTAAAATAATGATTATATGCTATTTTAAAAAAATTACATTATTTTATAATGTTATTCATCTGAGAACTAATGAGTTTCTGTATTGTTATTGTATAATATTGATATAATTATTGAGTATAATCATTCTATCTAATATCAAAAATCAAACCTGTTGCTTAATAGCAGATCTTTTAGCTACTGATTATACATTAGCAAATCTGAAGAACCTTGACTAGATGTTTTTTACATAGACTGTATAAAAAGGTTTTTTAGCGTAATATCACGCCAAGTGTTCAGAATGCAGCAGTAAATAGAACGCGTGCCTCCGCGTCACGTGGTGGCGCTGTTCACAGCACGCGCATTGACGTACGCGGCTTCTCATTCAAAACACTCGACTTAACCGCTTCAAATCCGGATGCTGCTGCAGGAAGGCAGAAAAATAACATCAAAAACACGCATATCCGAGTTTTTGCGTGTTTTTTTAGACCGCAACACGAGAATGGACACAGTCAAGTAATCCGTGTTTTCAAAAGTAAGGTACTACTTTAATTTGGACTTTATACACAAAAAGCAAATAAAGCTCTCTGCTACACAGTGATTCGAAACTTTCCGTTACATATATGTTATATAAATATGTTGCGGATATCTTAGTCAGTCATTCAAGTAACGTTACTTACATACTTTTAAGATTGCACCTGAATGAAATAACTAAAGTCTGAGGCACTCCAAACTGCCAATGCTGTTAGTTATCTAATTTTACATCATACAGTCAGTAGAGTCCCATAACTGGTCATTTCAGTGTGCAAAAGCAGTCATTTAATGCTGGAAAGAGATACAGGTCACCTGCAATCTTCACAGCAGATGTTTGAGTTTCCACAATGCTTTAGTTCTTTATTTTAATCACTGATGAGATGAAAATGTACAATAATTACTTTCTTAAAATATGTTCCTGACCTTATTGTGAGCGAAATTATCAGTGTATGCTATTCTAAATACAGAAAACACTTTTCCCTTTAATATCTCATAACAAAATTGTGATGAATTATTAAAAAATTCCTTTAACCAATGACCACAGTGACTATTTTTTTCACAATCAGAACGATTACTGATGGGTCTTGTCCTACATTTTTTGTGTGTAACGTTTATTTTGTTTCAGATTGTATGATGATGTTAACTTGAATCACTTCATCTGAATAAATGTTTTTATTTCTCACAGCTGATGGCTGGCTATGGAATCAGAACTGTTGATTGGCTGGCAGGAGGAGAGGGCGGAGCTGAGGGCGGAGTTATCACGTCTGCAGGATGAGTTGGCTGAGAGCAGAGCGGAGAGGGAGGAGCTTGAGTCGCGAGCTCAAGCTTTGACTCACAGGGTGAGGAAGAAGCCAGTGACGTGTCTGGTCCATCAATAACAGAGTGAACACACGGCAAACTTATGATCTGTCTGTCTGTTTGTACCCATGCTGTTTAGCTGTCTCAGACGCTGGACCCTTCTCTGTCATTATCAGTGCGTCTGGGTGATGAGCAGCGAGAATGGCGGAGGAAGCTCAGAGAGGGCAGAGAGAGAGAAGCCAGACAGGCTCTGCTCATTCATAAACTTCAGAACAAGGTCTGAACTCACAGCAACTTTGATAATACTTAATATACTGTAACTCCTTTAACAGTGCTGGCGAAGGTCCCTGTGAGATTTAATCTTTCTGTATTCATTGATCTTGAATTGTTCTAGTTTTAGATCTAAAACTAGAACTAGATGTTAGGTAAAAAGTGTTAGCCTGAATGCACTGTAAGTCGCTTTGGATTTAAGCGTCTGTTAAATGCATTAATTAATTAATTATAAAACATTACATTCCCTTGGTTGGAAACCACATTTTTTTCCAAATGAACAGTCATATGATTGGGTGACTACCAGTAGAAGTGAAGACACTGGGAGCGCACATAGTCAAGGAAAGGCAAGTTGAAGAAGATGGTAATATTAGGGTTCCCACAGCTTCTGGAAACCTGGAAATAGTGAAGACATTTCCAAAGTGTGATGTTTAGGCCAGAAATGAATAAGGTCTTAAAAAGTTATGGAAAACCCATTTAAATTTTCATAGTAAATATACCATATACAGTAATGTCAGAAATACTATTTCTGAGTATGATTTCTGTAAAAATTGTATTCAAGTTTTAGAAAAAAAAACAAAAAAAAAACTGGAAAGGTTGTGGAAAATTCTTGGAAATTGATTAGTCTGAAAGTGCTGCTCTGTTTGATTTACCACTGCCTACGTACAGGAATATAGTTGGACACATTAAGCATGTTTTAATTGATAATCACTTGTCTTTCCTTTTCATGATATCATGCATTGTTATGCAAAACTGTCCTCATGTACTTTAACATCAAGAAAACATTTTTAAACAAAACATTTTTTTGTACATTTTTTTTTATGGCAAGTTGAACGGGCATCTAGAACAGCCTCTACAATCAGCCTGCAATAAAAACACTGTTTATGTGAATGCCTCATTAACCTAGCCATTTAAGAGGACCAATCATATTTCAGTTCATACAGACAGTCTCTCACTGGTATGTGCTTATGCATGTCAGTTGTTGGAGTACAGGGCTCGCTGTCAGACTCTGGAGCAGCAGGCGACTAGTGAGGAGCGAGAGCTGAGGATCAGAGAGGTGAGACGAGCAACAGTCCTCCGTGTTTTCCAGGAGATCTGTGAGCGCCACATTAACGCTGTGCATTTCACAGAGGATGCTGCGGGATGAACGCAGTGACACACTGGAGAGCACCCTCATCAGGCTGGAGGAGGAACAGCAGAGGTGTGGGAGCGGTGTAAATACTATTATTATGTCTTCAGAGCTTGAATTCCTGTGACTGAGTTGTGTTTGTTCACCGGAGCAGATGTTTAGGGCTCTCAGAGGTCAGCACTCTTCTGCGGAGTCAGCTAAGCCAATCAACAGAGGCTAATGAAGCACTGCGGGACGACCTACAAAAGCTAACAGCTGATTGGTCCAAAGCGGTGGAGGAGGTGGTGCAGAAGGAAATCGATTGGCAAAAAGAGAAAGAGGTGAGGAATAAATATTATAAATAATAAAATAAATAATATAATTGTATATTTAATAGGAAGGGTCTAGAGCAGTGGTTCCCAACCTTTTTCAACTCGCGGCCCACACATCCAAACACATATGTTTGCGCGGCCCACTTCAAAAAAATTAACTGACCCCGCTATTGTTGGGTTAATAACTTAGTACTCCGAAGCTAGATTTTAAACTATATTTATTGAATAAACTAGGGCTGCGCGATATGGACAAAAAAAAAAAAAAAAAACTATCGCGATTTTTTTTAATCAATTTTGCAATTGTGACACACATCGATATGCTTTTACAGTCATAAATGCATTCAGGATTAATTTGAAACATATTTCCAAAAGAAAACCAATCAGAGCTTTATCAAAAAGTCATCTCTAGAACAGACATAAGTCAAAATTATCACTATAGTGAAGATGTAAAAAAATGTATAGACTTGTGGCAAAAAAAAAAAAAAAAAAAAATCCTGTATACAGGGACTTTTTTTTCTTTTTTGCCATGCATTGTTCATAGAGCTCATTAATTGTAGCGGTGCCTCAGGTGTTTGCAGTGTGTATATAGTATGTGTATGCGGTCAGCAGTGAGAGCGCATAAATATAACGCGAAAGCACATTAAAATAAAGCACGAGTGCAAATCTATCTGTTCGCAGCAGATTTCCTTTGCTCTGTCACAAAACCAGTCGTGCTTGCTCAGATACACACTGCTTTGCGAGGAGAGAGTATGCACACTTTAAACGTGTCTCCTCTCACTTAATCTGCATCCTGTTCACTAACAAATTCACTCTATGCTCATGTGTTAGACATGAATTATTGCACGTTTTTTATTTCTAGCCTTTTACCGCAGTGAGAACGCTCTGATCCGTCAACATTGGCTCAGAAAAAAGGCGCATCACAGACAGTGTGTGAACCTGGAGTTAGGGATATGCCCAGTCTCGCGCTAGGCGAAATGCATTCTGATGGGATCGGATACGGGAGGTCAGGGCCGCGGAAAATTGTGGTATAAAGCGATTTAGAAATCGCCCACGCTCAAATCGTGATTTTAGGACGTTTTCTTTTAATCGCACAGCCCTAGAATGGACTGGAAATGAACAGAAAATAATTGGCGGCCCACCTGCAATACCACCGCGGCCCACTAGGGGGCCGCGGACCACAGGTTGAAAACCACTGGTCTAGAGGAAGTTGCAGCAGTGATACGTGTAAATGTATAAATGTGTAAATGGCATGATAAGTGTTTCCACAGAAACAGTTTATCATCCTGTAATCACAATCGTTTTCAATGTGCAGCATTAAATACAATTGTCGGTCCTGAAATATGCTGTGTGCATGGTCTTACAACAGGTTCATGAGCTTTTGGTAGTTGCTTAGCAATGCCTCAGTTTCTCTGAGGATTTTATCAGTGCATTAGGGCATGTGCTGCAATATATTGTCACCAAACAACTGCCCAGTGACACACAAAGTTGAGTATGTGTCTTTCGTTATGTACATGTGAGAGAAAAGACATTACAGAAGTGAGTTTTATTCAGTACTTTTTTAATTCAGTCCTTGTTAAAATAACCTCAAGATTGCAACCATATTTCACATTACATTTTAAGGCACAAATGTTTTAGAATGCACTTTATTTGACTCTCAGTGGTGTAATCATGCAGTAAAGATGGCATCATTCAGGCGCCTGTGTCCACATTCATAATTTTCTCATGACTCTGCAGTTGTAAACATCATCATTGGCCCAATGATTTCTCTTGCTTAGGCTGAATTAACAGAGAAAGGCTCTGTAAATGTAGCAGGGAGATGTTGCTGCACTTCCTTCAGGTTTTGTCATTCTTCGACTGACAGACACAGATGGATGAGTGTTTGTGGCATACACTGACTGTGCTACCACATGTTTCGTACAAACTGTACACTTAAGATGATCCACAGTGCAAAAACAGCATGTTCTGGTTTCATTGATACAATATTTTACTTATGAAACAAGTAATTTTTTTTATTCAGTTTTATTAAAAGTGTTGTATATTTATTTTGAATACAGGCTTTAACAGGGTACATAGGGAAGGAGCAGACCAGGTTGATGACTCTGTGGGGACGTGTAGTCACTCTCAAACGCCAGTGTCACTCTCTGAAGACGGCTACTGACAAGTGAGGACACAACAAAAAACTCATTTATGCTTTGTTACATGATTAATAACGCATTTTAATATACTGGTTTGCTGCTGAAGAAGCATTTCTTATTATGTTAACAGTTTAAAAACTTAAAGTTAATATTTTTTCATATTTAATGCTTAATATTAATTGATTAATGTCTCTGCCGTCACTTTTGATCAATTCAAAGTGTCCTTGTTGAGTAAATTAATTTTTTTTTAGTCATTATTTTAAGGTCTGATTCTCGCCATTAACAAACCATTAATTAAGACTTTTGCCTCAATAAACTCCTAATTTGCTGCTCATTGAATGTTACTAAGGTGGTTGTTAAGTTCAGGCATTGTGTAGAATTAAAGATAGAATATGGTCATGCAGAATATGTGCTTTATAAGCACCAATGAACAGCCAATATGTTAATAATAGACATGCTAATAAGCAACTAGGCCTAGTTAAAAGTGAGAATTGGTCCCTATATTAAAGTGTTGCCTTTATTTCTAAAATAACACCCCAACAGTAGCATATGCATTCTCTAAACCTTCTGTTAAGTGTGCCTGTGTTGTGTTTTGTGCTACAGAGACTTGTGGGAGCTGAGAGCTGAGTTCTCTCGTCTCTCCTCATCTCTCCTCTCTGTATGGGCTTCTCCTCGATCAGTTCCCACGATGCCCCATGACTACTCTGTAGGCCACTCCACTACGGCCCAGCTGCTCTCCTCCTCCCAGGGGCCACTGTCTCTTGACGATCTCAGTCATGAACAAATTGGCAAGAGGAAGTCAACTGAATTAAAAGCTGACATGGAGTCAGAGACCCTGGAACTCAGGAACAGGTCATCACAGAATTCATGCAACATTAATTCCACTGCATTATTTCAAGTATTCACAATATATTTTCAGTGATTTTCTGTTGATAAATGGATTTAGAATTCTTATTCATTGTTTTGTTTACACATTTACACATCATTCAGGAAATATTTACATATAGTTTTGTGTTCATTAGAGTGTTTGAGTATAATGGTGTTATACTTTGATTTTTAACAGAATCACAGAGCTGAATATGACAATACAAGCTCTGGAATCTGAACGGGGGAAGCAGGAGGAAGAAATGGAGAGGAGACACAGGCAGGAGATGGAGAGAGAAAAAGATCAAGAAAGGAAGTGGGAGAGACAGATAGAACTGGAGAGAAACTTCGAGTCTGTCAGACATGCTGTCACGACACTGGTGAGTCTGAATGAAAACAGGAAATAAATTGTCCTTATTTAAGTGAAGCATGAATGAATAAATGTGTTCTCTTTTTTTTTTCTCCAGTCAAGGGTTCTCAGCTCTCAGCAGATGAGCAGACAGTCAAGCTCTCTGTTATCAGACGATGTGTCCAGTGAAGGACTGTCCTCTGTCCTCTCTGTAATCGCTCAAGCTGAGACTGCCCTGCAGTTGAGACAACAGGAAGTACAGGTTGGTCACTGTGAAATCAGAATGGACCCTTTCTGGTCTTATTGTGAACAATTCATCAGTGCATGGTCCCCCCCCCCAAAAAAAATCAATAGCTGTATCATCTTTTATCTAAATAAAATAACACATTCTTTAAAAATACTTTGCGTTTTGGCTGATGTAACCTCTTAGTACGGCAAATCTTTTTGTCAGGATGCTCAGATGAGCCTGCGCAGACTTGGAACAGAGAAAGAATCACTGGAGCAGAGAATCATGCGGTTGGAGAGTGAGGCAGCAGAGTTTCAGGAACAGACAGATCAGGGAGCACTGCAGATAAAACACACACAAGAACTGCTGAACAGGTGAAGAATGCTTGATTATCTCATACAAATTCATAGCAATACACTTTTATCTTTCAATATTCAAGTCAAGGCTACCTTCAGCAGTTAATCTAAGTGATTGACTGCATTAAATTAAAAAAAATATTATATATGTTGTAATATATAATTTTAGGTTATTTACAGAATATTTGAACCAATTATGTTAATTAATTATGTTATCAGCTAACATGTTTTTTTGTTTATTTTTTATTCAGTGGTACTGATCGCTATTTAATTTTAGTTTATCTCCTTTCTTTATCTTTACATTTATTTTTTAATCTAACTCTCACTTAGTATTTAAAAATGCCTGTAATTTAATAACACTGTGGAATGTAACATAAAATGATAAATATTTTTCACATTGTATGTTATAATATTGCAATACTCAAATTCACTGTGAATGTAGTGGATTATTTTTAATTTGCAGTACTGTTTAAAGGTTTGGGGTAAGATATTTTTTTTAAAGTAATTGCTAGTTTTATTCAGCAAAGTCACATTAAATGAATCGAAAGTGACAGTAAATGCATGTATAATATTATGTTTATAATAGAAACAATTCTGTTTCAAGTAAATTCTGTTCTTTATAACTTTCTGTTCGTCACAGAATCCTGAAAAAAAAACAAAGCAAATAGATAGATAAAATATAAAATTCATGCTGAAATATGTATTTGTTATGATAAAATAGAAATAAAACGTTTTTAAGTAAATCTTCCACAATACTTTTGAACGTTAATGTATTTTTAACAAGTATAGAATTTTGCTAGTGGCCATTAAAAATAATTATTGGATAATTGCTATTGCCCATAATTGTACAACTGACATTGTGTGTGTTTGTGACAGTGAGAGGGAGATGGTGAGTAGTTTGCGCAGTCAGATAGAGGGGGCTGAGAGACTCGCCGAGGAGCTGAGACAGGAGAACGAACACTTGAGACGACAGAGAGAGAAGGAGGAGGAGGAGAGAATCCAGCTGGAGCGAGAGAGACAGAAACGGTATGATTGTCCATCAATCACCATTTAACATGATGCAGAATTTATTTAGGATGAGCGTGTCATTAGAGCCCTGTTCAGTCGTGCTCATCATGTTTATTCTGCTGGTAAATAACTCTGATAAGGTTTGTTTGTAAATCAGCATGGAGGCAGAGATGCTAGAGACCGCTCAGCTGTGTGAGAGAGAGACTCGTACACGTCTGGAGATGCACAGCCTGCAGGGGGCGCTAGAGAGGGAGAAGCTGGACCGAGCACGAGCTGAGCAAGAGGCCTCTGACACTAAAGATTCCTTACTCAAGGTAAACTGATAAATCAACAAAACCTTGCCTCTTATATACTCTACTGTTCAAAGGTTTGGGGTTGGTATGGTAAAAATAGTGTGAAAAAAAGTTCATAGTCTGAAAAATTACTACAGTATTTCATACTTATTGTCTAAAACATTTCTTATTATCATTGCTGAAAAGAGTTGTGCAGCTTAATATTTTAGTAGAAACTGTAATACTTTTTCTATAACCCTTTGATGAATAGAAAGTTCAAAAGAACAGCATTTATTTGACAGAGAAATATTTTGTATCTTTATAAATGTTTTTACTGTCACTTTTGATCACATCAATGTGTCATTGTTGAATGAAAGTATTAAATAAAAAAAATAAAATAATTCTTACTGACCCCAATCTTTTTAATGGTAAGATCTGCTGGTTTTGGTATTTTTTTCTTATCTTTGTGACATGACCTATTGTTATACTGGAAGTAGCCATCAAAAGATGGGTACACTAGTCATAAAGGGTTATCAGCAAAAATACTCAGGTAGGCTGTGGCGTGTAAACGATGCCCAGTTGATACTAGGGGCCCAAAGTGTGCCAAGAATATATCCCTTACACCATGAACAGCCTGAACCATTGATCGAAGGCTGGATGCAACCACGCTTGCGAGTGTGGATTGTCTGCCTGAAAAGGAAAATCTGATTTGCCTACAGTCTGCAGTCACCTTTCTTCCCCATTCTGATGCTTTGTTTGAACTTCAGCAGATTGTCTTGATCATGTCTACATGGCTGGTGAGTGTATACCATATACATAAGCAAAACAGCTGTGTCAATTCGCCCAAAACTCTCACACACTGGCTCTGGGACATCAGGAAATTCTGCCTGTTAAAATGGACGGATGAAATTTTGTCCGAGTTGTGTAGTTTCCCATTCTGTTTTTTTTTCTTCCACCCATTCAAACATCTCAATCATTCCTTTACGTTGTCCTCCATTTTCCCTCTCTCCTCCCTTCCAGGCACGGGAGTCATTACTGGCCCTGTCCTCCAGTCAAACCCAGCTCAAGAGGGAGCTGGCAGAAGGTCGGGATGCCCTGGAGAAGATGGCTGCTTTAAATGAAGCTCTGGCCAAGGACAAGAGAGAACTCAGTGTTCGTGCTCTGCAGGTCTGGCACGCAGGTTTAGCCCATCTTTAGCATAGATCACGCACACTGCCTAGGGACGTGACCAAATCCCTGCAAGCTGTCACAGGCCTCTTGCCTTTAATTACTTGATCCAGAGCCAGATAGAGTTGCTGGTATGGCCAGGTTTGGGGATGGAGTGATGAGAAGTGTGATTTTTGTTTTCCTGACCCCTCAGCTGGAGACGGAGGTGGCAGAAGCCCAGGCCCAGATCCAGGCATGTGACGCAGAGATGGCAGGTCTGCGCAGAGAAGTCAAGACCTCGTCACTAGAGGCCAGTGAAATAAGGTGTGGCATTGTGAAACAGAGGTACACATTTAAAAGTCAGCTGATGAAAAGGCTGTAGATATACAGTATTATGAAGTGCTGAGCATGTCATCTTGGAAGCTTCATTATTATAATGATGGAAATGCAAAATTAAAAAAAGAATGCATTTCATATATTATAACACTGCTAAACTAAGAATATTCTGATATTGTTTATATTGCCTCTGCACAAGGCGGAGTAAAATATGTTTGTGTAATAGGCAGTTTAAAGTCTGTAGATGAAGTGTGTCTGTGACTCTAAATTGCAGATAATCAGGTCCCTAATGAGCTGGTATGAGTTTGGTAGGAATACGAATGAATACATGGGGCTTTAGATGACACTATAAATGTTCGAGTTTATCTCAGCAGCTGTTATATTTGGCTGTAGTATGCTGGCCCTATGTTTTCACAGCCAGTGATTCTTCACTGCAGTTGTGTTGATGATCCCCCTGCGTTCCAGGGAACGAAGAGAGATGGATCTGAAAACTCTTCAGCAGCTCCGAGACCGGGAGAGAGAGCTGGAGAATGAGCTGGAGACTGAGATGGAGGACAGAGAGAGGGAGGTGACTGCTCTCACAGAAGAGAAGAAGGATAATGAAGAAAGGATTGCAGAGGTGAGAAACTCTGACAATACTGACTGCTTGCAGACTAGATTCAGCATACAAAAGAGTACATTTTTGAAAAGTAAACATTGTGCTCTAACTTAGTGCAAGTTTCCGAGTAATTCTCTGTCTTTGTATGTGTGTGTATTCATCAAAAGAATGTATTTTACTTATTATTTACTAAATATTCAGTTTGAAAAACAAGTGCAATAATGTAATAATCAAGTAGAACAATACAAATAATGAAATATTGTGAAATTAATTTAAAAAACTGTAAGATAATTGTACAGTTTTTTTGTTTGCTGAGTAGCTGTGCAATGTAAGGTGAAATGGCATAAAAACACACAACATAAAGTCTTGAGAAGACAGAACAACAACAACAAAAATCAGACGGTTTGGAGGAAATACAGGTATTTAAACAGTGATTGGCAGTATGTACCAGAGTCTTATCTTCCATGAAGAGTGAGAAGCTGTTGTCCAGTTAGATCTGTAACACCAAACAGACCAACCCACACAAACACTCATTCAATCACAAAGACTACTGATTGTGTCCTGATCACCCTAGGGTTTTCATAATGATGGTGTTTAGTGAATACTATTCTGTAACCATGTTCTCCATACTTCTTGTGTTTCGGGTCTACTCATGGAGAGTGATGATGTGTTTGTTTCAGTTAACTGAGCAGTGCAGCACAATGTTGAAGGAGTTGCAGAGTGTCCAGGCAGAACTGCTCAAAGCAGCAGAGCAGCAGAGAAGAGCTGAACGAGAGAGAGATGACCTAATTAGAGAGAGCCAAAGACTTGAGGATACAGTATGTTCACTGGAGAGAGAGAAGGAGGAACTCACACAGGTCAAAGAGGAACTCAGGTATAATGAAACTGAGCCTATGTTTCCCATAAAACAACATACTAACAGCTCAGTATTCTTTCATAATAAGAATCCTCATCCTCACAAAGTCTTTTCAAGCTTTATGAGAATATTTTTTGTTAAACATATTTAAACCTTTTTTTTTTTCATCAAAGCGTCATCCTTTTTGTCAGGTTGCTAGGTTGATACCTTTAAAACCAGCATTAACTATTTTATGTTAGATCTGTATAACTAGATCAGAGTCAATGTTTTAACCATATTTGTACCAATCCCCCATTTAGTTTCTAATCTGCCGCTGTCTCTCTTCAGAGGTGTGGTAGCATGTCTCCAAAAGCAGATTTCTCAGGTTCAGGAACAGGCCTCAGGTCTGGAGATGCAGTGCAGTCATCTTCAAACACAGGTGGAGACGCTGACACAGACCAAAGATGTCTTGCAAGGTTGGACTGTTATATTATAATAAACTTCTCATTGACTATTCACTTTAGTGGTTTAATATGTTGGTGTATTTTTGTGTGTGATAAAAATGTTACATTTTTCTCTCCAAATTGTGTAGGAGAGATTCAGTGTCTACAGACAGACTTGGAGAGAGAGACAGCACAAAGAGAAAGGGAAAGTAAAGAATCAATGGAGGAAAGAAGGAAGAGTGAAAGAGAGATAGACAACTGGCAGTCGGAATGCAAGAGGATTCAGAAAGATGTTGAACAAGAATCCCAGAAAAACAAAATACAAGCAGAAGAGAGCAAAATAGAGAGAGAAAGATGGCAGAAAGAGAGAGAAGCTCTGAATGCAGAGCTTGGCCAGAAAGATGGAGAAGTGGAGATACTGAGGAACAAGATTGATGGTTTGTTAAAAGAAAAAGAAGAGCTTTCAGACATCTTAGATAAAAGAAACACAGAACTTGAGAAACTACAAACGAAATCAGCAGCGGAGCAGAAAACAGCCGAACTAAAACTGAGAGAAGCATTTGAAGAGATTGAGAGCTGGAAGGAGAGAGAAAATGAGGTTCAAAAAGAGAAAGAAGAGTTAAATCAGAAGTTTATAGAAAGTGTGGAAAGAGAAAGTCAGAACCTCAAGATCGCAAAGAGAGAGAAGGCAAAGATGTCTGATCTGCTGAAAAAAAAGGAGGAAGAAATACGAAAGAGAGGAGAGGATATAGAAGAGTTAAAATCGAAAGTCCAATCACATGAGAGAACAATTGAGAGTCTGGAAATGGAGTTACAAGAGAAAGAGACCTTGGAGAGTAGATTAGAAGCCCTGGAGAAACACAACACTCAACTGACAGAGAGAGAACTGGAGAAAATAAGAGAAAATGAAACCAAACAAAAGAAAAGAGATGAGCAAGAGAGGGAGAAAGATATGCGGTGGAGAAGACAGTTAGAACAGAAAGATGTGGACTTGATAGAGCTCAAAAGCAGAAATGATGAACTGATGAGAGAGAAGGAACATATCTCATTACTTGTGGAAGAAAGAGATAAAGATGTTGAGCAACTGCAAACTATGTTGTCCACAGAAAAGAGAACTCTTGAACTGCGACTGAAAGAGGTAAAAGAAAATGTGGAGTGGTGGAAGAGACGAGCTGACAACATAGAAAAAGTAAAGGAGAGTGTAAACCGGGTTGCTGAAAGAGAGAAGACTGAACTAAGAGAGCTTCTAGGAGAAAGAGAGGAAGAGGTACAAAAGAGAGAAGAGGTCATTGGTGATCTCAGAGGTAGAATTCAGTCATTAGAGGTCATCATAGAGAAACTAGAGACCGATGTTGAGCAGAAGGATGAACAACTTAAACTTCTAAAGGAGCAAAACTCAAAGATGAAAGAGAAAGAGATGGAGAAACAAAAAGAGGTGGACAGGAAGCAACTGGAGCTTAAGGAACAGGAGAAACAACTGAATAGAGAATTAGAAGATCTCAGTACCAAAATGGAGGCAGTCATTCGAGAAAAAGAAGACGCACTACAAAGGGTGGATGAGAGAGATAGTGAGATAAAAGAATTACAAGCAAAACTTACACAAGAACAGAAGATGTTCGAACAGAAGCTTAAAGCAGAACACGAAGAGGTGAACAGGTGCAAAGCCAAGTTAAATGAGATGGAACGAGACCGTATGAACTCAGAAGAAAGGGAAGAAGAGAGAAGGAAAAGAGAGGAGATTGAGGAAAGAGATAGGCAGCAGATACTGAGAGGAGAGCTCCTTCAGAAAGAGACCGAATTGAGGCAGTTGAGACTGAAGATTGATGAACTGAACCAGGAGAATGAGGAGGGCAGGAAGATAAGATTGGAGCAACAAGAAGCCCTCGAACGCCAAACTGGCCTTCTGCAAGACACTGAGGAGGAGGCACAAGCACTAAAGAAGAGTTTACAACAAAAAGAAAAAGAGGAAAGGGATAGAGTCCACTGTGAGGAAGAAGCATTGAAAAGGCTGAGAGAAAAGCTTCACAAGGCCGAGCAGAGGAATCTTGAAGTTTCAAGCAGTCTACGGGAGACTGAAACTGCACTGGAGAAGGAAAAGCATCAACATCGAGATAAAGAGGAGAGACTTACAGACTGTAATCAAGAGCTACAACTGGTCAGACGTGAGCGAGATAAAGAGAGGGAAACTGTTGAAGATATGAAGAAACTTATAGGCGAACAGGGCAAAGAGGTGAAGACGCTAAAGGAAAAACTGGATGAACGGTTAGGAGAGTTGGGAAGGTTGTCACAACTGCTGCAGGAGAGCCGAGGGGAAGCACAAGTGCTTGAATCCAGGGCAGAGAACAGTGAAGAGGAGAAGCAAAGATTGAAGAGGTCTTTGAGTCAGACTGAAGATGAGAGGAGGCATCTGGAGACCCAACTGAGAGATGAAAAGATGCTAGGAGAAAGGCTGAGAGCCAGGCTTGAGGATCTGCAAAAAGGTCAGCACATCCTAATGGAGGAGAAGACGGGACGGATGGAAAAGCTTGGGGCTCGAGTACGAGAGCTGGAGGAGGAGAGAGACCATCTCTCAGCTGAGCTTCGCAGGAAAGAGCGAGAGATTGAGGCTCTGAGAGATGAAACGCTTCGAGAGAGGCGAGACAAGGACAGAATAAGCTCTTTGCTGAATGATGCAAAAGAAAGGAAAGAAGCTCTTGCTGCCCAGGTGGATACTTTACAAGAACAGTTGGTTAGTCTTTCAAGAGCCAAAGAAGAAACCAGGTCAAAAAACCAGGAACGAGAAGAGCAGAACCAGAAGATGCGAGAGGGCCTGACTGCAGGTCTTCAGGAGATGGCGACTCTGAAGGAACTGCTAGAAGAGAGTCATCGTGAGGGAGAGAGACTTCGGTCCATGATGCAGGAAAAGAAGGACGAGTTGGTCCGAAGCAGAGAGGAAAGTGTTCGAGCAGCACAGATTGAAGCCAAAGATCTTCTACTTAAAGTCCAGATGTTAGAGAAGCAAAAACAGGAGCTTAAGACTGCCCTTCAACTCCAAGAGGAACAACTTAGGATGAAAAACGAGGAAGGTTTGCGCGAGAAAAAACAAATGCAGCTAAGACATGAGAAGCTAGAAGAAGAACTGGAGACCATGAAGACCATAGCAGATCAGAGAGAGGCTGAGCTGACCAGAGCAAGGGCTAGAACGGACATCCTGGAAGATCAGAGGACTGAACTCAGCTCTTTGGCAGCAGAAAGGACCAGAGAAGCAGAGGAACTGAGCTACAGATTCAGAGAGCTGAGACAGGAAGTGGACAGAATGAGAGAGGACAGAAGAAGAGAGAATAAAGACTGGGATGAACTCAGACTAGAAAATGAAGCGAAACAAGGGTTGTTAGAGGGATTGGAGCTCCTCCGAAAAACAATAAATGAAAAGGAAAAGGAGATTGAATTGACGAAAGAGAAATATGAAAATGAGAAACGACAAAGAGAGAAATTTCAGCAAGCGGAGGATCAAAACATAAGACAACTAGAATTATTATCAGAGAGACTCAAGGACAAAGAAACTGAGCTGGAGAGTATTAGAGAAATGGCATACGAAGAACAATCAGCAAAACTTAGATTGCAGGATCTATTTGAAGATGAGAAAAGAAATACTGAGATATTGAGGGGAAAAATAGAAACCTTAGAGAGAGAGAAACAAGAGCTTGAGACCAAAATGGAAGAGGATTTAGAGAATCTGAAAAGTGATCTTAGAGAATCTGAAAAGAAAAACAATGGAATAAAGATGGATAGTGGCCATGGTACTCTATCAGACTTCCTAGAGATAAATGCTGAATATCAGTCTCGTGACCGATTGTTAGAGACAGACACACTTCGAAAGGACCTTACAAAAAAGGAACAGGAAATCGAGAGATTGAAGACAAAGGCTCAGACCCTACAGACTGAGGTCAACAGACTGCAATCCACAATAAGAAATGAGAACGTAAAAGCCGGACCACCAGGGACTGGGGAACAAATATCCACTGTCCTTTTAGAAAAGGAAAAGGAGGAGAGGGACAGACTCCTCAGAGAAAAGGATATTGAAGTATATGCTCTGAAAGAGCGAGTGGAAGAGCTGAGTAAAGACAGGGACCGTGTCAGGACGGCTCTAGAGAAAACTGAATCCACGTTGATTTACTACAAGGAGAGGCTAGAACAGCAGGAGCATAAGAGAAAGCGGGCAGGAGCTGAGACATCACAGGTCTGTAAGGCAGAGACATCTTTAGTTTAAAATACCAAGCATAAAATTTGTCGTTATGGTACACTGATAAAAGTACATATTTGTGTATTTGAGCTGACTGAATTTTGAGTAAGCTGTTGATAAAATGTAAACATGACTACTCATGGTTGTGATATCAGCCGTGTGGCAATTTCGATTTTGAGCCGTTTTGGGCTTAGTTTCCTTAAATGGCGTGAGTGGACTGATGAGGGAGCTTGTTTTGATCCATAGAATATTTACTCTTTTAGTTCAAAAAAGTTATGTCAATCTGTTTCTCATGACATGTCCCCTTTAAACACTATGCATTGAATTTTTCGTTTTGGGCAATATTGATAGGAGAAAGAGCTTGAACCAAAGGCCCAGTCCGTAAATGAAGTGGAGACCGAGTCTGCTGTACAGGGCCGTCTGTCAGCGATGCAGCGGGCCGTGGCACAACTGGAGGTGGAACAGAGCCTTCTGCAGAAGAAAAACAATCATCTGGAGAGGAAGATTGAGAGACTACGAACTGAGCGACAGCATCTTAGAGAGACGCTGACACAGGTATGTGCACGACTCACAAAGAGACCATATATTATAAAGTCAGAATGATTCATAAGCATCACGATTACTGTGTATATTTGGCCATAACCAGGTTGAGCTGGAAAGGGGGAAACTGAGGCATCAGCTGTCACAGACAGAAGCTGGAGTTCTGGTAAGATGGAGAGAATACATTTGCAATACATTTAGGTTTTGTTCTGGTTGTCTTTCCGTGATGGATTGAATCAGAAGTACCCAATATTTGTTAGTAGAATTTATATTCATTTTTAGTACAATACATTTTTGTTAGCTTTAACAGCCAGTGTTTTTTATACTTTTATAATATTTATTAATAATTTGATTAGCTTTGAAGTTTCATATATTTATATTTTCAGTTATCATTTTAGTTTTTAATATTTGTAATTTTTATGTAACATTGCTTGAGTTGTTTTATTTGTTTGTTTTTCTTCTGTTTTCTATGTTAATAGTTTTATGCAGCTTTACATATATTTCATGTAGTTGCCAGGGTAACATTTATAATTTTAATTTTTTTTTTATTATCTAATAGTTATCTAATATTTGTTTTATTTTTATTTTTGATGGATTTCGTTTACCGAGAACATATATAATAGTTGTAGTTAACAATAATACTGCTGTTAGTAACATGTTAATTCCAAACTTTTTAATTGCAATCAGTTGTATTATGTGTCTTTTAAGTGTTAATTGCTAGTGAAAAGCAAAAATAATTCAAGCTTGTGCTGTATAGGCCCTGTCAGATGGTACTGAAAAGGAAGAGCTTGTGCGTCTCAGAGTCCGAGGCAATGAGCTGGAAGAACAGGTTCGTTCTAAACACTTAGCACAACAGTTCATTTCGTCCCCTTGGAATTATAAGGTTCTATCTGTGTTCTGAGTAGTTTTGAGATATTGAGCTTTAAAATTTTTTTGTTCCATAGACTTCTGTAGATAGAACCTTTTTGTTTTTTCAATAAAAAATCCCAAAATCTACACAACTTAAAATAAAACATCACATAATGTAAATAAATTGTCACAGAATAAGAATATGTGAATAACGCAATTTTGACAAAAATGTCAGATAGAACCTTATAATTCCAAGGGGACGATTTATATTTTGACATGTAACATAGCCTCAAAACGTTAACTTTTGAACTTTTCTAGGTTCATCGTCTTCGTCTCATGTTGGCCGTGGACCATCAGCAGAGGGCAGAGTTCATAGACCGCTCTCTGAAGAACAGCCAGAGTCTGATGTCCCTGAGACAAGATCTGAACGAGTCTCTAGCTGCGGTGTCCCAGCGGCCCGTCCCCTCAGTGCTGGAGTCAGAGACACAGAGACTGGACAGGAGCATCAGAGAGGAAGAGCTGCGCTTATCTCTCAGCCAAAGCTAAAGATATAAAACACTGCTTTATGTCTAATGACTATTATATAGTTCATTTAACACTATATTTTTGCACTTAATATTAAGTAATTCTGGCTGTGAACCTATGATTTATTTCACACTCAGGGTCTGTTTTACTATTACTTTGCATTTAAAAAAAAAGCATTTAAGTATGCTGTAAATCGTTCTTAAAATGCTAATCAGCTACAAAATATCATCTTAAGGCAACTATTTTAACTATTGGCAAAGGTCAGGTTTACGTCTGTCAGATAATTTACAGATTAAAAAAAAAGCTTTGCAGTTGTGTTTACAATACTTTTCAAAGCTGTTCTGTCAGTATTATGTGTGCAATATAAGCAATCTGTTTAATGTAATGTAATACTGTGGGTTCTTTTTTTATCTTCATTTTTTTTTTAATAAACTTGGATATCGAGAAAACCCAGGGTACTGAACTTGATTCCCAGGGAGTGTATAAACTATTAATGCTATACACTGAAAAGTTGCTTTGAGTAAAAGCGAACTGCATAATGTAAATACTTTTACGATATTTGTTACAGCATGCATACCATCAGATCTGTGTGGCATGTGTGACGGCTTCTTTTGAAAGTCAGCCTCTTCAAATCAATTACAAAGCACTTGAATTTAATGACCGGATTATGTAATTTAAAGACTCTAGCTCTTGTGAGGCCTTGTTGCTTTATTACCCCATATGAACTATTACAGAGTGTTAGTCACCAGGGGGCGCTGTTTGTATGGAAAAATTGTGTGGTTTCAAGTCACCCACATAGCTAAACCTTCCCCATCCTTGTCATAGTCTAATCTTGCTCAACTTTGGCAGTTTCAACCGCAATCAGAGTACTCAATTCATCTTCAGAATACCAAATAAACAAATGACTAGTAACCTTTTCTTATAAAATGTACTGGCACGTCATCTGACTGAGTGTCGCCTATGTGGGTGAAACTGATGACGACATGACTAGGTCATATTTCATTTTCAAAGTAGAAAAAATTTTATATATAAAAATATTAGGAAAGAAAAAAATAAACTTAACTCCTACTTTTATTGCATAATAACTATTGCATTGTAATCACTGCGTAATTTATAATTTATAAAACAGTTTTTGCCAAAATATCGTAGTTAATACAGACTACATAATTACGGGTTACTACAGGAAATTAATCATAGATAATTATGGGAAAGTGTAAAACGGAGTTCTAAATCTCGAAGACAATTCTCAAGAAACTACATTTTCAATCAAAAAAAGATATTTCCTCTGGCATTTCACATAAATAATGACAACGTTGCTTGTTTTCAAACTTTTGTTTATTTGTTAACAAACTGGAAATGTTTATATGAATTAACCACGATCTTAATTGCTGAAGATCCGAGATTCTCATTCTATATATGTTCTTCAAAAGAAAAAAAATGGTAGTCATCGAGAGGGAAAAAGTAATATTATTTCAGTTTATATTTTATTTTCACAAAGTAAAAATGACCGTGATAGCTCAACGATTACATATAATAGTTATATATGCCATGTATAAAACTATATCCATGGTTGTTTACCTGGTTTGAACCATTTTTGTTAGTGTACAACCAAATGACCTCATCTATAGTATTCATAAGTGCAGCAAGTGAGGTGTTTTTGGCGGAAACTATTGTAACCATAGGAAAATATGTTTGGGTGAGAGGGGAGAAAGAAAGCCAGACAACTTATAATTGAATTGGTTTGTCAGAGAGCGAGAGAGAGAGAGAGAGAGGGAGGTGGGGGTGGAGGAGGAGGACTGGCTGCCCTTCATCTGTCTGCTCAAGGCGGAGCTGAAGTTACCGAGAGCGGGCGCGGGAGCTCGACGTGATCCGCGGGGCGATAATCATCCACACCGGGGGAAATGCGCTAATTTACCCGAGCAGAATCTGACGGCGATCAGTTCACCGACTGCTCTGTTTATTAAAGGCCTCTGTCGCTTTGGATCGGACTCAATGTTGCTCCTCTTCGGCCGCTTGAACCGACCGATGGGCTCGACGCCGTCTGCCGTAGATTTGTTTCATTTTAAAGAAATGATTTTGGCGTCAATCCATGAATAAAGCCGGGAAATGTCGGACATGCCATCAGCTTGTGAAGCTAAACAACGACTGAAGCGGACTGTCACGAAGAAACCTGACCCATATTAAGATAACGTTTCTGCTCGAGCATCTGGACCAGAACCAAATACACCGAAACTAAATCTCGTTTATAAACGCCGATAACAACCGAGACGCGATCGCTGCAGGTTTTGAGTCCTCTCTAAAAAGGGCTGAAGAACTGCGAGGAAGTGGATCAAATACACTGCATGAAGTATAATCTCAAACTCCAAGCCAGCATGAGAATGGAGAAAATGCGTTTGTAATCTGTTTATCAAAGCACACACTAACCCAAAGGCGTCTAAAATCATGCACTGCCTTCAAACCTTCATTTGCACGGCTCATTTCGGACTGTTCCTTCCGAGCACATGAGCTTGAACTTCGGTCGATAAAGAAGAAGGGGGAAAAATAAAATCTTCTGGAACTTTTTTTTTTTTTTTTTTTGGAGCCGAACACATCCAGAAGCACCAGGACCATCACCAGGATGAGAGTGCGGATCCTAAACCGAACATCAGTGCTGTCACTGGGGCTGTGCACATTGCTTCTGCTCAGTGCTGTGGCTGGTAAGTTCAGATTTACATTTAACTTAGATAATATGTGTCCATATTACATAAGCCATGTTACATTATTTGTGCACGTTGCTCATTAGAATCACGCGTTGTAGCATGGACGCTGTAATGAGAAGTGAACTGAATCTGAATCGGTTCACTGTACAAATGTGAACTGTCAGAAGTGTCTTGCTTCCTTCGCTGGTTCATTATTATCTAGAGACGTGTTGTGTTGAATCTGGTTTCAGTGTAAGTATTATGGCTTGAAGAGTGTCTTTCGTGAGTTATTCTAATCTAGTTAAACTAAAGTGGATTTACTTTGAATTGGTCAAAAGTTACACTGCAGGTGCTACTTAGAAAGAAAAGTTAGAGCTAATAAACCAAAGATTATTTCTGCATACTGTATATGCATAACTTCCAGCGGTTATTTTTACACTCTTAAAAATAAAGGTTCTTTATTGGCATCAGTGGTTCTATGGAAAACCTTGAACATCCAAGGAACCTTCCAAATGCAGAAAAGGCTCTTTATAGACAAAAAAGATTCTTTCGATTTTTAAAATGTTCTTCACTGAAAGGTTCTTTGGGTAACCAGAAATGGTTCTTCTATGCCGTCACTGCAAAAGCACCCTCTTGGAACCTTTATTTTTATGAGTGTACAGTATTTATGTTCACACATATTGTAGAGCAGGTTTTATAATAGGTTAATTAGTTAGCGTAGTCTTTACCTCAGTACTATGGTGAGCTGCATTTCCCCAAATCATTGTAAGAGTAAGTAGATCGTTGAGCTGTGGTATCAAAATACAGCGATGGTATCAGATGGCTATTGTAATGGTCCATTTTTATGAATTATTACCTGTATTATGGTATTTACACACAATTTTGCCATGTTACTATCCTGGCACATGCCATAAAATCACTGGACTCTTATTTTGTCTGCATTTTGAGTTTTAAATTTTTTAATGCAATTAATATATCAGGAAAAAAAAGTCTCCTGGTATAATAATCTACACTTGTAGGTTCATTTGAAGAGAAAATGGTGATTCTTGTTTTGATAGTTTGATGTCAGGATAATGACTTTTTACTGGTGTTTTTTTTTTATTTTGTCTGTTTCACTCTATTTTAACTCAATAACTCTGCACTGGTCAGTAGTTACACAAGCAGATGCTTTTGGGCATAATAAGAAAAAAATGGATGGTTGGTTTCATAATCAGATGTTTTTCAGGCTGTTGAATGCCTGTTTTATACACCGACTGGACAATTTTATTTTGTATGAAAATACTGGCAGTGGTGTAGTGCAATATCAAATTGAAAATAAGACCGTGTATATATAGTAAATCACAGACATTATCAGAGAGTGTATTTTGATGTCCGTTTCTTGTTTCTTGCTTTCATATGGATCATATCGACCATGCTGTGTGTTGGCCATTAGAGCCTGTTTACCATGTTGTTATGGATATGCAGTTAGTCATCAGATCAGAAGCATGTGATATTGTACAATCGATTGTTTTGAGACCCTTGAAAAGCCTCTAAAACATTGCAGGAATGTGGTAGATGGATATTATTTTCCCATGTTGTGTGCAAGAATTCATCCCAGCCCTTTCCCTAATTAAGCATCGAACACAAGACGTACAGTACAGAGTTTGTGGGTTAGTTAGGGTTTAATGTGTGCTAACTTCACTGCTGAAGGCTGGGAATGTATTTTGGGTTCAGCCTTGACCTCGATGAGATAATGGTCTCTCTCTTCACTGGTACAGTAGATTAGAGAGAGGAAGGGAGGAGAAGAATACAAATGTCAGTTGTGTTCTACCCCTTAAAGGTGCACCCAGTCATCCTAAGGAATCTAGATCATTTGACAATTTTTTTAAAAAATGTTGTACCCTTGCATTGGAAAATATTCCAGTCATATTAAGCCATAAAAGTGTTTCAGTGTCTAAACAAATATTAAGCAGCACGACTGTTTTCAATATGGATAATAATCTGAAATGTTTCTTTAGCCCAAATCATAATTATATTTTACTGTATATTCAAATAGAAAATGGATATTTTTAATTGTAATAATATTTTATAATATTACTGATTTTACTGCATTTCTTAGTAAATACATGCAGCCTTGTTGAGCAAAAATGACTTCTTTTAAAAGCATAAACAAATCTCCCAAACCTGAACCTTTGATCAGTAGTGTAGATGAATGTAAGGAACAAAACAAAAGTCAACCAAGCAGCTCTGATGAGAAACAGAAAAGCTTGTCAATGTTGATTTGTCTGTACAAAGTCCAGGACCACTGGGACAAATAAGAGCCAGCAAAACATAACCCAAACACTGATGAGTGCATCTTGAAGTTGAATGGAGAGCATGATTGTGAGAATGAATAATCCTATTGGGAATATGCAGGATTTATATACAGCATATGCATTTCAAAACTCAGGATTTGTAATGGCAAAAAGCACCACATTTTTTATTGGATTGTGTCACTTTTACATTACAATACTGGAAAGTAACTAAGATACAGTGATCAGGTTAAGTGTAAGATGGCAATACCATGATCCATGTATATGGTATTTCAAAGAACGACAGTCCAGTGGTATTGCAATGATGTTGGTAGGGCTATTTGTTTTGTCAGTATTTTAAATGTTTTTGTCTTTGAATGCAACAAGTGTGTCCACAAAATATCACCCATTATATTATTCCAGACAGTTTCCGGCAATGTAAATAACCCCAGTATTATTTTTGAAAAAAATGGAAAAGCTCAATTCAGAGGCTTATTATGAGTCACCACTTCAAGCTATGATTTTCAGTATCATCTCCGGTCTGATAAACCCCCAGGGTGGGCACACTGATATCAATGGCACATTCACATCGCCTATACCTATACAGTGCATCTGTAGAATAAAAGCTTCTTAACAAATTCCTTTCTGCGTCATCGCCATACTGAATCTCCTTAGCTAAAGTAATCCTTCTGGGGTTACATATTCCACCATCATATGTCCAGCAAACCCACATGTCCTGTGAGGAATGCAATTTCAGCTTTGCGGTTGTGACTACAGAGGTAAGACCACACAAGGAGGCTACAATGGAGACAAACACTAATTAAAAATGTGGTCTTGTCCAACCATGCAGGTGAGCCGGTTCGAGGGCTCACCACAAGCTCATTTTAAAGCCGTTAGGAGCTGCCACAGTGATTTAGATCGGAGTTAGACTCTGGACGGGTAGTTAGTTTCACTTGAAGGAGTTTAGCGCCTTAATGTGCTGCCTTTAGGCTTGGGCCCAACCAGCGAGAGGATGTTGTGTCGAGCATGGAAAAGATTAAGATGAAGGGGAGGCTGTGCTGTGTGTGAGAGTCATTACCCCGTCTGTGACCGCTGTGAGAGCATAAAGCTATGGATCTTTTGCCACTCTGCTAAGCCCATCAGCACTCATTACTCACACACGCTCACATATGTGTAACATGACCATTAAGTCCCTGGCAACAGTTCATATGCAGTATTGGCACTTTTTAGAGACAATTTATGAGATTCTAGCTGGGCCATGAGATTTTGTGTTCTAGATCAAGGACGTTCTGTGGAGCATCTAGTACTGTGCATCAGTTGCTGGATAATGGGCTGTGCATGAAGTTAGAAACAAATCTTGACCTTACGTCTTATCTTGGACTCAATGTCAGACCTCGCTGCTAAACTAACAGGTTGTTTCATTTACACTTGCTGAAGTCCTCAGGCTTTGCCATGTTTATTGTAACTTAAAAAAAGTTCACAATGTTTTTGGTTTAAATTACATTCCATTTTTACATGACTTTATCCAAACTGACTTTGAAGTTTATAATAGGATTATAATACAAGTTTGTAATACATTTATTATACACAAACCAACAATATTAGCAATTGTGCTAATGTTTTTAACTTGGTATAGTGCTGTACATGCTAACACTGTGCTTTCTGAACATGTATCATAACATTTTCTGTACGTGTACCATGCCATTACCATGTTTTTTTGGACATTTACCATGACCATGTTTTTTTGGATGTGTACAATGATGACAATGCCATGTTTTTTTGGCAGGAAACTTTGTATGTCCATTTGTTCTTAAAGATACCTTGGAAAAACCATATACAAATAGTTGTACAAGAATATGATGACAATCATCATATCATGGGTCTTCAACAGGGGGTCTGCAGTGGCTAATATTAATAATATAATAATAATATAATAACATTCTTCAAAATTTCTTTTTTGTGTTCCTCAGCAGAGAAAAGGTCATTAATATTTGACTCTACTATACAAACATTATTTTAGGCCAGGCTTAATGATAATTTTATTCAGATTAATTTCAGATTATTTCTATTCAAATATAACAGGAGTTCCTTGCTTCATCTCAGTCTTTAAAAAAAGTTGTACTCCCCCTCCAGTATATGTCAGACATCTTTACCATTTGATACGCTATTTGCTACTTGAAGGTGGTGCTCTGGTTTGCACATTTCTTTCTTTTCATCATGCAGAAGGGGTTAACATAAAATTGCACACAGGGACGTGTGACGTTGAATCCCGTTCTGTAATTACCCAAATATATGATTTCAAACGTCTGGTTTTAATATCGTCTCCTTTGAGGTTTTTCGTCACTCTAATTTGAGCGTTTGATGAGCAAAGATAATTATCTCAGCGGAAAAATAAAACGAGCATAAATTAGCACAGACGTGACTGTGTTTGATATTTCCTCATTTTCTTTGAAACACACCGTGGTCCAACCGCAGCGGTGTGTTTGTTGCCCTGTGTCTTACGTGTTACCCCCCTCCCCGTCTGCGTCTGCGAGCTCAGTCGGCCTTAAGGAATTTGCCCGTCTGTCTGTGGGGGAGGGCAGGAAGTGGGAGTTGGCTGTCTGACTCTGTCAAGCATTTCCACGTTTTTTGATTTGTACTCTGATACCGCTTCAGTATGGGTGCACTGTGTGCATCGCGTGTGTGCGGCACTGCTCAGCACAGTATTGCATGTCATGTCAGCTCGGCGTTTGCGTTTCAAGCTGCGAGTATCACATATATACAGCTGTCTGTAGTGTGACACTTAAAAAATAAAGCAGCAAACCTATATATTTTCTGTTATTGAAAATCTTTTTTTTTTTAATGCATTTCCGCTTATTTGTGTGTTTTGCCGTTTGTGAGATGGGGGTCTAGAGTGTGTAGCCCTGTACTAGCAGGATTTAGACTAAACAATGTGTCTCGTTGGCTCCAGGGCCAGGCGGCTGAGTAGGGGGAGGAAAGAGAGAGAGACATTCCCTTGCGTAGACACTGAACCCCCCTCACACATTTACACAGCTGAACTGATTGAATCTGAGACCCCTCCTCTGATAGTCTCCCTCTCTTCCAAACGCAGATCACACTAATTGAAAAATCATTTCACTTGAGGAATGTAATGTGGCCCCTTTGCAGTTCTCCACATTGCTTCGGGGGGCAAAACACCCTGTTCCAGATCTCATTTCGATCTTGTTCTTTTTATGCGCCTCTAATCGCTTGGTTTCTAAGCGCTGCTTATTTCTGTGTTATTATTTTCCTTGCTTACTCCCGTCATAAAACTACAACTCCGTTTTATGGCATCTTTGGGTTTACAGTCCCTCAGAGTTGGATGGCGCACACTGTGGTGGGTTTAAACACACACCAGTGGCTTGATGTGAGCTGATACTCACCGCTACATGGTTCTGGCAATCCTGCACCATGCTTTTTACAGTAACTGTAATTGTTTTTACATCTACCCTGCTTGACAAGATATATATAGTCTTTGTTTAGTGAGAAAAACAGGGGTGCAGACTGTTTAGTCTTGCCAAGTGTTGACTGTTGTTATTAAAATTGGTACATGTTGTAGATTATTATGAAACTTAGTTGCTCATTACCGTCCGTCCTGCATCTCATGATGGTATTTGGCATATTAGCATGATTTCTGTAGGAGCCTGTTCCACTGATGATGACTGGAGTAATGATGCTGAAAATTCAGCTTTGCCATCACAAGAATAAATGACATTTCTATTCAAATAGAAGATGGTTATTTTAAATTGTAATATCTTACACAATAACACAGTTTTCACTATATTTGCAGCCTTGGTGAGCATAAAAGACTTCTTTTGAAAACATAAAAAAAATCGTACCTGCCCCAAACTTTGAATGGTAGTGCATGGCTGTGTGGGTGTTTTCCATTTGTGTTGGTGTGGGTTTTTTCTGCATTTTATTTTTTTTTATTTAACAATCCTAAGACATGCATTGTGTGTGTGCATGTGAGTCCTGAAATGGACTGGCCAGGGGGTCCAGGGTGTTCCCCCAGCTCACAGTGCATGTCAGAGCAAATGAGAATCATGGGGTCAAAGGAACTGCCTGAAGAGCTCAGAGATAGAATTGTGGCACAGATCTGGCCAAGGTTACAAAAAAGTTTCTGCTGCACTTGAAGTTCCTAAGAGCACAGTGGCCTCCATAATCCTTAAATGGAAGACGTTTGGGACGACCAGAACCCTTCCTAGAGCTGGCCGTCCGGCCAAACTGAGCTATCGGGGGAGAAGAGCCTTGGTGAGAGAGGTAAAGAAGAACCCAAAGATCACGGTGGCTGAGCTCCAGAGATGCAGTCGGGAGGTGGGAGAAAGTAGTAGAAAAATGTCAACCATCACTGCAGCCCTCCACCAGTCGAGGCTTTATGGCAGAGTGGATCGACCGAAGCCTCTCCTCAGTGCAAGACACATGAAAGCCACCATGGAGTTTGCTAAAAAACACCTGAAGGACTCCAAGATGGTGAGAAATGTCTGATGAGACCAAGATAGACATTTTTGGCCTTAATTCTAAGCGGAATGTGTGGAGAAAACCAGGCACTGCTGTCCAATACAGTCCCAACAGTGAAGCATCATGCTGTGGGGGAGTTTTTCAGCTGCAGGGACAGGACGACTGGTTGCAATCGAGGGAAAGATGAATGCAGCCAAGTACAGGGATATCCTGGACGAAACCCTTCACCAGAGTGCTCAGGACCTCAGACTGGGCCAAAGGTTCACCTTCCAACAAGACAATGACCCTAAACACACAGCTAAAATAACGACGGAGTGGTTTCACAACAACTCTGTAACTGTTCTTGAATGGCCCAGCCAGAGCCCTGACTTAAACCCAACTGAGCATCTCTGGAGAGACCTGAAAATGACTGTCCACCAACGTTTACCATCCAACCTGACAGATCTGGAGAGGATCTGCAAGGAGGAATGGCAGAGGATCCCCAAATCCAGGTGTGAAAAACTTGTTGCATCTTTCCCAAAAAGACTCATGACTGAATTAAATCAAAAGGGTGCTTCTACTAAATACTGAGCAAAGGGTCTGAATACTTAGGAACGTGTGATATTTCAGTTTTTCTTTATTAATAAATGTGCAAAAATTCTGTGTTTTTCTGTCAATATGGGGAGCTGTGTGTACATTAATGAGGAAATTTTTTTACTTAAATGATTTTAGCAAATGGCTGCAATATAACAAAGAGTGGTAAATTTAAGGGGGTCTGAATACTTTCCGTACCCACTGTATATATATAAATATATAATGGCCCAGTCTCTAACATACAGGTGTACATTAATTGTCTAGTGTTTATCAACACTGTGATGTTCACTGTGCTTCTGCTGTCATTCTGATCGACTTTAGAATTCACACAGGATAGAGTAAAATTCCAATTAGCCTATATTCAACACCAGTAAACATTTAGTTAATCTAATAAGCTAAATTTGGCAGCGATTTAATATCAAAGCAAGTACCAGCACCTATTTTTTTCCCCTTTGAGCACTGAGATGCAAACACTCAAGCTAGCTCACATTAAAGTGCATTGTCTCTCCTCTGGCTGTCTGCCACATTCAGTCCATCGCTCCGTTCCTCTTCACCCCAGCTGTCTTTGAGCACCGTTGCACCAGCTTTCAGAAGCACGCAGCAGTTTTACTCTGTCGTGAAATAACAGATGCAGCTTTGATGAATTGATTTGTTACGTCGAAAAGTGCTTAAAATTGCATTTAAAATGTGTGGGTTGTACAAAATGGCATAATATTTCTAAGTGAGTGCTTTTATTATGTCAAGCACTGCCATTTGTTTTGCACAAATCAAGCAGAGACGAAAGAAATCTCCTTTGGACTTACATTGATCGCAGTTCCTCTCCTGCACTGAGCTCCTGTGATGAACTTGATTTGTAAATACCTTTGAGTTAGACGAAGCTGGGCATTAAGCAGAATTTACCTCACAAAGTTGAGCCGCATTGCATTAGGAAAGCTTGGCGAGTGTCATAGCCACTCCAGTGCAGGGAGGGGGACCCGTTCTCTTGCCAACAGCGCCTACATGTCTGGGTTGTGAGAGGCAAGTGCAAAGCAGAGCTCTTTAGATGGGAGGTGTATTTGTGGAGGGGTATTTCAAAACCCTGGCACGGCTCTCTCTGTGGTCAGAGGCTCAATTCCGAAGCTTTTCGAGCTGCCCTCCGCCACAGTCACACGGCAAACCTGACGAGCAAAGCCAGTGGAAAAAGTGAGGAGCAGACAAACCTGTCGGCCGTTAAACACCCCTGATCTGGTTGTCGTGTAGTTGTTGGTGCATGAAAGGACTGGGCTGCATGTTAATGTGACTTCATTTTGAGGTAAATTTTGTATAACTTTTTTTTTTAATGAGTTTCTACTGAATTATGAGCACACTTCATGTAGTTCTCTCACGTTCTTGTGAGGTTTGTGAGCAAACATGCTTCTTCCCTGTGGAAGATGACTGTTCACCCATTCAACATCAACATTAGCTCTCGTCAGGGGCTTGATCTCGAGCCAAAGCCATCAACGATTTATGAATCCCAGCAAGCTGGATTCAAGATAATTTGTGTAGTATTTAAGTTTTAATGAGATACAAGTTCAGCCGGTGAAAAAAATAGGTTGCCGCTGTCAGGCCCTCGTGGGATTAATGTTGTCTGGACACAGACGTGCAGCTACTTTAGAAACTAGGAGTTTGTAGACATGAGTAGCCCTGATGGTATGTGTCCTCTCTCCACAAGTTATGTCTTAGTCAAACCAATGGCCAAAAACAAAAGTGAAACTAAAATGTCAGGGAAGTCATTGATGTCAGGAGGACACATATTTAAAAATCTAGTTTAAACACTAGTCAGATGACTAGAAATGTCATTTTTGTATTCATGTTGGTTTTATATGGTTTTGAACAATTTAATAGCATTTTCAACAAAACTGCAGGTCCTGCAGATTCTTCAGTTTTCCAGCATCTTTGCATATTTGAAACCTTTCCAGCAGTGACTATGATTTTGAGATACATCCTTTCACACTGAGGACAATCGAGGCACTCAAACACAACTATTAAAAAAGGTTCAAACGTTCACTGATGCTCCAGAAGGAAACAAGATGCATTATGGGGTGAATACTTTTGAACACGATGAAGATTTTGTTGAAATATAATATTTTTTCAATTAAGTTCTGCCCTTCGTAAACAACAGAAGATACCAGCTCTTAATGCATCTTGTTTCCTTCTGGAGCATCAGTGAACGTTTGAACCTTTTTAAATAATTGTGTGTTTGAGTGCCTCAATTATAAATAAAAAAATAACATGCATTTAGTATGATCTTATTTTTTGAAAATTATTCACATTTTCACAGATTCTGCAAGGGGTTCCCAAACTTTTGCATGCCACTGTATATTATATTTGCTTTTTTATGTACATTTATTATTATTATTATTATTATTATTAATAATAACAATAATTCATGAATTATGTTTTTGGGTCGCACCATGTAACATTTAACAACCTGAGCTAATCTTGCATCGTCATGAAGAGTTCAAAAGATAATACTTTGGGAGAATTATGGACCTTGACAAACAGTCATGAGGGTCTGCGGGAGTCCTTTCTATGATGTAATTTCCTGTTTTGTTTTTTCAGTCTTCATTTGGTATGTTTTTCAAATAATAATGACCAGTGAAGCAGTTTTTGTTGCTCTATGAATTTGGCCAAATACGATTATTCATTATTCATCTGTATTGATATATTTTTTCCTCCCGAAAAGTCAAAAATGAATTTTAATGATTAAAGATGTGTATTAAATTTGAATGACTTTATTATTAATCCCAAAGGGACGTTCACACATCACAGCAGAGCTTACCACACAATAAATAAACGAATAAAATAAATAATATACCGCATTCCATACAGCACCCCTTTGTTTCAAGCATCAAAATACACACTACCATAATTAACAGTTACTATATACACTTAAAATTCAACATCAGTCATCTAATATGACATTGATTATACAATCTAACAGCTGTTAGTAAAAATGATTTTCTATATCAACTTCAAGTCATTATATGTATGCAATTTTGTTTGAAATAATAGATTGGAAATAAACATCACGTCATTGACCTATGCAGCATATGACTTGCAGCAGAGTTGTGGTCTCATTTGTTGGCATTGTCTTGAAGCCGTATTGTTTTACAGGGCCTTGCCTGCTTTGTCTTCTGTCCATTCATGTAGGTGTCCTCTCCTCGTATCTCCACGTCCAGCCATGTGGCTTGTAAGGAATGTGGCGGCACTCATGTTTCAAGGTCCTTCACCTTGTTAATTAGCTTGAGGGTGTGCAGGAGTGTCTTTAATTACTGTCTATCTCTGTAATTGTTGAGGAAAGAGCCAGTCGCTTAGTGACAGTAACTGTGGTCATCTGTGCTAGCCGTGGCTTTCTTTTTTTTATGAAGTAGGATCTTCTCGCAGCAGGTTCCCATAGTGACAGCGAAGGCCTGTGGTTACTGCACGTTCAGCGAGTTTTAATTCACTCTACCACATTCACAAACCTCCTGATCCTTTGTACAGATTATCTTGGATTTACTCATTGCTGGTGGTAGGTAAACAAGTCTGAAGATTGCTAATCTGGGCCTTGCGATGGTGTGTGATGGATGGAGACGGAGACCGAGTCGCCATCTGGCTGAGTAGTGGTCTGATCTGCATTGTCTTAGTCCATCTACTATTCAGGAAATAGGATTAGAAAGTGCAGAATCTCTTTGGGATTTGCGTTACTGCAAGCAGCCGATCTGAGATCTGTTTCAATGTTTCTCTCATGATGGAGATTTGGGTGACATTGGCAAAAAGACACAAGCATCTCTTCTCGACCAAACGTACAGGACAATGCAAATGAAGGAATTATGGACGCAACAACGAATACATAAAATCTATAAAAGGTGGATGATGAAGTAATAAAAAACAGGTTTCATTATTGATCAGATGAATAGGCCTGTGTCACATGGAAAAGCAATGCCACTTTGCAGTAGTGAGAAATGCATTTGAAAAGTAGTTACTGAAAATGAAAATATATTTTTGCTTTTGAAAATGTCATTTTTGAAATCTAAAAAATACATTCTAAGTATTAAAATATATATATATATATATATATATTTTAAATTTAATTAAAACTAAACATGTACTGTGTATGATTTTGAGGTTGTATCCATCTGTCTATAAAGATACGTTGCAGATTTCTTAGTCACATACACACATAATGGCTTAATGTGCAGTCACATTGTTTGTCAAATTTTTTTTGACAGAATCTAGTCCACATGATTGGGAAGAATTTGCAATGGGTTCAGTTTTTGTCAAACTGATTTGCATTGTTACCCAACATAAAGCTGCTTGGTTTGAAAGTCACATTTTTGTGAATGGTGATTCTTCTGTTGACAATTTATCTGTAATATTTTGTCAAAATGTGATGGCACCTTTAATGCGAGGAATGGTCTGTAGAGGTGTGTGTCGATACCTGGAATTCTGGAGAAAAAATGTAAAACAATATCAATCACTTAGGGTCATTTTAGTTTTAATTTAGTTCCAATCATGTATTTTGTTGTGGTTACTACTACAAATATCTCCCAACTAGTGAGGAACTCACCATATTCTTGCCAAAGCCAATATGTATTTGCTGCTTGCCGAGTGTGAACAGAGCCTCACTCTCATGTCTTAAATATGTGTCTTCACTTTGACATAATGATTGCCATTGTCTACAGAGAGCCAGCACAGACTCTTCCCTCACATGTGATCCACACGGGGAGAGGGATCCACTGCTGTTTTAGGTCATTGTAATGGTGGAGTGTGTTGAAGACTGCAGTAGCTGTGAGTCTGCTGATGTGTCAGCGGTTCCTGCTGAGCCGAAAGCTTCACTACCCAAACACCTCCTCCAGAACAGAACAGAGAGGCGTCTGAGGGGCTTAAGACTGTGCGTCTCACCCCTCCCCCTCGCCAGACCACCTTCCTCAACCACTGGATCATCCCAGCGTTATAGTTTTGTAGTTCCTGCATTCAACAATCAGCAGCAAACTGCAGATCTCATTGTAGTTGGTTAATATTCAGATGTTGGGTTTGCTATAATGCCATTCCTGTATTGCCCGTTCTATTTTAAAGATGCATTTTGGCACTACTGGGAAAAGGTTTACCTATTAGAAACCGAAGTGTCTTTTTGTGAAAAGTCATTGTAGTATTTTGCCATGTTAAAATGACATGACCTTCACTAAATGTCACAGAGAATCCTCACGCTCATTGACGCTAATAACGTAGTGTTTGTTTGCTGAAGTAAAGAGTGAAAATTAAACAATGAAAAATGGTTTACCAGCAGAATCAATGGGAGAATCAGCGCCCGTATAGCTGATGAAGCAGAAAAGAGCTGAAGAAGCAGAAAAGTGTAACCATTACACAAGGTGGGATGATTTGATGACAGAGAAAATCCTCTGAGAGTAGTGATGCTCAAGTTGCTTCTTTTTGTTGGACAGTTAAGGAAATTAATTATTGTGGACACTCTGTAAAACTCACTGTAATATAATTTACAGTACGGCCGCTCCCTATACGAAGAGTATACAGTTTGCGTAGGAAACCAACTCCCAGTTGCCCATACCCCATTTGAAATAATAAACTTGAGCACAAAAAAGACGTGATATGTGAACGGCGCCTTCATCGGTCAAAATGTTTACCTTTGATTAACGATTAAATGGTCAATATGAGCATCCCTATCTGGCATATAAACATAATATAACAATCAAAATTAATAAATTTTAAGCCACACAAAGTCAACATGTTGGTATTTCTTGCTCTGAATCTGCCATAAAATAAAATGAAAGTTTATTGTTCTTTGAAAAGGTGTACCTGCGTTATTATGCCATTATCATTATATTTGTTGAAACTGGTCTTAGAACGACAATATTATCATTTATCGCGATAATTTCTTGGACAATTTAACGTCCAGCAAAATTTGTTATCGTGACAGGCCTAGTAATCACAGACGGATTCTATGATGGTGAGATCAGATCTCCATGTGGAGCGCTGGCTGTTGTCAGACTGCTTGTGCATTCAAAAATCTCACTAGGTTATTATTAAAATGAATCACAAAATGAATGTTAATGTAAACTGAAATGTCCTACTGACACACTACAGTAAAAGACAGAAATAACTGGCTTAAAACCCTTTTTTGGGGTGAAAATACTAATGTGCCTAAGACTTTTGCACAGTACTGTACTTTACAAACAACATTGTTGCTACTTTATAAAGAATGACCATAGAGTCGTTCACAGAACTGAGTAAAGACAGTCACAGACAGCACTCATCTCTGATTGACAGTGATACAGTAGAAACACTATGTGTGGTTTTGTATTAAACAATGACCCAGATCGTGAAGTACCGGGACATTTATTAGCCTAAGACTAAGGGAAGCTTTGAAAATGAGAGCATGCAAGGAGTGTGTGAAAGCTGTGGATTTATTTGAAATATTTTTAATGTTCTTTAATGTTATCCACATTTTTTTGTGGATCGTTTTTTTTTTTTTAAGCATCGGTTCAGGCAGCGTTTAGGCACTGGTAGCGTTTTAAAAGTATGGATATGGCACCGTTATCATTAAAAACCCAATCGATATCCAATCCTACAGCAGATGGGAGTTCAGTGTATAACATTGTGGTATCATCAGAGCTTAAAGTATGCAAAAAAACAGTGATGTTAATGCTAGCTAAACAACTAGGTACTGAATTTCCTTTTAAACCTATTATGATTTACTCTGTAAGATAGGCTAAGGTGTTCACTATAATCTAGTAGTTTGTTTTTGGAATATATTTTTTTATTTTTTTTAAATTATTACCTAAAACCAGAAGATTTAGCTCTGAGAGAAATAAAAACATGCTAAATTGTAAGAGCTGTAGCCTACTGGTTAGCACGTGTACACAAACACATCGACTTGTTCTTTGCGTGCAGATAACAGAAGTTTGAATTGGATACAAGTCAACGTTATTGTGTCACTTATTTGTATGAATTACCACTGTCAAAGAAAGTCTGAATTTTTTTTTAGGAAGGCCAGGGTTGGTCTGTGCTTCCGTGGTGAAAAAATGGTCAAAGCTCCTTTTGCTCAAGCTGGAGATAATAAAAGTTAGAGGAAAGAGAAAACTGGGCTTGAAATGAGACAAGGTGTTGGAAGTGAGGAAGAAATGTAACTTGTGACTCACGCGCTGTGTGATTCATTCTGTTTTCCTTCATTACTTGTTTATTCCCTGTGTTTTGATCCTCTTCTCCAGCTCTGTTGATAAGCTGAGCCCTCATTGCATTGGGCCGCTTCGCTGCTTTTGTGCTATTCAAGTGTGTTTATGAGGTTTTTGTTTATTTCTCCAGCTCGCGGTGGAGTGTGTCACGGTCTATGTACGTCATCCCACTAGCGATTTATGTTTGCTGCACTGGCGCCGATCACCACGTCTTTGTTCTTTTGTGTGGCGTGTGTTTGTTCAGTGTGTTTTAGCAGTGGCATATGCTGAGCTGCTAATGTAACGTCACAAACGCTGAATGTACGTGTCTGTCAGTGTTGTAAATAAGTGTCAGTAGACTGCTTGACAGTAAGTCACTGTAGTTTCTGTCTGTGGGGCCAGCAGGCCAGCCAATTTTTTCTTCTCTTTTTTTTCTATCCTCTCCCCCTCTTTTTTGTCATTTTTTCATGTCCCAAATGGCATCTGCAATGCTGAGGGGAGTCTCCAAATACTCATTAGTGCATTACTGAAGTCTGGAAGTCTGCCAGCCACTCAGACGCGAGTCGGTGCAGTATTCCAAGGGAACGTACAGGGAGGAAGGCAAAGAGGTGGGGAATTAGCACAAAGGAGGACCAAGAGAGAAGAATTATGTTTTTTTTTCTTGTTTTATTGTTGAGTTTTGTAAATCTGCAGGCGCTATTGGCTGTAATTATGATCAAGACGAGGTGCTGTATGGTGCCGTTGTGCTTTAAATGACACACGACTGAACTTCTTTTGGTCTTGACTTTTATGGAGCCAGAAGAGTCTCAATAAAGATAAATGCACACACTACAGTCACATATGCACACATAGGATTCATACATGCACACACATAATTCATAAATACACACACAGGATACACAAATGCACACAAAATTCACAAATGCACACACAAAATTTAAAAAGCACAGAAGATTCACAAATGCATACAAAATTCAGAAATGCACACAAAATTCAGAAATACACACACAATTTAGAAATGCAAACAACATTTACAAATGCACTCAAGATTCACAAATGCACAGAACAAGATTCAGAAATGTATTTCTGATGCACACACACATATATCTTGATTTACAAACTGCTTGCGGTCTGTGAACGTCACTGCATTTGTGTGTGAATTTTGAGACTCCCTTGACTTGGCTCGACACACAAATGCCTTTTTTTAAACAGGGAATGATCTGCAACCAATCAGATATCTCCCTTGTTTTAGCCAATCACAAGAATGCACCCCACGTGGGGGATTGTTTACTTATAAGCCAATCAGCGAACGACTCACTTTCCTCACGCAGCGAACGACTCACTTACCTCACACAGCCGGCGACTCACTTTGTGCAGCGAACGACTCACTTTCTTCACGAGTCACGCAGCGAACGACTCACTTTCCTCACCCAGCGAGCGACTCACTTTCCTCACGAGTCACGCAGCGAACGATTCACTTTCCTTACGAGTCACGCAGCGAACGACTCACTTTCCTCACCCAGCGAGCGACTCACTTTCCTCAGCGAACGATTCACTTTCCTCAAGCAGCGAAGTTGAGCGAACGATTCACTTTCCTCATGCAGCCAGAGAGCCACTTTCCTCTTGCAGCGGACCACTGACTCTCTCTTCATGTAGGGACTGAATATTATAATTAAAGTGACTTCTATATTGCATCCAAAAGAATATTTAGATATATTTAAATATTCAAAAAGGTTTAAACATTTTTTTTTTATTATTTTTTACTTTCATTAAAATATTTCAATAAAATGAAATAATTGCCTATTGCAAATTTATGAATCCATGGTTAACTTTTTTTCTGCAGTCACTGGGCTATATGTATTGAGACATTTTTTAATTTATATTTTGTAAAAAAAATAATAAAAAATAAACCTGAATTGTAATCTAAACATCTGTATTTTCATACAATTTAATACAATTGCTGTGTGAACACGTTCATGTGATTGGCTTATAAGTAAACAATCCCCCCACGTGGAGTGCATTCTTGTGATTGGCTAAAAGAAGGGAGATATCTGATTGGTTGCAGATCATTCCCTGTTTAAAAAAAAGCATTTTTGTGTCGAGCCAAGTCAGGGGAGTCTCAAAATTCACACACAAATGCAGTGAAGTTCACAGACCGCAAGCAGTTTGTAATTCAAGATATATGTGTGTGTGCATCAGAAATACATTTCTGAATCTTGTTCTGTGCATTTGTGACTCTTGTTCTGTGCATTTGTGAATCTTGAGTGCATTTGTAAATGTTGTTTGCATTTCTGAATTGTGTGTGTATTTCTGATTTTTGTGTGCATTTCTGAATTTTGTATGCATTTGTGAATCTTCTGTGCTTTTTAAATTTTGTGTGTGCATTTGTGAATTTTGTGCGCATTTGTGCATCTTGTGTGTGTATTTATGAATCATGTGTGTGCATCTATGAATCCTGTGTGTGCATATGTGAATGTAGTGTGTGCATTTATCTTTATTGAGACTCTTCTGGCTCCATAGACTTTTCCCCTTTGACTTTTTCTACTTCCTCATCTCATTGGCACACATGAAATATGAATCGGCAGGATTAAGCCTGCGTCTTGTCCATTGAAAGTTTGACAAACGACGGGTGTCTGAGAGTGTGTTTATGTGAATATTGAAGGTGGGCAGGGTGTAAAAAAGGAGCCCGGTGTGTTTGTGGTTAAGGCACTGGCATGTAATCAGATTCAGCGTCGTCAATCAGGAGGAGCAGTCGCTTGCCTTGAGATCACGTTTCACACTGAAAAGGTGGGCTTGTGCTACTGGGCCTGACACAGCTGCATATTAAACTTGCTCTCTCTGTAGAGTCTCATCTCTCTTCAGACCTTTTTTTGTGTGTGTGTGTGTGTGTGTGTGTTCATTTTTGGCACAGGATGTTTACTTGTGAATCAGTAGACTAATGCTTGGTAGGCCTTATGTCTAAGAGCGATTGCTTGTCAGACAATTATTGGAGAGAATAGTAGCCAATCATTTTGATAATAGGCTTTGACTCAGGCAATATTACAGATGATGTGTGATGATTTTGGTGAATATGTGAATTATTATTATGTATAATATAGCTTCTTTATATATTTGGGAAGAAAAAAAAGCATATAAATTACAATGGAAGCTCACTCATTGACTGGTCACCCATTTATTATGTGGATTTGGGTTAGATTAGTAAACCCCTGAGCATGAGTCATTGAGGGACTGGCGTCTGGATCTTTACTTTTACTGCCTTAATGCATCGCATTCCCTGTGCTGTTATCATACATACTTCCTATTCAAAGAAAAGCACAGAGGCTCATCGTCTCTTCTATAATATGTGATAAAAGTATGCTCCTGTGTACATTACTGCCTGCCAATAAATCACAACGTCATAATTTTATTTTGCAGTAAAGCTCGTCTGATTTCATTGCAACCTAATGTCATGTGTCATCATGATTCTGTCTCATAAATATGCAAAGGAAACTGTCCCAACAGATTGGAGTCGATGAATGTCTTGACTGTCCACCAGTTCTTTGCGCATGATCAGCAGTTTTCCTGGCTTTCAACGTCTTGAACACAAAATGCTGCTGTGCGCCCATTCAGCATTTATTGAAGAGCTAAGAGCTTTGGGATGGGTCCGAATCTAGGGCTATTGCCCCTGCTGGGACCCTTTTTTTCCCTCTCCAAGCCCCTCAAGGGAAGGGAAAAGGTGATGCTTTGCATGTGAATGTGCACCTCGGCCTCAGATGTGTAAATAGCAGTCTGAGAGAGTTGCTTTATTCTAGCGGACGTGATTTTGGAGGCTCTACTCGGGTTTTGGCTTGGCGTCATTCAGATGTAGGATTGGACTATAAATAGTTGCTGTCCCACAAGAGCTTAGCTGACCTTCTACTTTCCAACCGAGCATTGTTTTATTGAGCCAAGCTGGTGGCCTTGAGACAACGATTTGCTGTCATGAAAGCGCAAGACGTTACTGCTTCTGTAAATGGCAGACCAAAACTTTTCTAAGCTCAGATTTGTGGTATTAGAGATGAATAATTGGTTAACTTTTATTTGTGGATTTGACATATTACAGTATTTATGCATTATGAACAAATAAAACATGTAACATTTAAAATCTAATTTATGGTATCATTGCTTATTTAACTCCCTAGTTGGAAACTAGTGTTAAGTCTTGGTATGTTGAAATGTTTGTCATTGAAAACTTCTGTGCGTCTACAATCCTGGTTGTTGTAGGCCTAAATGAAGCAGCTGACAATTAGGATTCATTGCTTTGACTTATGGTTGCTCCAGTGTGCTCCTTCCAATAATGCAATCAGCTGTGAGGTCCAGGTTCTGTTGAGCAGATGGATGAATGGAGGGAAAGTGAGCCGTGTCCAGGTACTGGAGTGTGACCGACATGGAGAGCAGGAGCTGTCCTCCATCTCTACTCTTACCATCAGTCTCGAACCCTGTCGATATCCAGCCTAACTGACCGTGGCTCACATAGAGACAGTTGAGCATGTACAAGCTCATGTCCGAACATGACTTTTATTCTCAGATCATCATTTTTAATTAGACCATGGGGTTTATGAGGCAGGGTGAAACTAAATTAAGTTTCAGACTGCTCTTTCTGCTCATCACCGTCAGTATGTGTTATAATAAGCATTCATTTACTTCCTCCCCAGTGATGAAGCTTCCTTATTAAGAACTTCCTTCCTTAATGAAGCTGAACGTAGCCTCATATCTAGGGTTATATATTTTTTTTATATATATATATATAAATATGTTTATTAATCTCTCTCCGTGTTGGAAAAAAAAAAACACCAAGGTAGAATGTAGATGGTAGTTAAAGCTATTTACTGGGTCAAAGACGCGATAGTCTTTTTTGTTCTGTCAATTAATTTCTTAAAGCAAACATTGAAAATGTATCTAATGCATGCACCTGACCTGATCTATGATAAGCATGTTTAATTTTTGAACTAAAGTTAATTTAGAATTTTTTTGGGATGCATAAAGTCATAAAGATCAACTGTCCTCATATCATAATAAAGAAAAACAAAGCAAGTTAAAAAAATAAATCCTTCAAAAGTAAGTTGCAAGAATTTTGCATGATTGATTTTTTTAATTTTTAGAAAGTTTTAAAGTATCAGATAACTTGAATGAGAAGGGAAAGGGTAGTTCATATGGTGTTAAATGTAATATGACATTTATGAAATAATCCATTATATTTGTGAGAAAAAAAATCGAGAACATAAGGATTTGGATGTACTTAATGTGTAAAGAAGATATTATGTTTAATTGAATCTTTTATTGAAAATAAAGAGTAGTGCTGCAACAACGCGTCGACGTCATCGATTACGTCGACTACAAAAATACGTCGACGCGTCACACTGTTTGTTTACATCTCGCGTAATGGCATACTGGGAATGGAGAAAGTTGCATTCTATCACAAAAACAGAGACAACTGTTATCAAAAGTACGTGAATACTTTAAACACAGGACAAATAAAATGGCCCTTTGTTCCCTTTGTAAAACCGATATGGTGTACCACGGCAGCACAACTGCGATGCGCGAGCACCTCAGAGGAAAACATCTTGGCGCTCTCCGGTGTTACGGTTTAACTGGTTACTGTGTGATCTGGTGACCAACTTCCTGGTTCAGGTCTGATATTCTTGCGCTTTCGGCATTCTGAAAAGGTGAGATGTTTTTAACTCAATGCGGTGCGGAAGCGCCTGGAAAAAACGAGCGTCCTTCCATTACGTCGCTTCCATTATGAGCGCGCTTGTCGCGCGCCTACATTGGAAATAACGAACTTGAGCGCGCAATAGACGTGATATGTGAACGGCCCCTTAAAAGACAGCGCGCCGCGAGACAACAGTCACAAACCACCGAGCCACCCCGAATCAGCTCCAGATCTCTGGACACCATGCTAAACCATAGCAGAACCCTGACTACATTTTATGGTTTTTGATGCTAAAGAACATTTCATGACGTCTCAGACAACTGTAAATTAATGGCTACTGTGGTTTAATTATAAATGCTATCATAAGCTCATATTTACCATAGTAAAATAATTTTATTTGCCTCTTATTTATTTTATACTGTAAAAACTTCAACCACATAAGTGGAAAATGAATAAAGGGTGAAATATTATATTAGAAGTTGTACTTATATATTTTTTGGTAAAGTTATCCAAAGGATTCATTAGCTAATAAAAAAAAAGAACATTAGATTGATTATTTATTGTAATAAAAATAATCGTTAGATTAGTCGACTAATCAAAAAAATAATCGTTAGATTAGTCGACAGAAAAAACAGTCATTAGTTGCAGCTCTAATAAAGAGTTTTAAAGTGAATGTAATCAATTCAATTTTATTTGTATGGCACTTTTTACTTTAATAAAATAATATGAAGCATTAACATTAGGTTGCACTACCAAGATTTGGGTAAATGTATAGGCTATGTGTTTTCTTTGATCGAGGTGACAGTAAAATACATTTATAATGTCGCAAAATGTTTCTGATTCAAATAATTATTATTAATTTAAACTTTCTATTTATTAAGCCATCAAGAACATTTTTTTTGTAATATTTTTATGGAAACCATGACACAAGCAACTGTTTTGATCTTCGATGATAAGAATATTTTTGTACAGCAAATCAGCATGTTAGAAGGATTTCTGAAGGATCATGTGACTATTTCACAATATTACTGTTTTTAATGCGTTTTTGATTACATAACTGCCGTAGAGATACTTCATTCATAAACATAAAAAAAATTATAAACCCCGGACTTTTGAACAGTGTAGATTTCGAAGAACTTGACAAAAATGTTTGATTGAACTTACTGTCATTACCTGCCCCATTTAGACATTTCTTGTATGCATGACTACTACTGCCGTCTAGCCAATGAAAAAAGGCGCGTATTGTAAAATACTTGCTGCGGGTGGAGCGTGTGAGGACATGTCCTAGTAGGAGTCTGACTGTTAGAGAGATTTGTTTGTAGTGCTAAGAGCGTGACTGCGACATAACAGGGTGTGTGTGTGTGTGCCTCTGGTGGCTTCCCACAGGTGGGCCGATAGAGGAGGAAGTGTTTCCTCGTTCTCTGAGAGATGTAATCGATTTAATTGCGTCTGCTTCTGTTGATTCATACTCGTTAAACGCTCTTCTTGGACCGCTGCCAACTCCATTCAGTCACCCAACTGAGAAAAACAGCCACAAGAGAAGGTTCATGTGAATGTTTTACAGTTGTCACACTAATTAAAGGCGTCTAGTTTGACGAGATGACTCAAGGGCAAGTGCACTGTTCAAAAAGAAAGCAGGAACATGTCTGGTTCCTATGCAAACCAAGAGGGAAAGGTGTAAACGGCTGCAGACCTATACCAAAGTTGACTTTACTTTGTTTCCCAGTTCTCGGTCTGCTTTGCTGTAAGATAGCATCTTCATTAGCGTCACTCACAGGTTTTACATACGTGAGATTGTGTATGTTTATGGTGTGTGTGTTTTGTCTGCTGCTAACAAGACTCGACTCAGTTAGACCCAGACTTGGCTGTGTGATGTCTGTTGCCTGGGTGATGTGCTGGATGATGGGACGGCATGCTCTAGACAAGTGCATTTATTCTTCAACCATTTTAAACAAAAAATAATGTTGTTTGTTACTGACAAACAACCGTATTGTGATAATGTATCAAAGATTTCATAGTTCAAATGTCCAATGTAGTTCGCCTATCTTTGCCTTTTATAATTTAATCAAATGTAATTAATTTCTTTTTAATTTGACAATTTTTACACTTTTATATTTTTAATTGTATTTTTTTACTTTCATTTTAATTAAATGTTTTAATTTAATTAAATCAGTTAAATTTATTTCATGCTTGAATTTAATTACATTACATTTTTTAATTCAGTTGCATTTATATAATGTTTTAATTAAATGTGTTTAATTTATTGTTTTAATTCAGTTGCATTCGTTTAATGTTTAATTAAATGTTTTTAATTTAACAGCATTTAATTTGTTTTAAACCGTATCTTATTTTAGTATTTAATTATTCCATTTGATTTAATGTCAAAAAGAATCCAGTTGTAAATTAAAGAAGTAATTACTGTTTTGAAAATAGATATGACCGGTTATTTATATAAGATGTTGAATTGGTAGATTAATAGAGTTGGTTGGACGTCATTATCAACACGCCGACGTAATCACTGGTACATTTATTTATAAATCATATAGCTTAGCTTAAAGCTCCTTTAGCTTATTCTCTGTACATTCGTACATTCTTTCAGTTATATTTGCACAAACTGAAATTAAAAAACAAGCTTTTCAGTTTGCAGCATCCAATGATTGGAACTTTTTACAACACTACTTGAAGACAACTTGCAGACCTTAGTGTCAATTAACAAATTTAAATCCTTGATTTAATGAGCTGTTAAAGCAAGAATTAATTTGTAAATGTTTTTAATTGTTGTCGGCACATTGTTTTGGTGCTGCACCTTGGCCAGGTCACTTTTGTAAAAGAGATTTTTGAGCTCAAGAGTTTTGCATTGTTAAATAAAGGTCAAAATAAAAAATTTAGGCATTCAAGACTCGCTCATTCATATTTATTGAAAGAGCAGTAGGAACCAGTTTGTGACTTGGGTATGAATTATTATTTTTTTTATAGAATGTCCCATTTTGAATGATATTACACAGCATTTTTACACAAAAAATACATTAAAAGACATTTTTTTAAAAGGTGTCTCCAGAATTTTTTTTAAAGAATTTTTGTCATTGATTAAATTGAAAGATTTGACATGATTTTTATCAGTACTACTGTTAATTTGTATCTGTTTTTTATAGTAATTGCTGCTTTAGAAAATTGTATTGTAAATGTATGAAAAAAATAACGTTAATGTTGCCATGAATTTAGCCATTGTTACTGATATGCTGTTGAAACATAAATAAAATTAAATGTTTAGAGTGTAAAAAATTAGGCTACATCATATTAGTTTGGAGAGTGGTATGATATCTAATAAAACACTGGGATATTTTACTGTTTGTATCACTCTGTTTGTCTGTTTTTGTGGTTGTTATAGACCAGAGTATGTGATTGGAAGCAGATTTGTATTTACATTTTTAAATGTATTTATTTTGTATTTTTGGGCTGTATGTCAATATATATATATATATATATATATATATATATATATATATATATATATATATATATATGTATGTATGTATGTATGTATATATATATATATATATATATATATATATATATATATATATATATATATATATAAATATATATATATATATATATATATATAAATATATATATATATATATATATATATATATATATATATATATATATATATATATATTAGTGCTGTCAATCGGTAAAAAAAAATTAACTAATTAATCGCACAATTTTTTAAAATTAATCGCGATTAATCGCGATTAATCCCAATTAAAAGACTGAAACTTTTTGGATATGTAAATGTAAAATGTCAATAATTAATGTAAACTCAAGACAAAGAAACTATTTAAATTCAAAATATGATTGTTTATTGGAATTTTTGTTTAACTTGTAACACAGATTTTCTCATGTAAACAACATACCTGCAATAAACCATCAATATTCTCCAAATTAACTGTTGGCTTGAAAGCCATATTTATTACAGAAATAAAAACACAGGCATGTAAGTACCATTTGAATTTCAAAACAATCAATGCCAATAAAAAACAAAAATGATTTCCATGTTGAATTCTAAGTGGACTGCAAAAAAATTCCAAAGTATAGTCATTGCCAGTGCTTTAAGTGGGCCGGTATGCACTGGTACTCAGTACAGCCACTTCCAAATATTGCTCTTGAGCGTACCGCCACCTCTCCGTGCGCCCAGAACATGCTTGTAGCGTACTGGTACGTTCATTTGGACATCTGTTTTAATAGAGGTTTTAATCTTTTACCTGCACTGCCGATTTTCAGAGCGCCCTTCACAATGCGAGCTTCCTAATTCATCCCACCGAGAGCAGAAACTACATTACCCATTCACCCTTAAGTTATACAAGTGAATAGCGCGTGTGTCGCTTTTCCCACTGTTAAGTGTCAACAACTCAACGTGGCCGGAGAAGGTGTGTGAAACTCGTTGTGAGTTATACTAAAGCAAAATCTTGAGTATTTATTGTCTGATAAACATTAAAAACTGTCTGCGGAGGTTGAGTCGTCCTGCAGCCCCCGCTGGCTGATCATTGGCTGCAGCATCTTTTTTCTAAGTTCTAAAAAAATACCGTAGACGGCAAGGCACAAATTTAGATATTCATTTATCTAATTAATCTATAGCCTATGCACAAAGACAATATGATCTTTTTGTCCCCTTTTTGTTTTAAAGCTTGATGAAGAGAGAGAGCGCAAGTTGCTGCAGCTGAGGAGGACAGTGATGCACGCGTACAGGAGTGATTGACAGTTCGCGGCACTGTGTACAAAAAATACTCCGCTACACAATTATTTCGTTATTTCGTTTAAGCTTATTAACGTTAGCGTTACAGAAAGGTCTGATTTACGCACTGTTACAGTCATTGTTTTTTTTTTTTTTTAAACAATGACATTTGAGTTCATGATTTTAATGTTGCTGTTTCTTGTGGCAGACTAAATGAAGAGTAATGTTTCTTGTGGCAGACTGAAGAGTAATCCGGCAGAGTTTTATACTGAAACTTTCCGTCTAAAAGTCCTTCCTTGGTCTTATCCATATTTCTTTGCACGTTGAACACACATAGGCCACAACTGGAAATAAAAAAAACTGCAACCGCGTTAATTGCGTTATTTTTTTTTAACGCGTTAAATATTTCAAATTAATCGAATGCGTTAAAGGGACACTGAGTAGGAATTACTCCCATCTAGTGGTGAAATTGTATTTTGCATTCAAACTAATTTTGCTCTCCAGCGCCTCGCTTTTTCAAATGCGCGTTGCATCTACGGTAGGCGATATGTACCAAAAAGCTTTGACAGGATGTATTCTAATAGCACTTCGTCGAGTTTTCCTTCAGGTGAACAGGTATGTTATTTCAAACAAACTGCAACATGACAACTAACAAACGAATGTTACAGTATGAATTACTGACTGTGGAAAACATGAAATATTGTTATTAGTAGTTATGTCTAATTTATTCGTTATATTTTCTGAATTATATGCATTGTTAGATATAAAAAAATATTATAATATAGACTGTAACACTGACTTACCTGTCGAGAAGAAAACTGGCCACTTCAGCGTCTCTTTTGAAATCTTTATCAAGCATTAGCTCTTTCCACCTAGAAAAAGCTTCCCCGACACTAACTCTTGTTTTCTGTAATCTACGGTCACGTTTCCTTTTACGTTCTATTTTTGACTGTTTTGGAGACAATGTTTTCTTCTCCTGTGGCGCGGCATATGTATGGTCCATAATAAGAATGCAATCCAGACTTTTAAGCTTGCCGGTGCAGTTTCAAGCGCCTCTCACTGCTCTGCACCTGCGTTTCTGGCTCTGACCGAAAACGCGCTGTGGAAACGCGTTGGCTTAGTACTTTTTGTCCCTCTCTGCTATTATAGTTTTGCAAGATGGCGGAACTACATGGAAGCCTCCGTCAACCTACCCGTCCCATGTATATAAAGATAATAAATTCTTCATTTACGAGGATTAGTTTAAACATTGGCATAGGTATTTGTACACCATCGAGGGCATATTTATGAATAAAAATATTGATTTTAGATAATAAAATACCTAAAAAGTTACTTATTGTCCCTTTAACGCGCTAATTTTGACAGCACTAATATATATATATATATATATATATATATATATAAAAACAAATTTTTAAAGTCCCCCAACAGACAGACAGACACTGGGGTTACATTGGCCAAAGCAGCTTTAGGACCCCCTGGTGTTAAGGGAGAGCCGGGTGCGTCAGAAAAAGGGAGGGGGGAGGGGTCCAGACAGACTTAGCTGTTCCTCCACTTAGCCCCCCCCCCCCAAAGTCTGGACATAGATACACGCGCACACACACAGCATTGTACACATCTCCCACCAGCTGTCTGGACACTAGACAGTAGGATCTGGTCAGAGGTCATGATTGTTTATTAGGTTGAGGTTGTTTTTTTGTGAGTTTTAGGTCAGAGTGCCCTGTTGCATGGCGTGTAATCCCTTCTCGCATATGAAATACACTAATGGCTCCCGTTAGACCATGGGTGGGCAACGCCGGTCCTAGAGTGCCAATGTCCTGCAGAGTTTAACTCCAACCCTGAAAAAATACTCACTTATCAGTAGCCTTAGTAATCCTGGAGACCTTGATTAGCTTGTTCAAGTGTGTTTTTATGAGGGTTAGAGCTAAATTCTGTAGGACAGTGGCACTCCAGGACCGATGTTGCCTACCCCTGCATTAGACTATGCCAATAGACTGAATGTCTCCCTTAAAGTGACATCTGTCCATATAGGAAACACTTAATCATGGTAACGGCAGTTTACAGGAAACAAACTTCATTTTGGAATCATGTTCATTTTGTTGCAGAATTTTTTTTATTTGCAATGTTACAGTTCCTTTAGGGTTGGTTTTGTATTCTTGGGATTGCTTCGCTGTATTGGAAGGGCCATTCGGAAGGAGGAATTTTGTGTTGTTCGGATGATTAATGACTGACTTGCTGGTCGCTCTTGTTTAAACATCTCTGTGTTCCTCTGCAAGCGACTCTCTGCGGGGCAAACATGAGACTCCAGTGACTTCACTTATGCGGGTCAGATTTGTCCTTAGGAAGTGGGATTGCAGGGAAAACCTTCCTCTCTCTCTCTCTGTCTGTTTGTAGTGATAGAGCCACAGGCGGAAGAGCTGTAGTGTAATGCACAGCACTAGCACTCTCATTCCTGGAAGTCAAAGTCTTGAAAGGAGACTGTCTCTGCAAACTCCTGAGGAATGGCAACAAGACTCCCAAAGGGCCCCAAACAGCCACTGCACACTAATATGCTTTTATGAAAGCATCATCAAATGCCTGCAGAAGCTAGATACAAATTGGATTGCAATTTTGCATTGAGTCTGTTTTGTGGTTTGAAGCAGTTATTTGTAATTATTTCACACTGTAAAAACAAAATCTGTAAAAATAGCAGACTGGGACATTATCCATTCATTTTAACAATTAATATAATTTTTTCTATTTCATTTAAATTTGATCACTGTCTCAAAAATTCTCTGATGTCACATTGCAGTAAAAACCTGCAAAAATGCATTTGGAAAAAATGCCAAAGGGTGCTGAGTAAGCTGGAGTTGGGGAAAAAAGTGTACAAGCCAAATTGTCCCAAGTGCTTCGTACTAAACACTTCAGAGAAGATCATTAGCATAAAGTTTTAAATGGACTAGGTTGCCGCAACAAGACTTTTTATTTTTTATTTATTTATTTTTTCTAACAGTGTATATCATGCTTTACGTAGTCTTCAGTTTGCATGTATGCTTGAAGGAAAGCATTGAGTAAGATGTAAGATTTGTATCCAAGAAATAATCAGCAGATTATTGGATTATCAGAACCCTGTTTTGAAACCAACTCCGCAACCACATTGTTGTCTTGCATCCATCTACATCCATTCTGCTTTCAGATTCATTCGGCTAATCTTATTGAGATGACCGTGATATAAAGCAGACATTACTGGTAGCGTCCAGGGATGGGGAGCTGGTGTCCTGCAGGCGTAGATAGAGAAGCTAAATGTCCTGGACGGGGTGGATGAGATTCTGATTATTGTTAATAAACTGAGCAGCACTGCAAGCTCCACAGTCTCTGCTCAGCTCAATAAAATGCTCTCTGCCTGGTGTTTTGCTAATTAGGCCTATCTAAAAGGCCTGTTTTTGTTTCGGAAAGCATATAAAGCCAGATAGCATTGACATTAAAAGCTTTTTAAGATAACTTTTCATGTATTTTACATGTTATGACCCTACAGCTGAATATCTCATGTGTTTGGTGAGCGGCCGTGTTCTACTTCAGCTTTGATTAAATGTGAACACAGAGATACAATGAACAGTAATTGTCCTGAGCTAAAGGGACAAAAGCTGTAAAGCAGTAATTGTATTATTTTTTCCGATTTGCTGTTCCTTGCAGCGAGTCGATGGCCTTATCCCAGAGGCTCAGTAAATGTTACTTTATGAAACCACAGGTCCACATAAATTCCTACCTGTTAAACAGATTTGTCAATTTTCTCTCCTGTGTTTGATCACTGCCTTGAGCTCATCCTGATGAATACATGGCTGTGTAATTGCTGTTGCAGCCAAATGACTTTTTTGATTGCTTGTGTGAGCAACTGCTCGGTTTAGGGATCAAACTAGGATCAGGTACTCCAACTTCAATGTATACCAAGGCTTATGAGAGTTATGGGAGTGAGGGAATCTCCATTTTTATTGCGTCTATGACGTCTGTTTATTGTGTTTATATCTGTAAAATAGCTTCTCCTGTCTTGGCTAAATGTGCTTAGACAATGTTCTTATAATATTAATATAATTGTTTTTATTTTAATAGCCAATAATAACGAGCTGATAGATAACTGATTAAAAGTTTATACTGTTTTGTCTACAATTTCAAATAAAACACTAAAATCAGTGAATTCAGGCATCACAACAGGATATATGGAAATAAATATTGAAATGTGAACATTTAACAGTGTTGCATGTATATTAAATCATGTGTTTTTGAATAACTTAAGGTGAGCATTAAATGATGACAAACTTAATCTAAATGTAAAAATAAAGAAAATGAGCATGTTCATTTAAATATCCAATATGGCTAATTAAGAGCTTTAAAACCGATAAGTTACTGATCTTGTGCATCCCTCTGTCCATTTGATTTTCTTAAAATTTTCTTTGATTTGCTTTCAGCATCCTAACCATACTGGCACACCCAACATTGAATCAGCCAGTAATATGAGACTGGAGGCGGGACTATCTGTTTGAATGACCAATTGCAGATGGAAATCAGTCATTATTTTTGCGTTTCTGTTTGATGATGCTAGTTGCACTTTACCTCCAAGTTATCAGTTTTCATAATGTATTATATATTTGTGGAATATGCATTTTGTTTTAAATTAAGCATGCAGTACTTACATTGATCTAACCGTGGTATTGAGATGCAATGTATGGTATTACCTTTGAGTCACTGTGGTCTTACTACACATACCACACTTTAACTTCTACACAAGATCTACGGTATCGCTTTGTAAAGAAAAAAATCAGGCAGCCTACCTTCACTTACTATAGTACACAGACATTTTATATTACACCAATATGCCACTTAATCTAACTGCCTGATGGTCTTGCATGATTCTGCTCTGCCAGATGGCCCTGGAATTGCTGAACCATCCTCCTTCCTTTCATTTGGCCCCTGAGTTCTCCTAGGCCAAGCTGGAGTGAGGTTTCTGCTGGTGCCCCCTCCAGTGCCTTTCTGTATCTGAGAGCCAGCCTGACAGCTTCCCTGTCCATAGAGACATTGGCAGGAGATGGGGCCTGTGCCAACCTCTCAGATAATCTACTCGAAAGGAAACGGCCACAAGCCCTCCGGCTCTTTGGCAGACGCAGCTTCAGCTTTTGGCCTCAGTGGAGACGTGATAAATTAATCACGATTTGTACTCGGCTTAGATTCATGTAGTCCTTTACTCTGATGTATTCTTTATAGAAAGCACAGTTTCGTTTTCTCTTTTTTTCTGGCGGCAGTTGACAAGTGAGTTACAGCTGTTGTGGAGTGCACCAGCTTTTTTGACTGCACTTTCCCTTTAAAATGAAGATTGGGAGGTGGGACTAACACAGACTGAAGGTCCCTAGTAAGGCAGAGTTGAGTGTTATCTGGGGAAAATTCTGGCAGGCCTCCAAGCGGCAGCTCTAACCTTGAGCTGGTGCACAAACAGTAGCAGGGAAGAGTCAGGCTGGTACAGACTGCCTCCACTGCCCCCAAAAACAATCCCACAATTCCCTTCTCCCCTCCTCTGCACCCACCCTCTTCCTGGCAGAAAGCAGAGCACCCTGCCACCTAGAGGTGGATGAATTTTCTTTATTCACTGTCCCGACCAGACAAAAATAAAGAGCCCAGTCATTTGGAAGATTCGACGATGCCTGTCTTGCATTTCCGGATGGAACGGAGCCAGTTGGTGAAAGCTGAATTAATCATGGTATGAGGAAAACACTTAACCAGAATGGTCTCATCCCAGATGTACTGTGCAGGAATGAAAGGTTCAGATAACGCCGTCAGACCTATTTAGGATGTAAAACGGCACTTGAGATTTCAAAGAAAAATTAAAATAAATATATATTGTGTTTTTCATTTTCCAGTCCCCCAATGTGTCTGGATGACTATTGGTCACACGTTATATCATTTTACATCAGACACTTTCAGAGCCGATGGCAGAGACATGAGCTCTAGTACCTCAACAAAGTCTCTACACTGATGAAACAAAACCAAATTGTTCCCATAATAATCAACAGTGTTGTAATACACATAGCCAGTGTGGCATGATATGACGTGCCTTCAGTTGGCAGACACCTCTTGACTATTTTTGTCAAGCTACACAACCTCCCCATCTAAAATAAAACCCTATCTATCTATCTATCTATCTATCTATCTATCTATCTATCTATCTATCTATCTATCTATCTATCTATCTATCTATCTATCTATCTATCTATCTATCTATCTTGCTCTGTGTGTGTGTTATATATTATTGATATATTTTATTTTAGCTTTCCTGGAAAACTTTTGGAAGTCAGCCTATCATATTTGCCTTTGTGAAAGTGTTTCTTGTTTAGTGTTCCAGATGCACGTTTAGGGAACAGAGTATGTGCTGTCCCTGGGAATGAGTCTGAGCCTAGATACACTCTAGCCCCTTTCACACTGCATGTTGGTCCCGGAAAATTGCCGGAGTGCGTTTCTGTGTGAATGCAAACATGTCCCGGGTTGGGGACCTAGTAACATTGTTGCGTTCAGTCCCAGAATAAGCTCTGTGTCAATAAAAGCCAGAACCAATGTGTAAAGGGAGTGTCGTAGTGGTGCCGCACGTTATCGCGCAACTCTTATGCCGGGTGTTTTCAAGGCAGATCAACGTTTGCGATGAAATTTTGTTTTTATCTACTACACATATTTTATGTATAGCACATAATTTTACATGGGTACAGGGTTGGATATTCTCAATGTTTTTCAGTTGTATGTGATGGAAAGTCCATTAATTTGAAAAATTTGCCTAACACAGGACAGAATCTAGCCAGACCAAGACTGAAAAATCTGCATACATCTCTTGCAGGCAAAAGTGGGATAAACCACCCTATTTTTTGGACTACAAGTCGCACCTGAGTATAAGTCGCATCAGTCCAAAAAAACGTATATAAGTCGCACTGGACTATAAGTTGCATTTATTTAGAACCAGGCACCAAGAGAAAACATTACCGTCTACAGCCGCGACAGCGCGCCCACCTCTGCCTGTATCAAATTCATTAGTGTAGAAGAAAAAAGCCGAAACACAACCAATGTAAAAATAGTACTTTTCAAGTAACTAGATGTTGTTGTTGATTTTTTTTTTTTTGTTGTTGTTTTTATTTTTTTATTCAGAACCCATAATTCTGTAATATACCTCTTAAACTAGGCAAAAGAGCTGTAAACAAAGACAAATTGCATGTTGCCCTGTTATGCACTGTCAGGTCTGCTATTTCACCATTCAGCTTTTAAGTGACTGGAAACATGGGGCAGTTTTGACAAAGGTAAAGTCTTTCGATTTTTCAGAAGACAGTTGAGAAATCTCCTTCGCCAAATGCTAATAAACAGAGATTGTGTCTGAGTGACCTGCTCTAAGGTTTAGTGTCCTGCTGTTTTTCTCCAGCACTTGAACTCTAAGCCACTTACGGCCTGAAGCGTTGCTTTGGAGCCAGCCAAAACACTCCAGTGTTTTCCTTCAGCGTATGTTGCTTTGTGATTGGATCTGAAGGCCCTGTTGTAGGCCGCTCTTGTTCCTCTACACCCCTGTGTTTTGGGGTAGGCGCGCGGCTTCGCAGCCAAATTACAGGAAACTGTCGCGACTAATGACCGGTCTCACTGACTAAAAAACAAAGACGCAGCCTAAAATACACAATCAATCATGAATGTGATATTACACCCCGGTTCTCTCTCGTAACTGCGTTAACAAAAGCGCTCAAAGAGGAAGAGGATGTGAGCGTCATCCTTTTGGCTCAGCCCTCATTACCGTCAGTTGAGACGGGATCCTCCATCTTTACCCTGTAATTGGGAGGCATCTCCAAACCATCAGTGGCCCTTTATGGCCCCCAGTGGAGCTCTGTGTTTTGTCTTTGAAGAGGGGCTCACAAACTGAAACTATTTGTTTCTGTCCAAGCCGCTGAGGGACCATTTTGCGCCTCAGTCTCGGGTCGAGCAGCCCTGTTTTAGATTAAGGGTTGGTCAGTATAATGAGGTGTCCTGCAGCGTCAGGCATCCGCGGCTACGCTGAGGACACATTCATCCGTGCTCGCGCTGCCACTTGCTGGTGTGTGTGTGCAGCCGGGATATAAACCGGTGCAGCCATTTCAGGCTTCACTCTTGTAGAGGAGCAGACAAAGGCCTCCCCCAGGGATATACAGCGGCAATTCACTCTCTCTGGACTCGAAGGGGACGCGGATACCGGCGATGATGCTACCAGGGGGCTTTTTTCCCATCCCAGCTCACTTGTTTGAACGCTGAGAATACAATAGCCTAGATCCGTGACTTCACCAAGCCTGTTAAACGAGTGGCATTATGATTTTTCCCTCTCGGTAACTCAGACACTGGCCTGATGATTTGCATGACAGTGCTGGTTCGAGAGAGAGGATTAATTCATTGGATACAGTTGGGGTGAGCACGGGCCAGCTGCAGCGGAGATTGAGAAATGAGGGCAGTCCCGTTGGCTTGGGCCCTTATCTGTCATCACGCTTGTGTGTTCTCTAAATACACGGGAGTGCTCAAGGGGTTAGTTTTCTGCACGTACGCTCAGCGCGCTGTTGTTTCCCCCCTCCCTTGCCTTGTTGTCATGACAGTGACTTACGGGAAGCTTTGTAATGGAGTTTTTTGGGTGGTGCGCATTGTGTACACGTAAGCGGATGTGTACGTGGTTGGATGGAGGAGCAGCAGGTGCCGTGGAGGCCCCAGGTGTTCTGTTGTTTGGCTCCAAGCATAAAGCCATCGGACCGTTTCAAATCCCCCCGTCCCTCCTATTGCGTCTGATTAATCAAGGTTTAGCTATCGATCAGATTTAAGCATCCACATTCATCCTGATTATCCTCCGCACAGAATGAACTCTTCAACTTCCTCCAGGCAGAAAATCATTTTGTAGGACTGAGAAAAGTCAAGTAGGCGCACCGATTTCTGCATCGATTTTGGTGGAAATCTGTGTTAAAGATGAATTTACTGAGCTGAAAGTTTATTACATTTACCAGAACATTTAATAAGTGAACATTGTGTGAAACATTGTTTAGTGATGTGGCTTTGAAATATGTGGTGTTTTTTTTTTAAGTTCTTTATTTTCGGAATTTGTAAAAAGAATTGTAGAACATTGAATAGTAGACATTTTAATTGTCAGTTTATTGCTGAAAGTATAAATATAAAAAGCATTTAATGCAGTACAATTTTCTGAAGAAGCCATTTAATATATATTATATATGGTGATGTTAAAATGTTATTCACTTGTAATATTAGCCAATAGGTTTGGAGATTTTGATCTTTTACCATTAGTGATTATCAAAAAAGAAAAATGGTGGCAAATGATCACGATTGAAGGGGCAAAATGATTGGAGAAGTCCTATATATGTGACACTGGAGCACAAAACCAGTATTTGTAACAATAACTAAAACTACACTGTATGGGTAAAAATTTTTAAATTTCTTTAATGCCAAAAACCATTAGGATATTAAGATCATGTCCCATGAAGATATGTTGTGCATTTCCTACCATAATTATATCAAAACGTAATTTTTGATAAGTAATATGATCATTTTGATAAAACTTAATTTGGACAGCTTTAAAGGTGATTTTCTCAAAATGTGTGTGTGTGTGTATATGTGTATATATATATATGTATATTTTTTTTTTTTTGCATCACCAAGTATCGGCCAAATATTGTTTATTCAGCTTTCAGATGATGTATAAATCTTTATTTAAAAAAATTGATCTTTATAACTGATGTTGTGGACCAGGGTCACATATGTCCAATTATGAATAATGTGTTAAAAATTGTGAGCTCCAAAAATGCTATAAAAATAAAACCTACATGGGTGAATTGTTTACAATAAAATAACATGTAATATGTGTTTAGAAAATACATTTCATGGTGACCTTAAATATCTGTCTACATATATAATAGACACCAAGATGGCTGCCATGTGGCCTGACATGTTTGAAAGGGACTGTTATAAGTAATGATCACTTTGCTTTTCCGTAGTGTGTATGTAGGCCTACAGGAAGTGTTCCTGGTGGATGTTGTGTGTTCTGTTAATAATCTCATTTCTTTTTTTTCTTATTTTGTGTCTCGGCAGCTGCTCAGAGTGAGGAGAGAGAGCGGGAGTGTGCTTTTAATGACCAGCACCAGCAGGTGGATGAGCAGAGCGTGGCTGCTGACTGGCACATCACCAGAGAAAATAACACCATCCTGTGCAGCAAGAGCAGCCGCTGCTACGGCCTGTGGGAGAAAACACATGACGGAGAGATCCGCCTGGTCAAACAAGGTCAGGATGAACTCAAACACACAAAAACTTCTGAATATAGACTTATGAGGACTGTCTGTGGACAGTTTTTCTTAAAGAGACAGTGCAACTATAATATAGTGCAAGCGTTATCTCCATGTTGTTTAAAAGTCTGCTACTATTATATGCTAAGCTTTTTAACCACTGGAAAATGACAGTATACTAGTTTATAAGAACATGAGAACATTTTGACTAAACTAATCGTAAACTAATAAATAGGTTGAATGATTATGTTTTATAACATTCAGTAAATTAAACAAAAATGTCTTATAATTCAGAAATCTTAATTAATAAAAGCTTTATTAATATTCATGATTTCATTCAGTGTCATGTTAAATATAATATACACTCACCGGCCACTTTATTTGGTACACCTGTTTAATTTGTGGTAACACAAATTGCTAATCAGCCAATCACATGACAGCAACTCAATGCGTTTAGGCATCTAGATGTGGTTGAGGATGACTTGCTGAAGTTCAAACTGAGCATCAGAATGGGGAAGAAAGGGGATTAAAGTGACTTTGATTGTGTGACTTTGATTGTGGAATGGTTGTTGGTGGCAGATGGACTGGTCTGAGTATTTCAAAAACTGCTGATCTACTGGGATTTTCATGCACAACCATCACACACAATGGTTTACAGAGAATGGTCTGAAAAATATAAAATATCCAGGGAGTGGCAGTTGTGTGGAGGAAAATGCCTTGTTGATGTAAGAGGTCAGAGGAGAATGGGCAGACGATGATAGATGATAGAAAGGCAACAGTAACTCAAATAACCACTTGTTTAACCAAGGTATGCAGAATACCATCTCTGAATGCACAACACGTTGAACCCTGAAGCAGATGGGCTACTGCAGCAGAAGAGCACACTGGGTGCCGCTCCATTCAGCTAAAAACTATAGAAGATTGGAAAAATGTTGCCTGGTCTGTCTTTCTGCTGTGACATTCAGATGGTAGGGTCAGAATTTGGCGTGAAGAACATGAAAGCATGGATCCATCCTGCCTTGTCTCAGTGGTTCAGGCTGGTGGTGGTGTAATGGTGTGGGGGATATTTTCTTGGTCCACTTTGGGCCCCTTTGTACCAACTGAGCATCATTTAAACACCACAGCCTTCCTGAGGATTGTTGCTGACCATGTCTATCCCTTTATGGCTACAGTGTACACATCTTCTGATGGCTACTTCCAGCAGGATAATGCACCATGCCACAAAGCTCAGATCACCTCAGACTGGTTTCTTGAACATGTCAATGAGTTCACATTACTCAAATGGCCTCTAGAGTCACCAGATCTCAATCCAATAGAGCAGCTTTGGGATATGGTGGAAGGGGAGATTCGCATCATGGATGTGCAGCCGACAAATCTGCAGCAATTGCGTGATTTTATCATGTCAATATGGACCAAAATCTCTGAATGTTTCCAACACCATGTTAAGTCTGTGCCACGAAGAATTAAGGCAGTTCTGAAGACAAAAGGGGGTCCAACCCGGTACTTGCAAGGTGTACCTAATAAAGTTGCCATTGAGTGTATAATACACATTAATTCATTATCATGTTAAGATTCATACATTATATATATATTTATATATAGGAAAACGATACGGTATAATTCATTTTTCCACAAAATGCATACTTTAAAATGGGAACACCCATACAAACAGAAATGTTTTCATCCCCACACGTTCTTACAGACTTTGTATCTCATACACTCAACCATCTGCATCCCTTCTTTGCAGGCTGTTGGACTTACATTGGCGACCAGCAGGACTGCCATGACGACCGTTGCGTGGTTACCACCACGCCGTCACAGATCCAGAATGGGACCTACAGATTCTGCTGCTGCAGCACCAACATGTGCAACGTCAACTTCACCGAGAACTGGGTGCCTAGCCCCACCAGCACCACCCGTAAGTCCTACAATCACTAAACAGAGCACTTAATCATCTCTAGGTCACATCTGAGTCAACGCCCATATTAGATTTCTGTGACGGAGTAGAACTGGTCTTGCAGGATCCATTGTCAGCAGTCTCATGCTGATCTCTGTAACATTCTTGTTTGAATATGTTTTTGTCAAATCATCAGATTACAGTATTTGATTCCACATTTATAATATACTGAAGGACTCTTTAAGATGATAATTGTCATATTAGCTCATTTCTACAGCTTCACTGTTGCCAGTGAATAATTGCCAGTTTAATTATTGTAGTACAAGCACTGAAAAGGGAAAAGGTTGCTAAAATTAACTTGACCGAGAGTAACGTACTCAGTTACTAACAGTAGATTTCCTATGTGTGGGTGACTGTGATTTTTACTGTTGAGAAATACATAAACGCTAACTGTGTTTAATGCAACTGTGTCTGCAAATAAAGAAGGTGGTGCATTATGGGATCGAGTGCTATTCTGGTTTAACTGATTGTATAAATCACATTGTGTGGATTGGACTCTGTTTTGTTGTCTTCTAACTACTGTATCGACTGTGCTCTGGAATGCTGGATAAGAAAACTCGGTAGTTTAGTAGTCGTATTGACTTCTCTGTAGTCGATTGAAGGTCAGCATCCTCTCGTCCACGAGGTCAAGGCTTTTAAAAATGAATGCCCACACATTTTTGGAAAGCAGCTCTCTATTGTATTCCCAAGGATTTTTGAAATACAAGTATATCTGTAAGTGTCTCTGTGTTTAGTTTTTAGAATTAACACCTGATCAGTTTTCAACATCACAGTAAGATCTGACTGTTGGCCCTTTTAAAACATATCCCATGATTCCTAAGTCATAGGTGAACTCTGTAGGTTGCCAGCTATCATTCTTATACGAGTTGTTTAGGGATCTACATTGAAACACCAGGAATTGAATCTCCCAAAAATCCAACTGGCTATTTGAAATTAGAAATCTATACTTTATCATTTGAGTTCATCACGTTGAACACTGCAATTCCACCAGTCTGTGAACTATAAGTAGAGTGTCTGGTCCTCCTGATAGTGTTCCTGGTTAATAAATACTCTGTGTTTTGCTCGAGTCCGGCTCAGATGAACTCCCGCTTTCAACTAACCCATGCAACCTTTCATTTCCCATCCTCGCTCTCCTAGAGCTGTCTAATGCCTTACCGCAGGACAAAACCCCAGCTTTACCTCTTTCTTTGTGCCCTCTCATTCTCTTGCTCACCCTCTCAGTTCTTTTTCTCCTTTTGTGTTGCTTTTGAGAGTGTATCTAAAGAAAGTGCCGGATGGCCCTGCTAAAAGGATAGAAATGAGTCACCACAAACGCAATCAAACAATACAGCGAAAAATAGAGTGAAATACGGAAAAAAAAAATCAATGGCTGTCAGACTTTGTAAGAGTGAGTTATTTGCATGCAGCTTCGCTTCTCACACCTCTTTTCACTGCACTTTTTTTTTTTTTTTTTTTTTTACTGTTAGTCTCTTTTTTTTCTCTTTCTCCCCTAGCACGACTTCTCAAGTAAAGAGCCTTGAGAAGCGCGTTTTGATTCGGGGAATAATGGAAAAATAAAAGGTTTTAAGTTTCTCAAAGCCATCGCTAATGAATGCATGTTTAAACTTTGAAGGCTTGACCCTGGAAATCAACTTTGCACAACAACATTCAAATTAATCTGTCTCTGAAGTCAAGATGAGAGGTTGAATGTAATAATGCAGGGGAGGGAGCCCCATGTTTGGCGCCATGTCTGCGTGAAGAGGCCACAGAGTTTGAGAACTAAAGACTCAATGTCGGCCAATCTTCTGTCTGATTTCGAGTGTTACCGGGCAGAATGCCTGTGCACACGTGTCTTCTGTATCCTTAGACAGCACTGGACCATTTGTCCTTTCACCTCCACCTCAGAGCTGGTCAAACACTGTACAGTGTATAGCAGCAGGGTGCAAAGCGAGGCCATGCTCTACATCCAAACCCCCCCCAACCGCAGCTGTCTCTCGCCGCTGTCTGCACAGAGCGAGAGACCCCAGACTGACATTATCAGCAGTCTGCAGCACATGTGAATGAAGTCTGCAGTCTTGTGCAAAATGTAGCACTTGCACGGACACTTGCATTGATGGACGATGTCCACACACGCTCGCTGATGTGTTCCTCGTTGAGTGTGAGGCAGCTGCCATCCTCACTTTTTATACAGTCCATTTACCAATATTTTCACCCCTCCACCACACAGTTCCCGGCACCGGATGTGTTATTCGGTAAACACATGTTTTTTTTTTATAGATAAGTGAAGTGCAGATTTGGAAATGTTCCCTCACCCCACTCTCTTACGTTGGAGAGCTGCTGTGGTGACTCATTTTGTTTTTTTTTTTAATTTATGGCAGCTTTTAAGCTCTTTGAAAATGGGCAGCACAAGAAAAAAACGCGCTTTTAAAAGCAGGATTTCAACAGAGGGAGGATGTCGTACCAGAACCAAAGGCTGTGACAGGGGGAATTATTTCACATTTAATCCTGTAGTGTAGCAGACGTGTAGGTGTCCTCCATTCGAACATATTCCCGGGAATGATGGGTAATTGTTTGCACGAGTGTCATTCCAAGAGGGGAATCTCTTTTGAATGACACCTGCTTTCCAACCTGTGTAATCTGCAGAGTGAGCGACAGTTTAGGAAGATTAGGGTGGCACGGTTTCTTTTACTTCTCTAATGGGAGCAGAAGGTGGAAAAACACACTCATTCTACAAACACACAGATTTAGATGATGCTCACAGTTAACACTATCAAACGTGCGGTTCTGCTGCATCACAGGCACATTGTTAGCGTTTGTGTCCGTGCGTGTGCACACCTGCTGACTGTGATGAGCAGTGAGGCTGTGGTGGAGCCCAGCTGTTCTGACATCAACACAATCCACTCCAACCATCTCTGTGGGTCACACTGCTGAACTCTTTTAGTTTTGATGTTTGACATGCAGTATGAGATTTACAGCATAGACTTTCATGCTGGAAGATTTTACAAAGATTAAATGCATTCCTATTAGTTTAAAAGCTTGCACTGAGAACATCCAGTATTTTTGTAGTTTTTGTTTTTTTATCTGTTGGTTTTTGCATGTTGTTTTTTTAAGATTTGCATGTTGTTGTTTTTTAATTAGTAGCTTCCCAAGCTTCTGTTTGCTGGGCCAAGTATTTATTTTATTTTATTTTATTTTATTTTATTTTATTTTATTTTATTTTATTTTATTTTATTTTATTTATTTTATTTATCTTTTAAAAAAATGTTTTCTACTCTGACCTGTAAAGCATTTTCATCTGCATCTATCTGTCTGTCTATCCCTCTATTATATCTGTCATTCAGTCGTTCTGTCTACTGTTCAATTTTCTATTGTTCTTTCTATTATTCTATCATTCTGTTTATGTTAATGAACATCAGTACAATGACAAAATGTACAAAATCTTTATTATAACAACATTGCTAAAGGTATTGCTGAATTATAGCATCATACGAGTCATGTCATTAATATTAAAATTAATATTTGAACCCTGCCTTTTCTTTGCTGAGTTAAGGATACTTTTTTTTTTTTTTTACAAAATTCCTCAAATGCAAATCTGAAAGAGCCATTAGATTTTTATTTTATTTTTTATACCAAAAAATTTAGCCATCAGATATATATTATATATGTTTTAGATCTAAAGAGTTGATTTGCAAAAAAAGATTTTAACAATTTCCAATAACCATGTTTTTATATTGTGCATTCCAATTAATCTCAATCAATCTGCAGTTGGGTTATTTTGATTAGGTAAAAAAAACAACAACTAAAAATACAGCTAACTAATACAATAAAAAACATGATAACATAATACAATGTTTTTTAAAAGATACAAAAAAAAAACATAGTTATCTGTTTTTGCAAATAAATTCCTCATATATTCTTGTTGATTGTATCTTGAAAATACTTTGCATTCACATCATAAGTTTGATTCAATGCAGAAAAAGTTAGCAAACTTCCACTGCATTTATTCAGACTTTTGGCTTGGATTGGTGCAGGGCTGTTGTTATCTGCAGAAGTAGTAGCAGCACACATCTGCTAGTCTCTGGCATTGTACTTCACTGATTTTGTAAGCCGTACACCTGCTCAGAAAATGTGAAACACTCGTCTGCTTTCAGCGTCTCACACACACATTCACTGCAAGCTTCATTTAGATGGACGGTGTGATCTCCCAGCTGAAGACTGTGAACGGAGTGTGAGAAGCCTCTGATCGATCAGGCATAGATTAACCTTGGCAGCTGTTTTAATTGCAGAGGGGGAATGATCTCCCAGACACACACAAACACACACACACCTCCTCTACCGCTCCTCTCTCCCTCCTTTCACACCTCCTCTCCCTTCCCCCGTTTTACACTTTATCCTCCTCTCCGCTGTTCTTCATGGTGACATGTATATTGGCTGCTTAAATCTGGTCATTTCACACAAGCTTTCTCGGCCGCTGTAGTTTATATTTTCCTTTTCCCCTCTCATTGTTCTTGATAAAAAAGCAGCCAGCCTCTGTTGTATATTATTTTTTAGCACTACTCCACAAGAGACTGTGTTCTGAAATGATTTTTGACTCAGTTTGAGGCATGTTGTTAGCCTTACCACGTCCTTCCCAGAAATTGTGTGGCAAGTTCCCAGAAACGTGTAATTATTTTGTTCACTCTAAATGCAAAAATGCTGCAATACACAAAAGGCACAAATACAGGCAGGATATCAGAATGGGATTTAATGGCGGGTGCGGCTACACTGGCGGGACGTCGCAGTAATGAGAATTTAACGGTCATTAAAATGTCAGTCTGTTACAATTTGTCCTAACCAGACATAATGAAAAGACAAATGATAAAATGTGATTTTAAAATCTTTTTGTCCTAACCAGCCAGAACAACAAGTAAAACTGTCCTTTACTATGATGTGAACCAGTTGTGTTATTTATAACCAAAGCTAAAACTTTTTTTATTATTATTTAAATATAAATATTAGATAAATTAACTTAAAATTAATGTAATTAATTTTAAATGATTTCAAGTACTAAAATGACTAAAACTGTAACTAAAAATAAGTGAAAGCTAAATAAATATATGTATATATATATATATATATATATATATATATATATATATATATATATATATATATATATGTCAGTTAAACAAAACCTCGAAAATGAATGAAATTTAAACTAAAATAAGCCATAAACTAATCAAACTGACAAAAACACATGAAAACTATATTAAGCTTAAATTGACATTTAAAATGAAAACATAATTGACAAAAGCACACTTATAAAACATTTTATAAAAATGTATTTTCATGAATTGAAAAAAGATAATTGAAAATATTAATATATAAATAATACTAACACTGGTGTGAACAGACAGATTATTTCTTATTTATCCAAAAATGGAAATTGTGTCATCATTGACTTACCCTCATGTCGTTCCAAACCTGTATGATTTTCTTTCTTCTGTGGAGCATAAAATAAGATATGAAAATCATACAGTTTTGGTATGACATGAGGGTGAGTAAATGATGGCAGACGTTTCATTTTGGGGTGAACAATCCCTTTAAGATGAAATCAGAGCCTTTCATGGCTCATCCGATTAGAAATCCTATTTCCGAGCTTTTCTGCTTCATATGGGTCATTAGCGCATGTTTGTGTTCATTAGAGGTGCATGTGAGTGTATGCCGAGTCAGATAGCTCCATCATTGTTTGTTTGAGTGTGTTTGTGGCATGTATGGACACGTGGGCGGCACACAGACGGTGCGGAGGTGAGACTAGATGGCCAAGAGCCTAGTGACAGGGCAGAAGATCTGCCAGCCATCACACCAGGCCGCCGCTGCTGCTGGATTCATGCCGTGTGGCTTTGAGCAGTTGTTTTTTTGTGTAGAAGATCATGTATTGAATATCTGCCCCTGGGACTAACAAATGACGGGAATTAGTATTGAACTACTCTACGTGATGGAAAATTAAGGAGATAAAGTGTTCTGGATTTCGATCACTAAGATGGTTGTGAAGATTGGAAACGTAGTAAATGTAAATGCTTAACCAAGTGTCCATTCCTACATACTTAACCTGCATTCTTGTATTACTGTAATGATTAAAAAAACATTGTAGTCATATCACACATTTCTGTGGCATTGGAGTATTTATCGAAATCCTTTTAAAGGCAAAAATTCTGTCATCATTTACTCATCCTCATGTCGTTTTAAACATGTATGAGTTTCTTCCTTCTGTTAAACATAAAAGAAGATATTTTGAAGAATGCTGGTAATCAAACAGTTGATGGTCTGCATTGACTTATACTGAAGTATATATTTTTCTCTTTCTGTTTCCTCCCTATTATAATGTTTCTGTTTTTTATTCCGGTATAATGTAGCTACAGTGTAAACATGTTGACTGTTTAGCTTTTGTCCAGCAAGTTTCTGTTGAAATTGTTCCTCTGCTATGACAGTATTTGTCCTGAGAGAGAAGCAGGCTATAGCCACACTGAGAATGCAGCACGCACTTTTTGGCGTTCAGAAACGTTTCGGTGCGCAGGAACATGTGAATGGAGTTTGTGTAGCTAGAAGTGGTTTTGATCACATTTCTGGCCTTGGAGAATGTGGAAAGCACTCATAAAGAGGAGATGTGTCAGCTAAACAGAAGGAGGTGTTCTCTTAATGTCACACTGATTCGGCTGGAGGAACGTGGCGGTGGTGTAAATGATGGGACTGTTATGGAGGCCGTTGTCGTGGCTCTGGGCTCAGACACAGGCCGACTGTCTGATTCATGGCCGTGTCAGCACTCTCCCCAGCTGGGACAGGGATCACAGAGGTCAACAGATCTGGGGTCACAGGGTTCACGGTCACAGACGTGCAATCTGCTGTGAGAAACCTGAGCTCACCCTGCACATCAGTCTACAGATGTCTAGACACTCAACAGACCCGCCTTCTGATCGAAATCAGGAACAGGTTTTAATTTGAGACCCCATGACCTGACAAGTGCAGTTTTTTTGTCCTGTGTTGGCGTATTTTCTATTTACCCATAAAATTGTTCTGAAAAATATGGCTTATGGGGCCTTTAGGAGCATTGTTAAAAGGGACTTAAAGGGATACTCCACCACGAAATGAATTTTTTGTCATGAATCACTTACCCCCATGTCGTCCCTAACCTATGAATGACTTCAAAGATCATTTAAATGTAGTGGTCAAAAGATGTGTGAGCTCTGCTCCATTCATCGTCTGTTTCTCATGTGTGTTTAGTCCAAGTGTAGCAGGTAAAAGCAGATCCTCCTGCAGCATATAGTCAGATAAACTGGGCTCCTCTCTCTCTTCCTCAAACCCAGGATTGTGGTTGCTGTGTTATGCTAGCTTAACTTGAATCATAATGACCAACAAAAGGACCGTTCTCGGATCATCTTGAGATGCCTCCGACTCCACCGATGCAAAATCTGTGGCCAGTGCTGTAACTCACTTATGCAAACGAGTCTGTTTTTGTCACCATTTCTCTTTTTTTATTGAAAATCCAGTCACTCTCCATGAGCTTATTTGTCAGAGTGGTATGAATTGCAGCGGGCTCAGACGGCCAGGAATTATACAGCAGTCGCCATGAATAAAAAGTGAATAAAGAGGAACACTGAATCAGCGGTTAGAGGATTAAAGCCATCCGTATGGAATGAGAAAGAAAAAAGAAAGAAAGGAAAAAAGAATCATAGGAAGTGAAAGTGGGAGAAAGGAGTAGGTTATCCACTGAGGAAATGCCTTTTTGACTCAGTCACTGCCAAACTGCTAACTGACGGAAAGCGCCTTCCTGATAGGCGGAAAATAGCATCAGAGAGCCTCTATACAGCTGCTGTTACAAAGACAATAAAAGCCAAAAATCTAACAGAAAAAACTCCATGTCACAGTGGGACCAGATATCCCTGTTATGTTTGGAATCCTTCATCCCATTCATTTTGATGGTCGGCACACATTCCCGATAGTTGTTTGCCAGTCAAAATGTAATTGTATCGCCATATACCGTAATATTCCCAGCCCACACTGTTGGCAGGTCAGAGTAAATGTCTTGGAGTAAACGTTTAGATCCTGAATTATTATTTGGATATTCAAACTCAAAGACTCAAAGTTGAGAAAAACTGTGAACTTCCATACTATATAATGTATAACATCCGTGGTTTTCAACCTTTTCCATTCCAAGTCTACCTATTGTCCACGAAAATAAAAATCTCTATATTATAAAATATTTTAAAGCTTAGAAAAATGTATATTAATGTTATAAATGCACACTTTTTATTTTATTTTAATTAAGATGAAATTTCCAGCTCTAGAAATCACATTAAAATGAATCTAAAATGTAGGTTTTCCTAAACCCCGTTTCTTCAAAATAAAAAAATAATGCTAATAATAAAAATAAAAAAATATATATTTTTTAATACAATCTAATTTAGATTAAAAACTGCTCGTGTTGCATGTATGCAGCATCTTTGTTTGGATAATGATTAAAATGCAGTGGTTGCCTCTAATTTAAATGGAAAGAGCACACACAAAGCCTTATTTTGTTTATATGAAGAGATTTATTTGTGTCATTTATTTGATTTAGGCCTTGTTTTAATTTCAATTTAGTTTTGTTATTTATATTTACATTTAGCTATTTTTATCCAAAACGACTTACAAATGAGTACAATAGAATCAATCAAAACCAACAAAAGAGCAATAATATGCAAGTCCTACATTAGTAAATTACTGTTGTGTTATATTTCAATTTCACAAAGAAATGTGCGAAGTTTTGTCCAAGCAATAATAAAAGGACACATTTAATTTTATGATTTGTTTTTTTTTTTAAATCATGAATTGAATCGAATCATGACTTCAAAACCATGAATCGAATTGAATCATGAGTTGAGTGAATTGTTACACCCCTAGAACTACTGATTTGCCGTGTTGTGTCATTTAGTGATGCAGGACTTAGATTTACATTTATTTTTCTTATGAGTAGAACGGACCACCGGTTGATTTCTGCTTCCTGTGATTTTTATGCGAAAAGTATCAGCTTTAAAAAAGTTATTGTTTGTGACTAATAGGAAATAAGAAAAATTTAAGGATGATCTTTGTGAAACCCCATACTGATTGCAGGTGGAGCATTTTCCAGTTTGATTATGGGGTGTTTGTTTGTATTTGGAGGTTTTCTCACAGATAATCTATTGTCTGGCTTTCTCATATGAATCATCTTTTGTGAACTGTGGTCAATGCTTTTACTCTTTCAGGTGGAAATCTCTGCGAAACAGACATGCAGACTCTCGGCAGTGTATCTGTCATCTGTTGTCTTCATATTGCTCTGTGAAATCTGCTTAGTTTTTTTGCTGTACTAGAGCTCCTGCTGATATTTTGTCTGTCTCTTTTGTCATCTCTCTCTCTCTCTCTCTCTCTCTCTCTCTCTCTCTCTGTCTTTTCTCTCCCGCTATCAATTTTTGTGCTTTATTGCTAAGACAAATCACCAGGCCCAATCACTCATATTTTCTGCATCAATTTTGAGGAAAAATCTGTGAAGTGGATTAGGTAACTGAACTAAAATGCGAGTGCCACGGCCTATAGACACTATATACTAGAGAGCTATGCATTTATTGATATGTGAAAGCACAATTCTATTAGCCATAATGTTTAATAAATAATTACTTAATAGGCAAAGGATGTGTTGAACTTTTGTGAATGGCGTTCCAAATCTGTGGGCATGGATTCATAGCTTAGAAATCTTTGAGTTGAAGTCCATTAGGAGAAAATTAATAGGGCAAAATCTTCCGGACTGCTGAAAAACTGGGCGGCCATTGTTCTGCTGTAATGCAGATAGAGTTGTGCCGTCAAACTGATAGCCAGCAGTTTGTGTGTACGTGTGTGTCTGTAAGAATTAAATTCCACAACAGCATGTGCCAAAAACGCTGTAGTTGTGCTTGCGCTCGCCAGATTGAGTCCTTCATTTTATTGTGCTGATGAGCTGTCTGCCAGCGGAGCTGTGAGCAAACAGGCATCTGCTCATTTCCCTTAATTAATTTATTCATTAGCTTTGCCTCTTTTAACCTTAACCTTTACACAGTGAACGGCAGGAGTTGGAGGGGGGGTTGGTGGAGATCGAGTTTGCTTGGTGAAACTCTAGTCAAATAATATTGCAGGTAATAGAGTCTGATAAAGGCTAATAATATGTAGTGAAATTAGGACTGTAAAAATGTCAGGTATTCATACTTGATTAACATGGCCAAAAGAATGCTAAGAATATTGCAATATCTAAAAAAAATAAGAAGAATAATCAGTCAGTCATCTTTGACTTTATTTTGTGTTTCTTCTTTTTTGGTTAATGAATGACACTCAGAATACAAGTGTTGGGAAGCAGAGAGAGTTTTTGTTACCGTAACTGTACAGGAATGTACAAAATATGCCATTTTTACTGTATTGTTTGTCATATTTGTGTGCTCTATCACTGATGGAAATAAATGAAATCATTTGGTGACGTGATATGGAACTATAATGCATTCGACAGACCAGGAACTATGTCATAGCTGAGCGTTTCCTGGAAAATAACTGCACATTTTAGATCATTCATCAACCAATCAGAATCAAGCATTTCACCAGCCTGTGGTATTGAATTTATTTAAATCACAGCCTTTATGATTTGATAATTGCATGTTTTATTTTGATCAATTGTGCAGCCCTTAACAATATTTCATTTTTAAAGGGAGCATGAACTGCCTTTTTTTTATTTTGTACTGTTCTCTTAGGTCCACTTATAATGTTGATGATTTTTGCTTCAAAAAACATCATCATTTTGAAGTAATAGGCTATTTTCTGTCCTGTTTTTACCCCCCCCCCCCCCCCCCCTCATCTGAACGCTCTGTTTTAATTGCCGTGGCGGATTGTAGACTTGGAAGTGAACAACCACTGTTATGATTGGCTAACAGTTGTGCTGTGTATGTTTGACAGCCTATGCCCTTCACATAGGGGTGCACGATAAATATCGTCCGATAATTAATGCGCATCTCGTCAGTAAAGCAGGTTCTATAATCAGCGGTAAATTCCATCAGGTGTGTGATTTCACAAAGACCAGCTGTTACTACACGGAGTCATTGTTAACTGACAAGCTGCACAAATCCACGTTCATCATCAGTGTTGATTTGCGCAGCTTGTCAGTTAACAATGTGTAGTAACAGCTGGTCTATGTGAAATCACACACCTGATGGAATTTACCGCTGATTATAGAACCTGCTTTACTGACGAGATGCGCATTAATTATCGGACGATATTTATTGCGCACCCCTACCTTCACATATGGACGCTGCAGTTATTTAAGTTTAAAATGCATAAATACTCATATCAAACGATCTGTTTAAAAGACAAAGCAATAGTCAACGCAACAAAACCAGTTGCTCACGTTTGTTGCAACATTACTGGCGAATACAATATAGTTGACACAACATTGTCTTTTAGTTTCAATCTTTCTGAAAATCCGTTGTCAAATCGTGCTTTGTTTGTAAACAAGGGCTAAACAGGCAGCGATGTAGAAGCGGGCTTTATTTAGGCCATGTTTAGCCACACTATTACATCATAGAGTAAAAAAATATGTAAGCTCTAGTTTTGTCAGAATGGCTTAGAGTTCTGAAACTTACAGGATATTATCGCAAAATAACCTCTTATATGTCAAAAGATCAAGGGATTTTTTTGTTGCTCAGTTCATGAGTCATGACCCCTTTAAATATCAGTCTATATCAGTATATTGTGACATCCGTATGCAGTGTGAATTTTGGTCGGTCTCTGAAAAACCTGTTTTTTAGTGTGTTACTATGCAGTTTCTATGGCTTTCTGGGTTGTCGCTAGGTGGTTTTTGGGGTGTGTGGCTCAATTCAGAAAAGCCCATCTCCATTAATGCTGCAATTATATTCTGGCCTATAGCTATGCCTTAGATCGGAAGTTAATAGTGGTTTAATGCAGATTGCAGTCATGTTGTATTTGTCTGGCACATGCTGATGTATTTTGTCAGGCTCCATCACTCTCTTCCCCACCATCCAACTCTGAAAGCTGAATGTAGGACAGAGAATTGCCATTGAGTGGCTTTTGTTGTCCTCGCTGGTGGGGGAATTCAGGTAGTGATGTTAAGTCCTGTTGTGGTAATGGCAGCATGAAAGTCTGCCCGCTCATGAATGACTCCCATTAGAGTCTCGCTGGTGTCTCTGAGCCGGCAGTCTTTGAAATTCTCCCACACAGGCTGTGTATTATGGATGGGCTGCATATCTTTGATGTCTGTTGGAAAGACCCTGTGTGGTACCCATAATCATAACATGAGACATAACAGATCATTCAGTGCTTCTAAAATCAGTTTTTCAGGTGTCTCATACAGATTAGTCTTGATTTAAAGTATAGCCTATGTCCCTCCTCCTTATGAATTTTAATGTTAGAGTTTTGTTTTGCTCTTTGCACAAACCGATCCGTATGGACTATCTGTCGTTCTGTATTAGAAAACCATTAAACAAATAGGTCATCCAAAAATGATAATTGTCATAATTTACTAACATTCCAAACCTATATAATTTTCATCCATTTTTGAAATTATATTTTTAAATTTCATTGTTACGTATTTGTAACACCATTATTTGAAAGTCCACACAATCAAAAAGTTTTTTCAAAAACTTCATAAAAAAACACTGCGTAATTAAATGAGCAGTTTTAAACAAGTCTTCTGAAGTTATATGATCACATTATATAATGAACAGATTTAACTTTTATTTATTATTATAAAAAATGTATCAACAACACACATGAATAGACCACATCAAATATGGTCAATAGAAGCTCAACCATGTTTGATCTGTGGGAACCAATAACGTTGGTCTTTATGAACAAAAATTGACTCTGAAATAGAGCTGGACCCTATTTTTTTTCCATTATTGTATGAATAAAAAAAAGTTAATCAAAATATAGTTTTTTTGTGTGTGCGTGCGTGCGTGCGTGCGTGCGTGCGTTCGTGTGTGTGTGTGTGTGCAGCAGAAGAAAGAAAATTAAACCGTTTTTAACAACTTGATGACGCAAGTAAATGGAAACTTTAAGGTTAATTATCCATTTAAAGTTTGTCAACATAAAAAAAATATATATCCTGAAGTTTCTAATTACATCAGAGTAGGGGGGAGGGACTTTCTCACTCTACAGAGCATTTGATTGGACAAAAATCAGTGTAGTGCAGGATGAGCCATCAGTATTTTTGTTCTGTTCTGTTGTGATGTTAACTTTAATGTCTCCGGTAAATCCTAATATTGTCGGTGTTAGGGAATATGCTAGCATATAGCTAGATGACTTCAAAGCTAATACACATTGACTAAAAACAAAAACAAAACAAATTATTTGATGGAGCTTAGTAATACGTTTTTGCTGCGTTTTTCCTGTGTGTGTTTTTAACCTTTTAACTTTAAAAGCATCTCAGCGCAGTGTATTTACTCGTATACAGCACTGCGACAAATAGACAATAGATACAAATTTAGGCAGGACCTATTTATTTCAGGAAGGTTGTGACTGTGCACGGTTGCCAGGCATTATGAGTGGGAGATGGTGATTTTGCAGAAGAGTTTTGGTTACCCAGGGAAACTGTATCTGTTCTGGTGCTCGGCCTGAAAAATGTGAAGGACAGGAGAAATGAATTGCATTATTCCAAGTTTCTCCATGAAGGACATAACGTGACTAGAGAAAAAATTAACTCGACATCTAACTCCTATGGAATCATGGGAGAGAGTTAATCAGTGTGTTAAAAGCCGTTATAAAACTCTCATGGCAGTACCACACACAGTACAGTGAAGATATCAGATGCTATTTGTTCTTTATTATACAGTTATTTTATGATAAGTGGATCATAGCCGTGCTTGGTTATGCAACATAGAAATACTTTTGGGCATATATTGTGATACTTAATTATTGGCGTATACCAGGGTATTTTATGGTAATTTTAAAGAATGCAATAGTAGAACCCTTGTACGTTTCCATGATTCTGTAATATTTCATACATACAGAATATGAAACATGGAGACGTGAGAAAGGAAGGAGAGCTCTCGTAATGGACAGGGAGCTGGAGGGAGACATACAGGAAGTATAACAGGATTGTTCGTAGAGTCTGGAAGAGGGAGGGACGCTCAGACATTCTGCCTCCGAACTAAATGCCGCCGGCTCCAAGACATGTAAACAGTGTCTATGCATATGTGAGAATGAGAGTGTTTTCTTTTTTCTGTCGATATCTATAAATGCCTGTGTTTTATCCTCTGAGCATTAATTTATGAGCGTGGCTATATACGAGTGTGTGTGAGAGATTAGTTTCCAGAAGCGAACACCGGCATGCAGTCTGACGCACTGCTGTGGATTAAATCTCATATTTATTGATCTGTCTTGAGAAACTCAAACCTTTTTGAGCTGTGTGATAGTGTAACACTGCAGGTCTGGTGCCGTTCAAGCTGCTGCAGTGGACCAGGGAGGGTCGATCAGCTCAGAAATACAGGCAGAAGTGTTGATTTGCATCTTTGCTGTGTTTTTCCATGCATCCGCATTCATTGCCTTGAAGATAAACACAAATAACTTCCACATTTCCTGTGTGCATCAGATCACAAATTCATTTAAATATGTAAGCATGCACAATATTTTAAGCTCGATTTCTTATTTAATCATAATCTTATGGCAGTTGTGTGAGTGGCTTTGATTTTGAAGCACTGTCCTACAGTTTCAAGTGTTTGTTCTCTTTCTCTCGGCTTGAAACCGAAGTCCATAGCTGTGGTTTTATCATTCCCACTCATCTTTCTGTCTCTTTAGCTCTTTTTGTGTGAGAGCGGCTTTCTTGCCTCAAAGCTCTCACTCTTGTATGCAAGGACATGTCTGTGTCTGAAGCAGAGTGAGAAAGTGAAAAGAATAAAAAGCTGAATAAAGCCAGTTCTGAGTTAAAGTGGAGTTTTGGAGGCTGTATGGCTCACACACTTGATAGACCAGAACAATTTCAATCATTCTGATAGATGATGCTGAATTCACTTCCACCTGTGATGTTGTTTTTTCTTTTTCCTTGAACAGAAGTTGGTAGGATTTCTTTTGTTGAGTGGACTGTTAGATTTGAAAAGAAACTGGTGGACAGTCTTGTATGGACAGAAATTGCATTGTAAGGGCAGATATTCGTGAATTCTTCTAAACCTTTATTTAAACAGAAAGTCACATTGAGGTTGAAACCTCCTTTACAAGTGACACCTAGTCAAAAAAGGGTTGAATTATTGGAAAAGACAAAACAAGACATCTGTTTTTTTTTTTTTTTAAGAAATGATTGGCTCTTTTAACTGGAAGGCGGGACTTCTGTTCCTCAAACCACCATAATAGGTGTGGACCCATCTTATACAAACTATACAGTACCGATCAAAAGTTTTGGGATTGGTATTTTTATTTATTTATTTTTAAAGAAATGAATACTTTTATTCAGTATGATTACTCACTAAATTGATCAAAAGTGACAGTAAAGACATTTATTATGTTACAAAATATATCAAAGGAATGTTGTTTTTTGACTTTGTGTTTTTAGATCTTTTTGAATTTTGTAGATTCAGCTTTTCCATTCACATTTATGCCTTTAAACCCTCTCGAATATCTTGCTTCCTTAACTTTAATTAAAACTGCATTTCTTTACAGCATTATTTTGGGTTGAATTTGTTTATTTTGTGGCAATTAACAGCATTCTGATTCTTTATTCAACACGTAAATTCAAAAGCTAAAATGAACTTGAATGCAAATAATGATTGAATGCCTCTCTTTCTTCTCTCTTTTCTCTTTCTTCAGAAGAGCAGCAGCCTTTACACAGGGATGAGGCCATCTTCATCGCCCTGGCGTCTGTCTCTATTGCAGCGGTCTTGATCGTGGCGCTGTTCTTCGGCTATCGCATGATGATGGGTGAGATGCAGTACTCTTTGGTAAAGGAAGGTCACGTGTCATATTGTTACAGTGTTGTGATGCATTGTGCGCACACGGTGTTTATTACAGGCGAGTGTAAACAGGGTCTGCACAATATGGACATGATAGAGGCCGCACCGTCCGAACCGTCTCTGGATTTAGACAGTTTAAAGCTTCTGGAAGTGAGTTCAACTTTTCTAGCTGCCACCAAATATGTGCACATGATCATATTTTGATTTCAATTTGTATTGTAATGAACTTGAACCACCTTTATTTGTTTATCATGCAGTTGATTGGTCGAGGACGCTACGGTTCTGTCTATAAAGGATCGCTGGATGAACGCCCAGTCGCCGTAAAGGTTTTTACCTACGCCAACCGGCAGAACTTTGTGAATGAGCGCTCCATCTACCGAATCCCTCTTCTGGAGCATGAGAACATTGCTCATTTTATCGTTGGCGATGAGCGTCTCACGGCGGATGGGCGGATGGAGTACCTGCTGGTAATGGAGTACTACCCTCATGTAAGTATGGATCTGGTACAAGCCTTCTTTTCTCTCATCCTTAAAAGTCGTATATGACACAGCTCTGGTGCCTGCTTTGTGTAGTTTTCCACATTTTACCTTCATCTGTCCTTTATTCCTCGTCTCTTTGTTTTATTGGTTTCTACTGACTATTTCTATCAAAGTCTGGAGCGGAATCGAATGTCCTGCCGCTCTCCGGTCAGGTATTTTTATCCATGATTCAGATGGATTTCCAGCAGGCAGCTGGAAGGTTGACTTGGATGTCAGCTTTGCTTTTTAGTTGTGCCTGTTCATCTTTCTCTCTCTGTCTGACTGGCTCCTATTGTTTTCATTCACTTATCCATCTGGCATTGCAGTCAGAGAAGGTGTTTTTCTGGCGGTTTAAATACAGAGGTGAATTCGCAAAACAGATGTGCCACTTTTGCATTTCAGCACAAATTTCTCTGTTGTATTCACTAACCACATGCAATCAAGTGCAGCGCTAAATGTGCTGAAATTATTTGCTGCAGGGATGATGTATTTTGGAGGCTAATCTGGAAGTTAGCATCCCTCGACAAAAAAGCAATAGGACTTTTCCATTGGCTTTTGGTTTATTGCAGAAAATAAGCTGTGTGACTGACAAAAGTTTATGATATTTACACATTTTGTTCAATGGGATAATCTTCGCAAATGAGCTCGACTATGAATTTTGAAGCCTAAATACCATTGCAAAATACAATAAAAAGTAAAAAGCTTAAATTAGTCATATATTGCATAGTTTGAGTTAAAATAGTTTCTTGTTAGCAACCTCCGTTTTGAGCATGTAAAAGCTATTAAAAAAATCACAAGTGAGATATTACTAATGTATTTTATGTCATACAACTAAACGTGAAAACATATTATGCTTTTGTTTACAAGAAAAAATTTACATTGACTTCAGGACAATGGAACTGGAAGTTCAAAAGTGCTAATTTGCGTAATTGCAAACACAACATGCAAATAAACCGACCTATCAATGAGCACAATTCATTCTTAATCATTCCCCCCCACAGCTTTCAGAAAACACGCACGATAAAGTGCCGTTTACACCGAAAATTATAACTAACTTCTCTGCTATTCTTTATTATTGAGAATGATTTTTAGTACAACATCTTTATTATTATCTTTATAGGTATCGTCCTTAGTGTGAACGTGGCCTTAACAATAGCCCAGCATTCTTTGCAGCATGTTTTCCTGTACATTCCTGTTTGACATGTTATAACTCAGAGGTTTGTCTGCAAGTGCGCCCGTTCTAGCCGCCTGGTCTTTTGAATGGCAGTGAGGAATGAGACACACCTTTATTGTGTCTGACTGCAGACAGACAGCGCTCTGTTGAGACATCGCTGTGTTTGCTCTTGCCCTCTTTCACTTCTGATGAATGAATTATATAATGAATGAACTAGCCTAAAGACAAAGTACAAGAAGAACCCTTGTAGGTGAAAGTTTGTTTCCTATTTGACATGAATTGATGGTTTGCTTTAGGCTGAATCGAAGAACTTTCTGGATTTTTCCTTATATGCTCTACCTTTTGAACTCTGCAACTTTAAATTATTATATCTGATATAATTGAAGGAATTCAATTGCTATAAAAGGGTATGCCAGATTTTCTTTTCTTTTTTCTAATAAAAACATGATTGTATACAGTACATAGTCTCAAATTAACTGGATGGAAATAACAAGCTTAATGTTTGCTCAGAAAATCATATATCAGAAGTTTAAACTAATATGGTTTAAAATAGGCATTTTCAAAATGATATTATAAATGTTATGTTGGGTATTCTTAGCTGACACTTCACAGACACATTCTGGGGACGCCAGAGACTTATATTACAAACTTTTAAATTCCTAGACAGCATTTCATGCAAAACACCATCCCAAAGTCTGTGGAAGAAAAAAATCATACTATAGAAAGACAGAAATGTCATTTGAAGCTGCTCAAGGTTGAAAAACATGAATAGAAAAGTTAGATAAATGTGTGTGTGCTCTCTATTGTTATTCTGTTATTTACATAGCAACATGCTAAAGTCAGACTTCGGTGAAAGCAATTATGAGTCAAGTCTACCGTGCTCTTCACGTGAGGAGCCATTTCTGATGTTTTGTGTGGCACAAACATCCTCTGAAACATCCCTTATAGGGTTCCATGTCAGTTAGGATGCTGCCTTAAAAGACAGCTGCCTATGTGGGCAGTAGACAGCAAAGCAGCACACTAGGTTTTGGAGCAAAGTCTGTGTGTGTATCAGTCAGTGTGTCGCACGTCGTTAGAAACACACAGAATGCCTGGACCAGTGGCCGGGGATAACATCATTTTCCCTGTCGCTATGGTGACATGGAGACTCAGGCAGGGCTTGAGGGAAAGCGATTGGCTTTTATGGCTCTGATGTACACTTACAGGTAGATAATCATTCCTCTACCCAGAGCGCCCTGTAGTCTGTTAGTTTAATCACACACCCGTCCATCCTAGACGACAGGTCAAAAATCTCTTGATCTATGTCCTTGTTATCAGTGCAGAGGCAATTTGCTGTTTTTAACATGCACTGCAAGACGGCATGATTAATACATTTCTAAAATGTTTTACAATACAATTTAAATATAATATATATATAATATATTAATTGTTGATTTTAGTTTAGTTGTAACCATATTATATTAGGCTACCTTATTTTATTTTGTTAATTTTATAAAAAAAAAGATTTGGTGTTTTACTTATATTGCAACCATGTCATAATATTACCATATATGTAAATCTTTTTTTTTTTTGCAAAATATATATACAGTATATGTATGTTAAGTAAAGTTTTAACCATATTATATTACCTTATATTTAGTTAATATGAAAATGTTTTGTTGTCTGTTTTACTTATATTGTAACCATATCATAACACATCTTATTTATGTTTAATTATCTTATTTAGATTTAAATATTTGTTTTGTGTAGGACAACTGCGTGCCAGGTTCTTTAATTTATTGAAAAATGCAACAACGCCTGTATTCTATCCTAATTTGATTGACCACTGGATTCAATAGCAAACACATCTATGATTGATTACTATGCTCAGCCAAGTGCAGAAAAATGTTGCAAATAAAATATTTTAAATATACAAAATTAAATTCTGTAATCATCACTTGATTCACATTTGTCGCTTTCTATGTCGCAGTATTTCAAAAGCTTGCCATCAGGACAGTGACCTTAGTGAGATTACAGTTCAAAGTTAAACGCAGCATCCCACAGTGACCGTCAACTAATAAGCAACTATTTGACCCACTTTTTAAATTGGCTCACAGTATGACAGTTATTGATATTTCTACAACATGCATAATTACATCCGCCTCTCTACAGCACCGCATGTACTGTATGTACAATAGCTTCCTGTTGAACCCATTAAATCTAATCTACAGTATTACTTCTGTAGTTTAGTTCGGGGAAACATTCTCTGTTACGTGTACAGCACTGTTTGTTGTTGCTGGTAGTTTTAATTGCGTTGCCTAAATACCCCAGAGGCAGTAATTAGTTGCAGGCGGCTTTACATTCAACTTTGTTGAAGCACCAATTCATTATTCAAGAGCTTCATAAGCTTCATATCTGCTCTGCAGAATTTTGAAATGCTGATGTTAAAGCAATGATGAGATGTGCAGGGAAAAAGCAGCGATATTGATGTGGATAGATTGTTATTGTAGAACAGTGTTTAAAGCACAGTTCTTATTTTCTACAAGCGAGATGTTACTGCTACTGCAATAACTACCGCATGTACTCTCATGACCCTTTAAGTGGTGTGTTTCAGCAGTTACAGACTTGTGTGTGTGTGTGTGTGTGTGTGTACTAGTATAACTGTATTGTGTGTTTGCAGGGCTCTCTGTGTCGGTACCTGAGTCTGCACACGATGGACTGGGTGAGCTGCTGTCGTCTGGCACATTCGGTGACGAGAGGTCTGGCCTACCTGCACACCGAGCTGCTGAGAGGAGGTGAGGGTCACACACAGACTTCATTCTAGCCCTTTCTTTCTTTTTCTGCAGCTTCAGGTATATTTGGCTGCCCATTCGAAGGAATGAACCCTAGTTTCTGTAAACAAATTGATATCTTGTACATTTTATGTGTCAAATGAAAGAAAAGAGAATATATTTTGTCAAACCTTTTAAATATCAAATACAAGGAAGAAAAATACTATTTCAATGGAATATGAGTATGACTGGAATTAAACAAAATAAATGAATAATACTCGAGTTACGGTATGAATTAATAAATTCATAATGAATATATTGAATGAATATTAAAACATAACCATATTAACCATCAAGCAAGGGTGCATTAAATTGATCAAGCGTGACAATGAATATATTTATAATGTTACAAAAATTAATTTCGAATAAATGCAGTTTTGTAAGTCGTTCCTTTTGTGAGTTGCTTTGGATAAAATAATCTGCTAAATTAATAAATATTAATGTTTTTAACTTTGTTTATCAAGAATCCTGAAAATATGCTTTCCGAAAATATAAAATCAGCATATTAGAAGGACTTCTGAAGGATCATGTGACACTGAAGACTGGAGTAATGATGCTGAAAATTAAATAGTAATCAAATTGAACAATATTACAATTTGATTGTATTTTTGATCAAATAAATTTAGCTGTAGTGCATATAAGAGACTTCTCTCTCAAAAAAAAAAAAAAAAACTCTTGCCCTCAATTTTTCAACAGTAGATTATCTATTTAAGATTTCAATCCAAGAACATTGCAGTTCAGTTTGTTTCTGCTAGTGGTGGCTGATTCACCACAGGTGTGATGGGCATAGAAATTAGCAAAGTCTCATGGGAGATAACACAAGCCTTTTAAGTTTGGCACCAGCTTGCAGTTTGAACATATGAACGTGCGTCATCTGACCACTAGGAGACTTTAAAGATGATCACAGATTCAGAATTCCCTTAAAAGCCGTTTGATGTCTGACTTCAAATCTTCAAATAAGAAGCAAGTACTTATCTTTCCATTTCGATGTCAACAGACTTTGCTGTTTGATTGGCATATAATTTAGCAGAAGTCTGGTGGGAGATATAAATCATAACATACCCTGGAGTCGCAGATGTGGTTATAAGATACATGACACGCATTTTAATAAATTCATGTAGAAGAAAAATAGAGGCTGAATACAGTATTGAGCAAGGTGAATGTTCTGGTTTTCTGTGTGTGCTTTCTTGCACTTGTTTCTTCAGTGAATGGGTCTTGAGTGCTGTAGAGACAACACTCTTAGCCTTAGCTTAGCAGGAATGTGTCTCTAACCACATGGGTTAAAAAAAGCTGTGCGAATCCACCCAAAGAGCCAGTTGACTGCTCTGCTGCGTCACATAGAAGCTTCCTTCTCTAATCTGCACATCTGGGTCAGACAGAACGTTTTCTGGAAGATGAATGAGACACTATTCATTATTGTATTTACGATGTGTCTTTGTGTTTAACAGAACGACGGCGTGTAGTTAAGAATGCAGTCGCTGGAGATTGTTGGCCGCAAAAAGCTTCTTAAATGTATAAAATTAGATTAAGATGGACAGTTTGAAATATGACGGTTACCCAAGGCGTTTTCCATGGAAACTGGTTTTCAGTTCAGCATGATGATCAGCGTTGTTGCTGGGGTTTTTTTTGGTCTTAAAGGGCCAGTGTGGGGTGCAAAAGAGAAAACACTCTGCTTATTTGTGCGTGGTGCTCCTCGTGTTTCTCTGGGTGCTCCTGTAGCATCGCCAAAGGTCTGCAGACAGTCTGCTCTCATCAGACCTCAAGTTCATTTCCCACTCGGCTGTCTCTGACCCTACCTTCATTACGAACTGATCTCAGAGCAGCCGTTCACCAGCTTCCTGCGTATGTCGTCATTACGAGCTGATCTCTGTACAGTCGTGCTTCAGATTACTCAGCGGCTGCCCTCGTTACTGGCTGAACTTTAGAGCCAGACAGGCAGCATGCGTGTGGAGGATGGGGGAAGAACTGGGAGAGAGGGCATTCATCCTGAAACTATTACTCACATCATGTGCTTCTCTCAGCGCCATCTGCTGGCTGTGTTGTGCAAGTGGTTTGTAAAGACATCTCAAAAACAATGTGACCCTGGACCACAAAACCAGTCAGAAGTCACACAGCAATAACCAACAATACTTTGTATGGGTCGGAATTATCCATTTTTCTTTTATGCTAAAAATCATTAGGGTTTTAAGTAAAGATCATGTTCCATGAAGATATTTTCTACTATAAATATATCAAAACTTAATTTTCAATTGGTAATATGCATTGCTAAGGACTTAATTTTGTACAACTTTAAAGGCTTATATGTATATATATATATATATATATATATATATATATGTATGTGTATATGTGTATATATATATATATATATATATATATATATATATATATATATATATATATATATATATATATGTATTTATATATATATATATATATATATATATATATGTGTGTGTGTGTGTGTGTGTGTGTGTTTATATATATAATATAATTTTTTTAATAATTTTTTTTCTCATATTCAGATTCCAGAATCTCATAGTTGTAAATATTGTTCTATTTTAGCAGACCATACATCAATGGAAAGATTATTTATTCAGTTTCAGATGATTTTCAGTTCAGAAAATTGACCCTTATGACTGATTTTGTGGTCCAGGGTCTCTTATGGTCAGTGAAAATCACTTTTAACATTCACTAATTTATTTAATTTGTATAAACGTACATTCATAAAAAAAAATGTAAATGTTTAAAAAAAAACAAAAAACTTTATGACCTTATTCTAAGGTTGCGTTTGATCAAAAATACAGTAAAAACAGTGAAATATTATTACAATTAATTTCTATTTGAATCTGTTTTAAAATGTTATCAGACAGTCTTTAGATGCACTGTCTGTGACCCCACAGTTATTAAAACTCTTTCAACATCATCTCTCTGTTACAGATTTATATAAACCCGCCATTTCACACCGGGATCTAAACAGCCGTAATGTTCTGGTGAAGAACGATGGCACATGTGTGATCAGTGACTTTGGCCTGTCCATGAAACTGACGGGAAATCGTCTCGTACGGCCCGGTGAAGAAGAGAACGCTGCTATCAGTGAGGTCCGCCCATAAGCACTCGCTTGACTGGAATATTATAACAGTACATTATTGTTAGTGCACATGACCCAGTTATGGTCTTGTTGGTAGTCGGAAGTGTCCAGAATTGCTGATCCAGACCCGCCATAAGAGCACGTCTCCCCTCACACCTGTACTGCTCTGTTGTCTAGGTGGGCACAATCCGCTACATGGCGCCAGAAGTGCTGGAGGGAGCGGTGAACCTCAGGGACTGCGAGTCGGCTTTGAAACAGGTGGACATGTACGCCATCGGCCTCATCTACTGGGAGACCTTCATGAGATGCACTGACCTTTTTCCAGGTGAGGAGGACCACAGCTCTGCACAAACAACACGATGTGGATATATTGCTTGCTAAGCAGAACTGGCTGTAACATGTATCGTCACAAAAGTAAATTTTTAATTATTTTATCCACTTTTATAAATGACAGCTGTCAATGCTAACATGCTTCCATGGTATAAGTAAGGTTTAATGCACAACAAGGAGGCAAGAAACTCCCAAAACAAAACGCCTTCATCTTTTTATTATATGAAAGTGTTTATATTACATGTAAAATTTAATATTTTATAGCACAAAATGATTGTTCTCCTCACACAGATTTATGGATTGTGCATACTAGGAACTTTGCTCACAGCAGGATGTCCGACCGTATTTGTCTTGATAGTTTTCATTAAAAGAGGATTTTTTATTTATTTTTTTTAAGCAGTGCTTTGATGATGGTAGCTCATAGATACTTTGGGGTTTGGGCTGAATTTAGAGGTGAAAACTGTGTAGGGAGTGTAACGGTACGCTAACAGCATCCTCTCAGAGAAGTTGTTTCTTAATTAATCCCTGTCAAAAGAAAATTGTCCATCTGGTTGGTGGGTATCTAGTTGAGCATCTTGACGCGTCCCTAAGCTTGACCTCTTATATCCATAACCACTAGGCTACACCGTTGGGTTACAACAAACACTGTGTTGTATCCTGCTCATTATGTTCATGAAATATGAGTGTGCCTCGTTTCATTGAGTATTTTTCAGTTAATTCTAGTGAGTGCAGGCTTATGGAGGTCTCTACTGACTGATTTTACTTTGTTTTTTTGAAGGGGAGGCAGTGCCAGATTACCAGATGGCCTTCCAGGCCGAGGCAGGGAACCACCCCTCCTTTGAGGACATGCAGGTGATGGTGTCCAGAGAGAAACAGAGACCCAAGTTCCCCGAAGCTTGGAAGGAGAACAGCTTGGTGAGTCACTGAGGCAATCTCATTCTGTTCTTGTGACAGGAAGTGGTCAGATTATTGCTGCAAGTTCAGCTGAAGCTCTTCATACAACAACATAGAAGACGATTTATGTTCTGTGCATTTTCCCTCTCTGCTGAAAAGACCATGAAGTGGGAACCGGTTGCTACTGGCCAACCAAGCTGAATTAGTTTCATTTGGTGAACCTGGTCATGGTTAGGCTAGTTAACCATCCTGTTGGATGCACCCGCAGATATCAGCACACATTATACGCTGGTCTTTGCAGCACAATGTGTTTACAACAGAATCTCAAGTGATTCAAGCATGATGAAATCGAACATGATGAGCACATAACAATGTTGTGGCAACCACCGCTGTAGTTTTATTATCACTGTGCTTTCGACACATTGACTCTCCTCTCTCCCAGGCCGTGCGCTCTCTCAAGGAGACTATGGAGGATTGCTGGGATCAGGACGCAGAGGCTCGTCTGACAGCGCAGTGTGCAGAAGAGCGTATGGCAGAACTGCTGCTGATCTGGGAAAGAAACAAACCCGTCAGCCCCACCATCAATCCCATGAGCACAGCGCTGCAGAACGAGAGGTCAGAGCACACCTCACACACTCTCACAGTCACTCCTGACCAGCTCGTCAATAAATGAGGGGAAAGTGTGCTTATTACACATTTAATTGTTCTTGACTGGGCTTCATGTAATTAGATTTTTTTTGCCTTGCTCTCTGCCTTTTCTACATAATGTGAAGGAGCTGTAAGCAATTTATCATCGAAACTGTGCCTGACGTCTTGCATATTTTACTGAATTAGGTGTACTGAAACTAAATAGATTACTCACAGCAAAATCTTTCAACTAATAAATGTGAAGTACAAAAAAAAAGTACAAAAATTTGTTTATGTATTTTATTATTCTTAAATCTACATTATTATTCATAGATAATGTTGCTAGGTATAATAAGGGAAATAATTAACTTTTCATTTTTACAAAATAGTATCATAAATAATAATATACAAAATATTACAAAATAAGTCATTAAAAATAATTTTATTCTTTAGGGTATGTAAGGTATGAACATAATTCTTAAAATGTATTATAATGTTTTAATAATGTTATTGTTATATTAAAAATAAAGGCTTATTTTTTTTAAGTTAATAGTCGTGTAATTAGTGGGATAATGTACTGTCAACCAGCAAATATATATAAAAAAATCATAAATATGCATTATAATTCATAGATAATGTAGCTGGATATTATAAGGGGATAATTTACTGTCAGCCAGACCTTTTTCTTCTTTTTTTTTTACAAATAATATAATGAATAATGATATGCAAAATATGACATAATAAGGGTAATTTATTATGTAGGGAATATATGTAAGATATAAACATAATTTGTAAAATATTATATAATATTATAATAATGTTATATTTAAAATAAAAAAAAAATATTTGGTTAATAGCCATGTACAAAGTGGGATTATGTACTGTATGCCAGCAAATATAACATAAACCACTTCAGGGTCATTCTTGATGGGCTCCTGATCACCCTGTCAGGGTTTATTTTGTGATAATGACCTGTACGTTATCTGATATTTACAGCACATTTAATTAAATGGACCATCTGTTCTCCGGTTTGACCCCTGTTCTCTCTCTCTGTTCTTGTAGGAATCTTACCCACAGTCGCAGGGCTCCCAAAGTGGGCTCTTATCCAGATTACTCTTCATCCTCTTACATTGAGGATCATGAGGGCATGGTGAAGAACCTCCCAGGTGACGTCTCCACGTCTGGCACGTCCTCTGTGGGTGGTGTGGGCGTGAGCGGCATCAGTGGCAGCGTGGCGGTGACAGGAGAGAAGAACAGAAACTCTATCAACTATGAGAGACAGCAGGCACAGGCCCAAGCTCGGCTGCCTAGTCCAGAGACCAGCGGCACGAGTCTGTCCACCACAACTACTACCACAGGCCTCACGCCCAGCACCATCATGACCACCATCTCTGAGTCAGGCCACTCCGAGGAGGCCGGAGCCCGGGGAAGTGTACCAGTGTGCCTTCAGCTCACAGAAGAGGACCTGGAGACCACCAAACTGGACCCCAAGGAGGTGGACAAGAACCTGAAAGAAAGCTCTGATGAGAACCTGATGGAGCATTCGCAGAAGCAGTTCAGCGCTCCTGACCCGCTCAGCTCGGGCAGCTCCAGCCTCTTGTACCCGCTGATCAAACTTGCCGCAGAAGTGACTGGAGGATCAGGAACTGGCAGCCAGGCTGATTTCGGGGTGGGCGGCAGTGGAATGGGCGACACTCCTACAGCCATGTTCCCTCTTCCCAAACAGCAGAATCTCCCCAAGCGGCCCACCAGCTTACCTCTAAACACCAAAAACTCTGGCAGGGAGTCCTCGTCGTCACGGTTGAAGTTCGGCAAGCACAAGTCCAACCTGAAGCAGGTGGAGACGGGCGTAGCCAAGATGAACACTGTAGTGACAGTCGAGCCACACTTGGCCACCGTCACTAACAATGGGCCCAGTGTCCGCAGCGGCGTTGGAGTGGTCGTTGTTAATGGATATGGTGGGGGCAGTGGCACTGGCTCATCTGATCCATTTGGGAACACCAACCCAGCTGGGCCACAAGGTGACGGTGGTGCACCTCTGCTCCAGAGCCAGCTGAGTGGAGAAGACAGCCGCCTCAACATCAACTCCAGTCCCGATGAACACGAGCCCCTGTTGAGGAGAGAGCAGCCAGCAGCACGTGATCTCTCCGGTCGCACCAACTCCAATAACAACAACAGCAACATCCACACAACCGCCATGATTCGTACCGTAGCACCTGTAGACACCCCGTTGGAGACATTAACCTGCCCTCCGGGGGCACCAGATGGAAGGGATGATGGGGTTCCTCTGAGACGCCATAAGCCCAGGAGACCCGAGCGGCCAAACTCACTGGACCTGTCAGCAGCTTCCCAGGATTCTTCTCTATTGGGTAAGATCAGTTTTAGTTTGGACCTGAAGTCACTAGGTTTTGAAATGCCTGGAATGCCTGGAATGAACTTTTTTTTCAGTTTTTTTTTTTTTTCGTATTCGTCGTCATCTCCTATCAAAATGCTTGTTATGGATGTGAAAATGCAGAAAAATAACTGTTTTTTATTAATGTTGAAAAACAGTTTAATTTTGATGCTTTTTAAATGTTTTTAACTTTTTATTGTTTATTTTGAATCAATTTAATGCATCTTTTCTAAATAAAAATCATATTCTTTAAAAAATAAAACCTTACTGAGCCCAACCTTGTGTGAACATTGTGTTCATGTAATCCTGAATTCATGTAGTTCATGTAGATTAAATCAGAACTTTCAATTTAAACAATTAGTGATATTGCGCGAGTTTGCTTTTTTAGATGCTACATTATTGTTATCCAACATGAATTACACATAATAGAGATTTTTGGAGCATAGAGTGTTATTTTAAACAAAGCTGTATTTCCACTGAAGTCCTAGATAAATCAACCACCATTGGTATGCTTGTACCAGCCGAGCTGTGTTGTGATGAGTTTGGAGACAGTCTCAGACCATCCCTGATGAACAGCGTCCCCAGGAGCTGGCGTGCGTGTCAGCCTGGCTGTAAACAATAACCACCCAAAACAGGACGCCAGGCTGGTTTCCCATCTGAGCTCACTATATCATGCTTTGCTCAGAGCACACCTCCACAGAAGCTAAACATTTCGTAGAAAAAAAGGATGAGTGACTAATCATACTTTCTCTCCCACTCTCCAGCTCTTTGTGGTGGAGTGTTTAGATGTTGAAAAGGAAGGAAATTCCACTGGATTGATAAGAATCCAGAAAACATTTGCCCTCAGTTGGCAGCGGCGATAAAGAGTGATGCTAACAGACAGATGCGAGCGTGATGACGGAGCGGAGACATGAACCGCTCGAACCCGGTGATTCAGACTGGAGCGCACACAGAGAGAGTTAGTGTGGGAAAGGTCAACCACAAATTTGAGTGTGCTGAAATACTGCTCTCTTGTGCTTCACTGGGCGGGATGTTTGGAGCAGCTCTCTTAGTATTCCCAATAGACACATTGCAACACACAACTGTTTTTCATTGAAGTATCAAGGATGTCTGTTAAAACATGACCTCCTTTTCTGTTTTAGATGAGGTCGTGTCTCAAGAGGGAAAAGCCGGATCGGCCGAAAAGATTAAGAAGCGTGTGAAGACACCTTATTCTTTGAAAAGGTGGCGTCCTTCTACATGGGTCGTCTCTTCAGAAACGCTGGACGGAGAGGTGAATAACAATGGGCACAGCCAGCAGACGGGGACGGCAGCGACTGGAGGTGCTCACCCAAGTTCTGGCCAATCGAAATCCAGCATCGCTGTGTTGCTGGTCAGCGGTGGAACTGCGACCGCCGCTCTAACCTCTGACCCGCCAGATATGACCTGCCTGTGAACTCGAACGCAGGAGGGGTTCGTCTATGCTACCGTGCTCAAAGAACTGATCCAGCTAATGACCGAAAAGAAATTCGCAAAACGTTTTTGGAAAGCCGACTCCTGAAGGGACGTAATTTGGCAAGCACTTAACTTTTGTCGAACCTAAATCCGACTTGTTTTGAAGAAATCGCTTTAAACCGAACCCAGCTATGCAGCAACATTGGCATAAAATGCTTCCAGTTGTTTTTGTTGTTTCTTTTTCGATAGGTTTTATGGTTGTTCTCTCATTTGTTGCACTTTTTTTTTCTTCTAAGCAATCTTAAACACAAATCCTCCGACCGTGACTGGTCTTAAAACTGAAAAACGTAAATGACAATGTGTTGATTTAACAATCATAGTTAATTATTATTCAAATCATGTCCATCTAAAGAAAACAAAAAAGGCAGTGGTCTTTAAGACAGGGTTGACTTCAACTCTAATACCGTTTAACCTACAGTACATTCATATGTTTTATATTTGATGTATGTCTCTGTGTACTCAGTTTTTTTTTTTATATATATATATATATATATTTTGAAATGTGCAATAGACTTTAGCTTTGAGGTGCTCCATAAGACAATTTCATTTTGCTATGTGTTTTTTGCCGCTTTTGTTTCTTTTATTTTAATATCTTGAAGCACTGCACTTAGCAGTGGCAATCCTGTGTCCTTTCGGCCACCCCAACTGCAAACATCGAAACGTCCCACAAATGACAATCCCGCACCTTTTCACCAATCCCACCACTCTCGAAAAGGGAAGTAAGCAGAAAATCTTGGGGTGTTTGCTTTGACTACTGGACTTCTCACAAGCTTCAACAAGTACTAGTTTTTTTTTTTCCTGTTACACTACAAGTCAGGCATCAACCTGGACTGTTTGCTGGCAATCCTGCTTTCTGAAGACACTGAATAATCAAGTCCGTCTCTGCACATGCTCAGTGCAGTTTTACCTCTTGTGAAAGTATATGTAAATGTGCGTGTATGGGTCTACTTCTGCTTTACTGAGCTCCTCGGATCACCGCTGAAAAGGCGTCAGTCAGACAATACTATCCACTTCCCATCTCTGCCAGGACAGTGAATGTGCTTCAGAAAGAAAAAACACACATGTATACGTACATACGCTTTGAACAAAATATATACAGTATGTACAGACTGAAGCTCACGGCTACTTTACTTCTGTTTTAGCCTTTGTTAAAATAAGCTGACATGATAGTGTACAATAACAAATCATGATTTTATCCATTTTAGCTGTTTCTGAAGTTATTTTTCTCTTTTTTTTAATTTATGTAGTACCCAGGGCCATCTTCATTCTCTGGGTTTATTGTTCTCATGAAATCGAATTGGTAAGTTGTTTATAATCATGTAAATTGATCTTATTTCTATTCTACTTTCAAACAAATACATCAGAAATGCATGTAGTCTTAGCCGTGTTTTTTATCCTACTACTGCTGCCTTTTGTGGAAAACTGTGGACACGAGCCATTCAAATAATAACATAGTGATGAGGAAAATTCCCTTTATATAGCAAGGCCCTGCTTAGCTTGAAATACCAGGAAAAACGAAGATAGCACATGTTTGATCAGAGAGCCCTTATTGTGCTTGTATGCGTTTTCCATAACGCGTGCAGGGATTAACCATGATTTGCCACAAGCCAGCATTATCTTTGGACTTTGTCCATTCCAGAGCGGGGAACTTTCAAAAAGTCATCTGATTTTTCCCTTCCACTGGCTTTTTCTGTCGGAAAACAAGACGATGCAGTGCAGTTTAGTTTCTCACGCCCTCTTTTCTTAACCAATCAGCGCTTCAGTCTGACTTTTTTTTGTACATGTTTGTAATATAGGCTAACCTCTGTGGTGTAAATATATATGGTGCATTTGTATGCACATATACAGACTCTTCATCTGTTGCTTTGGGACCAAGAACAACGCTAAATCACTGTGAGATAAACACAGTAACGCCAGACTGTTCTCAGCTAGATACGTCAGTGTGAATGCTGGAGAAGATTGTGAACTGAAATGAGGAATAATAGCCTAATCGAAGACTAAACAAACCTCCAGTGCTAATTTGACTGGAATAAACAAACGTTTATGATTTAGACTAAAGATAAAACGTTGATGAAGCCGTGTAGTTTGTTCAGGAGGACTGTCCATCTGCTTCATGTTAATAATGCAAGATGTTTACACCAGAGCCTTTGTCCAGGTTTACAGCACACTGTTGGATGCTGAATCATTTACAGATATTACATGCCTTGTTTTTTTCTTGAAGCAGGTCTTTTTTTTAATTCAGTCAAGTTGCAGGAATGTTTTAACTAAACCAAGTTGTACTCTTGCATTTAAAATGAATCAGTTTATTGAAACCTACATTGATTGGAACTCATTAAACTTGCAAAACCAACAAATGGCTAACAATGTGCTCCCTAAACACAAACTTTTGAGTATCGGCTATATTTTGGGGGTGCGTATGAGTGAATAAATGAAGGGTCTGTGTTGACGAGCTGCTGGTTTTCTTTTTTTACTTTTGAGTTCATTTTGAAGCTGAAAGTCTTCATTTGGCCCCCTGCGTAGATGGAAGTTCAAAAAAAGCCACTGACATGTTTTCTATTACAGCTTGTAAAGTAAGCACTTTGAGAAAAAGAACAAATGATAACTCATGCTTTTAGTCTATTCAGAAAATGTTTTAAAATGCCATTTAGAAAATGAAGCTTGCTGTACAACCCTGCATTACTCCGTTGATTAAAGATTATATTAATGAAAACCTTTATATGATGTTCACTTGTCATTTGTTTCCTCTTAACCGGTCAAATGTATAACTAATGGGTTCGTTTATAAACTACTTACGCTGAAGTTTAATTTGATTAAGTGGCCACATGAGGGTGGTAAAGGCATCCACAATATGAATAAAATCATGTGTCCCCACACAACAGTTTCCATTCACGAAACAGAGCACATCATTTAGATAAAAGTTTAACTTTGATGTGGGCACAGATACATAAATAACATGGCATTAGTGAGCACATGAGATTTACTCCTCTTAAAAAAAAATGAATGTAGCCTTTTCGAAAAGAAAGAAAGAGGGAGAAAAAAAGTTTCAGAACAGTGAGCAAAAGCTTAGTGAAATCTGAATGAAAACTTGCAAACGAACAACTTATTTATGAACCAGTTGTGGGAAAGTGAATGATAATTGAATATCTATTTATTATACTTTTTACACAAATGTAACAACTGACCGAAAATGCATGAATTATAGACCTTAGTGTATTTTTTTAAACACTGACTGTATCAAATATAGTAGGTTTAAATATGGTCACACACAAGACAATGAAACATTCTGTATAAATCATAATTATCTTGTTTGCGAAACTTTTCCTCGTATTCCTGCGTGCATTATAATCAAGTTCACGGAATCAAAGAATCCACGTTCCATCCAATCAGAAGTTGAGAGGGATGAGTGAACAGCCAATCAGAGTGGACGAGGCAGAGCTCCGGATCGAGTTGACGGAGCGTGGCTCTGATCTCTGTCAGTTTACTTGAGCTCGCGAGACGGCTCAGCTGCGCCGGTCAGAGAGCAGAAAACAGACTTTACATGGAGTGACAGGGTCACCAAAAAACATTACCCACCTCAGACAGCCTTAAACGAACTTTTAAGGTGTTTATGTCGAGTTTTGTGTCATTTCCAGGCGAACGAAATGTCTCAAAGAGTTCGCAGAAACGGATCTCCGACGCCGAGCTGCAGCGGCGCGAGCGCAGGGAGCCCGAGCGGACCCCCGGGGATCAGCGCCGCTGGAGGGGGTTTACTGGGTCGCCTGCTGCCCATGAAAGCCACGGTTCCCTTCCAGCTGAAAACGCAGACACAGCACCCTCTACAGTCACGGACAGTCCTCTCCTCCACCGGTAACGGTAAATGCCACAGCAGCCGGAGCCCCACGCGATCCCTCTCCTCCTCTTCTGCAGCCACTTCCTCTGCGACGTGCTCACAGTTCGTCGCTGTTTCCTCCGGTCCCTCCTCATCTTCTTCTTCTTCACCATCTTCATCCTCATCAAGAACTAGTCCCATTTTTGCTGTGCACGCGTCAAACCCCAAAGGGTCCCACGCGCAAGTACCTGTGCCATCCTCGTCATCATCATCATCACCCTACACAGGTGCGCTCCTGAGCCCCCAGTGCTGCAGCTCGGATACTTCAGCCCTTACTTCTCATCTGTCAGCCTCTCCGTCTCAGTCGTCGTCTCCGTGCTCGTGCGCTCACAGGGCCAGACCCCTCCAGACCCCTGAACATGACAGACTGTCTCCGGAGAGGCTCAGTCCCAGCTCACCTGTCTGCTCAGGTAAATCTACGGTCTAAAGCAGTCGATTTTATATGAGGCCTGGTGTTTATTTGAAATCACTGTGGTAACTGGTAAACACACATAGTGACTGTGGTTTGCGGGGGTTACATCCGCTTTATTAAACTTTCTGAAAGTTTCACAGTTCAACCCTTGACAGGGTTATAAGCCAAATAATGTCCCTACTGTCATTTGAGATGCAGTAGGGAGGCTCACTCTATTACAACTAACTGCATTAAAACATGTCTTATGTCAAATGATTTAGAACAGTAATTATGACAAACCTGCTCATTTTCAACACAAACTGGGAGATTAATCAACCACAATTAATTTTCTGAAAGCCAACGTTTTTGAACAGTTAAATTATACACTGTTTTATACAGACAAAGGTAGACAGTAATTTTATTGTCATTTAATTTTTATATATTAAAATAACTGTTATTTAATCCATGAAAATTAAATAATTTAATTTAATCAGTCTGTCTAATGTCTTACATAATCTCATTAAAATTCATAAATATTTAATACAATAACTACTGAATAAATATAAAAAAGCATTTAATGAATCCTTTATAATTCAATCTTTATGTATTAAAATAAACTTTATTTTTATATGTAAAAAAATGAATACATTTACATAATTAAATACAAATACTAAATAATATTGTTTGATTTTATTTTAGTACCCTTTGGAGTTTTCTAAGGCCCTTAGTTACTCCCTGTTTGAGAACCCCTTCATATTTTTATTTTATGTATCCCTTATTTTACCAGGATAGTCCCATTGAGATGCAAAATCTCTCTTCTTCCAGGGAGTCCTGGACAATATAGATACAGAATGCACATATTGGTTGCTGGAAGCAGATGATAACTGGTGAACGTTATACTGTATATTAACATTAAGTTTCCATTAACAAACCTTATGGGCACATGTATAGCCCAGTCAACTAAATATGTTTCTTATGAGGTAAAGGTTAATTTGTTGACAAAAATAGATGGTGTCAATGACACACCATTAAATGGATGAGTTAGATCAGATAATGAAGGCGGTACGTGTCCAGCATATATAGAAACTTCACAAAGCATCCCATGAGACAACTCATGAAGCTGGTAGAATGCAGGTAAATGGTGGCTTCATTGAATAAGTTGGAAACAATAGAGTTTTGGTTTTATTTAATTCCCATGTATTTGATGACTATATTATTCAAAACTGTGGAAGAAGTAATATTGGATGGGTGTTTCGAAATGCTTGACTGAATAGCTTGTACTTGAAGCTTCATGATGAACCAGGCTCATTGAATTCTCACTAATGTACTGTATAGCTAACTAGTGATTATATCAGGTAACAGGAGTTATACCAGGTAACTTTGGTGTTTATTGCTGAGTATTTCAAATGTCTCATTCATAACATAGCTTGTGGGGAGCCGTGCTGAGAGAAGGCCGGTCTGGCCGCTTTGGTTTAAGGTGGCCGCTTCAGAGGCTTTGTTGCAGACTGGTAAGAATGCAAATGTTTGGTGGTCAGTGACTAGTTTGACCCTTTGACTTTCAAAGGTTTATTTTGTGATCAGTTTGCCAGCAAGTGTTGCACTGCGTTTTGGTTACTGTAACTGTTTGAATTGGCATTACGGTACCACATATTTTCAGAAAAAAATGTCATTTCCGCACAAAGGAGGTTTAAGGGGAACACATTTACACACATTTTCCACTTTTACTTGCATAGATTCAGCCGTCGGTCCCAGAATATGTCTGAAACACAAGGATTTTTTGACAACCAGCCCTATATATTGTAAAGTAATTGATGGTTGAAATGTAAGCAGCCACTGATCATGAGGTTATCTGCCCCAAAAAAGACACAAAGAGTGAAAGATAGTTGTTGTTGGGTTGGGAGTGTCATTCTTTGTGTCTTGGCCAAGACCCAGCTCTCATTGTTTTAGTAAATTACCCATGATTCTCTTGGAACCTCCTCAAACAGACTCTGAAGTCGTGTGTTTGTCTTAGTTATGATTCTGTGTTAGTTCAATAATGAAATGATCTGTCTGAATAAGAGGATAACTGGTCTTGGGTCCACTTTTCACATTGGGTCAGAGACTCATATGGCTGTTGGAATGCCCTTGTGATTACTGTTTTTAGTCTCCTGAGCCATGCCTCCTTTTTTCACCATATCCTACTGAAAACACTCCGCTCTGGTATGTCCAGTAATTTTCCAGATCACCAGACTTGCCTAAGATCCCATGAAAGCCAGAGCACACGAAAGGGACAGAAAAGAGATGGAGGAAATTGGGGAATTGTCTAGCCCTGTGCAAAACTACATATTTTCACATCTCGCTACTAGGAACTAGTCGAGTTTGATATAACAACATGTCAAATTAATCAGACTTTGATATGCTGTGGTTGACTTGACCCTTATCGGATGCATTTTAGGGAATTTTCACTTAGGACAAGGGACATTAAAATTCTGGCTGATACCAGTAAAGCAATAATGATTTTCATGTAATGGTCAAGATAAATGGCTCATATTAAAATTCTATATAATTTTATAACTCAGTCTCAAGATATGTACAACATGACATAGATTCACATCAGTGTTAACTTAGCAGTAACAGTTACTCTCATGGGACACTGGACTTATTAGCAATCATAAAAATACATTATTTGCATATTTGCTTTAAAGTCTTGCCGGTTTCATTCATGTGCTGTTCTGACGTGCGCTTTTTCTGAGAGCATAAAAAGCCTTTCAAACAGCACCTGGTTACTGAACTAAGTTATCTTTTGCGCTAATACTGTCGTAACACACAATGTTTACATATAGGCTCAGTTGGAAATGTCTAAAATGAAAGTAAACTTTTGAGAGAAAACGGATGTATGTCAGAAAATTAGATTCCTGCAGCTCTTAAAGTGACAGTACTAAACATGCTGCCGTCTGTCATTAAAGGGATAGTTCAACCTAAAATGTAATTTCTGTCATTGTTTACTCATTCACATGCTGTATTCATTTTTGTTTTCTTGTGCTGAACACAAAATAAGTTATTTTGAGGAATGTGGGTAACCAAAGAGTTGCTGGTCCATATTGAATTTGATAGTAGGAAAAAAAATGTGTGGACCAGCAAGTGTTAGGTTTTCCATGTTTTTTAAAATAACTTTTATGTTCAGCAGAAGAAAGAAATTTATTCAAGTTTAAAACAACTTATTTAAAAAAAAAAAACATTACAAAATTATAATGTACTGTATGAAATAATTATATTTATAAAATATGCTAAATATGACATTTAACAGTTTCTTGTATAATGTTTTTAAAGGGTAACTTTACCCACAAAATGCTAATTCTGTCATCATCTACCAACCCTCATGTTCTACCATTCTACCAAACCTTTATAAAGACATTGTAAAAAGACCTTGACACACTGCGCTTGACTCTTAAGAAGAAGTGGATTACACTGCTTTACAATGTTTTTCTGAATTTCTTTCAAGTGTAAATTGTTTTGGACTTTCCAGGGAGGGATAGAAATCTCTCAGGTAGGATAGTTCACCCAAATATGAAAATTCTCTCATTAATTTCTCACCCTCATGTCTTTCCAAACCAATAAGAACTTTGTTCTTCTTCAGGACCCCAATTATTTTGATGAAATCCAGAGCTTTCTGACCCTGGATATTAGACAGTGGTTCAATCATAATTTTTATGAAGCTATGAGAATACTTTTTGTTTTTGCATAGAAAACAAAAATGGTGGGTAATTAATGACAAATTTTCATTTTAGGGTGAACTATCCCTTTAAAATAGCTTAAATTGTGTTTTGAAGAAGAATGAAAGTCTCGTGGGCTTGAAAACGACATGAGGGTGTATAATTGATGACACAATTTTTTGTATTTTTTGTGTGAACTAATCCTTTAATTGTAGGACAATTATGGAAATAGATCAAATGCTAATTAAAGGGTAAAAAAACCCTGCACATTTAAATGTATTGTAGAATTACAACATCTCATGATTATTAAGAAGAATTATGACACAAACGTAATGCTCATGGATGGTGCAGGATGTTTCAAAAAACAATGTGAGTCATGAAGCAATAGCCAAAGACATCCGTCTGCATGTGTATGACTGTTTTAGAGGAACTTCTCACAGAGAGATTTGTCTTGCAACTATTGTTGACTTCTCTGACAAACTAGTCAGTGTCTTTTTCACAGTATCCAGGTGTTTTTCTTTGAATGCATTTCTTAATGTTTCAGTTCATTGTTCTCTGGATTAAACAATACCATTGCTCATAGCAGTGCAGTACTGGTGTGTGTCTCACGCTTTTGAAGATTTCCGTGAGGATGTTGTTCTTTTACTCTTGGCTGGGGGTTTAACAGGGCACACCCCCAGTCTTTTCAGAGAGGGGGTGGTATAGGCAGGCCAGGACGAGACCAGGCTGATCTCTGTGTCCTCACAAAGAACACTATTAGGAGTCAGGTCACTATTACACCCTTTTACTTCAGCTGCAGGCCTCTCCTTCTGCTTGGGTTTGTCCATTTAGAGCAACAGTGAGTATATAATAATCCTGCGGGTTGAGACATTTCTGAGAAGATGGTTATCTGTATCTGTGTTGACTGAACTGTAGGCGTATTCATGGTACTGTTTATGAATTGCGGTGACGTTATTATTAAGTCTGGTCAAATTCACTCATTTTAATAGACAAAAGTCAAGAGCACAGACTACCCAAGGACGCGGCTCATGGGCCACTGTGTGCTGGATCTGCTGAGTGAGATGCAGAATAGACACAACACAAGAACCTACTGTACATAGACAGGGATGATAAGAGAATAACCTGCTCAGTAGTGCATCATAGAATCTCAGTAGTGCATCATAGCATCTCTCATATGAGTCTATCAGAGAGTATGACCTCTTGTTTGCCTTGCTTGTTTATGTGCATGCATTTATGTGTATGCAATTATGTATTATATAATATTTGCATATTATATATATATACACACACACACACACACACACAGCTTTTTCAGTCATTTAGGTTTAGATCAGTGCACTGTTAGGTCAGAAACAAACACTATGCAAGAACACAAACACAGATGTGAGTGTTTGGCAAATGTATTGCAAGCATGTGGTCCTGTTCTACATACTTGCCATGCATTCCTGCGTTACTGTGAAACCTCGATATTCAAAGAGACTTGATGTCTGTGTCAGTTAACTTAAAATGTTATTAATAGATACTGACCGATGTATTGATATTTTTGCCCAATATGTAGCATTTCCTAGATATATTCAGTTCAATTTTTTTAGGTAAGTTTTTATTTTTCTATTTTTTAAGAAATTATGGATTTTATTCAGCAAGGATGGATTAAATTGAATAAAAGTGACAGTTAAAGACATTTGTAATGTTACAGAAGATTTCTAATTCTAATAAATGCTGTTCTTTTGAACTTTTCAATCCTTAAAAATGTATCACTGCTTCCACAGAAACGTTAAGCGGCACATCTGATTTCAACTTCAAATCATCAACATCATTATAATTCATCTGATTAATATTAGTATTTTCATACCATATTTAAAGCATTTTATTTTTATTGTTACCAATTTTCAAAAGCATCAGTAAAACCATTACTATTAGTTGTAAAAGATCATTATCGATATCTATTGTTACATTTTATTCAGGTAGCTAGATACATATCAAGAAAAAACTTACTAAGATTATTTTCAAACTATACTTTGACAGAAAACACAAACACATCTCTGTATGCTAATGCTCACTATAGCGCCCCATGTGGCAACACTGAGAATGCAGTGTTTATTTATGAATTGCTTTATGAATTGTGTTCAGAAACAGATTTTCATTTTAACATTCATTAATCTTCTAAATTGAGCTTGAGTTATCTAAAAGGTTTTCCATTCACATTGAGATGAGGGTTGTTTCGGGCCTTGCACATGCCTTTATTTTCATAGTGAGTGTAAGCATACCATGTGGAGATTGCAACTTGAGCTGTGTAGCCAATTCCTCTGTCTTACTCGCATGACTTCCCCCAGAATTCCTCACAGGTTCCCCCTCTTTAGATCCTCTCTCACTTTCCTCAATGTGTACAACACACAAAAAAGTCAAGCCAGCACTATACTGAAAAACCTAATGCCAGATCCCCGTTCTGCTTTTTGTAAGACTGGAGCTTTCTGTAGTTTTGTCTTAAAATGTCAGCAGATCCACCCAGCAGTGAAGAGTAGTAGTTGTTTTATTACTGAGGTGAGTTTTCAAATTCCCATTGGACTGTTGGAGGCAAACAAATGAAATTGTTGCCTTCTGATTTGCTTCCCTGACACACACACACACACAGAAAGACTGATGTCACCTATGCGCAAAAGAGAATGGGACTTTCTTAAAAAACTGTTCTGAAAAGCACATATGCTGTACTTCCTGTGTAAAATCCCTCACAGACGTCGTCTCTTTAGAGTGGTACAAAACAGCAAGCTGCACTTTTTTTACTGTACATCTGCGCTGTGTATTCAATAGTGTGAATTTACATAAAAGAGTAGTCTTTCAAAGACTCAGAATGACAAGAGAGGGAGAGAAAGCCATCGATTGTGTGCTAGAAAGAACAAATGAGAGAAAAAGAGAGCCGAGAGAATAGTGAAGGGGGCAATTACTTGTGGAGACGCACTAAATGTAGGTCAAGACACGCGGGCCTCTTCCTCCACGCCAATCGAGCAGTTAATCAGCTTTAGCTTTATTAAAAGAGCTACTGGACACCAGACTAATTCTGTCTCAATCTGCTGGGTTTTAGTATTCATCACCACCAGTCCAGCGGGCATTTACACTCAAACTGGTGTAATCTCACACACACACAGCCACACACTTGAGCATTTACTGTGATGACGCATTGTGTTCATAACATGCCTCTAACGTATGTTGTTCTTCTGTTTCCCTCCCATCTGTTTTATTCTACCCCACACGTCTCATTCATATACTTTCATTCGACCCCTGTCTCTCCTCCCCATCCTTCCTTCCTCTCTTTATCTCTTCTGTGCTTTCTGGCTGTCTTGCAGACAAGCATAGACTTCCTGTGGCAGGGTCTTGGTGTACCACCAGCAATAACGGTTGCATTCGTCGCACCTCCTCTTTGGACACGCTCACAGCCCCTTACCTGTCTGGACACTGGCCCCGGGACGCCAACCACGCCCCTTGTGTCCCTTGCATGAGGGACAAATCCACCCAGGTGAGTTGCACCAGTTGTACACAAGATGTTATTACCCAGTTCAGAAACACGTTGTACATTATCCAACATCTTACACCTCCCGTTAATCAGCCATTAATTTTTTCTCCGAAAACTTTCCACTCAATGCTCTCCGACATCAAATACCTACTTGCAGAGACGCGTGTTTTGCAAACCACCAGCGTGACTCACCTGAGAAACAGTTCCTTTGTGCAAACACAAACCCATGAAACCACCACAGACATGTCTTTTGTGTGCACTCGGCACCCGTGAGGCACAGTCGACTTGAGTCTCATTTAGCCAGACGTTTTGAGTGTCAACATATTCATTTTGCAGCTTCTGTTGGCTTAAATTGGATTGACCATCTTTAATCATGCATTACGGTTCAAAGGTTTGGGGTTAGTAATAGTTTTTAGTTAGTCAGTATTTTTTATTTATTTATTTAATGTTACTTTTATTCAGCAAGTATGCATTAAAATGATCAAAAGTGACAGTAAAGACACTTGTGATGTTAAAATATTTCTGTTTAAAATAAATGCTGTTCTTCTGACCTTTCTATTCATCAAGGAATCTTGAAAAAAAAATAATCCATCACTGTTTCCACAAAAAAAAAAAAAAAAAATGTTGTTATCATTTATAATAATAAGAAATGTTCCTTGAGCAGAAAATCATCATATTAGAATGATTTCTGAAGACACTGAAGACTGGGGTAATGATGCTGAAAATTCAGATTTACCATCACAGGAATAAATTACATTAAAAAAAAATCTAATAGAAAACAGTTAGTTTAAATTGTTAGAATATATAAAGAAAAGTATATGACTAAATGTTTCAAAATCAAACTATGCAATATGCATCAGCAGTCTTTGACTATTGTGGGTCTGTAGTGCAACACTGAGTCTTAAACGGAACGCTCAACTGATCTGTCATATTTACTCACCCTCATGTCGTTCTAAACCTGTGTGACTTTCTTGTTTCTGAAACACCAAAAGAAGATGTGTTTTTGTTCACTACAATGAAAATCATTAGGGGTCCTACTTTCTTTGGATTGTATAGACAAAAACAGTTCTTCAAATGATCTTTTTGTATTCTCTATAGAATAAATAAAGTCATTCAAGCTTGGAACAACATGAGGGTGAGGAAATGATTAACAGTTTGGGGTGAACTATCCCTTTAAGGCAAGATGAATTTAGTCTTGGTCAAATAAACAAATATTACAGTCAATCAGTCTGTATTAAGCTTGAGTCATTGTTTGCCAGTAGAATAATGCTGTAATTGCACCAAATCAAATACAAACTTTATTAATGGATAAATGCAAAATAAACACCTCTCAAAACAAACCATCAATCTTTTACCTCTAGTGTGGCCTACGTCTAGAGTGCGTAGGCCACACAGATGTGTTGTCACATAAACGCTCTTGCCTTTATTTCTGACTAGCTATTAACATCTACTCTGGGATTTTAATGTTGTTTTTCCACAGGTCCAAACAATGACGTTAATTTAGCATTTTACAAAAGAGCTGAATTTAACTACAAATAAAGAGAAGTGTAATGTGAAAGTTATTATGCATGAAATAAAATCGAGAGTGGAGAGAGAGAGTGAAAAGGAGGAAGCCTGTCCCTGGTTTGTTGAGAGATGAGAGGAAACTGCGGCATATTTCTGGTGAAGGCAGAGCGTCCACCATCAAGCTGCATTCTTTCCTGAAGCTGCCTGTTTTTTCCAGCTTGTTTTTTCTTCCAGAAGCATCACATGGCCAGTACATATCTGAACATTAACAAAACAATCAACCACAGAAAAAAATAATTTTCTTAATTATTTATTGCTGTCATTTCGACAAATGAGTTATTGATGTTTCTGATTTTATGATTGAAGAGGGATATATTAAAAAAGAAGTGATGTCAGAGGCATGGTGTTGATTAAGATCACTCTAACCCATACAAAACAGCATCACAGATTATACGCCCTGGTTCTCTAGGATCTTCACTAACCCTCTCTCATCAAAGCCTGAGCTTATGTGTGTGTGTGTGTGTGTGTGTGTGTGTGTGTTTCCTCTGGAGATCCCAGACCTCCACCCAGCTCTTTTTGTCAGCAGTGTGCCTATCTTACAATGAGTGCAAAGGGGAACTTGGTGAGTTGGAGGCGAGTGTGGAATTTGGCCGACATTTGCAGAGCTCTCTCTATCTCCCTTGACCATCAGGCCAAAATAACCAGATCTTGGATCTGTACAACGGTGTCAGTTGCCAGGGAGCTGAGCTCACACCTAGTGACCAAACAACAACAAAGAATGAAGGCCTTTGCTGCTCTCCCTGAGAAATATGCAGCCACACACACACATGAATGCGCTCTGTGTGAATCTGTATACACCAGCTGTAACAGATTTATAGCCAACACTGGATCAGCAGAGTGTGCTTTCTGTAACTTAGAGGTTTTGTACTTCTATGGACTTCACAACACATGTGTTGAAGCTGCTAGATTCAGTGCTGTAGGTTATGTTTCATGCTTTGTCAGACGCCCTGAGAAAGTCATGGGAGGGGAAAAAGAGACAAGTTCTCCATGAGCCTTCTGCCACGGTGCATCATAATTACAATAATAAAGAAACCTGATCAGACACGCACGCTAAGCTGTTCTCAAGAGCATTCTCAAGAACCAGATCTGAAAACTTCCTCATTTAAGATAAATGAGTGCTGATATTACATCAGCTCACACCCTTGGGGAAGAGCCTGGATCCTTGGAATGAAATCTCTGAATCTCTTTTATTGGGAATGGTTTTTTACTACGTAGTAACATTCCTCATGGTTATGGACTGGCCCTCCGGGTGTCCGATGGTGATAGGTTACTACTCATTTTTGAAGCTTACAATGAGGAATGTGACTCTACAGAGGGAATTGTGAGGAAATACAATGTCATACTACTTTTAGTAGTGCTTGTTATGGCAAGCTTCAGAAGCACTATTACTGTTGCTCATAGGTAGAGTTGGACAAACCCGTTGGTACGTCACTTTTTGAGCTGCTAACAAGATTGATATCTCAAATAGTGTGACTTAGGGATAGGAAACCTGAAGAATATATTGGTGCCGATTCCTAACTTTTAAGAGTAGTGATTTTTTTTTTTTTACTTTTTATTTAAAAAAATAAATGACAATTAAAACAATTCCATATGGTGAGGTAATATCAGTTAATAAGTTCAATACTTTTTAAAGTCTTTTCAAAGGAAGTATAAATTCAATACATTGTTTAGCCTTACTATGTTAAATATCTATAGTAAACAAAGAAATAATGTGAAAAGGAACCGACCATTTATGGAAATGAATGTCCATATTACTAGTACCTTTTCTACTTGGCTGTGACTTCTTGCTCACCTATGCTGCTTTTTAAGTATTTTTCCTATGTAAAAATGCCCTAGATCTAATTACATTTTTTTCAGCTTTTTCCACAATTTTAAGATGCCACGTCAAGTTAAAAGTAGTTCAGTTTTGAAAACATGCCTCATAACCTTGCGTTTTTTCCATTCTGCTGCACTGTGCCTCACATCTTTAAACTCAAGAACACATTCTGTGTGAATGGCCTCTCTGCAGATGTCCACACTGCAAGCTTTAGTGCTGAAGTCTAATTTATTGTTCAGATCTTTTTTATTTTATTATTTAATTTTTAAATGTGTTCGATATCTGATTTGAGTGTGCCGTGGTTATGGTCCCGAACTGATCCGCATGTGCAAAAGTACAAGAACAAAGACACCGAGCAGCTCCTTGCCATGGGGAACGGACACTGAAATCAGTGTTAACACATTCACATACACAGTAAGCTGACATGCTGAGGAATCACAGGCGGGCAAGGAGGACACAGATAAGGATAAAGAAGGACGTTTTTGTAGTTTTCATAGTTTTACCTTAAGTTTTGCTTGTATAGAGCTATCACTGTAATACTTACACATCCCAGTCTCTTCACTGACTGCAATCATGGATGTCTTCCATATATAGTGAGTGACCAAAGGGCTACCGCCAAGTAAAATACTTTTACTCATTTACAGGGTTCAGAATGCCATAGCGACTTGTGGGTGGGCTCCTTTGACTAAGCAACCACCCAAAACACCCCTAGCAACATGCCAACAATATCTTATCAACCCCCCACCCGAAGAACATTGTAGAGTCATGTTTGCACAGGAAAACGCCACTTGCATTTCCATGCCATGTCTACATGAGCATCCTTCCATGTGTACTAAAGACCACCCATTTTTAGACTTGGTTTTGATATATGTGGAATGTGTGAACTAACAGAGAGCTATCCATTTATGAAGACAGATATGTGCATGTGGATTCCTACCTACATTTAACAACCACATGGATTTTCTGATGTGAGGAATGTTTTTAGGTCAGAAAATATTGTGCGCGATGCATCTGTGCTGTTGCCAGGGGGATTTCCATTTGTAAGGTTTACAACACCATGTACCTGTGGAAGAAAAGCATTAACCTTTAACAAGTGTCCACGTTACTGCGGTCTATTCGTAGTCGTGCTCACACTTGGCTCACAAACGTCAGTGGCCCTGCCAGCTTTGTTACTTTTTAACAAGAAAGTTCTTTTTGTCATGATAATCCCCTTCTGCACTGACAGGCTAAAAATCTGAAGTATTTTCCAACACTGGTGTTCAGTGTTCAGAAAGCCTGTGGTAAATTTGGCACTCTCTCGGCAACAGGCCTTGTGTTCAAGTCCAGCAGAAAGAGAGACAGGTGAATACTGAGTAAGAGCCTGTCCGAGGGGAATTCACCACTCTATGGAGCTCATAGGGTTACAGAAAAGCTTAGCTGGCAGATTATCCAGACAGTGCTCTGCTCTCCAGTGAGGACCTGAAACTGCCTTCTATCAGGGTTTTAATGTACAGTGGCCCCAAATGTTGTTTGGAGACTAAAGCTAAAGCTACACTTAAAAATGTCTGAATGTCACAGCATTCGCTATCGAATTTTCAGAACATAAGTTATCGGGACTTTTTTTGTGTCAATAACAACTAACACTTTTCAGAGCCATTTTGGCTTGTGTCGAATGCAAATAACATTTATTTATAAACTTACACTTTTTAAACAAAAAGTGGGTGTTTTTGACAATAAATGTTATGTTCTCCAAGGCTGCATTTATTTGATCAAAAATACAGTAAAAATTTAAATATTGTGGAATATTATTGTAATGTACTATGTTTTAAAATCTAATTCATTCCTGTGATACAAAGCTGATTTTTCAGCAGTCACTACTCCAGTCTTAATGTTTTAATGTCTTTCTTTTTTAATGCAAAATGGTTGATAATTATCTTGTCTTATTTAAGTACCGTATGTCAGAATTGTTCGAATACAAATACCTTTCTGTGTGTGATATACGACAACGTAAATACGATCCTCAGACCTAAGTGTCAGGCAGGACATGCAAATACTATGATTTACATAGTGAATTGGGAATTTCCCTTCTTTCTCTCTCTTTCTTTTTTGTGAGGAGTTCATAGGAGAGTTGATCTGCTGTAAAGGTGGTGTGTATTTTTTTGACATTTTGTCCTTTTGATTCCCACCATCGTTTAGCATATTTTTCTGTACTATACTCCAGTGACTTTGCTCATGAGTTTTCACTGGCTGACTGGAGTTACATCACACACCTAGGGCCTCCACTCATGACCTGTGCTTCAAAGCGAGTCCAAACACAGCACCCCTCTGTTTATAAAGAGCCCTTTGTTTCTGTGTTAATCTACTCTGAGCGTGGGCCCTACTGTAACTTCAACCCTAGAAAACCACACTCGTGGTTCCTTTACAAAAATGTAACTTTTTTTTTTCTGTCAAAATACCACACTTCAGTGCGTCCTATTTTAAAGGTTGCATCACCATGATACCACAACCATGGTAATACATATAAAACAAATTCTATGTGTAACTAACTATGACTTTTTGACCAAAATAATTGGTACCTTATTGGTTATTGACCAGTATTGGATTTTTTATTTTTTGTTTATAAGTTTCAGTTGATATCAAATCAAACTTCTAATTATAAAAAAAAAAAAAAAAACTAACCACTAATAATTGAATTACGCTGTTAAATGTGAGCTATATTGAATCTAAAAGTCCATACTGTACAATATAAAGTTGTGTTGCCTAGACATGTAGCATTTAAATTGAAATGAGTTTTAATTTAGACAAAGTATAACATTTTAATTTCAGTTATTGGCCATAACATGAATATTTATTAGCGTATTGTCCAGTATTTCAATGCAAGTGCTTTCTATGGTACATTTTTGCAGCAAGTAAGGGCTGTACTGATGTGTCGCCCATCTGGGTGCATAAATAATATCTGGTTGAGATTTGTAGAAAAGACGATACAAACCACATCGTGTTTGCATGCCAAATCCGTGGCACAAACGTCTAAATTGGACTGACAAACTGCTTGTGTATCTGTAAACACGTGTGAAAGCGAGTATCACACGGACCTTGAATGTCCTGGCAGGCCTGAGCAGACAGATGCTCCTCCTCCTGGGCAGAGGATCCCTCTGTGCAGCGACCCCACAGCTGCTGAACAGAGCTGTGTTTGTGTCTAACCAGCCTGCTCCGCTGGAAATCTTAAACTGCTGGGAAGGAGGAAGTGATCCTGGCAGTTGGCTGCAGCTCTGAGAGTGAGTCAGGAGCTGGGCGGCCCAGTCCTGCACTCAAACACAACAGAATCAGTCATGGAGCTGAACTGCTGTAGAGCAGCACAGCTGAAAGACGACACACACACACACACTTGCAGCAGCATTCAGAAAGAGATGGGCTGTTTGTTGTCTATCTTAAAGCAATCAACTAAGTAGTCATATTGAGCTAACACAGGCCTGACTAAAGTCACAGTCGTAAAATATTCTGGGACTGTGGAGAGGGCATGAATCAAGATTGGAATATTGTTTTGTCCGATCACAATTGGACAGCACTAAATACTACTTTCACAATACAAATCATTGCAAAGCAGCTTTACAGAAAATTTAGTTTGAAAAGAAATATTTAGTAGAAGCTTGTCAGTGGTGACTGTCAAATTGATGTTACATATGGATGAAATGTATGGTAAAATACAGTTAATGATGTAATCAAACAGACGATGAACACTGTTAAATGAACACTCCACTATATTTGAAAATAGGCTCATTTTCCAACTCCCCTAGAGTTAAACAGTTGAGTTTGTCCGTTTTTGAATCAATTCAGACGATCTCTAGGTCTTGCACTTGCACTCTAGGTAGCACTTTTAGCTTAGCTTAGCATAGATCATTGAATCTGATTAGACCGTTAGCATCTCGCTCAAAAATGAACAAAGAGTTTCTATATTTTTCCTATTTAAAACTTGACTCTTCTGTAGTTACATCGTGTACTAAGACCGATGGAAAATGAAAAGTTACAGTTTTCCATCGATCTTAGTACACAAGGTTTTTTGACCTTAGGGAGCGTGATGGATTGTAGCGTGGCAGAAGACTAGTAAGGTGCTTGCAGGAGCTAAACGATTAAGGGCTTTGTATGTGAGTAATAACATTTTGTAACTGATACAGAACTCAATAGGTAGCCCGTGCAGAGACTGTAGAACTGGGGTAGTATGATCATATCATATTTTCATTATTTAATGTAGTTCTTTTATTTTTTTAATGGATTTATTGAACTTATTTTAATTTCTTTTTCATATAAATTTTTTTTTGTTTGCCAATAAGCCCATGTGATGTAAACTAGAACTGAATGCCACACCATTACAAAGCGCTTGGTCACCATCTACTTTAACACACACATGGGAAAAGAGGAAGCCTGCAGGGAGTATGAAATCAGAGGAAGAGGTAGAAAAAGCAGAAGTGTATAAAGGGAGTATGCAGCGATGAAGAGGAGAAAAAAAGAGATGAAGAAAAGAGGGATCAGACCGAGATGAGTGTGAGGAAACCAGCCGAACAATATCGAGAGAAGCGGAAAAGAGCTATGGAACAAAGAAGCACATGCACGGATTAATTAAACAAAGAAAGAAAGGAATTTAGAGGAATAATAAATGTTGGGGAGGGGTAGGAGAGGTACACCCGGGCACAGGAGCCACCGCTCCTCCGGCTCGACTCGTGGAGGTTCACACACAGGGCATGAAGTTAATTAAGAAGAAAAAATGTATCCCACTGGCTCATTCAGCCACATCTTGCTTTCTCTCTCGTTGTGTCTTTAGCTTTGTTTTTGTTCTCTCATGTCCTTTTAACTTGTCAGAATTTTTTATGTCTGACATGTTTCTGTGAATGCTTCCTATTCATATATAAAGTCAGCATGAAATCAAATTGACTGATATTCAGTCATGATTTTATTGTGCTATAACTTGCTCCACCTCTGCAACACCTTTCCTTTTTGACTGGCTTCATCAAGGCCACTAATGTTGTAATCAACAGGTGTCAGGAGAGTTTTGGGGGAAGATTTGTTCATCCTAATCTCCCTATAAACCCTGGTATGTTGTGTAAACTTTTCACAATCCATTGTATTTGTATAAAATGAAATCTTACCCTACTTTTTTCCCTTCTTTTGCTCTGAAAATCATAAGACACTTCATCTAAAGTGTGGTGTTTTCCTTTAAAAAAAAAAAAAAAAAAAAATACAAATACCTATTAGATTTAATTCAGATGTATTTCTAAGCGAAAAGTGAATGTTCAACTGTAAATATATAATGAAAGACAGGATTAAGAATGTACAGTTAAGGAACAGTTAAGAAAGTAATTTTGCTGTAATATTTTCTTTAAACCATGTCAGAGGTTTAGCTTTGATCATATACACTTGTGTGTGATGTCCGCTGACGTTAAGTGTTTGTTTGAAGGGAGTGTGAATTGGAACGAATGTCTTTTAAGTGTTGAGAGACAGAGCCTCAGGCTGTATGGAGAAGACTGGTTTCCCTGCACATGTTTATCACCATTTGTGCCAAGGACTAAGAAAGTGTGTCAATGTGTGTGTCTCCCTGATAAATGGACCTGCTAATTAATGGTGTGCGAGGATGCTTGCATGAAAACAATCTGGTAAACATGGATGAATTTTGACACCAGTAAGGAACAAAACAGGATTGCGGTTTTAATGTCATGATGCACGTCACAGAGAAAAAGAGCATGTTTGCTTGTTAAAGTGCATTTGTTTGGTTGAGTTTTGACAGCTAATGCCTTGGGCTGTTTCCAGTGCCATAGATTTTATTTTTTTCTGTAGTGTTTTACAGTTTTGGCTCACACCTTTAAGTGATTGAGAGAGGCTGAGGCAACCAGATTACTTTTCCATACCTCCTCAACATAAGATCACGCCTCGTCTCGGCCAGATAGCTAAATAAGGCCATAGCTGTCCGGTAATAAATTTCCATACGGCGTTCTGAGTGGAAGTTTGTGAACTTGCTAGTACAGACACGTTGGGTGCATTGGCTGTAGAATGATCTAGAGTTGTTGATGGTGTAAATCCACAGGCTGAATCCCTGGCTGCACTTACCCAGAGGAGAGGGACAGAGACGAGAAGTTTCCGAACAAATCTTTGAGTGTGTGTGTTTGTGTTTGTGCTCATAGTGAGGTAATATGTACCAATAAGTGATCAGAGTGCATAAGTAAGGCCATGGTGTGCACATAGGCCTACTCACAGCTGAGTGATTCTCATGACTCTCTAGGCTGACGTGGATTTCTGATTATTAAAGCTGTAGGAAACTGAAGTGTTTGCCAGTTGTGTGTTTCCCAGTTAGCAACTGCTCTTATTAGTGTTTCTGATGACTTTTTTTTTTCAGTTCTCTGAGGGCAAGTTGGAATTAAAACCCATGCTACATGCAAACAACTTACTGTTTCTTCATTATGTGATATGTATTTTCATAGTTTACAGAACACATTTTCTTAACCCTACCCATGGAATACTAGAATGATTTACTGCAATTGTTAAAATATGCAAAGAATATAGAATCTCAAAGTGCAATGCGAACAACTTAACCTTATATTCCAGTGTGACAAAACGCCAAAATAAATATACCATGATTGTAAAGTCTCTTTCTTGGCTTATTATTTGCCAAAAGTTAATTATTTTAATTTAAATGATTAAGGATTACTTTAAACTTGCATTCAAATTTTGTATATTGATTGTTTTTCCAAGATGAGAGCTGGATGCCACTTGTTCAAACGTAAACATTTATAGTTGCATAATATGTCCAGTTCACATAATTATTATTATTTTTTTTTTGAAAATGCAGTAGATTTGTGATGCATCTGTGACCACATGAGTATTAGCTTATCTTCAGCATTGGTTAGATTGGGAGTTTGATAAATCAGACAATATAATGGCTTAATGCCTGTTTTCCTTGAAGCATGCTTTTCGAAAATATAAACAGTGTTTGTGGGTGTGTATACAGCCCTGAAGACATCACCCATACCTGCTATGGCTGCAGTGTTTGCGGTTATCTTTTTAAAGAGCTGTATCACACTTGAGATGCAGAGACTTCACTCAAAGGAAGCTCGAGCCAGCCGCCCTACGCCCTTGTTTGCCTCTCCATACTTGTCTTTGGCAACACGAGCTGTATTTTTACATTTAGGAAGGAAGTTTGCAAAGAAGTTACACCAGCCTTTTTCTGTGTAAAGATGAGCATTAAGCAGTTTGTATACAGGATGGTCTCCTAAATTAGATTCACCATCCCCCGGCTTCATGCCTTCTCTGGTGTGCATGCGTGGGTGAGGGAGATCTCTCCTGTCAGGGGTCTTTTTGTGACATTGTGCATGAATGAATTTAAAGGGCAGGCCAGACAGCCCATTGATATGGTCATGGAGCATGGCGATATGTTTTTTTTTTTTTTTTTTTTTTTTTTTTTTTTTTTTTTTTTCTTTTACAGTAAAACACTCTTTATAAAGGTGTACAGAGCCCAAAATTAACTGGCAAAGTTTTATTTGTACTATACAGTATGTATATAATATTTGTAGTCGAAACATCATGGTTTCATTGTCTTGTTTTTTGTTTGTTTTTTGGCTTGATGAGAAAAAATAAGAGCAAAAAAAAAAAAATATCATCACATGGAGTTCTGGAGTTCAACGTTCTTGATAAACTTCTGATAACTTTTCCACTGACGTCAAAGACGTGCACGTCAATTTGATTTACGTGACACACAAATTCATTTAAACCTGTTAACATTGTAATTCCCAAAGTTATAAACTAAATGGCAAGCAGCCCAAATTTGTATTCTCAGTTGGCTTTGGCGAGTGTTTATTTTGGACAAGAGTCAAAAGACTGTATCAGCATACTCACGAGTCAAGAAACAATGCAATGCTGTCATGATCAAAACGTATTGTTGTTTCATGACGGTCTCATGTGTGTCTCCCACAGACCCCCAGCGCCTGGGCCGATGAATGCGAAGAGAAGAAGAGGGGCTGTCACAAGCGCTCAGCCTCCTGCGGCAGCTCTGACCAACTAAAAGAGGTCAGGACGCATTTAGGGTCTGATCTCCTGTCCTCCCCCGTGCTTTGTTCCATTCAGCAGAGGCAGGGCCGGGGCTGGACCCCCTCGTTGTTTTTATCTCCCTTGTGTGAGACTGTAGATGAGGAGAGGGTTCAGCAACAGGCTGTCGAGGTTGGTGTGGAGGGGAAGATGGAGGCTGTGTCATTATCATATTATTGGCAGGCTCTAGTGAACCAGAAACAGCCTGGTGTCACCTCTCATTACACCCTCCCTTCCTCCTGTTTGTGTGTGCACCCTTCCTTCCCCTGTCACATCCTCCAGTGGCTTCATACACTGTTCTCTCTATTCAGCTTGTGTTCTTCCTCTCCTCCACCACTTTAAGGGTCTCCTCCCTTCATATGTCTCTGCTGTGCCCCTTGAGTGCCAGGCTTTCACAGACGTCTGTACATGCATTATCTTTTGCCACTCGTTATCTCAACTGCCATCTCTCACCCGCTCAGTCGACTCTTAACGTGTGTGTGTGTGTGTGTGTGTGTGTATTCTAGTGTTCTAGTGTTCTACTTCATAGTTAATCATTCTTTAAACAGTCAGCAGGTCATGTGTGTAATCACAAACGCTGTTGGCAAATCTGATGGAGACCAAGTGAGCTGCCTTACCTTGACAACGTTTAGATATATCATAGAAGATCTGTAATGGCATATCTTGTTTGATCTGAATTGTAAGGCAGTAGACAGAAGCTTACCCTAGAATGCACTGCATTGCACTATTCTTTGCTGTGGATTAGGGAAAAAACATGTAAGATATAGGACTGAGTGAAGAAAATGTTATTTGTTTATTCATTACTAAATGGTATTCCAAGAATATAGATCTGCAAATATAAATGTTTTGTAGGAATTAAAAAATGACAACTTACAGTCTCTACTTGGAGCCATTCAGGGATGGATGGATGGATGGATAAGTACGTGCATAAATAAATGGGTGGGTGGGTGGATGCATAGATGGATAGATAGCTAGATGGGTGTATGGATTGGATGGAGGAATGGATAGATGATTGGATAGGTAGATGATGGATGGATATATATATATATATGTAGGTGGGTGGATGTGTGAAATAATGTATAGCTAGGCTTGTGGATGGATGGAAGTATGGATGGGTGATGGATGGATGGACGGATGGATAAGTAGGTACTAGGTGGATGCATAGATGGATGGATGGATAGGTGAATGGATATATGGATGAATGGATAGAAGGATGGATAGCCAGATGGGTGGATTGATGGATCAGTAAATATATAGATGGAAGTTTAGGTAGGTGAGTAGGTGGATGGATGCATGGATGGATAGGTAGGTGGATGGATCAGTAGATGGATGGATGGAAGTATGGATAGATGGATGGATAGATGGGTTTGCAGGTAGGTAGGAGAATGGATGGATAAGTAGATGGATGGATAGAGGGACACATGTAGATATATATATATATATATATATATATATATGGATAGATGGATGGATGAGAGAAATTGAATGAGAGGAACTGAAATTGAGAAATTGTAGAGCCAGTTTTACTGACTTGAGGCTGGACTTAAACTTGACTTCTGATCCCATCTGTACATGTATTGCCTTTCTTTTCCATAGGCTGGGGTAAAGAGAGAGTGAGCGGGAGGGTGTATCTGTTTTTTGTTTAACAGACGGATGTTTAGAAAGGAACGAGTACTTATGTAATTTATCATAAGTGATTTTGAAAGCATGTGTTTGGGGTGGAGAGAGGGTTTGGTTGTTTATTTATGTATGTAACAAATTACTTGAATGCGGTGAGGAATGTAGTCAATTGCCATGAGACAATCAACAATACCATCTGACCAGTTCAATAAGTCACAACATACAGTACAATCAACAATAAACCCTGATGTTATCACCCTCAGTGTAGTTGAATTATATCCTGTCTTATATTTAATCAAGAGATTTTAAAATGATTCTGTCCTGACAGTCTCTCTCTCTCTCTCTCTCTCTCTCTCCATGATCCAGATTGTGAAGCTGAGACAGCAGCTCCAGCGCAGTAAACACAGCAGCCGTCACCATCGTGACAAGGAACGCAAATCTCCCTTCAATGGCAACCTTGCTGTTTTCAGCCAATCACAGGTGAGCTCTTTCTCATTCGCTCTGAACCCAGAAGACCCAGTGGAGAAGGTTACCTGGGGTGGTGTAGTGATGGTTACCAACAGGAACACTGTTGTTTTTGAGTTTCTTGCTTTAGTTTTTACCTCTATAGCAGTGAATCACAAACCATCAGGTTTTTTTGTTTGTTTGGCCAAATTTAATAGTGTATATTGTATATACTTTTTAAATGGTAAGATTTTAAGTTTTTGAAGTCTTATGCTCTTAAGACTTTATTTATTGGATCAAAATTACAGTAAAACTGAAATACCGTGAAATATTATTATAAATTAAATAAACTGTTTTATATTTATTTACATATTTTTAAAAGTAATTTATTCCTGTAACCGAATTTTCAGCATCATTATTCTTTAGTGTCATATGAGCCTTCAGAAATCATTTTAATATGCTGATTTGCTGCTCAAAATTCATTTCTTATTATTAATAACGGAAACTGAAAGGAACTGCATTCATTAGAAATATTGTGTAACGTTGAACATGTTTTTTTCACTTTTAATCAATTTAATGTGCCATTGCTGATAAATTTATTAATAATAATAATTAAAAAAAAACTTACTAACCCCAGATGTATGTGTGGTTGAGTACATTATTTACATTTATTAATTTAGCAGCTTTTTTTCTTTTCATCTGAAAAAACAACTTAACTTTCCAGTTATCCTAGATTGCTTACGCATTCTAAAAGCGTCCATGCAACTCATGTGCTCTTTTCAAGTCTTCTGAAATCATACTGTAGCTCACTAAAAATCCTCCGCCAGTTATGTCTGCCGTATTAATGATGCATGAGAGAGCCGAAGACTATATATTGACATAAGTGTAGCACAGTGCAGTGAGTGGACTTAACGCCATATAAGCAGAAGAAGAAACCAAACACAAATGTTGTGTATCATCAACACAGCAGTTTTGAATTTGACAAAATTATTTGGTAACAAGAAGTCATCTCCTTTTTCCCTTTTATAATAATTCCCCACACTATAAGACATTGAATTTCTGCATAGTTTTGCCACGTTCTCTCTTTCACTCATTCTCAAAGCATGTGAGTGGGTAAGTGTGCATACCACTGTGTAAAAGCGTGTCATAGTGTGTGTGTCTGTGTGTGTGCGCGCTTGCACTTTGGTCTTAATTGGCAAGGCCAGGTGCAAGCTTGAAGGCTGTTTCAGAGTGAAAGACCTCTCTTCACGAAGACAGGAACAGTGAATAAATTACTGCGGCCTGCTGCTTGGCCATGTCTCCCTCCCTCCCTGCCTCCATCCTTTTCTCGCTCTCACTCTGTTTTGTGTTTGTCCATGAATTAGTCCAGCATGTGGTGAATGTGCCGCACGCCTGGTCTTTACTGTACTATAGCTGCCAGCCAGTCAATTAAAGGCCACACTCTGTCCGGCCTGCTGGATGTGTGTTTTTGGGGCCCGTTGTGTGGCTGGGGCTCTTTTTTTTGTTTAACTGCATGTGGTGGGCTCAAGCACCATCTGTCGTCTCACTGTATTCATCTTTTGTATTTAATCCTCTAAACTGTACTCAGACTCTACCCCTATGTTGCACAAAACACCAGACTATTCACAGCTCACCCTGAATTGGACAAGAATACTGATTTGACCGGTGCAGTCGAACTAGAAATGTGCCGGTAGTCGGGAATGTGATATGTACGATATTGTTATCATTATGGATGTCCCGATCAGGTTTTTTTTGCCCTCGAGTCTGAATCATTTGATTTTGAGTTCCGTATTTTCCGACTATAAGTCACACTTTTTTTCATAGTTTGACTGGTCCTGCGACTTATAGTCAGGTGTGACTTATTTATCAAAATTAATTTGACATGAACCGAGAGAAATGAAACAAGAGTAAAACATTACCTTCTCCAGCCACGAGAGGGCGCTATATCTCTTGGTTCTTGGTTCTAAATAAATGCGACTTATAGTCCAGTGCGACTTATAGTCTGAAAAATATGGTATCTGCCGATACCGAGTCCCGATCCGATACAACATTTACAAAATTTACAACCTCTATGTTTACAACACGTGAATTCATCCACTTCTCCCGAAATACTTAAAAGTAAGTGGCTGGTGAACTGGGAATAGAATATGTAAGGTCTGGAGGTCTCGCGGCGCAGTAGACGAGTTATGAGTTATGAAAAGGACCATTGCAAGCCCCACCTTGCGCAGCTGTACCTGAGTGTCCCTGGGACATCAGTGCGGTCGGAGCGCGTCTTCTCAACAGCTGGACATATAGTGAATAAAAAACGCTCTGCTCTGGACCCCGAAAATGTTGATCGACTTGTTTTCCTGTCCAATGAATTTGTAATGGCCTTATTTTGCGCCTTTTTGCGCATTAGCCTACAATATGCCTGCCTAGTGTCGGTTACGTTCAATAAAAAACACATATGGCCTGTTCTCAAGTCCATTTAAAGTTTCGTTTTTTGAACAGTTTTTTAAAATGGATTGAATCATTATTAAAAATAATCTTAGAGATTTTTGAATTGCCTAAATCATAAATGCAGCCGGGTTGAAGCCTGCAGTGATGTTTTTTCTATTGTTATGGCAGCCGTCCCTTCTGCATATATATTTTTTCGAGAATGTTGCACTCCTGCTGTTGTCGTTTGTTATTTTTCACGAAACTTCATGCCAATAAATAAGAAATATTGCTGACTTGTGTGTTTCCAGCGCTGTCTTTACGTTCGTCCGTTATTTGATGTTGAAAAAGGATTTATTTTTTTTTGACATGGAAAATCGATTTTACAATCGATTCAATGAACACTTATGTCTTAAAAATCGAAAATGATTTTTTCACAAAAGTGACAGCACTAGCTCTGAGTGCGCCTGTCTCTGGCCGCCCCCCAGCCCCCCCTGTTCCAACGTCTATGTACACTGTACAGAGACAGCGGATAAATTAGAAAGAAAGAAATGAGTGCGTGAGATAATGCGGCCGGTAGCAGTGCAGAATCTGACTTGGTGCCAAAACATAAATCATCTTCCATAGTTTGGAAGAAATTTGGATTCAGAAAAGACGATGTAAACCAGAGTGACGTGTTGTGCAGGTCGTGCTTAGCAAAAGAACACGTAGTCATATCGTATCGATATCGAGATATCTGGCATGAAGATCGAGGTATGAAATTTTGTCCATATCGTTCAGCCCTACCTTGTAGTAAATGTAGCTATTGCTCGTGAACAATAATGGATTAACTACAGTTAACTAATGAGATCTTATTGTAAAGTGACATTGGTCTTTATAAATTAATTATACTGCACTTAAATGTTCCGTGTATTTAACTAATGTATTTTTTTTATTTTTATTAAACCTGTTATTCTTTATTATGAAAATACTTTTTTGCAACTAAATTTCAATATCATGATAATACCATATAATGTGATAAAAACCTTCGCAATTAACCGCAACATGAAAATTTGAGACCGGCATATCCCCAAGTCAAACACCTTACAGAGTCCCAACTCAAAGTCCATGTTCAGAATGGAATAATAGCTTACTATTCATTGAATGTGTAGTATTCTGTATACATCGTGTTGCCTACTTTAAAAAATAACTTATATATTTTGTAGTACAATGAATCATTGTCACATGACCCCATTATATCCTATGTATAATTAGTGGCATCCAGTTATTAACTTTATTCAATTTGGTGAAAAAAAGGCCTTAATATTTGGCTTTCTGGGTCAAATAAGGAATCAGAACAAGGTTGTTTGCATTGCATTATGGTATATGGCAGCCCTTTGACAACACTGATAATAATAAGAAATGTTTCTTGAGCACCAAATCAGCATCTTAGAATGATTTCTGAAGGGTCATGTGACAGTGAAGACTGGAGTAATGATCAAATAAATGCACTCTTGGTGAACATAAGAGACTTATTTCAAAAACACAGTAAAAAAAAAAAAACTTACTGACCCTAAACTTACTGAGATTTATTATTAACGTTTATTAACTGTTTGACCAGTCACACATCCCATAACTATACCACAGAACTAGTTAAGGTAGTGTATTAGTTCACTGTTATGCACAACCATACTCTTGTTCTGCAACTTGTGGTTTTGCTGAAGAAGGAACGATTTTTGGTTTGCTTGAGGCGATCTGTGAGAGGTTCATGGTTTCGGCCCCTCAAGACCAAAACTTTTCTCTCCCCTCACTCGACCTTTCTTGTTTTCTCACAGCATAGCCTCAGTGTGAGAAAACATATGGAAGTGCTAATCTGCTATTCCAGGAACCCAGACTACCATGTGATCATTTAACTATACACAAACACACACTCGCATCTGTAAGCGCCGTCCCCTCCAGCAGATGTACGCGGGGTTGATTGAACGGTGTATCATTAGTCAATGCCTTTTCATTCTGCCTCCAGATTCCCGTAGTTCTCTTCATAGCAGCCGAAGTGGAGCTGGATTTGTCTTTTGAAGGTTTATTTATTCAGAGAGTTTCTCTGCTGTGTATTAGCCGTAATTTGAAGCAGCTGAGGTTGAGTTTAGAGCCGGAGAGATGCCCAGGCCTGGTAATTATAACAAGCATGGATTTATTTGGACGTGGGGGGAGAGGGCATGTTTCTGGGCCTCAGGCTGAGTGGCCGTGAGGTTTCTCAGCTGGGCCATTGGGGTCGGGTGCCGCCCAGTGGGTGATGTAGACTGTAAACTCTCTCACTTCCATCACATGAACTGTCTGTAATTGCTTGATGACCGTAGGCACTTTAGTCTGACCAAGTTCAACCCCCAAATTTTATTGTAAACCTCCATTTTTTTTCTGTCTTCTTCTTCCTTTTTGTCTTGGCACTCTGATGTAAAAGCACTTTCCTAAAGAACACACACAGCGTGACCTCTGTGTCGAGGGGGAGGGATGTGTGTGTGGGTGTGTGTCGTCTCAAGGGCTGCGTCGGGTATACATGGGGGTGTTCTTCCCATTATGTGCATGGAAAGCAGCTAAAGATGAAGTGGCAGTCATGAAAATGGCATTCTTTCCAGAAATAAAAGCCCTGAAGAGGGGGAATAAGAAAAGAGTAGGAATGAAAGTTGCATTTGAAGACCTTTCTGAGAGATCCGGCCATAAGGTCAGCAGCTCCATGAGAAGAAAAGAAAAAGGAAGAGCATCAGAGGAGACACAGAAACACGGGACGAACAGCTGTGGAGATGTACACATCTTCTACAGGCTTGGGATATGCTGTGTAACAGAATCAACCAACTTTATCAATAACTTTAGAGTAGATGCCATGTTTGTTACAAACTAATACAAGTTGGTAGTATCTGTCCAGTCGGTGTTATACTGTCGTATACCCGTGTGTCAACAGTTCATCTATAAATGCATAAAAAAATGTCCTTTCATTCATGTTAAATTAAATGTGGTGTCCACTGTGACTTAATAACAATACATCCATCATATAAGTCCTCTGTTACTCCCTAGATGTATTAGCTTTAGTGTTAGTTCTAGCATATCAGTTTAATAGGCCTCATTCATGAAACATCAGCTAAATGAATAGCTGTGTAAATCGTTCATAAATCCGTTCTTGTGTAAATTGTCACATTGAACTTAATCTTTCCACAAATCTCCAGTGGACAATAAATAACAAGGTTTGTGAAAATGAAGCCTGACCTTGGACCTGAAGTTATGAAATGTTAAGCAGACTCTACTTCCTTCCCTCACAGCCTCATTTTGGCATTCTGACTTAAATTTATAACAATTACCTTCTCGATTTGTACCCCTTAGCCATGCTAGGTGTATAAGCAATATGTCAGTAACTGTGAGAATGTGTCTTTTCACACAAATGTCCAGTGGACAAACAGCTCTGGAGTGCATGAGTGGTGCATGTGGAAAGGGGTCATGAAATGGACAGTCAAAATATCCTTGATGTTTACACATAAGTGGTTGCTCAACAATACAAATATGCAACTGCAAGTCTCATAGCGCAAAGATTTCAAAGTTTTCCACCTTTACAAAACACATTTGAAATCGCCCCAGTCATTGTCACAATTTTTCTCTACAATTTGTCTTCAACATGCTGCTGTTTTTTTTGTTTTTTTTTAATGTCTTCAAAGCCAAGTTATTCCCAAGTATTTTGTCCTCAGATTCCAGTAAGTACAATTATTTATAACCTTCAAGAGTGTTTGGAATAAATTTCAAGCCAATGTTTAACACTGTTAGGAGACTGAGTGTATCATCGTATCATCATTTTCTTAATACATTTAATATAAAGTTAATATAATATAATATAATATTCAAACTTTTTGTGCAAAACATATTAATTGTATAAGCTAACCTTTTATAAAACACAAGAAAAAGATCTGAAAATGCATTTCATGACCCGTTTAAAATACTGTAGCATGACACATTACACAACCTCTACTTCTGTCCTTTGTTTTGGTTCACATCAACAAAAAAAAGATATCTACTCTGATTAATAACAGTAAAATGTGTTAAGTTAGTTCTGCATTATCATGGCCTGAAGTGAGCAATAGCAGCTGCACTGTATGCATAACAGTGTGCGGTCAGGTTGTTAGTGCTGTCAGGGATATTGGCAGACCCAGATCTTCATGACATTCAGAGTTTGAGCGTCCATATGTGATGGATTGCAGGGTAAAGGCCAACGATACAGGATCCAAACACAAACACACACCTACTAGCTTTGTTCTCACTCTCCTCTGCTCATCTGTCTGTCATGTGCTGTGCTCGATGATCAATAATTAACAGTTTTTGGCTGCTTTCTGGGCTTGACTGGTGTTTTTGTGCCTGAAGGATTGAGCACATCTTTTCCTGCATTCTTGCCATTCTCCGTGTGGAGTCCGCAGTGCCTGCTAGTGTCAGAAATGAGGAGTGCAGAGGCAGTCTGTGTGCTGTCCCTGGTGCATTTGGAGGAAATGATGAAGCACGCTTCTCAGCTTAGCTTTAGTTTGATCACATTCCGAAGTCTTAGATTTGGACTCCATTAAAGCGACATTTCAGTTTAAATACAAATCGATCAACAGAATCTGAAGCATGCGTTTTTGTTTCTCTGTCGATTTTCTTTAACCATTTTGTATAAAACCTACTTTTTCAGCAACAACAAAAAACGGATTGTTTTTGATGGGGTTGATGAATTAGTTGGCAGTACTTCTGATGGATTATGTTTTTTGATCACTTGTGACTTGTATTTTTCTAACCTTCTATTCACACAGTGACCACAACAATAAAAGCCTCTCGGGTTTTGTTTGATCTGAGTTTTTTTGAGTGGTTCTGAACTTTAATTTTTTTGTGTTGTGAATCCAGGGAGACAGAAGAGATGCTTTGTGAGTCATTTGAACTTGCGTGGGGCTTTGGAGGGGGTCGTGCTTTTATGTCTCTCCGCAAACCTTTAGTTTAGCACTGGTCAACAACTTCAACCCCATGAATCTCTTGTTTTTATAAAGACCACTGAGGTCAAAGACAGGCCCAGTATAGCTATCGAGGCCTGGAGACCTTTCAAAGGCATTCTTCTGTCTCTTGTTTTAAAGGCAGACTGTGGTAACCAATACAGGCCTCCATACCAGTGAAGAAAGGCCCTTTACATGCTGTCGGGAAGACAACTCTTTTACTGAGGCTTCAGTGCATGTCCATGGACACTGAGTTTGTTTAATCCTTGTAATTTTGGTGCAATTAAAACCAACAGAGAAACTTAAGTTGTTTATATGTTCTGTTTTATTTCAGTCCACATTCACCCCTCAACTGTATTGAAGCCTCATAAGATGAATAATTTAGAACGTGCTACGTAGAAACTGAAGCTATGTAGCTGCTCACATGAATCTTATGAGCAGTGCAACTCCTGGTTAATTCCAGTAGAGTTTAGCATAAGCACATGTTGCTAAGCTAATGTTGCAGTGCTTAAATAGAGTGCAGCAATCAGGTTCTCTAGGTAAAATCCCATTAATTTTATCCATATTGAAATAGATTTCTAAAAGGTATATCAGATGCAAAATTCACTTTTACACTTTTATTTTTTTTTATAACAGAGATAAAAGAATGACAAAGATACAGATTACAACTATACATAATACAAATAAAACAATCTGCATTAATTTTAGGTACAATAGTTGTATTTAGCAGGAGCATTCAAGAATTTATTTTTTTTATTATATATTTTTATATTATATATATATTTTTTAAACATTATTATTTTTTACCCTGCAACATTTTTCACACTCTTCACACCTCTGGCTGTCAATTTCTACTCTTTTCTACTGCTGCGGTTACTGCACCATAATTGAAACATCTTATGTAAGAGGCTTGTATCTGTGGTCAAGAAGTTTATTAGCTTATTACTGCTAATAAACCCATAATTATTATTATGGATTTATTAGCAGTCCTGTGCGGCCTCAATAGGCATCACTTTTTTTTTGATTTAATGTTGTTCAGTTGCTTTGACACAATCAGTTTTTTTGTTGTTTAAAGCACTATATGAATAAATAAAGGTGACTTGACTTGACTAAACTGCTGAGGCAGGTTTCTTCTGTCTGAAGATGACACCAGTCAGATCAGTGACGCTGACAGTGAGGGAATGACCCAGGGTCCACGAGTGATGTGTCCTCCTTCAATTCGGGTCAGGTCGTACATTATTTCTGTTAATGTTATAGCACGCCACTGGAAATCTGATATGTAAACAAATATTTGCCACCTAGCAACCGCTCTCTAGAAAGTTGCTAGGAAATCAGAGAATTCACTTAACCTTTTTGTTAACTTATTGTTTCGAGGTCACCTCGAGGGTCAGGGTGTCTCTCAGCAGTTTCCTATCCTGAGGAGCAGATAAACAACCAAAGCACCCAGAAGAAAAGGCTCCGGAGAACTTTTATGTTGAAACAATATGATGTCCGATCAAACGCACACATGCATGCTGGAGCAGTAGTGATGGCGCATGTGAGTTTAAAGCCTGCCTCGCTCTATTGAGATGTTAATGAAGCAGATCTGGCGTGCTTTAAGCGAGGGCCACCGCAGGGCCACACAGCTCTCAGCAACGTCCTGTTAATGCCCTCACATTGTTCCATCGTACCCTGAGAAAGAAGAGGGGGAGGGCAGATGGTGTGCACAGCACTCTGTTTTTAGAAAGGGGTGGGATGGAGAAACATACTTGGAGAAGAAAGACAAAACAAGAAAAGAAAAGCAAGAGAGAGAGAGAGAGAGACGGGGCAGATATGATGAAGAGACAGGAAGGAGGGGGTCCGAGAGAACTAAAATCCAGAGCATGAGCCAAGACGGAGAGCACAGTAGAGAGGGAGAGAGACCGGTGTACCAGGAGGAAGACCGGACCCCCTCTCTGACAGGATGACAGGAAGTGGACTTTCAGGAAAGGTGAAGTTTTCGTTCGCTCTCTCACAGAAGACGTCATAAACGGCAGCTGTTAGCATACTGTAGATGTGCATGCTGATTTAACTCGGTAAGCATGTTGTTTGCATGCGTCACTGTATCTCGCTATGTGTCCTGGTTTAGTTGTGAGGTTGCGTCGAAGACATGCAAGTGAGGATAAGAAGTCGGCCAGTCAGACGGAGTTACATAACTCACTGATCTGCAGAGGAGACCAACACGCTCCCTTGCAATGTGTCTGTGTGCTGCGCTGTGATGAGAAGAAACTCTGTTAGTGTTTATCATCATATGGAAACTGAAGTGTGTGGATATTCCGCTGCTGTTGCTGTACGTTTTCACACAGGCAGTGCTTCCTTTCAGTGACATATCTGTTCTCATTTTGAAGTCGTGTCTCTGTTACGCACAATGCACCCACACACACTAACCACATGCACACTTTTATCTTCACTGCTGTCCTGATGCTTTCAGTTGACCACTCAGTTACAAACTTGGGGGAAAAACGCACATGTGCCTGTTAGTGCTAAACTGGGAGAACAAAAACTTACTTCCTCTTATATGTGTTTTTATTTTGAATAATATATATAATTAAACATAAAATAATATATAATTTTTAAGTATTAAAAAATGCTTTTTTTTTTTTTAAATAACAAAATATATAACCATAGGTAAATATAATCAGAACTTTATTGGGAAACAAAAAGTAATATAATATAATATAATATAATATAAAAAATATGTATTATAAATATAATATTAAATAAATTATATGTTAGAAATTAATTTCTGTAATGTATTTTTTTGATAAGTTACATAAGATAAAGATAAAATTGTTACAATTGTATAACATACATTATATTAAACATAGAATAATATAATTATATTAAAAAATTCAGTCTAGAAAAAAAAGGTTTTATTAGTAACAAAAATATATAACCTTAGGTTAATATAACCAGAAATGAATGTAGGAGCAAATAGTGACTTCCTCTTTTAGTTTTTTTTATTTATTTAAATTAACATTACTCTGTATTTAATAATATAATAGGTTTTATTTAAAAATATGTTATATTAATATAATATTAAATAAAAAGTATATTAGAAATGAAATTCTATAATGTATTCCTTATTAGTTGCATAAATTATGAGGTAAATATAACCAGAAATTACTGTAGGAGCAAAAATGTTCAAGCTCATATTTCCCACATGAGCACCATTGAGTCTAAGCAGATGCACAAACCACTGGATCAAGTCTCCAACATGATCTGCATTAAAACATCACATTATAGCAAATAATCACACTCTTCACTCTCTCCTGTTCCAGGCTCCTATCCCAAAGAATGTCCTGATCTCTATTCCCATCTCCAAGTCCTCCGTCTCTCGCTTCCGGAACAGCGTGGAGGGGCTGAATCAGGAGATCGAGCGCATCATTATCCGAGACACAGGAGACCGAGAGGAGCAGCTTATTGTGAGTGTGCCTGACATGATGCTGCAAAAACACTCCTCTACATAATTATGGGTCCTCACAGAATCCACTGAGTGAGTGTATAATTGAAGTTTAGTTTCTGTGTTCTTTGTGTATGATCGTTACACTTTTTCCTCTGGCAGCCTCAGGAAGCTCCGGATGGGCATCGGGCTCCTCCTCCTCTCTGCCAACGCAGTGCCAGCTCCCGCAGCATTGACACACAGACGCCCCTGGGCACCGCAGCGGGCAGTAACCACAGCAACTGCAGCAGCCGCTCTCAGTCCATCTCACCCACGTTCCTGAACATGCCAAGTGAGCCCTGCAGCGATAGTCCATCTCCCCACGAGGACGAGACTCTGGCTGATGGCCATGAGAAAGGTACAGCTCACGTATTTTCACACCCACATACACACTCAGGGCTGTTCACATGTCCTGCGGCCCACACAGAAACTGCACATGCATCTTCTGCACTGATGGTGTGAAAATGTGCTGGACGGATTTAAACATGAAGGGCTGGGCTGACGGTGCTGTACTTTCATTAGTAGCTGTAATAACTGATTGATCATACACAAACCAAGTAGGTTTACCTTGGTTTCGATGTAATAATAATATTTTCGCAATTTGCACATTGACTGTCATCCATGCATCTCCACTTTTTGTGAGGATTATGATAGTTTTGTACAATGAGCTATGCAGACTGCTTAATTTTGGTCTGTGTTGACGCGCAGATGGACGTCATGAGGACTGAATCCATGTGTGGGAGTTTACTAAGGGCAGTGTCAGTAGACAGTAACGTGAAGGCAGGCAGAGGGTCAAAACCAGAATAAAAGTCCCAATATTTCAACACTTACAATAAAAAAAATGGCTAAAGTGAGCAGGCAGGGAAAAGGTCCAAACACATGTATCAGTCCGATCAGGCAAACTAAACAGGGGAAGAATCCAGGTAATCGGTGAACGGGCAGAATCATACATGGAACAGGAAGTCAGAATATCAGAGAGAAACACTTGGTAAGGCAGGTAAACTGGCAATACTTCACAATGAGCATGAGCAGCTGCACTGGCTATAAAGCAACCAAACAGGAAATGACTGTAGAGGGAGAGGAACACAGTCAGTAATCGGGTGAGGGCTCCCTCTGCTGGCTTGGCATTACACATGGCTGCTTAGTCACAATATGAACATTGCATTTTTAAGATGCTACATCAATTTAACAATAATACACCTTTTGAAAATGCCAATTCGCTGCAGTTTATCTAGCTGTTTTTTCATCCCTTGAAATTGAGGATATGATTCTGTTGTTTTAGTATTATTAAGATTTTATTATAGTATTTTTTTAAGTTTTGTTCAGTTTGTTATGTGTTTTTTTTCCTATTTAGCTTTATTTAATTGCTTTATTCCTCTTTTTGTTTTAATAATTTAAGTACTTTAAATTCCACTTACTTTGATAGTTGCCAATGCCACTTTCCGAATTTTATTTCTGCGGATAATATTTATATTTCATTTCAATAAAAATATATTTTAAAATCGTTTTAGTTAACAATAACAACAGTGATCTGGTGGACCGTAATTACACAGGGCTTTCTTAAGAATCACAGTCAACTAATTGTTTAACTCTTTGTTAAATATTGGACACGTATCATCTCCACTAATAACCCTGTCTGAGCTGTATTGACATCCTTCTCATTTTTTGTGCCATGTTCACAGATCTGGCCCCCAGCTCACCCCTTCCCAAATACGCCACATCCCCGAAGCCGAACAACAGCTACATGTTCAAACGCGAGCCGCCCGAGGGCTGTGAGCGAGTCAAGGTCTTCACAGAGGAAACACAGTGAGTGATGCAGTGTGTCCTGCTCCGCTGCTTTATCTGCTCTCTCCACACTCACTATTGTGTTGCACCCTGAGCCTTGAAACCATGATAGCATAACATTTACACTGACTTCAAAGCTGAGTCAGGGCTTTTCACCGCCTTATCGCTCTCCTCCTCCTCCTTTTTCATCTCCTCAGGGCCAGGCCTCCACGGGAGATCCCACAGTTCCTGTGCCCAGACAGGAACAAGGTCAATTTCATCCCCAAGAGCGGCTCTGCGTTCTGCCTGGTCAGCATTCCCAAACCGCTGATGCCCACACAGGAGCTCAACAACCTGAAGAACCAGAGCGCCGCCCATCTCACGCCCGAACCCGAGCCGAGAGTCTCGCGAAGAACCTGCATGCTTTCCCAGCAGCCCTCAGGCTCCTCCCCCTCCTCCTGTCTGTCAGAGAGTTAGACACGCCCCTCAACCAGCGTCCCAGAAACTGCGTCCGCATACCCTGCACATTTTAAATAATCGAACATGATTCAAAAAATAAAAAGAGACTCTTAAAGAACAAAGCGGTTATTAATAATAGCTTACGTTGGGTGCAAAGATGAAGCGGTTTCCTTTGCTATGCACATTTTTAGCTTTGTGCTTGTTCTCAAAGAACAAAAGCCAATTTTGGGGGGTTTGGGTTTGTTATAAACCTATTTAGTTTTTTATTATTCCCCTACTGTTCATAGATAATGAGTGAACCTGAGAACATGTCTCAGATCACTATGAAAATGAATCTAAATGATCTTTCTCAGTACTGAGGTGGCTGCATGGATCTGTTTTTGTGAGACACAGTGTATATTTTATAATAGTTTGCAGTGGATCGCATTATTGAATACAAATGATGCCATTTCAGATGAGACCAAGAGACCTGGTAGAGTGAATTCTGGGTTGATGAAGGTCTCCGGGACTGAATTGTTTTCACAGCAGCAGGCCTTCTCTTCTCTGTTCAGTCCTGACAGAAGCAGCAGGGGAACCGGAGGGAACGGTTGGCTTTTTCTCCTTTTCCTTTCTGTCTGGTGGCGAGGAGACCAAAAGGTGCTAAAGATAAGACTAGCGAGTGTGAGAGAGAACGCTACAGGACGAGTGGCCTGTAAACCCCATTCTTTTGTTTGCATAGTTGTAAAATGCGTTTCAAATGCCTATGGGTCCAAACTCTGAACTTCAAACCCAGCAGGGAACAAAGTCAGAGAGCGAGAGGAGGGCAAGATAGGATCTGAATGACAGACGAGATGTTTTCTCACCTCTCGCAGTGATCAAGCTGATTTAGCTCGAGGAATATTTGAAAGAAGGACATAAGTACAAAATCAACTGCGAAAATGTAATGCATAAATGTCCAGGCAGTTCACAATTCAGATGTCTATCAAAACATTCACGAAATGTTTCCTGTGATATCCAATGAAAGAGCACAATATTGTCATTTGATTGATTTAATGCATGCATTCTGGGAAATTTCAGTCTGTGTGTGTGTGTGCGTGTGTGTGTGTGTAAATCACTAGTTTCAAGCTATTAAAAACAGCACAGATTTTCTCTCCGTTTTAAGTGTCTAAATGTCATTTTCATCATGGAGCAGACTTTTCCAAATCTTCCTTATTGAGCATCTAGGCTGATTTCCTATGCTGTAGTTGTTTTTATTGTTATTTTGTACGAAATCAAGTAGTGTCTGAAGAAAGATTGTCATTATATGCAGCTCACACAAGTGCTTCTGTAGATTTGGCCAAAGAGAACACTTCCTGTGACTCAGTGACTGTCATTGTAGATGGAGAAAAATGGAATTATAAGGCGACTTAGAGGAACAGTTCACTCAAAATTGTATGATTTTCCCATCTTCTGTTAAACATATAACATGTTTTGAGAAATGTCTTAAAAAAAAAAAGTAAAAAAAAAAAAAGTAAATGGGCATCAAAACTGTTTAGTTCCCAACATTCTTCAAAACATATTATTTTGTGTTCCACACAAGAATGCCACACAGGTTAGTAACGATGATGACAGAACGTTCATTTTTACTGAACTATCCCTTTAATGGGCAACAATAGTATTAATGAAACGATGCGTCATTCACTTCTAGGAGTAATTTAGGATGTTCAGTTTAAAGCAGAAGTGCTGGGGGAAGGTTGTCACGGATGGTCCACTTGTGTGCAGGGTGAGGTTCCTCAAAGTTGTTTTGTTGGGAGACATTTTAGCAGAGTTAGTTTTTTCTTGTTCACTCTTGTAATTAAGGTATTGTTTTGAGCTTTAAACAACACACAACGTGAACCTGGAATACTGTAGTGCTTTTTACGCCAGAACAGGTGAATCAGTACGGGACCTCTGTGTTTGAACTGAAAGAATCTCACAGCCTGTGATTGCTATCGTAGATCAGTACTCGGGAATGTAAAAGCAGCAAGCGCTTCTGGCAACGGCACAAGAATCCAAACATTTCTTGCTCAAAAACAAACTGATAACGTTTTATCAAGCGCTTTGTATATCTCCTTAGGATATGTATTGAAGTAGAGAACTCTCTCGCTGTAGGGCCAATATTGCTATACTTTTATATGGGTAGTGGTCTACTCTTTGTAATTAGAGCGGAATATCAGAAATTATTAATGTACAGCTTCTTAACGCGGGAACAGTGATGTATGATGGGATACTGTGTTGGGATGCTGTCTGTCTCGGTGGATGTTTATCCATGTACACCATCTCTTGTGTTGTTACGTGTGTATGGAAATCAACAGAATAAAGTTGCACTCGCTCCAAACGTCTGAGGGTGTTATTTGATGTGTGAGTTGAGTTTGGGGTTAACCGGTTTTTCAATAATAAGATGTCTTTGTTGGATGATGTGAAGTACGATTATTAGTTGGTGCCGGAATCAAAGCGAACCCAGGAATATTAAACAAAAAAAAAGTCTTCCAAGTGTCATTGGAAATGTGTTTCATGACTTGCTGAGAACAAAATATTTGTATTTTGGCACTAGAGTCCTGACATGTGTTTTTGGATGCTCTCACACACACCACCTAGTGGTAATCATGTGTGTCCTCACATGGACACAAATCAAGAGTGGCACTTTACATACACAACTACATTTTTTTTCAGTCCTCAGGCTGGCGTTTTATTTGATCAAATGACTGATAATATAAAGCTGAAATTCATGTGAAGGTTATTAAACATTATAATGAATTATACTCACTCTATCACAATGATTACACTACTGTTTAAAAGTTTGAAATAGGTAAGTTTTTGGAGAGAGTAATGAATATTTTTCAGCAAGGACACATTAAATCTAAATTTATCAAATAGCCTTGGTGAGCAAAAGAGACATAAAAAAAATCTAAAACTATAATAATATTATATACAATATAATATAATGTAATATAATTATAGATTACTAACTCCAACTTAGTATAGGTGTGTTAAATCTGTAAACACAGCACTGTTCCAACCAAACTGCTAGAGAAAGATAAAAAATAAAAAAGATGAAGCCAGTAGATGATTACTGACCATATTATAAGAACAAATATAAATATATTTACATACAATCTCAAAAGTGTTCACATTTTTTATTTAAATCTGGGCCACTTTCATATGTGGATTGTAATCAGTAGTTAGAGTCACAACACCCACTGATAAGCGGCTGATGAACAGATCTGTGGAGTTCGTGAGTGAACGCATCAGTGTGAGAGTGATATGGAGCTGTGGGTGCTGTGGTTCAGGCGTGCTCTTGTGTGTGCAGTAAGTGTAGCTGAAAGGTGTTTGAAATGGTTCAGTCATGCAAACTCTTCAGCCGTAGTCCACTGACACCCCCCTCCCTCCCTCCCTCTCTTTTTATGTAAAGTCTTTTGTGAATGTAGGGGCAAAAATGTTCACACGGAGGGCAGTCCAAACAGGGGCTTTTTCCCCAGTGACTCCCTGGCCACCTCATCCCCCGCAGGACACAGGGCCATTACGCAGCACTATTTCAGGTCACACACAGACATCAATCCCACAATGCATCAGCACCTCATTGCCCCACAGACACATAATGAACCATGAGAAATTGCGTAGTACACTGTAAAAGAAATAAATAAATACAACAGGATGTGGTTGCCAGAACTTTACCATAAAAACTGCAGTAGCAAAGATATGCGGGAATATCAATTAACAGATTTTCCACTGTGTACTATAAAATACCACATTTTTCACTTTCAAAACTACAGGGAAAACTACAGGAAATTAACTTACTACTAATCAATTAAGAGTTTTTTTCCTCCAAAGAATTTTTAACCCTTATGAAAAATAAACATGGTTTTACTACAAACAAAAACAAAAAACAACAAAACATGGTTACTGTAGTTAAATCATGGTAACCACAATTTAACCATGGTTTTGCTTAAGTAGCTAAAGTTAAATCATGGTATTTGTAGTAAAACTGTGGTTATACAAATGGTAATCAATATACCAAAAAAAACAGTTACTACACTTTTACTACTACAAAAAAAAAAAAAAAAAAAAACATGGTTAATTTTTGTAAGTATGGTCTTTTATCGTTACGTATTACCTGTTTTTATTAATGCATAAGCTGTTAATGGTCTTATAGGCAGACGTCTGGCACTCTTTTGTCATTTTACATTTTATTTATTTGAAACTAAAATAGGAGAGAGGGCTGAAAGAAACTTGTCCGAGGGGAGGCCACATTATTGGATGTGGTGTGTGTTACAGCCTCGCAGGGAGTTTCTGACTGAATGCACAGAGAAATATGACATATTTTCAGTGTGCATTGTATATAAGTTTGTGAATGCATCTCCGTGCCGGATCTTTTCTGAACAAACAGCAAATTGTTCTCCCGGTGAGTCTGTTTCTCTGTTCTTGAGCTCAAAATGAGTCTGCTGACATGTTCCATCAAAACCTCAGTGTGAGACTGCGGGGCTGAGTGTGAGAGAGCCGGTGGGACTCCCCTCTGAGGCCCCGGGGCCGCTCGGCCTCTAATCTCACTCCCAGCCTGGGATCACAGGCCCAGATTCCTCATGTTTCCTCATTGTTACAGGCTCAGCTCAAACACCGTCCTGTTAGTTTAAACCTGACAAAGGATCAGCTGCTTCAACAGTCACACAGAATCCTCCAGGTCTGTGACAGCCATGGATCTGCTCCTGTTTGGTTTTTCCAAAGGAATACACAGAGACTCTGCGTAACATTTGAGAACTGTTATTTAAGTTTTCCACATGTTCAATAAAATGCAAGATTTGTGAACTTTGAGGGGTGTTTGAAGGGGGAATTCATTTTATTTTATTAAGGTGTAGCACCTCTTACGGGTGACACGTACAGTATGTTTAACAAACAATATGTTCTCATGAACGACATCATGGATGGAAGAATAATATTTCTAATAAGTCTGGGCTTTGTGTGTTATTATTATTTAAAATGTAGTTGTTCATTATTAATGTAAAAACATACAGAAAAGATTTATATAAGGGAATTTATATATATTTAATACAAATAATACAGTGATATAACATTAGTGTTAAAATTACAGTAATTTCTGAACTTATAAACCTGTACCTGTCATATTTAAATAAAATATATGTGACCCTGGACCACAAAACCAGTCATAAGGGTCTTTTTTTTTTTAATGATGAATAAATAGATGTAGTCTATGGTTTGTAAGGATAGGAGAATATGAAATGAGGAAATCTGACCATATTTGAAAATCTGAATTCTGAGTGAAATATTGAGAAAATCGCTTTTAATGTTGGCCAGATTATGTTCTTAGCAATGCATATTACTAATCAAAAATGTTAAAAGTTTTGATATATTTATTGTAGGATTTTTTTTAAAAGCATGGAACATGATCCTTTCCTAATATCCTAATGATTTTTATCATAAAACAAAAATCGATCATTTTGACCCATACATAGGCTACTACTGCTACAAATATACCCGTGCTACATGTGTCTGGTTTTGTGGTCCATGGTCAAATATACATTTTTTCTTAAAGAATTAATTACTTCCTGTTACAAAGTCGAAGTCAATAAATGACACCCCCCCCCCAATTAATCCACAAAATATAATTTTTAGGAGTGTTCAGACATTTTACTTTTACTATTCCCATATTTGTAAATAATATTCTTAGTTTTTTTTTTTTTTTTTTGGTTGCAGTAAAATATTCTTACAGTCAAATACAATTTGACGATTTCATTATAAATGTACAAAACATACAACAACATTTAATTATTATACAATTTATTTGTACAATTAGAAATAACTTAATGCCCGATTTTATTAGCAAAAGGATTAAAGAGTTATTTTCCGCATATATAAACATGTACTTGTCATATATAAATGAACTATATAATTTTATGAATAAATGCATCGTTTGTTGTTTCAAAGAACCTTTTAGAGCTCAAAGTGAAAGAAAGCGTGTGTCCTACGGAAGCCGTGAGGATTCAATCTGATGCGCAGCTGACGCGTTTTTCGACGCGAGGAATCCTGGACGAAGACGAGGTTGAGTAGACTCGTTTTCAATTTTGCGTCCTTCCTGTATATAAAGCCTGGGCTCGACCATGTCCCGTTCATCGGGAAGCGCTGTCACAGCGCGGTGACTCGAGAAGATGATTTCTGTTCAGTCAAACGCCAGAGCCCTGTCTGTTTTCTGTCTTTTATACGCTGTGTTTTCATGAAACTGCTGCGCTCGCGAGCACTGATCCAATATGGCGTTTGTTTTAAAATGATGCTAATTTATCCCGTTTGTATAACGTTGACGGTCTTTATTCCATAAAGCAGAATTACAGTATCGATATATTATATTACTTGCAAAGCATAAATACTCTACAAATTACTGCCTAAAATGAAATATTATTAAGGTCAATGAGTGATTTCAAAATAATCAATGGCAGATTCCTTTGTTGCTGCTATTCATGTAATCAAAACATTGCACTTAAACTTGAAATCTGCAGAGATGGCCACTGTTAAAAAGAAATATAGCTTAACATACTTGAATTAAATGTGGCTAGCTTTGTAGATATCTAAAACGTTTGACACGAGTCAAAATCATTTCTTCTAAAAAATATCGCACCATATTAATAACCTAAATCCATGCAGACTTGATTTGGAGTGCTGTGTATGTCTGTCAGATTGAGAACCAATGGAGGAGGAAGAGAGAGATGTGGAGGGTGTTTTTCAGTCAGAAGAGAGAGAGGATGGACTGGTAAGGACATGTGTAGACTAGCACTCAATAATCACTGAAAGATATTGTTAAATGAACACTTACACAATCAAAAATTGTGTAGGACAATTAAGCACTTTTCTCCCCAACTTTTTACTTATTTTTAATTTTCCATTTTTTTCCCCAGTGATAATTCTCATTAAAATCACATTTATCACATTTTTTTTTTTTTTTTTTACGTTCAATGAGAATGAGAATCTCATGCATTACTCCATACAAAGTATAATTTCTTAGCCGATTTATGACTTACCAAGATATATAGTTAAATATTCAATAATGGTGATTGTGAATTATCAGGTGTCAATGTTTTGTGTTCAGACTATTTATTGTTGCGCTCTGATGCTTTAGCAATGTGACAAAAACTCAAAAGCTGAAGAAAATGCAACTGTACAAGAGCTCGCACCAGACATTCCAGCCTCAGAAACTGTAGCAGCCAATCAGAAGCCTCCCACTGTCCCCACGCAAATGGACAACTTAATTATAGTTGACCAAAATGGACAACCTATTCAGTATGATCGGTTGGTAAGGACACTACACCGTGACCCATCACCATAACCTGTATTACTCACACTAGATAACAGTCATGTCAATACATACATGTATGGATACAGTATGTCAAAATGTAAAACTTTGGCTTTGAGCTTGTGTTTCACCCATGAAGTCATTTAGCGCTGTATATTGAACTATATATGAACATTTTCCCCACACCAAACATTTTTACCCCCCCAGGTGATTGTGACAGGGGGGAATGGACCATTATATGGTGTCCCATCTGTGTCTATGGGGGCCGCTCAGATGTTACTACCTCATGGTCAGCTGTTGAATGTCGCAAAGTCATCAGGTCATTATTTTGATTATATTTAAATATACAGAATATTACTTCTGTAATTATGTACTGTATATATATATATAATAGAGTGAGAGGATTCTTGCCAGTTCTGCCATTTCTTTCCGTTTTGTTAAACAGGTGTCTTTGTGGAGAAAAGACAGCAGACAATAATAACATCAATAAAAGACAGTGATGGCACTCATAGTGTAGCGTCAGTGGCAGCTCAGAATGTCACTGATATTAAAATTCAGAGTAAAAGGTCAGTACACACATGATTCTGCAACATTTTAAACCATGTTCTGGCTCAATTTAATCCTTGGTTGTACAAAAAGGAAACTGCTCTGCTTCAGACAGTGGAGTTCAAGCGTACCTGCAATTATTGATCGTTCTTTAAACTGTCTACTCCTGTATTTCAGTCCTCCTGATGTATTTGAGCCTCCAGTGAAGCCACTTCCACCAGGGGCACCAAACTGGGCTCTGAGACTGCGCCGGTGTGAGGTTTGTCCTGTACAAGATGCCTAAATTAAATTCTTTGACAAAACATTAACTTATGATAGTGTAAACATTTAAAAGTTAAGTGTAAATGCATGGAATTTGATGAAATGTGTAGAGTCAATAACTGCCCTCTGTCAAACAGATTTATTTCCAGCAACAAAACACAATAATATGGCTTGTTAAATCTTTTTTTATGATTGTTTCATGATGAACAGAAGATCGGTGACTCGTACCGTGGTTACTGTAACACAGAGGCAGAGCTGGAAGCCATTCTGCTTCTACACAAGCAGCAGACCCACACCGTGTTTGGCACCCGTCAGTCTCCCTCACCGGCTAAACCTGCCACCAGACTCATGTGGAAATCACAGTATGTGCCATATGATGGCATTCCCTTTGTTAATGCAGGTAGTCTGGCCCTTTTTGCTTGTGGGGTTTATGTTATGACTTTATGTCTGAAAGGTGTTTAGTAATATAGTGTAAATGTTTTTTTGATGCCATAATTGAGAAATTCTACATTTTGGGCTTTTAGTTGATGTTTGTTAACTTTGGGATCATCTGTAGGCTTGTGGTGTTGGTTAACAATTGTAGCAGATTCAAACTTAGCAGATACACTACTGTTTGGGGTAAGATAAAAACATCAGCAAGGATGCATTAAATAGATCAAAAGGGACAGTAAAGACATTTTATATTTCAAATAAATGTTGTTCTTTTGAACTTTCTATTTATCAAAAAATCCTAAAGAAATATCTCATCATATTTTCACAGAAATATTAAGCAGCACAACTGCTTTAAACATTGATGATAATAATAAGAAGCGTTACTTCTGAAAGACACTTAAGACTGGAATCATGTCTGCTGACAAATCAGCTTTGGCAACACAGGAAAATTTTTATTTTAAAATGTATTCAGATTAAAAACATTTACTTTAAATTACAATAATATTACACAATCGTACTATTTTTACTGTGTTTTTAACAAACATCTGAAAAGTAGTGTATATAAACTAAGGGTAAACTAATCAGATTAGTTATTTATCTTGCACAAAAGAGTATAATTAGCATTCTTTTTTTTTTTCTTTTTTAAGACATTACATTTTTGTTAAACCTTGATTGAATAATGTTGTTAAAGATAATGTTGTAGTTTTACATTATGTTTACAAAGTCAGTTTATCTTGATTTTTAACATGGTTTTAAGGAAGCAGAGCAATTGTGATGGAATGCCAGTTTGGTCCACGGAGGAAGGGCGTTCAGCCTAAAAAAGGGTTGGAGCAAGAAACAAATCAAAACATCCTCTATAAAGCCACCTGCCCTGCCAGGTACACAAGCTTCAGTCAAGCCAAGCACAACTGATTATTTTCTGTGTACATTATGACAATAATATTTGACCGTTTTCAGAATATATATAAAAAAAGTACGAAAATTCTTGGAGTACAAGGTTCCAACCGATCCCAAAGTGGACAAGAAGGTAGTGCGGCAAGAGCAGGAGAAAGCCTTCTTCAACCTCAAGAAGACTTTATGGGATGCTGGAGGCGTTGTAAGGTATAAACATCTTGCCAGCACAGTTAAAAAAAAAAAATATCCATGACATGACCTTACTGCAGGATTCACTTCACCCGTTTACACTGGTGACAGGTATTACATCCAGCTGCCCACAGAGAACGCCCACCTGTACCACGACATGGACACTGCAGACCTGCCTCCACTTCCAGAGCAGATCTGCTTCACAGAGGAACAAAATGAAGAGGAAGACACAGAGGAGCTGGATGTCCTGATGGAAGATGGGACACCCCTACCCTCTCGACTACACCCGCTCGTAGCAGAGAAGATCTGTGAGCTGGTGGCACAAGGTCATAACGAGGTTTACACTGTCCGCAAGCAGCTCAGGTATGCTTTCAAATCTCCTCGCTTTCATTTGCTGAACAACTATTTACTGTTGCGTCGTGAACACCCTGACAGGAGGTTTGTGGAACGTGAGATGTTCAGATCGGAGGAAGTGCCTGAGAGACACAATCTGTGTTTCTTTCCCACTGTCATTGACATCAAGAACCACATCCACGAGGCTCAGAAAGCTCTTCAGATGACTACGGGGCCACTGGCTACCTCAGACACAGAAGTGAGGATTTTTATTGGAAAAAATGCTTGATAAGCACAAATATGCATCCTATCTTCTGTATTAAGCCTTCATTTGTGTGTGTGTGTGTGTGTGTGTTGTTGCAGTGGAAAGCAGAGGCTAATAACTTGCTTTCGGAGACTTTGACCTTGGCCCTGACTCCTGCTACTGTGGGCGGTAAAATACTGTTGTTTAAAATTTGAGCTATTTTATTAAAACAAAAAATGCTTAATGTGTTATGGCTGGAATGCATTACAGAACATTTACAGAATTTTGCCCCAATTTTCAGTCTGGAGGACTGTCGTTTAGTGTATGATGCCTAGTAACCATTAACAAAGTCAGCAAGAGTGTGATGCCTAGAGTACATTAGTGTACTGTATTCCAGCCTTAGACACTTTAGATTCATTCAATACAGTATGAGAGAGCGGAGGAAAGTCTTGCTTAAAAAAGAAAGCACCAAACTGTCAAAGTATAACCATTGTTTACCCTGCTACACTATCTAGTGCACTGCTCTTATCTTGACAGTATCCTCTCAGAAGGAAGGGCTCCTGGAAGGAAGTGACACTCTTTCTCCAGAAGCTGTGCAGCTCTTCAGCTCTCTCTCATCACTGCAGCCCAAGATCTTTGCACATCTCCAGGTGACCATGTGCTGAACTGATATAAGAATTGCAGTTTTAATCTATACTAATATTATTTTTAAAATACATACAAAAATGCTATTCAAACATTTAATACAGTGTTTATATCTCTTTAATGATGAGCATGATTTTTAGTGTTGAATTAAAAATGTTAAATTCATTTGGGGAGCTGAAATTCATGTTTCATGATGATTAACTTAGCTGATAATGAAATGAAGAAAAAAGCCATTAAAATAATTTAATACCTAAGAATTTTTTTTTTACATGCAATTTGGCCCCTTTTTTATTACTATTTCTTTGAAAAATATTTAACCAAAGCTGCTTCACTGCTTATTAATTTTGACTTAAAAAAAATATATATAAATATATTTTTGTATTTTAATTTATTATGGTGACAACCAGGGGAAAAAGGCAATTGCTTATTAGTTAGAGTAGGACTGGATGAATGAGATTTCAAATAAACAATGATGGCCACTTTTTTCTACTATCAAGCATGAGTGTGTTTCTGCAGACGTTTTTGTTCTTGTGTCTTGAAATATATATTATAAACCAAAACCTCTCACTACTTATTAATATCTGACAAACGTATGTCTGCCAAATTAAAAACCAACATACAAATAAACAACATAAAACAGGAAATTATTTCTTAAAGAGGATGCCTGAACCCCCTCATGGCTGTACATCAAGGTCAATAGGTTTCCAAAAATCTCAGATAATTTGTCTTATTGTAATGACAAGGGCAGGGCTAGTTCAGATTGTCACATGTCATGTGGTAAAACTCCCCAAAACTATCAGATCATTAGACTCTTCTCTCTTGTCTGACAGGCAATCCAGCTCCAGCCTGCCTTGTGTCCCGTGGAAGAAACTGTTCAACCTACAACAGCACCAGCAGAAGCCCAAGAGCTGTCCAGCCCACAGCCTGTCCTGCTGAGTCCGTCCCACTTCCTGCAGTCGAGTCCCAGTGCTGGTGAAAGCACAGCTGTGTGTGACGGCATGAGTCAGCTGGTGAGCGTGGCCTCGGCCGCTGAAGGTGACTTCACACAGATCCTGTTGGAGGACGGACAGGCCATTCCTGTCCAGGTTGTGCAGCCTGCAAGCATAAGTGAGTTCAAGGGAGCATAGAAATCATAATGATCTTGGTTGCACTTTATTTTACAGTACGTGTACTAACATGTACTTATAGTATACTTACAGTGTATGTATCTAAGAAAGTTCTGGTAATACAAGGTAACTACATGGGGTAAGGTTAGGTTTAGGGGTAGGTTCAGGGTTAGTACCTAGTTATTACATAGTTATTGTAATTACTATAATAAGTACATAGTATGTACATGAGGAACAGGACTGTAAAATAAAGTGCTACCATGATCTTGTTTTAATTTGTATTGGTTTCCATGTTTATCTGATTCTAATCAGGAAACCAACAGGTAAATATATTGTTGTTTCTTATTTTTTTTAGCTTTGACTGCCTCAGCGGACCAAACTCCAGTTAAATAGGAGGGTGGATGTGTTGGTGGATGTGTCGGCAGGGTCGGAGGCTGGAAATACAACAGTGGAAAAAGAAAACAACATTCTGAGCTCTTTGATCACTGGAGGATTCATTCATTGTATCATATTATACAGTATTATGTGAACATGGACTTTTATGCAATATTGATAATGTAGTAGTATTATTTTTTACATTTCCCATTATTGACATTTTTATTTATTATGGTGACAGCAAGATAAAAATCAATTTCTCATTAAAAGTCTAACTGAATAAATGAGACCAAAATTAAATATTTTTTGTTTCAGAAAACATGTTTATTCACACAAACTATGGGACTTTTTTCCACATTTTTTTTCCCTGCAGGTATTTCTTCTCTTTTTTAATAGAAGCCTAATGTATCATTTTTAATGGAATGAAGTATTTTTTATGTAGTATTATTTAAATGCACTATGTTGCTTATTGCTGCTAGTCGAAAATGCAGCTAAAAAAATCATTGCATGCATAAAAAGATGAAAATTAGATGTTGCAGCAAAAAAGAAACTGGAAGGTAAATTCAAGCACTCTCAAAAGCACAAAACAAATAATTTTTTTCCCTTTAAATATTTGTGATTTTTTTCCCCTCACGTTTTCCTTTACCGAGGCACTGATGGGTGAATCGAGGCCTAGTCGTAATAAACTCGGAACACATACACTGGCGACACCTGCTGGTCAAACTCGTGTAAATGTAACGAAAATGCAGTCCGAATCTGCATGAAGACATAATCATTCCCTTAAGTAAAAAGATGAATTCACTGGTACCTGCTTGTCTTTTTACCATCTAGATGCTGTGCATGTTGTGATCGTTCATATTCTACTATTGATTATTAATTAGACTACACAATTAACTCATACTGTACCTGAATAAACCTGCCTTGTCTTGTTTATGTGACGAAAGCTACAGTAGAGGGCGCTGCTCACTCTGCCAATGGTTCTCAACCTCTTTGACCCTCATTTCACTCCCCATCATTGTCCACGACATGATTTAATTTTAGTGCTTGGCATATATACTCTTAATAAAAAATCCCCCAATGTTTGAATATTTTATTAATTAACCTTTTCAGGTCTAGAATTCAGAACATGACATCGATTTGGCTTTTTATCCATTATTTTTAGAGCACGATTATACAACATTTCCATTTTTTTGATTAAGGAGTCTCTTGTTTGAGTCCAAACTGTTATACAGTATGAGATGCGGGACAAAATCATTGCATGCATATAAAGATGAGCTGCCTCATTTAAGATATATTTTCTAATAAGTCTAAAACAGTTTACATTTCTCCTTACCATTTTTGATAGCTTTTTTTTATATGTTTATCAAATTTAAGTAGTGAGTCTAAAACAGTACCTAAAAAAATAAGCTCATCTACTGCCTCTATTTCTTTATAATTTACTCGAATTATTACTTTTTCTTTTTGCTTTCCATTAGAAAAGCACATAAAGACAGTTTTCTAAACATTTAGAGTAAGATGATTTTCCTGAAGCCATATAGATATCCTTTCCATTTGTTTATTTAAAACTGCAGCAACCTTGGCAGATGACTTAATGACTTAATTAATGACTCCTAAGCGATGCAGTGGATTTTGTTTGTTTTCGAAGGGAATGGGAATGATTTCCCTTCGCGCGAATCAATCATGGTCCAGCTTCAACTACAGGCAAAGTAAGTATAAGGTTTTTTTAATGAATCTTTGCAAATCTCTTTTCCTAATAATGTGCTTATTAGCAAATTTCACAATGAAAGCGGCTGAAGTAAACAGTCCCTCAGCAGAGCTCATTAACATTTAAAGGAAAATGCTACAAAACGGATTGCTTTGAAAAGAGCTGTTTTTCACAGGGTAAAAAAAAATGTGATTTTTACACTGACATTGAGATTTTTAACCAAACTGTGTTACAGACTTTTCATTAAGGCCCTAAAAAATCATATCAACTTGTGGAAAATTTCCATCCGATGACCCCTTTAGGGGCTCTTGCAGTGCTGCCCTGTCATAGAGAGAAAACCACTAGACTACACAAAAGGGCTCAAGCACAGTAAAAAATTCCTGTCCAATTTCAGTCTTAAAATTGTAGGCACATTCCTCTTCCAAACTGTGTTTCTGTCTTAGCCTAAATCACCTTTACCCTAAATCACTTTGGTAATCCTAGATTACTTACTTCCATCATTACATACTTTTATCATTCTTCCACAACTCTTTGGTTTTATGCTACAGCCGCTAGATAGCCAAAAGTTACCTAGTGTAAATATAATGTTCTCTCATGTAGAAACCCTATGAATGAGAGGTGTTATGTGTGCTACAGTCTGGCCTTTTCTTCAGTGTGCATTGCTGCTTCCTCTTCACTCCTCCTCTTCTCCTCAGCAGCTTTCCTCCTCTCCTGCTCCTGCTTTCTGCTCAAGTACTGTATTCTCTCAGTCTCCTCCATCTCTGACAGCTTCCTCCTCCTTCCGAGCTTCCTCTTCCAAATGCTGATGTTCCAGTTGGGCTGAAAATGAGGACAGTCATTCATTCATTTGATCACTTATTCATAAAGCAGGATATTTACATGTTAATGTTGCAGGATGTATACTGATATGTGTGGTCCACTTTGGATGGTGATGCAATGCTGCATAGACTGTTGGGTAATAATCGGTTTTACTGATTTCATGGACAAGTGCAAGTGAAGGACACAAGTCTGTAAAGTGTGCCATTTGGGACTGTACTGTGGTCAGTATGGCTATTATCAAGGCTAAAATAAAGGCCTTGGCCATCGCCACATTAAAGTACAAAAGTTTGAAGCAGTTGCTCTGTATTAAATGGGTTTAAATGGGTTAACTTGTGCAAGTAAGTAAGATAGTAAGATATCTGCTCTGTTTCCGAAACCTAGTGAGGCAGGCACATACTCAAATCTTCGAAGGCAGATGTCTATGTAGGGAGTACGCAGTTTGCAAAGGTTTGGAACATAGTCATTATCTTGCTTCAGATCCTGTAGTATGTTCTCACAGTAGTCATACCAAAGCTGAATTCAGTCCAAGAGATATCAACACTGTGATGTCATAAGGACCTCGACCAATCAGAAACCAGGCATGCACAGGTTTTTATCAGCCTGCCGTTTCTCATCTTCCTGTCTTTGTCTCTGGAGCCATTCCAGCAGCCTTCTCTTCTCCTCTTCTTTCTCTGTCTTTCTCTTTCCGCTTTCTCCTCTCTCTCCATCTCCTCCTGCTGTCTTCTTTGTCTCTCATCTTCTTCTCTAATCTTCCGTAACCTGCATATTTGGCAGTGATAGTTTCTTGCCAATGTCTGCGGGATATCGTGTATTTCATTACAGTATTTGTTTCCAAAGAGCAGTGACATGTTGCACCTCACTTCCTCTGCTCTCCTCCTCTGTTCTTCTTCCAGTTCCAGCCTCATCCTCTCTTCTTTCGTCTCTTTTTCTTGCTGTTTCTTCTTTCTCCCCTCTTCTTCACCTCCAGATGAGGGCGGTCTGCCCTTTAGGTCAGTTTTTGTCTGTTTGGTTGATTGGAACCTCATTGTTGGTATGGTAACATATGAATATGACAGTAACATGACAGGTGATTGTTTTACCAATCTTTATGATTACTTAAAGGAACGTTCCACTTTTTTTGAAAATAGACTCCTTTTCCAACTCCCCTAGAGTTAAACAGTTGAGTTTTAAGGTTTTCGAATCCGATTCAGCTGATCTCCAGGTCTGATGGTAGCACTTTTAGCTTAGCTTAGCATAGATCATTGAATCAACTCTGCTATTGCTCCAACAACACAAACACAGCTGGGGACTATTTTAAGGTGCTGTGTAATATAATTGCGCCTGCTGCTCCCGTAGCTTCCGACAGCAAAGCTACTTGATTATTACGCCGGAATGAGAGTATAGTTGACCCTGCCCTTGATAAAACACAGTGGACCAACACCAGCAGCTGACATGGCACCCCAGACCATCACTGACTGTGGGTACTTGACACTGGACTTCAGGCATTTTGGCATTTCCTTCTCCCCAGTCTTCCTCCAGACTCTGGCACCTTGATTTCCGAATGACATGCAAAATTTGCTTTCATCGAAAAAAAGTACTTTGGACCACTGAGCAACAGTCCAGTGCTGCTTCTCTGTAGCCCATTTCCTGCACACGCCTGTGCACGGTGGCTCTGGATGTTTCTACTCCAGACTCAGTCCACTGCTTCTGCTGGTCCCCCAAGGTCTGGAATCGGTCCTTCTCCACTTAGGGTCGGGACACCTCCTCTCGTTGTGCAGCGTTTTTTGCCACACTTTTACCTTCCCACAGACTTCCCACTGAGGTGCCTTGATACAGCACTCTGGGAACAGCCTATTCGTGTACCATCAAACTCACCCTACTGTTTGAACAGTAGGTGACTTAGAATTTTTAAATGAGTTTTAAAAAGGTTTTAATTTATTTTAAACAATTCTTTTGACACTTTCAAGTGTTGAATCATAATAATGTTTAATGATAGAAATGTAAACTATTCACTATGCCTTTAAATCTTAACATAAACTTACCTACAACAAATGCTGGTTGAATAGTTTTCTTTTCAACCTTAACTATTGAATTCTGAGCTTTTATAGGCTTTTACTTTTCTTCTTCAGCCCTTTATGTTTTCTGTTTTCCAGTTTTCCTTTCTTCTGCAGGTTGAGGGCCTATTATGACGAATATAAGGCATATTTAATCAATAAGAGCACATTAACTAGTATGTAACTCACTTTCTTTGAAATAGAAGTGGGATCCTCAGGGACACTGGTATTGAGGGTCTCAATGTCTTTTTGTTTTGCCTGTTTGTTTACTAGACTTTTTATGTTTCTTCACTTTCTCCACCAGCATGTTTTCTGTGTCTTCTCTTCCACCTGCATTTTCCGAATGACCTTATCTGTCAAAACTAACAACAAGGGATATCATATATATTAATGGGAATCATTTAGAGGAGTGTTGGAAGTTCAGAAGTTAAGATATAGCCCAGAAGGAGTGAGAGAGATTTACTGATAAGAGCTCAGATGTGAAGCGATACCCTAATCTCCTCTCGGCTTTCTCACCACTCACAGGGCCTGAGAAGGGTTCGGGCTGAAATCTGAGCTACAATCAAAGAGCGCCGGAGACTGGGACGGATGGAGTGACAAGAGAGGAATGCAAACAGTGATTAGACGGGATATTAATGAGTCCCAAAAACCTTGGAGCCAAGCTGTTTGACCTCAGCCTGACCTGTAACCTGAAGTCACAACCTGCTTTGTGTACACCAAAACACAACGGGAACGCAAGCAGGCTGATGATTGAAGAGGTAAGAACGGATGAAGTGGCCAAAAGCCAGAGGGAGAAATTACAAAGAGCACTGGGACATATTTATTATTAAAAACCCTCCAACCCTTTCTGATAAACTGTAATTATAAACTATAACTGATAGTTAACTCTAGCAGTATGTTGTTACCAGCTTCACTCTGACCGGGTCACAATTTAGCACAATAATATAAACATTTGCAACATAACGCAATCCCTTATTCATCATTTATTTGGATAGAGGGCTTACATATGCACACTGGGAACATTTATTGTCATTTGGCTTTTCAAATTCAAATACACAAGCGTGTCAATCATACTTAACAGCCCTGTGCATCTGAACTGATTTTATAAACACAAACACAAGAGCTCAGTATTACATGTGACTGAGCCTCCTTTGGTAATCCTGTCTGGATTTCTGCCTGTCCTTCAGGAGACAAAGACTCCGGTGAATGTGTTCTGGGAGTGAAATGTGTTGATTTAGGGCTGATGGCAGGTGTAGCACCTTCGGACTTCCTGACCCCGGTGTCACCTTAGCTTCTGGCCACAACGTTGTTGTCTTTACTTTTTGGTTTCTTTGCACCCTAGTTGCCTCCTCTCCTGTGAATCATGACTATTTATAGTTTAGGTAAAACTTTTGAAACTTTTTGATCCTAAAAACTTTTTGAATCTTCTCTGAATGTTCAGTTATTGAGGACATTCAACACCATCTTTGAGTTAAATGAAAAATACCAGATCAGCAGCATTAGTCTTTATGTTGCTGTGTAGAGCTGTAACTCAGGTTACCGGTTTTGTTGAGCTGGTGAGCCGTGGAGCTGCTCATTTCCTCTAATCTCTCCTCAGGTAAATAGACCTTGAGAGAGACGGGATAAGACTCAGTAAAATTAAGCTAGGTGTTAATGGATAACTCATAATGGCATGCTACATGTTATACCAGTGAAGGAATTACCTGTTCATCCTGAATTATTTCACTTCAGAGCCGAAACAGTCCTCCTTCATCTTGGTGTTAGTCTGCTTTGCATGGGATCTCACCTTAAATGTCTACAGAAAACTGCATCATTCATACAATACCATTCAAATGTTAGGGGTTTTTTATGCGTGTACTGTATGTAGGTATGTATTTATTTATTTATATGTAAGTTAAAAAAAAATTATACTTTTATTGCACAAGCACACATTAAATTCATCAAAGGTGACAGTAAAACATTTATAATATTACAAAAGGCACATATTTGAAATAAACGCATTTCATCAAAGAATCCTGTAAAAAATGTCAGTCTCCACAGAAATATTCACACATGAATTAAAAAGGTCTTTATATACATACATACATATATATATATATATATATATATATATATATATATATATATATATATATATATATATATATATATATATATATATATATATATATATATAAAAATATGTGTGTGTCTGTGTGTGTGTGTGTGTGTGTGTATGTGTGTACATATGTACATATATATATATATATATATATATATATATATATATATATATACTGTATATAGTCAGGTCAAGCTGTTCAGTGTTTAAAGTAGTTATAGTATACTGTTCAGTATTACTTGTGGTGTCTTCCTCTGCGAACAGACATAACACGTTTCTGCAAGACTTTTAAAGGAGATACTGTAAATGCATTCAAATATAAACTATTTTTCAAATATTTGGGTTCCCTATTTTTTTTTTTTATTCTGCAAGGGCACATTAATGAAAAGTAACAGCAAAATTTATCACAAAAATGTTAAGCAGCACAAATATTTTCAACATTGATAATATTATTGAGCACCAAATCAGCAGACTAGAAGGACTTCTAAAGGATCATGAGAAATTAAAGGCTGAGTAATGACTGCTGACAAATCAGCTTTGCATCACAGAATTTTTTTTTTTTAAATATAGTCCTCTTAAAATAGAAAGTAGCTCATTTAAATTAATGCATTTTGCAGATACTTTTATAAGTGACTTACAGTGCATTCAGGCTAACATTTTTCACCTAACACGTGCTCCCTGGTAATCAAACCCGGAACCTTGCGCTGCTAACGCAATGCTCTACCACTTGAGCCACAGGAAAACTAATTGAAAATTGAAATAAATCTCTTAAAGTTTTACTGTATTGTTGATTAAATACATGAAGCACTGGTGAGCATGAGAGACTTATTTTAAAAAAATAAGACAGATGAAAAATTGTCAGAGAGTTTTACTTTTTAACAAAGAAACTACAAATTTTAGTGTCAGTGCTAGGTAACAGAGCACATTAGATGTTTAATTGACCCTTTATCTGTATTTTGTCCTGTGTTAGTTTGGTCCAAATAAAACAGTCACATCCCATTTTTCATCAAGTGTACACAAAATGCTTACAAAGTAAGTTGTACCATCAACATTAACAATCCCAGCTTATTATGATCAATACCAATTTGCTTCTGCCATAAATCTTTATTTTAGCACACAATTTGCCAAGTCAGTGCTGGTAAATCTCCCACTTTTAACTACGACTTCATGGTGGTGCTCAGCTTTTAATTACACTCTTTCTGACATGACATAAAAGCACTGGGTTGTCGGAAGCAAGGCTGAAGTGTAGTATTCAAGCGTCGCCTCTAATCAGGTGGACGCACCTCGTGGAAAAGTGCTGCATTCCACCAGAGGGCACAAGAAACGTAGGCCTGTCCCAAGCATGATCGCTCACAAAACCTCAACAGCACATGACAGCAGTTCAGCTTGCCATGCTAAATTTATTCATAATAGTATGTTTATATGTCTAGTCATTTCTCAGTCAAATCCAGTATATGTTTTTGTCTGAGAAAATAGTTCTGAAGTTACGGTGCGGTTTGATTTAGGTTGTAGAATAGCAACCGCAGCTTCTCAGTTTGCCACTTGTACAGTGTATTTTACTGACACAGATATTCTCGCACACACTTTTGCATGCCAGATTTCTGTCTTTTGCATTAAACCATGAGACAGCGAGCATGTTTAGTGTCCTGCTGTAGGATCGGCAGTGTTTTTCTTTGTCCCTCTCACAGCCTGCACGCCCGGCCTATAGTCTGGACACAGAGCGGCCAGTTATTTTGCACCAGCCAGTGATGGTTTATTTTTCAGCAAGTCTGTCTGCTTTAATGGGTTCCAGCGCTGCTTTGATGTCAATGAGGCAAAGAAACGGGTGTGTGGAGGAGATAGACAGTATGGGGGAGCGAGTGTAACTGAGGGGGGGTGGGGGTGGAAAGAGCCTCACACATTTGTCTGTAAGGTGGTGTGAACGCAGCGACGACCTCATCCTCAAGAGAGAGGGGCTGCATTTTGTTCCACATTCTTGCTGTGTGCTGTGAGTGAGACCTCTGCTCTGTCTCTCTACACCCCGCTCACCTTCCACACCCTCTGATCTCACGCACCCATCCACTGCAGTTATTCATTCTGCGTGACAACAAATCCTGCCGAAAAGCAACAGGACTGCTCTTCCGCTTGCTTTCTCCTTCTGTCTTTTCTTGATTTCTGTCTCTGTCTCCCGACTTTCTCTGTTTATATCTGAGCCCCTGCTGAACTTCTGTCTAAACAGGCAGTGAAAATGGAATGTAGGTCACTACATTGTTATTAACTGAACTTGGGCCTATATTCATAAATAAAATATAATATAAAACATCTTGTTACCTTATTATTAATAGTGGTTAGACTGACCACACCTCTTCCTTGTTAAATAACAGTTTAGAGATTGTCTGGATTAATGCATCTCATTATTTTGATCTCTCATTTCTTAGCACAAAAGAACTGGGGCTTCACAAGTATCAAACTTTGTGTATAATATTTCATCCTTAAATTGCATGGATGCACAAAAGGCAGATGTGTAAATCTGTACGCATGCCAGAACCTGCAGAAGGTTCACTATTTGGAAATCTTTGGCGCATACAAGGTTTACAATGCCTTGTTTTACTATCAATAAACCCATTTGTATATAATTTACATATGCATATATCTCTTAACTACCTTGTTTCACAAGGTACTAGAAAATATTAGATATGGAGTGTTATTGCCATTTATGCTTTTACATTGCATTGATAAATATCATGTAATCCTATATAAAAGGCTTTCCTGAAAAATGTTTTTAGGCAAGAATTATTCTCAACCATTTTATTTGGCAAAATATGTTTAAATGTTTTAAACAATCCAATTGTATACAGTTTTGGCAATTAAGTAAACATAAATTATAGGATGTCAAGATATTTTTACTTAAAAATATATTCTTGTTTTTCAGTGTAAATAAAATTGTCTAATATCAGTGCAACACTCTCTTATTCTATATATATATATATATATATATATATATATATATATATATATATATATATATATATATATATATATATATATATATATATATATGCATATTATATATATATAGTACAGACCAAAAGTTTGGACACACCTCATTCAAAGAGTTTTCTTTATTTTCATGACTATGGAAATTGTAGAGTCACACTGAAGGCATCAAGGGCTATCTGACCAAGAAGGAGAGTGATGGGGTGCTGTGCCAGATGACCTGGCCTCCACAGTCACCGGACCTGAACCCAATCCAGATGGTTTAGGGGTGAGCTGGACCGCAGACAGAAGGCAAAAGGGCCAACAAGTGCTAAGCATCTCTTGGGGAACTCCTTCAAGACTGTTGGAAGACCATTTCAGGTGACTACCTCTTGAAGCTCATCAAGAGAATCCCAAGAGTGTGCAAAGCAGTAATCAAATGATGCCTTCAGTGTGAATCTACAATTTTCATAGTCATGAAAATAAAAAAAAACTCTTTGAATGAGGTGTGTCCAAACTTTTGGTCTGTACTGTATATAATATGCATATATATATATGCATATTATATACTGATGTTTTTAAAAATCCTGCAGTGTGAATGTCCATTAGAGGGCAGTGATATATAGTACATTTAAAGTGTAGTACATATTTAATGAATGGTATTTTCGGACTGTTATTGCAGTAAATGTTGCTCGATTCTGATTTTATAGAAGCTCTTTCTTGAAGGAACTGCATGTTTTTCCTTTGAGATCAACCTCAATTCAAAATAAATCAATATTTCGACAATCAGGAATGAAAAAAATCCACTTAATTTTGAGCTTCACAAAGAAGGGGAAATATTCCTGCCTCTTCATTTCCCCCTTCTCTTCTGCTGGTGGAGGGGCTGTATGTAATGAAGGCCACCCGTCTCCAGCATTCCAGACACCCCAGAATGCTATGTGGCACCTCTGAACACTCCTTGCTATTTTCAGCGACCAACTTGTTAGCAAGTTGTCAGTGTCCAGACAGACAAGCATTAAATATCCCAGAATAAGCCCTAGGACACACGTATTGGCATTTGGTTTTAGGTTAAATTGCTGTCTGCAGCACTAACGTCTGTTAATGGATGAATGATCGGCTGTAACACACATCTGGCTGTTTCTAATACTCACATAAATCAATAGGGGAACTTTATATGAATTAAAAAAACAAAAACAAAACTAGTACTCAGATAGTATCAGAAGGTTTTGCTGTGGTGCTTTGATATATATCATGGTATGTAGATTTAGCCCCTAGGATGATAGCAATTTGCTCAAGGAGTCTTTGTTTAGAAAGGGTCTGTTTCAGAAGGGACATGGGTAGGAGGAAAGGGGCGAATGGAGAGAGCGCTTGCATAGCGAGCCGATGGAGGAGGGGGTTCGGTGGGTTAAGGCGGGTCGGTGGGGGTTGAGTTTCTGACCAGTGACAGGATAAAGGAAACAGAGCAGCTCCAGAGGTCGCCTTGAGAAAACACAGCCTCTGTCAGTCACACAGACTCCTGGGCTGGGATTAGGCCTCAGCCTGGGGGGGGGATCGGGTTTCTCTGTCCGGGATACCTCACTGCTGCAAACCACTACCAGATGTGGAGCAGCCAGCATAGGAGCGGGAGGGAGGGGTGGCGTGTGCTTTATATGCAAGTTTGTGTGATTGTGTTTCATTGTACTGTATGGTTTTTACTTGTATTTTACTCGTTAGAGCCCATATGATATGAGTTTGAGGATGGGATGAATTTCTAAAAAAGGTTGGTTATGTAAAAATGCTAATTTGATGAAAGGTTCTTAAGTGAACCCATATGAAGCCTGGAACATCTACGGATACATCACACAGTGAGCCCAGGGGATCGAATCTCATAAAAGAGTAGCCAAATAATAGAATTCTCCAACTCACTTTATATTATATTATATTATATTATATTATCCATGTTTTAATACTAGCAATAGTAATAATTAACAATATTTAATGATTATAATAATAATAATTATTATTATATACACCAGCAAAAATCTTACTAACCCTAAAACTCTTAAATGGTAAATAAAGAAAAACCTTAATACCTTAATAACATACTTGTTAAGTTATTTCACTTTAATTTGCCATATATTGCCATTAGAGTAAAAGGCCTGAAACCAAACATAGGATCCTGATAAAAATGCTCATTTTGGTTGAATGTGTGTGTGTGTGTGTGTGTGTGTGTGTGTGTGTGAGATATGTACGAACCATGTTTAATGATAAATCTGTACACTCCTAAATAAAATTGTTCTTGTACTTTGGGTAGGATGCTAACCTTCATCTGTATCATTGTCCTGTATGAGGATCATTCAAGGCTGTTTCAAATCTCCCTCAGAAGAACTGGAAACAACGATGTACATTCTTCATGTTAACATCATCTCTGTCTTTTACAGACCTCCTGTGCTCTCTATTTTTGTTTTGTCTGCTGTGTTTCCCTTTATTTGACCTGAACTCTCACCCATCACCTCATCTGTCTTTGAAATACACTAATACAGTCTCCCCTGACAACAAGTTACGTTTACAACATAATAACTCTAATAACACACGCCGTTGAGAATAACGTCTTGTGAACGTTTGAATGTTTTTTTCTCTCTTTTCCTTAAGAGCACTGCGAGCAAAAGCTAGTATAGACGTTTTTGTGTTCTGCGTTTATTTGGTTAGTGCAATATTAAACCAAGTAAAGCCTCGATTACCGTGATCTTGTGTGACATCGCCCATTATTGGGTGGTCCTCAGTGTCAACTGCGGGATCCCAGAGAGACAAGCGTATGATTTCACCATCAGGACCCATTATTAGGGTGACCACTGCTTTGCCTCCCTGCCATTCTGACAAACACAGAGATTCAAACAGTGAGACTTAACAAACCTAAAAGAGGAAAAAGAAGACAATGCTCTTCATTCAGTGGCTCCAAGATATAATTAGACACGTCATTCACATGTAAAAACATATGAATGGCATTGCATAGATGGCACAGGCACACTCTTTTCAAATGTGTTGTCAAACATTTTTTTTATAGTCAGTATTATGAACTGTCAGTCTGATCTCACTAGTATTAATAGGCATGTTTATTCATACATTTTTTATGTTAAAATGTATGCTGAAATACACAATATGGAAGATTCAGCAGCATCAAAAAATAGTTTACATATATGCACAGCTATAGACTATAAAATGGTAAAATTATGGTAAAATATAACAACACAAATATTTATATAATATTAATGTAATTCATAAAATATTATATACTGTAACATTATTTAATTATATAAATAATTACAGAAATTTTACTAATTTTGCATATTTAGATTTTAACATTACACAATAGTTGTGTAGATTGAAAATATCTGTAAAATGTCATTTAAGTGGATGTTTATGAAGCATGCTGTTACCTCTGAGCCCCAGAGGGATGCAACCTCTAGTGTTTCCTGTTTGTGCTTCTGATCTGTTTGCAGGGTCAAGGTTTTCTCTGTACACAGTCATGGAGCTCTGTGTACCTGAACCCCTCCGGCCCGGGGGCAATGCACCAAGAGGGGGATGTTGATCTGAGGGAATAAAAGGTAAAGAAATTCACTTCTTCACTTCAGTTCTTCACTTGCAATAGTTAAACAATCTTAATTTGAACAAGTTCACGTGCAGAAATGCTCTACAGCGTCGCAGCTTTCTCAGAGAGGCTTGTTTTGCCTGGGTCCCTGAATGCTAATGGACAACCGAACCTTAGCCTGTGTGTTATTATTTACCATATCGGCCCCTGAGATCTCCCGCCACCCTGTCCTCACTCCCCACTGCTCTGCCTGTCTAAAGACTCCATTTAGCTGCAGCCAAGCACAAGCTGAGCCACACATGAAGAGGTGCTCGGCCCTCAGAGGGGGGCTGCGCTCTACCTCCTCACCGAGCCTCTGCAGCCCTGGAGCCTACAGCTTATTTAAGCCTCGTTTGAGGATAGTACAGTATGTGTGAACTAATGAGAAGAGGAAAGGCGCTCAGCAGCATGAAAAATGATATGGTTAAAAATAAGGGGAAAAAAAGAATGAAAATGAGAAATTGGTAGGACTTTAAATTTGTCACAGTATGGTTCAGGCAAACAGAGTTGAACCAAGGATCTATTTGCAAGAGGTATGTTTATTAGGCCAATCAGAAAGCACACTATTAAATGGGAGCAAAGGAGAAACACAGGAACAGTGCAAATCATCAGGAAACAAAAGGTTATAAATACACAAGGATTAGATAATGAGCAACTAATTATAAAACGGATAGTTCCGGTCCTTGATTCTGATTGGTTGAGCCTCATCTGAAGCTGTTGTAAATTACACTATATAAACATACACATTTGTTTATTTCTGTGTGTTACTCTGCAACCACTTTGTTGGAACCACAACTGTTTTTGAGGAACTACATTGTTCTGTGGAAGAATACTGTTTTTATTTTATATCATTACACTTTATTTGCTCTGTTTTATTCTGTGAAACCTTACTACGTATATGGAATAACCATTTTATTAAAGCGATAAGCCCTGTGAAGCCATGGTTTACAGTGAATTTATTACAGCACCCCTTAGCTGTTATAAATTCACTGTAAACCACTGCTTCACATTAGTGCTTTAATAAGACACAGGTGAAGAGCATAATCAGTAACCATGGTGATAAACAAACTTTAAAAAAGAAGAAATAAGAAAAAACAAAACAAAAGGTATCACAATAATTTTACGGACTTTTGTATTAATTTAATTACTTTTGCAGCATTCATTTCAAAGTACAATAATAATGCACTTTTAATGTTTGAAGTTAGGAATGAACCCGAATTAGCATAATAGTATTATAGAATTAGTATAAATTAAACTTAACCTTTAAATAAATGTAAAAATATTGTTCATTGTTGGTTCATGACACTTAGCGGATGATCTATTGTCAATCAATTTAACCTCTTTGTTAAATGTTACCCAAATATATAATCATAAATTATACTTAAACATTATTTGGTTGGATTGTGCGATGACCAAAGAAAGGTCAAAAATAATTAAGCAGTCACTCAAGGAAAAGACATTTAACCAAATCAGCATATATTTGAAAATATATTCAAATAGAAAACTCAATATTGATGTTAGTTTTTAAATTGAAAGTTTAAATTGAAGTTACTTTACAGTGAAGTACATTTAAACGGTATTGTTTTAAACTGTTGTATTGTTGAATTTTATTATAAATTTCTAGCGGGATCACTTGATACGAGACTCATTAGTAATGCGTTTACATGTACAAGTCAGAGTTTTGGCAGTGTTCTTGTATTTTTTTATCACTTCACCAGTTTTCAATACCGCACTGCCGTTGACTTTCAGGGTGAGTCATTTTGCGTTCTGCACTTGAATAAGAGCCCCAGGTGTTCTTACAATATGTATTTCGACAATATTAGATCTGTTTTTGTCTTTTGAAAAAGTTTGCATTGAATTCTAGCACCAGCATGTTGTAAGTCATGTGAATCAGCAGAAGTACTGTGTTAAACCTGAACAATAAATAAATCTATCATTACCTCCTTTTTCTAAATCATCAGACCACATGACATTTCCAAGATCCATCTCTATAATCCTGCACTTGCTGTCAGATGAGGGTCCTGTTCTCTTCGGTCTAGCCCCACTGCATGCTCCAAATCACCACATGGCTCCATCTCCTTCACAGGTGTCCTGCTGAGGTCATCTGAGGCACAGTTAAGAATGAATGGTTAGTAAAATGCGACATAATGAACTAACCCATTATGCTGTGTTTATTGATAATATTGTGCAGTGAGATGTTGCATACCATCTGGCTGATGGGTGTCTGTTCTGTTTGTGCAAGGAAAAGCAGCAGCACTTTGCTGTGCATGCGTCTCTCTGAGGGGTTTTCATGTGCAGTTCCCTGTTTATTTTCAATTTTCACAGCTGCTTTTTTGATTCTTCAAGACAAATCCCAAAAGAATTGCATGCATTACATGTTATTTTTGTCGTTTTAACATTTACACTGTATCTTTCATATTTTTAGAGTTAATAATATTTAATGGGTATGATTACATTTTTAAATAATGAATTATTTAAAACTATTAATAACTTAATTCAGCAAAAATGCAGTAAATTGTTTAAAAGTAACATTTATGATTTCAAAAGGTTTCTCCTTAAAATAAATGCTGCTCTTTTTAACTTTCTATTAATCAAAGAATCCTGAAAAATGTATCATAATTTTCACAAAAGTATCAAGCAGCACAACTGTTTGCAACATTGATAATAAAAGATGTTTCTTGAGCATCAAATCACCATATTAGAATGATTTCTGAAGGATCATGTGACACTGAAGTCAGGAATAAAATTATATTTATACAGTATTTGACAATATGAACATTTAATCCTTTACTGATCTATCATTTCCACAGAATCACATTGTGGAAGATTAGTACAGAGTAGTACAGAAGCTTGAGCAGATGTTAAAATGCAGAAAGGTAGAGAACAGAGAGAACAAAAATTCAGTTTTGTAGATTTATTTATATTTAATAGTCATTTTGAGGTTTGCACATGAATAAGAGCCCCAGGTGTTCTTACAATACATATTTCAGTAATATTTGACAATGTTTGACATGACTTGACAATGCATTATCGTCACAGAAGTTAACGTAGAAAATCATGTATCTGAATGTCATATATAGACTTTAAATGGACACTTAATACAGATTCAGATCTTATTATTCATATCAAAAGTCTACTTCATCTTAGCATTTCTGCTCCACATTTTTCATTGTAAAAGTTGAAAAGCCAAATTCTTCACATAAACAGCAGTATATTACATCAGCGACAGAGATTATCCAAGAAAATGAAATCAGATGCTGTTAAAGGTCAGATGTTTACTTATGAGCAGACCTTTACAAGTGTCTGGTCTTATGATGCCAAAAGCACAGTGTAAATTAAATAGTGAAGAGGAAATTTCAGGTCAGTGTTGGAAAAGAGACGAAAAGAGCCAGATGAACATACTGTAGAGGTATACAGAATAACAAGCATTATTCTGTGTCCAGTTATATCACAACGAGCAGAAGCTGAAGAAGCCGCTTGTGGTTGTGATGGTTTACATTTTAGGAATCAGTTTTTACTTCCTCTTGGCAATGCAGAGTGGGATTTTCCTAACTTAATGCTTTCAGTCCCGACATGAATAGAGTGCATTCAGAGGCAGGTATCTGATATGCGTTTCTTAAAGATGTAAACATTCACCCTATGAATGGATTTGAACTAAACATATTTTGATTTTGTTCATTGTGTTCGCAGACATTGCTGTGCCGCACAGGATGTTGTTGCTCTAATCAAGAACTGCTTTTGAATAGTAAGCGTTTATCTGATGGTTAGTGTCATTTGTGTTTCATAAACTCTACCTGGAGCCGCTTGAGTTTTCTCCTGGATTTGCACTGAACCATGTGTTATTGGTGATAGAGGACCCAGGTCTGCCCTGTTGAGCCGAGGGGAACAGAGGAAACGTGGCTGATATCTGATCTGATTCGTACTTTTCTCCTGAAAAACAATGAGACATGAAAGATGATTTTAAAGCATTTTGCCCTTTATTCTATACACCTTAAAATATATATAAAACATTAACTTGTTTATAGAGTCTCACCATTAACCTGGCTTAAATTATAGTTCTTCTCTCCAGGTCTGTGATAAGTGTTGATCTTCTGAATAGCATGTTTAGTTACACCAGCAAGAGATCCAACCGTTGACTAAAGGAAACAAAGAATCGTATATATATATATAAAGAGCACATGTGTTTGATTTTCCAGTCCTCTCCAAACATGTTCCAATATCTCTAACTATCCCTTTTGAAAGCACTCAAACACAATGTTCAATTATCTTCAAGGTCATTTGTCTGTATTAGCATGATGGATTTCTCTGCACGCGGCCTCCTCTTTGTACTAAACGTCAGTGGAAAATGAAAACGTGAATGCCGAGCTGGAAGTCACACTGGAATTCTTTTGGATGCAATACCTTGCAATAGATTCAAAAGAATATAAGAGAACCGAGATGTTTTGATCTCCTGGGTTGAGCATTTAACAATAATAAAGAGAAACCAGGTGCCAGACATCAATGCTTTGAAATCAGTTCCTATAAAAAAAATTGTCCATAAAAATGCAGCACGGTATACTTTGTTAATGTGAAGGAATCTGAATTATGTGTTACATTTTAAATTATGTGTTGTGTTTTATGGTTGAAAGAAACTTTTCTGTCATTATTATTTATTCACATAAAACGATTAACTTTTATTTGATCAGTATTTGTTTCTAAATTATTAAATGTTTAAATGATTAAATATTATAATTGAAAGTATTATTTTGTTTTTGTGTGTTATGGAAGGTTATTATAGTATTACATTTTTATTTATTTATTTGTTTTCCGTTTAACTTTTCAATTTTGTTTTTATTTTAGGTTTTGAAGGGTATTTTAAGGCTGCCGAAGTGGTGCTTTTTTAAAATGTTGAAAGCAGGTGGGTTATAAAGTTTTTAAGCAAAATTAAAATAATTTTTTTTGTTCAGTTTTATTTTATTTTAGTTAATTTTGGAATTATTTTAGTTTATTTTTCCTATCAATAATACTGATATTATGTCTGAGCATTATTTGTCTGAATTCAGCATGTTTGAGTCCCGGGAGCACACCTGTGTTGTTTATATTCTGCCATAGTTGAACGCGACGGATCGAGACTTCACACAGGCCACCCACATCCGAAGGCCCTTCTCTCTGGAACCCCTCCAAATCCCTGTCCAAACCCTCATGTCTATGAGGTAAACACACTGATTACTGCATTCAGCTCTCATCACCTGGATCATTCCCCTTTTGCCCCGAGAGGGTGCCATTTCGGTCAAATACCACAGCAATTTTTTCGGTGTCATTGAAGTTGCTCTTTACATGCTGATCACGGAGTATTCAGGCAGTTTCTCTTTTGATGGTTCCTGCGGGTTTATGTTCGAATGATAGAAGCTTGACATTGTGAAAACGAAGCCACCGTAGAGTTTACTTTTCTCATTCAAGACGCACACCTGATTCAGTGATCTTTTTGATCTCTTTCCGCATCGACTGATGATTTTCGGCGGCGTGGAGAGAGGATGGATTAATATGCATATAATGAGGGAACAGTCAAGGGCTGTGGAGCATTAGCAGATTGTGGTGGACAGGTATTGGATAGATTGTGGACCATGTGGTTATAAAATCCCCCAGGACACCTTTATTAAGATTTGCAGCTCACATCTCTCAGAGGTCAAACGGCACATTATGGGTAAATCACCAGTTTGATTGACCTGGAATGTGAGGAAATTGAAGACACCTTGAGGACTGACCGCATGTGTGTGTGTGTGTGTGTGTACTGACGGCAGCGTTATCTGCCTGGCCCAGGTGCAGCTGAAGCGCTCAGTGAAAGGTTATGGAGTGAAATGTAAAATGAACATACCACATTTCACCTACTTGCCTTTAGGATGGGGTTACCTCTCCGGCCAGTAGAGCAGATGTACGGCAATCAGAGACGGTAAACTAATACCGCCGCCGAGTCTGTCACCCTGACCTGAACCTGAGTTTCAACTTTTCTGGGCAGTAAAATTCTGGAAGATTTATTGTGGACTGGCCTGTCCCTCAGGTTTACGTCCCACCTCTCTTGCTCTGCGGCAATCAGGAGGAAACTTCAGGCAGATCTGTACAATGGTTCATTTGTAGTAGATCTGGGGCTCTTAACTGAAGAAATTTGACAGATAAGGAACTGTTTCATGCAGTACTCGGTCAAGTACATGTACGTTAACTGATACATTAATCAGAGGACTGTTCTGTTCAGAGGTCTTTTCAGTATCCAGTGTTTTTTTTATTTTTCTATTAAGTCAAATAATTAAAACATGAGTGATGTCTCCAGAATTTCATGACCTCAGGATAAAAAACAACAGTAACAACATTGTTTTGTGGAATGCTCACTAAACACTTATTTTAAAAAACAATAACAACAACGACTGTACTTTCAAATAAAATTAAAGGCTATTTAAATATATATAAGTAACTTTTCATCTTTAGCACACTAAAGTACACTTAAAAAAGTGAAAATTGCTAATTTCTAAGTTTTAATAAGTTTAAATTTAAATAACATTATATTTTATGACTTTTTTACAAATACACTTCATTTGCACTGATTAAAATATGTAAATGTCAATTACTTGATTATAATGTAAACTCTAGCATGTAATACAATATTACATTTCAGTTATTTTAAATGTACCGGACTGCAGCTTAATTACAAATGTGTAATTACAAATATATTTAAAAACATGACACAGGTTTGCTTATTTAAATTTCAAAGACGTGTAGGTAACTTTATTTTAAGATGTGCTTGTTACATATGTTACATCCAGTTACTATTATAATAAAAATGTATTATGCATAATTACATGCAAATAACTGTAAACCTAATCCTAACCCTAAACATGTAATAAGTACATATAATTAATTAATATTAGTCCTAATGTTACTTACACAACAAGGACACCTTAAAATAAATTGTAACCGAAATGTATAATTATAACATAAAGATGTACTTCAATTCCTATTTAAGTTGGTCGATAAAACACTTTAGAGTTCAGTCAGTTGCATTTAATATAAATTTCAGACTATAATACATTATCATTTAATTGAAGCTAACATGAAAACATTAAATTCAGTTAGGCCTAAGTTTATTGTTTTAAAGTGTATTCTGTCCATAATAAATATTAAAAATATGCTATATGTACTTCCCTTTGCAAGGGTAATCGTGTAGAATTAGTAGGAGAACTTTATTACTTTATTCTTCTACTTCTCAGATTTACCTTCTTTTTTCCAAAAGCCAAAATAGTTCCAGTCAGGTCTCGCGGGGTGTGCAGCTGCTTCTCAACTTCCTGTTTTGGGCAGCTTGGAGCCTTTCTCTTCCTGTTAACCTGGCCAGTCTCGTATGCCAGTGCGAGATCCACTGAATACCGAATAAGAGGCCCTTTCCTCATACTGTAGGTCTTAGGAGGAACTGAAAGGTTCTTTAGAATTGAAAAAGTACCTTCAATTTTATAAAGAAAGTTTATTTTAAGAATTAAAAAAGATATTTTTTTAAACAATAGCTTATTCAGCATATTGAGTCGGCTATTTATTATTTGCTTTTGCTCTCGTACCTCAGTTTGTGGCTGTGCTCTCCTCTCCTCAACGACCATTTCTTTTTAATTCAGAATGCATTTGTGTGTTTGTTCAGCATTCACTGATTTTTCATACTACTGAATCATGTTGAATGTGTTTACTGAGCTTTGCAGATGCCAGGCTCTCCACCGCACTTCAGCTCACTACTGTTTTCTTGTTGCTTTGGTTGCAACCAAGCAATCACCCACTCCTGGTCAGGCCAGCAACTCTGACAAATGAAAGCCATCCTAATATACAAACAAAAGGAAGATGACAGCACACAGCCATTGTGAATAACCAGAACTGGGTCTCCTGCATGACCTCTTCGCATATGCCCAGGATAGCACATCCCCAATTAGTGTTACTGACTGTGCCACAAGAAACAGACCTTTCCTTCCTTTACATAAAACCCCTCCATCAATCAAATAGACAGGAGAAACTGTTCAAGCTAAAGACCTGCAGGATGTCCTTAAATAATGTGAGAGGATACCGTGACAGTTTAGCCACAAGAAAAACAAAGAAAGATGCATGGAGTGAGCAGGTGCTATGTATGGCTAATGAATATATTTGAGTAAAACAGGACATTGGTCGTTATCGTTCGATCAGCTCCAGTGTTTTACTATACTCTATTATCCATGAGGTTGTAATTTTAAACTAAGCTTCACAGTTTACTGTAGAGGGAAGACTTATTCAGCCTAAACCACAACACTAGCCTCTTCAACCACATCTCCATGTGTCTTGTGTTATGTGGTGAATCTTTTTATTGCTCTGTGAGATCATACTTTTTGACGTTGAACAGAACCCTAGTCTGGCCACCTGCAGGGCTTAATAGGACAAAATGATAGGATACTTAATGGTAACCTGCCTACACAACCTGAGCTTAGATCTTGCTTTTTCTCAACCTTGCCTGTGTAGAATATTGTAATGATGATTAAACCTCCTATTGTCATTAAAAAAAAAAAAAAAAAGCAATCCAATGTGATCCTTAAGTCATTTTTGGCCCAAATTGAAATAATTAAAAGATAATGATTATATTAAATGAAAATGGTTAATTTTCTGCTCTCAAAATGTATTATGATTATGAGTATTATTAGTATTAATGCAGCAACAATTTCTGTACAAATTAAAATAACTTAAGGATACTACCTCAGCAATGAGTATCCTCTTTACACTTTATTTCAGTCACTTTTGGCATAATGCAAAATGCCATGTATTTCATATCAACTTCTGTACTCATCTGCTGTTTTTTTATTATACATCTTAATGTTTTTCCTTGTGTTTATTTACTAAATGTTCACAGCTTGTTCCATAGACATTCAAGTTTGTGACATAATTATTGTAACAGAATATGATTCATTAAATAAAATATGTATTATTTTTACAATATGATATAATAATGTAATGCAATATAAACATTTGATGATTGCTTTGCAGCACGCACATTTACAGTGTAGGCTACTTTTAAGGTTGTTAAAAAGCAATGCTTTTAAATATATGAAAGTTCTAGTGTCCTCAACATAACAGTCACCTGCGGGTGGCGCCAGAGTCCCGCTCTTACCCTTCATCTCAGTAAAGCTGCAGGAGTGTCTCTAATAAACACAAATACTCTTTAGTCGTTTACTATAAATACAATTTATATCACCACAGCACACACTTGGACGCACAATTTTATTTGGTCTCATTTACTTACATTGTCTTGTTTTACAATTACTTTAATTAAAAATAATTTGGCCTCATGTTTTTCGTCTGGAGTAATAAGGCTACCTCATTTGGAGCAACATTTTAAATAATCATTGAGCACTTGTGGTGTAGGCCTACACATCTTTGTCTTTTTTTTTAAGATGTTAAAAATATTTGATAGCAAACTAAACTGTGTAAGGCTATCTTTAAAGTGAAATGAGTCGGTTAAAAATCTAATCATTTTATTCAGCGAAACTGTACAGATACAAATGTCTCTTACCAAATTTTAAAAATCAAGTAAAAAACTGCAAGATTATTTTCATAAATACATATATTCTTTCAAAAAAGGGTGATTATTTACACGTTACATCATTTAAAGGGAGCTTGCATAAATTCACAGCTGTACACATGCATATAAGTATCCCAATCCTAAACGCGTACTTGACGGTCCATGTGCGCCAATGTATGCACGATTGTCGACGGAGCGCTGCGAAAGTCATACAAGTCCCCAGTTAAAACAAGGGATGGTACATGTGTATAAGGCAAATTACGTCCAATATTTTCAGGTACAGAACCGTGAATATGTCGCAAATCATTCAGTATTGTCTACAGAGATCACATCGGCAAATTATATCGTGTTGCACAGAAACATAGTCTCTTTCACATACAAATATATGATAAAAACCGATGGTCAAACAGTCTCGTGCTGATAACACTGTTCATGAAGGTCCGTCTCCACCGTGGAGACGTCTAGTAGTGTCCTCAAAACTCACTCAACAAGTTGCGTAAAAGTTTTCCGCTTGAGACGTTTATCTCAGAGAAAAGTTGCATGGTCAAAACTTGACCAAAGCTATCAGGACGACTCGCTCTTTTTTCATACCGTCGTCTCGCCTTGGTTGCTATTGCTGAGCCTTTTATAAAACCTGCGCCAAGACTGCAGCGTTTTCCCAGACCATATCCAGAACCCAGAGGTGATTCCCACGATCATGGTCATCAGATACTTTATCATGAACACGGTGAAGTCTGGAGACATGGGGGCGAAGTTATTAACTGGGCAAGGGACGGCGAACCGCTTACACGTTTGCATGTGCCAGGTCTTCTCCCACTGCTCGCGGAAAGCCTGCTCGTAGAAGTAGCACGCGATCACGATGGTAGCGGGGACCGTGTAGAGCACGCTGAACACGCCGATGCGCACCATCAGCTTCTCCAGCTTCTCCGTCTTGGTGCCGTCGTGCTTCATGATGGTTCTGATGCGGAAAAGCGACACGAAGCCGGCCAGGAGGAACGAGGTGCCGATGAAGAGGTAGACGAAGAGGGGCGCCAGGACGAAGCCACGCAGAGAGTCCACGTTGTAGATGCCAACGTAGCACACCCCTGTGAGAATGTCTCCATCCACTTGGCCCATGGCGAGGATGGTGATGGTCTTGACCGCTGGGACAGCCCACGCGGCCAGGTGGAAATACTGAGAGTTGGCCTCAATGGCTTCATGACCCCACTTCATTCCCGCTGAGAGGAACCATGTGAGGGACAGAATGACCCACCAGATTGAACTTGCCATGCCGAAGAAATAGAGGATCATGAAGAGGATAGTGCAGCCCTCTTTTTTCGTGCCTTGCGCGACGGTCTTATAACCATCATCGTTGAATTTGTCAACGCAAACGACTTTGTCTTCAAGGAAAAAGCCAGCTGCGTACGCAACAGCCACCATGAAGTAACACCCGGAGAGGAAGATGATGGGCCTCTCCGGGTAACGAAACCGCCTCATGTCCACTAAGTACGTGAGAACGGTGAACAGTGTACTAACACAGCACAAAATAGACCAAATCCCAACCCAGAGCCGGCCAAATTTGACCTCTTCCTCTCTAAAATACATCAGCCCGTTGGGTCTAGTGGGCTCACACGGCGCCCCGCAGTCTTTTTCGCCCATGAAGTGGTACTTGAGATAAGTGGGCACTTTGAGTTGCAGCGGACATGTGAACTGCTGGCTGGGTCTGACCACGCTCGGCTGTAATGTGATCAGTTCTGGGACGTAGGGCGTCGGGTTTGAGGTCGGGCTGCCCGCGTCCGAGGTGTTCTGACCCACGCAGATCTCCCCCGCGCCGTGCACCGGGAAATTCTCGCAGCGCAGTCGCTCGGGCCACTGGAAGCCGAACTTGTTCATGAGGGCCTCGCAGCCCTGTCTCGCGCGCTCGCACAGGGAGCGACACGGCGGGATGGCTTGCTCCAGCACCGTGCAAACCGGCGCGTACATGGAGCAGAGGAAGAACTTCAGGTCCATGGAGCACTGCACTTTCACCAGGGGGTAGAACTGGTGCACCTCCAGCCCGGCGTCCTCCTGATTGGTGTGACCCAAAAGGTTGGGCATGATGGTCTGATTGTAGGCGATGTCCGTGCAGAGAGGTATCGAAATGGGCTGGCAGAACCCGTGCTCGGGAACGGAGATGCCCTTTTCTCCGTACTGGCCGCTGGATGGCTGCAGGGCCATGGTGAGGAATAGAAGAAAGTATCGAGTAATCCCGCAACAGTGTTGCATTTTGAAGAGAGCTGTTATTGGGGTGATTCGGTGCGAAAGAAATTAGGCTACGGCTGATCCGAGAAAAAGTTTCTGTGTGACCAGATCGTATGCGTTTAAACGATCAAAAACTCCTCGATTGAGCTCCTGTCACGACACTCGTGGTCTAAAAGCAAGCATGTTAGGCAAATGAGTGATCTGGTAAGAAAACAAAGTCCGAGAATAAATCCAAACTAAATCCACAGTGAGCGCATCGGTTTTTTTTATCTTCTTCAAGGTTTGTTTCAACTGTTCTTTAAAGTTTTCCACCTGGCTCTCCAAATCAAGTCTGTGTATCCAGTGACTTTAGAGCTGCATTTAGGAGTCGTGTCGCTGCTGGAAAACTTGAGTTGGATATTTTGAGCAGAGTGCGCTTTCCTCGCTGGTCTCGCGTGCGCTCTGCAGACGCGCTTCTCTCTGACTGAAGGTTTGAGCGCAAGTGAGGCGCACATACAATAATGTGCTGTCGGTTTCTACACACCCCTCATTCAGATTCACTGCCCCTCTATGCGGGGCGCCTTGAAACCAGTAGCGGTTTAGACCAATCACAGGATTTGTTTTCCTTTGGGTCTTGATTTTGATTGGTCATTGGATATAATTGCGGAGGGTTTCTGCTATCAGAAACTTTCCTTCTAGGGCGGAGAAAAAAAATCCATAGGCTGGTTTCTGTAATTCACTGGGCATGCACGTGACTAATACTGCTGTTTATCGATTCAAATACAGCTTTTGTTAAATAAAAACTTTCAAATGGTAAATTATGTATATTGTCGCAATTTAAAATTATTATATATGTATATTAATTTATATTTCAAAGTTTGGCAATCACATAACTAAATAAGTGAAAAGTTAAACTAAACCAAAAATAAATAAATAAAAATAATAATAATTCCTGTGAGTACATAACATTTTCCAGATCTGTTTTCTTAATATATGCATGTTTTTGTTGCAGTTTTATTTTTAGGATGTTTTGAAAAGGTAACATTTACTATTTAAATGTTAATCTACTGAAAAAGGCTTACAGCTACTTTTTAGCCCTGTATGGATAGTTAACCTATTAGAAAGTGGGTAAATATTTGGTAATTTTCATTTGAATTATTCTCACGCATTACAGGTGCGGAGCATCAGCTAAACAATTTGGGCTACTTGAGATTGAAGAATGCAGAGAATTAAACGCACATGAAGAGTGTGTCCATGTAAGGAAGAGATTAATGGAGAAACTACATGCAAACTGTCTGGAAAATTCTGTGAAATTTATTACGGTCCAGATTTAAAGATACAAATAAATAATTGATTTTGTTTCAGTGGTGCCAAAAATGGGGAATATTCACAACTTGTTACAATTATAAACTAATTAATTACTAACTGGCAGAGACCACAGACCAGCGATAGCCAGAGCTATTGACTTATTAAATAACTTTTTCTTAATCATAAATAAAAAATAATCTTCTCTCTGCTGGAGTGTGTTTTAAAAATAGATCTGAGCTTTATAGCTGCATGCCTGGTTACTCGGTATGTAAATGTGAGGGTTGAGGGAGATGATCTGCTCTATGGACCTCAACATCAATCACACAGAGCCCAAAGCTGCTGCCTCAGAAATGAGCACTATGGCACGCTTATTCTGGTGCTCACCGTAGCTCTACAGCAGCCCATGTTTGATCGTTGGGCATATACATATCTTTCGAGAGACATGCAACTTAAAAAGCTTTGACTGACATTTTCTTAAGAGTATACTTCTCTGGCTTGTTAGATTATAGTTGCTAGGGTTGAAAAATACATCCAGTAAGTTGTTCTGATGTTGCTTAAGTGATAAAAATACAGCATGACTTTATAATTCATGATTCTTGTTCCTGTTTGAATTTGAGAACAGAATATTTGGAAATGTGCTACTCTGTTTTATTATCTACATACAGTACTTTAGTTTTTTTTAATGTACCTTAGTAGGACCAATAAAATTAGGAACAACATTAATGTAGACTATGTATATTTTAATAGATGGTATGATATGTTGGTATGGGCGGATTGAGAGGTGTCAAAAATAAATGATTTAGTAGAAATGATTAGACCAGTTCAAGAAGTTCATATGAGTTTTTAGTAGGCTTCATTAATGTTTATGGTTTCCCATTGGACTTTATTAGCTCTCGCACTGCTCAGCTCCTAATTTTACACTTCAGCTATTGAAGAAAGAAAGTAAAGGGGGATAATGAAGGGAAAATGGGTGCCATGTAGTGAAATAAACTACTGTCTGTTAGGAAAATTCTTTGACATGATGTGAACTTCACTGAAACTCTAAACTTTCCAATTCTATTTGGCTGTACTTTGAGTAGTGTCTTTATTAACCTGTGGATCCTACTTATTTTGGGGGCTTATGGAATTTGACCTTTAATCCTGACAAAAACAAAATCAATCCACTGCTTTTAGTGTGTCAATATTTATTGTTCTTTCTGTGTTTTATAGGCCCAATCAGAGCTCTGCATGTTTCTACATTTTGAGTGACATCGGAGGTGAGCATAAAAATACAGTGTTTATAATAAAGCTTCTCTGTGTGTGTGTGTTAAGAGGATTAGTTTACTTCCAGAATAAAAAAAAAATCCTGATAATTTACTCCCCCCATGTCATCCAAGATGTTAATGTCTTTCTTTAGTTGAAAAGAAATACGTTTTTTTGAGGAAAACATTCCAGGATTCTTCTCCATATAGTGGACTTTAATGGAAGCCAGTGGGTTGAAGGTCCAAATAGCAGTTTCTGTGCAGCTTCAAAGGGCTCTACACAATCCCAGTTGAGGAATAAGTGTCTTAAATAGCGAAAGGATAAGACATTTTCTAAGAAAAATAAAAATGTATATACTCCTTATTACCACAAATGCTCTATAAACATACCTATATCTCCACATATAAATATAATATGATAAACTGAACTCACATTTGTTTCATAATTAACGTCAAATTTTTTTGAACTGATTTGAACCAGTACTGAACTGATTTGATCTGAATAAGGATTATTCATAATCTTGCGACAGCTGCTTTACAGCAGAATCTGGATTTGCCTCAGTTTTGAAGTTTGCATCTTTTGTTCTGTTACTTTTCAGTTTAGTTCTACTTTTACTACTTTGAAACAATCGCTATTGTATGAAGCACTATAAAATAATGATGACTTGACATTTGAAGCAAAAATCTTGCGAAATTATAATATCTTACAAAAGTATTATGTTGTTTCTTTCAACTAGGTCAGTGAAACAAACTGAATTATATGTTTTACTAATCATCAGTGATGGTTTCAGAGAAGCTGATTTCCCAAAGGAGTCGCTCAGACAGACACTCCCACCAATATTCACCAGACCCTTGAGACAAAAACTACAAACTACGTGATTAAATGTGAAACGTCTCTGACACGACCCTGCTGAAAATGAACTATATGTTTCCAGGAAATTCTGGAAATGTATTGTTAATTTTCCAAGAACATGTCCTCCCATTGGTGCTATGTTTTAATCACTTATATTTTGGAGAACATGTTTTCCAGATTATGTGCAGTTTCTTTTAGAGTTTGTTCCATGGATCTATTGATGCTCATCCCATCAAAGCCTTGTGATTTAAGACGTTCCATGCATGAGGAAATCTCATTACACCATGCTGGATTTGCTGTCCCAGAGATGTTTTTATCATACACATTCTTCATGCATTTTTTTTCCTAAATATTACTACTAAACAATATCACTTTTCTGCACCTATGCCATAGTTTTAGTCATTCATATCCCTCCCTTTTTTCTCAATTAATATTTATTACAGCAAAACCAAGAGAAATAAGAAAAAAGCAAAATTGACTGGCACAAGCAGAAAATTCTTCCCCGGCCATTCAGTTCTTCCAGTAGCAGGTCCGTAAATTTGCGGGTGAGTCTGTTTTGATTTGGTCAAGCCCTCGGTTTCCCGTAGTCTGGCACCTACGTTAACTTACTGAGTACTGTGGCACATAACTCAACACTGGATACACATGCAAGGTAAATAAAACGCTTAAGGATGGTCAGTGAGGGCTTTGAGCCGCATCGTCCCGGGCCAAGTGTATATCACTGTGGTCATTTAGCTAAGACTCTCTGGAAGTCTTCAGTGGAGAGACATATACCCAGATGGAGTATAGTCATATATCTGCAATGGGTGGTGCCTGTATATTAACCCACTACTCAACACTTTCATGTTTGAAGAAATGTTAGCTCTTGTCTAAATTAATAGCTTGCATGTAAGAGAGAAAATACAACCCTGTTTTATACCCTGATTATGTCGGTCTGGACCTGCAGGATGCCACAGCATTCATCAGCATTCAGCTCCATATAAATGGCCTTTGTTTGCGTTATATTTCCATAGCTAATGGCAAGAGAGAGTATCATGATTCACAGACATATTTAAAAAGCCCCAGGCAAGTCTGCCTATGACAGTGGCTCTCATGCACTGGGAGAGGTGCAGGCAGCAGATGAAGGGATGGTGTCTGCCGAAGGAATGAATGAAGACAGTCACAAGAGAGAGAGAGTGAGGCAGAGACGGGTAGAAAGAGAGTGAGAGCCACAGGAAATGCAGGTTACGCTGGACTCTTGAGCATTGCCTGGGGATAGGCTGCAGGCGCTGAATCATAAATGACAGGAGGCTTATTCATTTCAGCTAATGCGGCCCAGTGTAATGTGGAAGGGGGTTAACGCGGCCTCTCCAGAGAAACATGAGGTCCATGGTGCAAAATGGGCACAACTTCAGGGCACCATTTTTTACAAATTACAGTTAAATATCTGTGCAAACATATTTATGTAGATTGACCCCAATTTATTTCAAACAATGCATCTGTTACTAGATTTAGTACTCCAGTTATTTTTCCAGTTTATCCAGTTATTTCTTAGTGAACAAGTTGAGTCTTATAGGAGATGTTTTTACTGTATCCCTGCTGTAGAATTACCCTTGTGAATAAAAGAAGCACACTTTAGCATTACAAGGTGAGTGTGATTTCACCAGTTAAAACATGTTCCTGGATCAACATCCTTGTTGATCCTGGAACAACATTCCAATAAACCAATCAGAAATGAGAAATCATGTTTCTGTAAATATCTGTTTTAGGCTTATAATCAGGGTTAGGTGCTTCTACACACTTGCTAATCAGCTATCATTTCCCTCTGATTTTAGGAAAAAATTATGGCTAGGGTTAGGTTTAGGGGCAAGGATTGTGTTAAGTCTATATTTTTGGACAATAATGTTGATCCAGGATCGTCAAAAGATGCCTTACTTGACAAAATCACTTTAGAAGACCATACTATGCAAATTAAAGCATAAATAATCCCAGGTAAAAAAAAAAAAAAGTGCACTGATCATGTACTTTAAGTGCTATATTTTCACACACTAATTTTGTACTTAATTTTATTACATTTAGTACTTCTTAAAATCAACTAAGTGTACTGAACTGTGCTGTTTTGGGACACCATTAAAATGAACCAAAATGTGCTTATTGCATACTATCTCTGAATTAAAAAATGTATTTAGTCACCACTTGTAGTACACTTGAGTATATTGGTTAAGTACACTTAGTTGATCTTAAGTTTATCTTAAGATGTACTAAAGAATCATATTTAGTAAATTAAGTACAAAATTAGTGAGCGGAAATAAAGCACTTTAAGTACATTATGAAAGTATACTTTTTTTAACCTGGGATTGGCCAAGAACTGAATTGGACAAGAAAATAGTCTCTTTATGCAATCAAAAGCCGAAAGGAATCAATAAACAGCACCATGTCCATTCTCTCTGTTGTCAGAAACATAATGTGTAAAGGCATAACTGGGACATAATATGAGGAAAACCAGCTCATAATATTTGTAATTCCTTTTAAAATGTGTCACATATATGCTAAGAGCTTGTCTATTTCTGTGTGTGAGATTTTTGTGTTTGAGAGAAAAAAGTTTGTGTAGTTGCATGTGAGAGAATTTTTAGGGTGTCTGTGTGTGTGTGTGTGTGTGTGTGTGTGTGAGCTGGACCTGCAATTAATTAGCAGTTAAAACTCCCTCATTTATTTCTTTGTGCCAAGAGCTCAGTCCCTCTCCAGCTTTCCATGTACCGCTGTCACAGGGGACGGGAGAAGGGAGGAAAGCTTTGGTTTAGCCCTCTGATCATCCAGCTTACTGAACATCACACTGTGTTACGGAAACAGAGCTCCAGGCTTTCTCCACAGGACTTCATGACAGATATCTACACCCTAACTGTACCAGAATGTGATGCTTCAGATGTTTTATTGCCAAACAGTTTAGTGGTATAAACACCATTTACTCGTAAACCCCCTTTTTGACATGTTTATATATGTTTTGTGAGTTGACAAGTTAGCTTCATCTTATCTTTCACTCGTTCCTTCTGCTTTTTCTGAGTGTGTTCCTTCTGACCCCATGCATAGTTCCCCCCCTCCTGTTCTGGTCGACATACTTCAGCAAGCTTCCACTGATGGAGTCTGTCTGTCATTTGTAAAACTCAAGTGGCCAGCTGTCAGAGTGCAGGCGTCTGTCCTATAATCCTTTGATTCAGAGCAAGATTTTCTCTTTTTTCCTACAGTGGAAGATGTACTCAGCGTATAAACACGCTATACCGTTAATCTAAACACAGTCGTCTGGCAATATACATTTTAGGGAAAACAATTTACAGAATCATAGGCTCATCAAAGGCTAGACTGAAAGGAGAGGTTTGCAGGCTGAAAACATACATAAATGTTGCTTAGCTATCTGAATGAGGACATACCATAAGATTGCTATATGCATAGTATTATGTGAAGCTAATGATACTTAAACTATAGACTAACCCAAACCCTACCCCTAAAGAAAGCTTTTTGTATTTTCTATTTAATTATTTTTTTTTTTTTTATTATTATTCACTTTTTGTTTTCATAAATAAAAAATAAAGATGCTTATAATGATTTTTTTTTATTAGAAGCTTTCTGGGGGAAGTTTTGTCAAAATGATATGCCAAAAAAAAAAAAAAAAAACATTTTTGATGTTTTTTAAAGAAGTCTATTCTTCAAACCAAGCCTGCATTAATTTGATCCAAAATACAGCAAAAGTAGTAATATTGTGAAATATTTTTTTTCAATAACTGCTTTATATTAAAAAATACTGACCCTAAATAGTACTTGTTACAGAAATTATATGTAATATATATATGTAATATGTTATATATACACACTGTATATGCTTTTGGATTTTTTGTATGCTTTTTACATATTACTAACAATTAAAAAGTACACTACCAGCGATATTCAGTACACTTAAGCACACTTCTTTTTTCACAAGCGTAGTCTTCATCATAAGCCGTGTTGCTACTTTCATTTGCTACATGTCCTGATTTCTTCTTCCGCAGAGGTTTTAATTTCACTGACTCTGAGTGAACAAGGAGATGAATTAAAAAAAGAGGTTGTTTTTGGTCAGTGGAAGTGGTAGGGGAGGGCTGTAGGGCCCGTCAGAGAGGGCTGCTCACCCAGCCAGCTGGACTGGATCCGTCAATGGTTTACAGAGCTGCTACAGTACAGGGCAGAGGTATGCTACCTCCACAAACCTGGAAAAAAACATGGCCGCCAGGAGAATCTGAGCGATGAAAGGATGATTTATGCAGCACAAATATGCCATGCGTATGGTCTGCTGGCAAATGAGCGGGCAGGCTGTTTCTGGCTGGTGCAGTTGTGCTGGGAAGGGTGTAGAGGGCAATAGGCGGAGGGATGTTTTAACAGTCTTATGTAAACCAACTGGGGTGGAGGCAGCCATCTTGTGTTTATCACATGTCAGAAAAAAAGCAACCTCTGGGAGCTCTGTGCTGTTTGAAAGTGGCATTCTAACACAGGATTAATAAACAGAGCGACCCACTGGACGGCTGGGAGCACAGGCTCTCAATATGTGCTGCACTTTAGCAAGAGGGGACTTTCCTCTTTTTGTGACTTCTTCGGGAAGACAAGTGTGGCCTAAATGTGCTGTGTTACTGCTTGATGCTGTCTTATTGAAGCACCTGGACTTTTAAATTCATTTCACTCGATCGGGTTTCTGGCGAGTCTTTTTCATTGCAGAAGAACATGTGATGAAACAATGAAGTGCTTGTGCTACTATAAGGGTAAATATCATCCCTTGAACCCTGACAGCTGCAGAAGCCAATAGTTGAATCAAAGGTCTGAAGGAAACAGCTGCTCCAAAAATGTTCAACTGTGGATGGGGGTTGTAGAGAAGAACGTATCTCAATTATATCTCAAAACACTTTGTGTCTGCTGCTGTATTTCTCCATGCTTTTATGCGCATAGAAAATGTAATCTCTTTAGTGTTCAAATGTAAACTTCTAAACAAACTTTTATTTTTTTTATTTTTGTATAATAGTGAGGTTGTCATCATCTCACATTAAACATTTTCAAATGTTTCAAACTTAATTAAATAATTTTTTATTGTGTGGCTTTAAGATAACAACCTTTGCACAGAAACTGAAACATACAAAGTTAACATCTTCACAAAATCTGAAGCATATATCATTTGAATAACCACCTTGAAATTAATTAAATATTTAGGAGTATTTTAGCTGTATAGCATTTTAAATCCATTGCATGCTTTTAAACTATAATTTACTATAATTATGTAAAATAAAATATTTTAACGCCATCACATTCATTTACTACACTTAACTTAGCTTTTTTATGTTTTTTTTATAATTATAAAGACTAAATTCAGCCGCATAAAGAATAAATGTAAATATATTTCATAAAATATAATATTCATTTACCTAAAAATAAAAAGAGTAAATTACTTTTTTACTAACCCATCTGCATTTCATTTGATTATTATATTTTAATATAATATTACCAAGTTCCAATATTTGTATGCTTTGCAGTTGGACTGTGGCCAACTCATTAAAAGTTACACTATTTTACACTTAAGTAAAATAAAAATGGCATTGTGATCCTTACCACCTAAGAACGGACATTTGGCTAAGAATTGTATTCATAATATTTACAAGTACTTCATTTCAACACCAGGAAAATACATTAAAAAAAATCCTGTGAATGCTTTATCTGCTGGAAAACTATTAATACAATCTAGGTAGATAATTACTTATATCATTGTTGTATATAATCATATTGCCAAGCCCTAAATCTTGTTAAAGCAGTTATAGACATAACATTATTACTTTATGTAGACCTGCTTAGAAACTATGTCTGTTGTGAAGTGCAATTGGACTTGACTTCTTAACACCTGGTCATATTTCAAGACAGGATTTGTTGGTGAAATTGAAGCTGTATTAATATATTTTAGAAAATTTTAAAGTTATCTGATCTTGAAAGTTTCTCCAAACGTACACAAATGTATGTGTAAACATTACATTACATATATCTGCAGTATGTGAATACTAATGAGATCCCCCTGTAACTCACTCTGGGGAGATGTGGAACTGTTGTGAAAGAGTTATCTGGTTATCTGGCAAAGGTTGTGCTATGGTGATGCTAAGCGGTGTCTCTATCGATCAGCTTCATTAAACAAACAGCCAAGCAGGCAGCTAGGAGAGCTCAACTTGAAGGAGGCAGCCAGTCCAACTGTGCCTGGCAGGTTTGGCTCTTAGCTTGACATAAAATCAATGCTCCCAGCTGATCACACCAGAGTCGACCCAGACTTTTGGATGCCGCCTCACCTTGTCAGACAGTTGGCTCTTAAGAAAAAAGAAAAACATTTAGTGGAGCTCAGGGATGGAGCCTGGTGTTTTTACTGTAAAGTCAAGAGGCGTTTACATAACCTACAGCAGAACTAGGGTACGGTATTGATCCCCTCACAGCTGGACTACTGAGGTTAGTGCTACACAGTCAGGGATATTAACACTTCCAGACCAAAGACAGCAGCTACAAGCAGGATAAAGGGATGAGGCCTGTGGGGTGAGCTGGTGAGCATGAGGGTTGATTCATTCTCTGCTGCATTCATTACAGTTCACATGGATGCGGTTTCATACAGCTTATGCAACTTGGGCGATGCTGTTGTGATGGCTGCTGAGTTTATGTGGATTTTAAAGAACTGTAGAGTTCGAATACTGCATGCAAATATGTGTGTGTGAGAGTGATAGATCATTTTGTGTGTTTATATAGAGCATTCTTTGAGCTAAATATTCCCCTGAGGCTGAAGTCATGCTTATAGTAATTAACCCCGGGAGAGCCAGATTGCTGCTACGACCCTCTGGCTGTGTTCTGCTCTGTATGTGTGGGTCCTCTTTGCTGATTGTGACAGATCCAAGTAACAAGCTGCACAGAAATGGGGTCAAATACTACCACACTTTCAAACTTTTAAAATTTATCCATCTATCTGTCTGTCTGTCTGTCATTTTCATGTGACCTCCTACATTCAAATTCACATTGTAGTTCAGTTGTGCTTCCTGCTCAGTTTCAATTCATGGAATTAGATTGTAATTTAAAAGCCTCTTGGTCCTGGTGCACGCTGGTCAGACAGCTGACCTTTCAGATGAACGAAGAAGAAGGGTTGTCATAGGAAAGGTAGAAGATAGGCTGAGTGATGTGGATGGATGAGCGAATGGTTTGTATCACAGGACAGTGGATCAGGGAGGGCCAGACCCCAGAGGACAAGGGGCTTATAACCTCAATAGGCTTTTTAGTCCTTCTGACAGGTAAAAGGCAGGGGAAGACATCTATATTCTGGACAGGTACCCTCTCTGTTCATGTCCATGTTTTATTTATTTTCAGATTTTCTCTGTTTTACTCTTTCTTCTGTTCTAAACCATCATCTCTGAGCACTCCACACTTTTCTCTATGGCTATCATGGGGGGATTGTATTGCTCTAAGCATCCATAGGAAGTGGATGTAAGGCTACTGTCCATTACATGCAAATATGATGAACTGTATAACTATAATGTACCAGAGAAAATGTTTTAAGTTGTGATGAATCTAAAGCAACATATCTTATGTATTGTGGCATACATCTTAGGCCCCGTCCACACGGAGACGCGTTTCTGTGAATACCCACAAATTTTTTATCGGATAGGCGTTTCGTCCACACGGATCCGGCGTTTTCGCAAGGTGAAACCACTATTTTTTGAAACTGGGTCCCAAAGTGGATAAATTTGAAAACGCAGTCTTTGCGTTTTCGTCTGGACGGCTAATCCGTATATTTTCTGAAACGATGACGTCATCAGCCCACGTCTCCACCCTAGTCAGACACCTCTACGTCACGTAACAGCAACAAAAACATGACAAACACTGAACGATTGTCTTTTTATTAACTAACATTAACACTGATTAATAAATGTATTGTTCCATGTTCGTTTGTGTACCACGCGCAAGGTTTATGAGCAAAGACCAAGTCTTCTTCTTTGTTTTTAGTGTATCTCTGTGGCAGAATTACAGCGCCACATACTGGTCTGGCATGTATACTACATCATTTTGTGGTTTCGTGTGGACGCGGATATTTCTTGAGATGAGGAAAAAAAAAGATCGGATTGGGGTAAGCTCCGTCTCCATGTGGACGAGGCCTTAGTGTAACAGATTATCAAAAAAAAAAAGGGAAAATGCAGGATGGAGACTTGGCTATATGTTTTTGACTGGATTTTGAGAAGTGAGCATTGTACACAAAAATGTTGTTCATGGACCATACGATTGAAAGGTCAAAATTAAATAAAAATGCTTAAATAAAAATAATTTCACAATAGGATTACATGAATTTAAAAAAATAGAATGCTCATTTCATGCCTATGTACAAATAAAATAAAGTTACCAGTTAGTTCCAAAATGTTTTACAGTAGGATGCCATTTTTTAGTGATTTTTATTAAAAGGTATGCAGCACTTTTCATAGTTCCTAGAACTATTGGTGGAAGTACCCACTTTTTGGCTTGTTTGCACCACAGGAACTCTGTTTGGGGGAACTAAATTAGCTCCTTCTTCAGAGTAGGGTCTAAAACAGTTAGGAACTACCAGTGGACGTAAGTTGATGCTGATTGGCAAAACACATAGAAAACACCAGCTACCAAGCATTTTTAAAAAGTAAAAATACTTACTCCATGAACATGGAAAACATTGATAACTACATTTACTGCCGTTGTCTCCAGTGTTGTGTTCTGCAAAACTAAAGATTCTACAGCATCTAATACTTCAGTTTTATCCATCGCCATAGATCACAACATACTCATAGATCAATTACAAAACTATACAGGTATTCAGGGGCAGGCTTTAAGATGGTTTAGATCCTACCTGTCTGATCGCTACCACTTTGTTTATTTAAATGGGGAGTCATCTTATTTATCACCAGTAAAATATGGAGTGCCACAAGGATCTGTCCTAGGTCCACTGCTATTGCAATATACATGTTGCCCTTTGGTAGTAATATTATTCAAAAATAAGGGGTTAGTTTCCACTGTTATGCTGATGATACTCAACTATATATATCAACGAGACCAGATGAAACTGCTAAATTATTTAAGCTAACAGAGTATATTACAAATTTAAAAGATTGGATGACCAATAATTTTCTTCTATTAAATTAGGATAAGACAGAGATATTACTTATTGGACCAAAAAACAGTACACAGAATCTAGTAGATTATAATTTGCCACTAGATGGATGTAATTTTTCCTTCTCTACAATCAAAAACCTGGGTGTTAAATTAGACAGCAACTTTTCTTTTGAATACCATATTCCCCAAGTTACAAAAACAGCATTCTTCCCTCTTAGAAATGTTGCCAATCTATGAAACATGTTACCTGTTTCTGATGCAGAAAAGCTAGTTCATGCATTCATGACCTCTAGACTGGACTATTGTAATGCACTGCTAGGTGGTTGTCCTGAATCTTTAATAAACAAGCTACAGGTAGTCCAAAATGCAGTGGCCAGAGTCCTTACCAGGTCAAGAAAATATGATCATATTATCCAAATTTTACAGTCTCTGCACTGGCTACCTATTAAAGTCCATATCAGTTACTCCCGAATACCTAGTATTCTACCGCGCTACAACTCATCACGCTCCCTAAGGTCACAAAATGCTGTACTTTTGGTAGGACCTAGGATAGCAAAGTTCAATAAAGGAGGTAGAGCTGTTTTTGCATTTGGCTCCCAAACTCTGGAATGACCTTCCTGATAATGTTTGGGGTTCAGACACAATCTCTCTGGATTAAAAACACATCTCTTTGGCCAAGCATTCAAATAAAGCATCTCATAATTTTGGACTGCAGTTATATCTGATCAAATGCGCATTATTATTCTTTAGCTTGGGTTAAACAAATTAATTTTACTTGGTTGGTACAACAGCTACGCTAATTATGGCTAGGATTTACACAAGCTCCAGTCTGGATCCAGAACACTTGAGAAGAGATGATGTCACCCCCTCAGAGGACCTCAAATGATGCCAACCCTGAAACAACATACAGAACTAACAAATATTGCTATAAGTTTGATTGCATCATATAATAATTGCTGTTAATAGTGTTCATCTGTTTGATTATGTCTTTAATTGATTTTTCTGTTTATTTTTGTCATATGCACATAAACCAAAAGTCACTACTGATAAGCTACTACTAAACAATGTAGAAACATCATTTTCTGTAAAGTTGCTTTGCAATGATTGTATCGTAAAAAGTGCTAAACAAATAAACTTGAATTGAATTTTCCACCTTCAAATATCCATGAAGTCATCTTAAAAAAGCCTGTACAGCCAATAACAAGAGAATCCTTTAACTGAACTTTTCTTTTTCTTTGCAAAGAACCTTTATTTTAAGAAGTCATGCATAACCCAGTCGAGAAGTGTGACACTGCTTTGTTTGGTTCCTGTGGCTTGTACAACTTTTGTTTTTTTGCCGTGTTTCTGCATGTGTGTGTGTGATCACATGTGGTCTCCTTATAATTTTTTTCCATGTTCTCAACTCCAAAACACGTACGACAGGTCTCCAGTTTCCATGACGACCATCAAAGATTTGTTGTTGTTCTCTAATGGAAGGATTCTCGCCTGCCACTGTCTCTTTCAGTTGGCTGATGCTCCAGTTTTAACCCCTCTCATTTGCTGCTTCTTCCAGATTAAACTGTAAGAACAGAGCAGCAAACTAAATATCCATGACGACTAATCTACCCCTAAATACCAACAGCAATCAGGGCTTATTTTACATTTTTGTCATCCTTTTTGTGTTCTTTTGACACTTAAAATTAAGATGAACTCTGCAAACCAGATTAGAAGATTACTGCTCTTAGTGCTGCTCCAGGAGGTGTTTGCCTCACTTTCGGCCTTTTTGGGAAAGAAAGTTTGACTGCCATGACTAGAAGTTTTAAAATTCATTCTTATTCTTAGCACTTCAGTCTCTTGCCCTGTTTCTACTCCACACTTCTGACAGCTTCTGTACCTCAGGGATGAGTAAAAAGCAGCCAAGTACCAATGCCAGCCCATCACAACCCAAAGCAGATTATCCTCCACTGTATAGCCCCATTCCGGCAAATACCCGGTAAAGTGTTCCTGTAATTGTTCCAAGGTCACTAGATTTTGCACTTTCACAATGCCAGTGATGACCCGGTATATGTGCGTGCTTTCACACACAACCCGTAAAGATCCCGTAACGACACGTAACATCAGCGCGTGACGTGTAATGTATGAGTCGACATCGCCAGGCACGTTATACTTTCACAGAAGCAAGCAAACGATCTCGGCTTATCACTTCGACACGGAATTAGATCGGGCTTTTTTTCACACAGCGCTCATCCCGGGTCGAACCCCGCAATGTTACTAGGTCCCCGACCCGGGCTCAATTCGGTAATCAATCCCGGGACGTGGTTGCTTTCACACAGAAGGCGACCCGTCAATGTTCCGGAAATATTGCGGGTCCGACGTGCAGTGTGAAAGGGGCTTATGTAATACACATGCATGCAGTACAAAATATGAATTGCTGTCATCTAGTATATATAATCCAACAAGTTTTTGATAACTATTAAATTAAATTTTACAAAAACAACTAAAAGGCAATACATAGTTGGTTTCCATTTTTACAGAATTCGTATGAATGTATACAATCTCATATGCACTATTTTGTACAATCTGTTTACATCCATTACATTTATGGCTGTACCTTCATGTTTAGATTTCTTTCCATGAAGTCATAGAATCACTTTGCACAAATTCATATGAATCCATCACCTCAGTTGTCTCGCGATTGAACATTTCTCAAAATATCTTCTATGTTCCACAGAAACTACATACCCATACAGATTTGGAATAACATGAGTAAATGTTTTCAGTTTTGGGATCAACTATCCCTTTAAATTGAGAGTCAGCCCACAGCTCATGTGACCCATTAGGAAAAGTCCCAATGGCCAGCCCGTTCTTGAGTATATCTTGAAAGCAGAAAGAGAAAAGAATGGTGGAGGAGGAAAGAGATAGAAAGAGAGTCTGTTTTATCAACAAACAGAGTTTTAACCCCTGTCCTGATAGTGCTATGCCTGAGGCATAGTGCATTCCAAGGATTCCAGTATAGATAGGAGACTGGAGATTGTACATCTGCTCTGTTGCAGTAAACAGACACTGGCCAGCCCTCTCTTCATATGACCTGGCCCTAGTAGAACGCCTCAGACCTGTAGATGCTCCATTTGGCATGTGTGAATCTCGTCAAGGGCTCACGAGGCCTTTCTATCACCATGTTTGAGCCTAGCAGTGAGATTCCTATTGTAAAGCAGTCAGAAAAACTAAATTTATATTCTGATATTCTGTCACAAGGTTAAAAAAAAAAGAGATTGTTTCTTCAATAACTTTGAAAACTGGAACATGCTTGCTTTTATAATTGCTTTTTCTGTAAATCCATATTGGAGAGGCAATACCACCACAGTTTTTTTTTTCTGTAAATGCTGAAAAGCATAACTCAGTTGAGTTGATGAGTGCAGTGGATTTATTCCACACACTAAATGTTTTACGGGTGCTCGCTTTGTTATTCGCATACCTTATGGATGACGTAAGCTGTATCTTTCTTTGGAATTCACAATATTCTAGATACTACCGCCAAAAAGTCCCCCACACTTCTTTGTGCCAGACCACCTTTCAGAGTTACTGTTGTATTGAAAAGGTGGTGCATCTTGAGTTGCACATTTGTTTGCCATGTTGTGAGCAGAGAGCAGCAGGTGATGAGTTCTCCATGTGCATTTGAGGTTTATTTCATGTTACCTGACCCTGCGTCAGACTGATGAGGTGCTGCGTGATCGGCCTTTAGTCTTTATCGCCTGGCACCTCCTCTCAGGTCGCAAGAACCTTAACCGAATGTGAAATAGAAATAGATCAGAGGCTTGGATCAAAGCACAAGTGATGTCTCAGCCCTCAGAAAGAAGGATAAAGAGGGGGTTAATGACAGGATGGGCTTCAGGGCAGAGGATGGAGGTTTGACCTGTCTTTTAGCCCACAGTTATGAAGACTGATGATGTCTCAAGACATGCACAGTATCTTCAATTTTACCAGAGCCATGGGAAATTGACTATACCCAAAAGAGATAGTTGCTGTCATGTTGACCCTGTTTAGAACTGGTATAAGCATCTCCCTTGGATGAACTAATCACAAGAGTACAACACTGATACATGTTTAAAAGGAGTCCAGAACATTTGAGATCAGATTACTTGAACCACATACAGACACGGTCAAAAAATGAGTATAACAACATTGCATTTGCAGTGTATCTTGAGCATATATAAATAGTGAAATAAATATAAACATTTCAATATTTTAGCATGCATGGCCACGCAACCATTTAATAATTTGGGCTTGGTAAGATTTAAAAAAATATATATATGTAAAACCCCTTATGTTCATCGAGACTGCATTTAATATTGTGTAATATTGTGAAAAAGTATTATAATTTATATAACTGTTTTTCTATTGTAATATTTATTTTAATGTAATTTATTTCTGTAATGCAAAGCTGAATTTTCAGCATCAGCATAATATGTTTGTGGAAGCTGTGACAATTTCTTTGGGATTCTTTGATGAATAGAAAGTTCAGAAGAACAGTAATTATTTGAAATAGAAATCTTTTGTAACATTGTAAATTTCTTTACTGAGACTGTTTTTTAATCAACTCATTTTGTTTCCTGCAAAATAAAAGTAATAATTTCTTAAAATGGCAGAATACTGTGCATGTCTTGAGCCACTATGAGCTAAATAACAGGTCAAACCTCCTTTTAAAGAAAGTCAATATTCAGAATGTATTGTAGACCTACTTAGGAATATTTTTGCAAATATTCAGAATAATCTAGAACACATCTGTCTCTTTAGATAATGTTTTTTATTTGTTTGTTTTTTATTAATCTCGCTTCAAAGTATTTTTTTACTAGACAACATTCTCGTAATTCCAGAGACGGTCAGTTTTATTACAGTTTTTATTTGCGAATGTACTTTCCAAAAACCAACGAGTTTTCATTTTGAGCTGATACACTTATAAAGCCGTAATTCAGACAGCGATTCCATGAAAGTCAGAAGAAAGTTGAGATGACCAGCACCCAAGCCCCCTGGCTCTGTCCACTATCCTGCATTGTCCTGGGGCAGGAGGGTGGTTCCCCTCCTCTGACCCTCTAGAGTTCTCCACACTAATAACTGCATTATACCTTCACACCGTGCAAATGGGCCCTTTTGTTGGTCTGCTTAGGAGCTCGGGGGGTGGGGGCCCTCGGAGGGGGTTGCCAGGAGGATTTACTTTGTCATTTAAAGAAGGGGGGAAACTCAAAACACGGGGCTGAGGCTGGGCACTGCTCAGGAAGGCAGCAAGAGACTTTTCTTTAGGCAGCATTGTTCAGATGGCTTTGTGGCTGGAATATATTATCATCTCAGGCTCTGAGGCCGAATGATCTGTTGCATGAGAGAAGATTTTGGGCTAAAGACAGAGAGAGAGGAAGGGAAACAGCAGACTGCTTTAGAGAATAACTGACATGTATAGAAAAGTTTAAGTCACATGATCAGACGCAAGTTCAAATTTCCTTCTGTTCCAATCTTTGTTGCTAAATGCACTTTTGGAGTCTTTAACCGTGTTATTTGTGAGGAAGATCATTTGTAGTCCTTTCTCTTTTCCCTCTCTCTTTGTTCTTGGCCTGCTCCTTAGTTCAGGTGAATCTGTCAGGATTAGCTGACTGTATGTTTTAAGCAGCTGGCTGAATGAGCACATCACTTCACATTGTCTTCACTCTCCAGTTCACTGGAAAGATGTCCTCAGTGTCCACCAGAGTAGGTGCATCTGGAAGCAGTAGAGATAAAATACTAAATGATAAATCGGTTGAAAATAACAGAGAATAGTGGATGTGCTGTTGATTTGCAGTCAGCTAGAACACTCTAGCAACTGCATAGCAATGCAGTAATATAAATGTTTTTTCTGCCTTTATTGATGTTTTTTCTTTATCTACCCTCTTCTCAAGTGTTGCATCTCTTAAATCACTCAAACTAATGTATATCAAAACTGTTACAGCTACTGTGTGTCTGTTTTGAAACAGTACACCACGTCTAAGTTTGTATGTGTGTGTTTTTACCACTCTTCTTGTTCATCAGTTTTACTGTCATGACTTTGTGACAGCGCTAGGAAGGTGCATTAGCCAACCTAGCTGCCTGATGCAACCGTATGAAACTGAGCTCTTTTTCTCTGTCCTTTTAAGATATAATCACATCTCAATCAATGCAGAAGAATTATTCACGTTGCTAAAGCCACATGTGTATGCTTTAGCAAACACCTCAAAGAGCATCTGATGAAGTCTCCAGGAGTTTATCTTTCTCTCCTGGATAGAACAGGGCTCTCTGCTTTAGGAGAACGGGGGAGGGAGAAGGAGTCATCAGAGAGAGAGAAAGACGAAGAGATAAAGGGAATTAAGGGAGGAAGAGGCTGAAACAAAGGAAGAAAGGACAGATAAAACCATGGTGGACACCATCAGCTAGGATGCCCCCAGCAGGAGACTGACCCCCTTCCTTTCTTCCTTTCATTGCCCATATCCATCCATATCTCTATTACTCCTCCCCATCACTCCATCTTGGATGTCCTTCCTCCGTCATGTCACTCCATCCTCAAATTCTCTTCTTCTGCCCCTTGTTGATGGCATCCTTCCTTCATTCCCTGAGAACTGTCGGTGTGGCATCCGCCTCACGTGCATGGCCCTTCCTGTCCCCAAGAGTAGCAATTATGCCCATCATGCCCATCTAAATAGTGCAGAAAGTCAGATGAAGATAAGTCAAATTTTTTCAAATCACCACGGAGGTCATCTTTTCTAAATGGTTATATTATTGTTCATAAAAAAAAAAAAGTTATTGAACATAGCAGTGAAAGTGAAAAGTTGAAAAGTTGTAGCAAAAATTAATTTCTTAGCATTGGGTTTGTCTCTCTTTTATTTTGCACAAGACTAAATTATTTCTACATAAATAATAAGCAGCTAAATATTTAAAGTATATTATAATAAAATAATTCTATTTTACTGTATTTTGACCAAATAAATGCAGACTTGTTCAGCTTTGCCGTCACGGGAATAAATGAAAATGTTAAATATATTCAAAGAAAAAATTGTTATTTAAATTTGTAATAACATTTCACAGTATGAATTATATTTGTGTTATAGTTGCATTTAACTTGTCATAAGGTTATTTTATATCTCTTTGCTTTAAAATTTCCCAAAACATTTGTGCATAGCCTCCACTGTACATCTCGTCTGTGTCGTCTGTATTTTACTTGAAGCATTTCTATTTTGATGCTGTCTTGGCTCTGTTACTTTCTAGAATTTTAGAGGATTTGAAAAGCATGTCAATGGGCGGCTTTCCAAAGGATTAGATGAGCAGAGACTGCACTAATTGGCTGGAATACAGACTGGTGTCCTCAAGTGTGCTAAAGATGCTCAGAGAACATGCAAGACTGGTATGGCTGCTTATTTTGGTCTAAACATGACCCATTTAGCTACATCTTAATTGTGTCACTGTATTCTTAGCGTTTTCTCTGTTTCCTTCTAATGTGTGTAATTTTCTGTTAAATGCCTGTCAGGGTTATGGCAGAGTCTCTAATCTCCTAATGACAGTGGAGTTGTGGGTAATGGCTTTATGGGTATATAACTGCGTCTGAAATAGCTGCTGTCTGTGGTGTCACCGAATGGCCTAAAACCCTTCAGCCCTCATTACCGCTCCAAATCCAGCATTCCTAAACAAGAGATCCTCATCTCAGTCCTCTTACGTCACAGAAACCAGTGACCCTCCTCAGACCTCCAAGTCATTCTTCAGCTGTGCCACCATCTCCTATGGAAAAGTTTCACTCTTTCACTCTCCTCCTTGAGTGCCTATGGGGAGGGGACAGAAATACTGAATAGATAGGGAGAGGCTACTTTTAAATGAGTGTGCTTTGGTGGTATGTTAAAAAGTACAATGGTATTTACATCCCATTACTGCGTCATTCAGGGCCATTAACAAGACAAGCCAGGCCACATGGCCCCAGGCTGCACCGAGAGAGAGAAAGAACAAAGGAAGAGAAAAATTAGGAGTTTCTGTTTTAACTTATAACCAAAGAGTGACATTTTTGTCATAATTTACTCATGTTCCAAAACCGTAAGACATTTTGGCTTCTGGTGAACACAAAAGGTTAACTGAAGAATGTCCTGTCTGCTTTCTTCAAAACGATGCACAGGGCTGTCAAGTTTAAAGGGGTCATCTGATGCTATTTTAAAGATCATTATTTGGTGTATTTGGTGTAACAGATTATGAATACATGCTTTAATGTTCAAAAAACACATAATTTTTCAAGTACTACACATTGTTGTAGGTCCTCTATGCCCCGCCTCTCTCAAACACGTTGTTTTCTACAAAGTCCCTCGTTCTGACAAGCGCAGTCTGCTCTGATTGGCCAACTGACCCAGTGCATTGTGATTGGCCAAACACCGCAAGCATAATCGCTTTCCATAATCGCAGTAATGTTAAATATAAAGACAGTTAATAATGTTGTTAGTTTTACCATTAGTTTAAGCCCAAAAGGGCAACAGAGTCGGGTTACAAACACAGTGATGAGGCTTGTATGTTTTTTTAGTACACAAGCTGTGATTAAGACAGCTGACATGCTATGATTTCTGACAGGCTGTACACTCTGCTGTGATGAGACCCTGTTCCCCTCACTCACACACACACACACACACACACACACACACACACACACACACACATACACACACGCACACACACACACACGTTTGTTTTTCTGAAAAGTGGGGACATCCCATAAACGTAATGTTTTTTGTACTGTACAAACTGTATATTCTGTGGCCCTACACCAAGCCTACACCTAACCCTAAGCCTCAAAGGAAACTTTGTGCATCTTCACTTTCTCCAAAAAACTAATTCTGTATGATTTATAAGCTTTTTGAGAAATGGGGACATGGGTTATGTCCTTATAAGTCACCCTCTCCTTGTAATACCTGTGTCATACCCATGACATTATACAGAGTTGTGTCCTGATATGTCACAAAAACAAGAGCACACACACACACACACACACACACACACACACGCACGCACGCACGCACGCACGCACGCACGCACGCACACACACACACACACACACACACACACACACACACACACACACACACACACATACAGACACACACACACACACACACACACACACACACACAATCATGAGAATACTTTTTTTAAAGCTTGTATTAATAAGTAATTTGCATCACATATATAATTATTAAATACATGTTTATTCAAATATTAATATTCAGTAAAAGTTTAATGCAGTAAGGATCTGTTTAGCTATTTATTATTTAATAATGTTTATGATTAATGAACATTAATATAAAGTGTGACTGCTCTAATCCACAGAAACCTACAAAAACTAACTTTTAAATACTAAAACTAAAGTTAGTTATAGCTTCTAATAAGATTATTTATGCAGTCTTATGGCTATAATGTAATGATGATAATATCATAATTAATATGGTTAAATATTGGTTAAGTTGTAGTCAGTATTTTATTATTTATATACAATTAATAATAATATATAATTTTATTAGCATTTTTATTTTTCATTGTATTTTTATAAGTTAAGTTTTTATTTTAAGCTTTTTTATGTACTGTACGTTTTTTTCAGTAATTGTAATACTTTTAGTAATTGTATTTTTAATAAACATATTTTAAAAATAATTAATCTAACATTCATATTTTATTTCAGTGTCTACTTCACAATATGGTAATATTTGCATGATGCCACCCAAATGTTCATGCAAAGGAAGATTTCGTGTTTTCAGGAACCGCAGCAGATGTGTGTTTCTATGCAAAAGTAAAAGCACTTTATTTGGCTTTCCGAAAGAAGACCTAGGAAATATTTCAAGGTTGGGTGTGCACAAAATTTGGTCAATTCCGACTTTACTGTGACAATCTGGCACTTCTGAATCAGCGACTGTAAGTATGTTTTGATTAAGTATTTGCTACTTACTGTTCAAATGTGGAAAAATGCTTTGTGTGTGTGTGTGTGTGTGTATGCCTCACAAAAGCCATTTACCTGGACAGGAGTGAGTTGTCAAATAAATTAGTTTCCATACTCATCCGATTGTTAGCCTTTGTTTTCTTATAATTAATGTCCGGCAAATCAAGATGACTATCCAGTATGGCATGTTTGCCTATGTTTAATATCTGTCACCACTTAAAGGAGGTGACTAATGGTCTGAATGATTGTAGCCAGTGCTGACTTTTAATGTCAGTAGGGCGAGAGTTTGGATCATGTTCAGCCCTCTCAACACTCAAACGTCTGAGAAATCTGATATCACCCCCTCTCAGGGACCAACTTCTTTTCTTTTGTCGCCCCCTTCTTTATTTCATTTGACGGAAAGGCAGAGGAGACCCTCTCTCCCTCTCGCTCTTTTGTCCAGCATCTCTCTTTCAGCGCTCTGTCTTCCTCTTTCTTCTCCTGGTCTTCAGAGCGGTAATGCATTCCTCCCCCTGGCCGTCCCACCTTGCGTGAGAAAAGCAGAGTCCCACACAAAAACACAACTGTTCCCAAATTCATAAATATTAATCAGTCAACACCCCTTTCTATTAAACTCAGAGACTGCTACTAAACTGGTAAGTGGCAGCCACCCCCCCCCCCTCTTTCACCCCTATTTTTCCCCTTCCCCTCTCTCTCTCTCTCTCTCTCTGGGAACTGGCTAGTGAGTGATTGCCGTCTCCTCTCTGTGTCGTGACCCTGGGGGGTTGTAAGGTCACAGGTTGCAGTGCAAAGACTTTGACTCGATTGTGTAATGTTTCTTTGAAGAGAACAGTTTCTCTCTTCCCTTCTCTCTCTTTTTGCAAACCTTACTTTGGAAAGTTTTAAGATGCTGCTGCTCCATCAATTACATTTTTCTCTTGAGTGTAAATCTCGGCGCTAAAAGTATTTGGATGCTTTTGGACACTTAATGGGTAGTCTACACAAAAACGAAAATGTAATAATTTGTCCTCATTTCCTCTATTTTATGTAATTCCAAACTTAATCTTGGTTAATCCTCAAAACACAAATTAAGATTATTTATTTAATTTGCAAATCATAGCAGTTTGTTTTTATTCATTGAAAGTCCAGGTAACTGTGACATAAACGGTCCTGAGTGAAGCCTACAGTAAATCTACAGTAAATCTGTTTATCATATATAGTGATCATAACTCTTCACAAAACTTTTTTCGTTTTGGATCTTTTAAGTTTTGGTTACCTGGACTTTCAATTGAGAAACTTCTCAGGTTTATATATGAATAGTTTACAAATATTCTAAAGTCTTGGAATATTTGGAATGACATGATGATGACTGGTTGAAAATATGGCAAATTAAATTTTTTTGGTGAACTGCCCCTTTAAGTCACCCTTGAAAACATAGGAATGCCATTGCATACGATACAAAATATCAAAACTTGTGGCATGTTGTTGTTTTTTTTTTTTTTTTTTTTATCTACCTTCACTTTTCTAAGCCATTTTATTTAATGACAAAGTAGTATAAAAGTGGATGCATGAAGTCAGTTCTATTCAAGTTCACAAGCAGAATAACCAAATTTTTCTTCAGTTTGAACATAATTTATGATTTGACTTTTATGGCATGTTTGCCATTTTTTGTTCATTAAAAATTAATGTTGGTCTGATAATTTATTATATAATGCAAAGATATTGTAATATGTGGCTTAAGTAAAGGTGAACAGTATATCTTGTGTTTATTTATAGTACTGTTTCTTTAAGATACACATCTTATCAGTAGTATTGGCCCACTTTTTATCCATTGTTAGATCAGCCATTGACAAAGATGAAACTTAAGCCATTGCTGAAAGCCAAACTCTTTTCTTTCAGGACCTCTGCTCCATCTAAGGTCCCATCAGGTTATCACAGAGGCCCCCGTGGCAGTGGATACCTGTTTTCTCTATACTGCTCTTATCTGAAGCCCACCCTGCTGTGGTGACCGTCCGTCTAGGAGACAGAAATTCCAGTGCTGTACTCAGTGTGGCTGTGCACGCTTTAATGCATCCGGTGTAGACACATTCATTAATTCTGAGCTTGAGAAACTGTGTGTGTGAACTCTGATATGGAGGAGCCTGCTGGATCAGTGGAAGGAAAGTGGTGTCAGTTATATACCTGATGATAGCTGTGCTTTTCTCATGGCTCCACTCAGGACTGCTTCTATCATCATACTTAATTACCCTGCTCTTTTAACAAAGGTAATTGTTGGTGTTTAATAGGTAGACCAATGCTGTTGTTTTATCTTTTCTTACAAAGTAGAAAACAGGTTTTGGCTCTTTTGAAAGTTTTGTGGTGATAATACAGGTTTGTCAACTCTGCTAGAAACAGAGACAGTATTTCTTTGGAGCTGGAACAGCAATGTAATATTAGGTTTATGCATTGAGTAGACACTTTTACTTTGTTTTTACGGTTTTCGCACTACTCATTATTTCATTATGCGCATATCCTGGAAATCAGTTTCATGGTGATGTCTGTACTTACAAGTTTTATCTACAGGAATTAGAAGGCATAAAAGGGGCTTGTTGTTCACTTGGCTTCACTTAAGTGCATCTGTAAAGAGATCTTCAGTGTTGATTTCCTCTTGAACGTGTTTATTAGATTTCCATGTCATCTGTAGGGGATTGAATATATACCACTACAAAAAATAAATAAATACAGGACTGGAAAGATATTTTATGCTCTTGTGCTCACCAAGACTGCATTTATTGCAATTTAAAATAACTATTTTCTGTTTTAATATTTTTTAAATTAGATTTATTCCTGTGATGGCAAAGTTTAATTTCCAACAGCCATTACTCCAGTCTTCATTGTCAATGAAATGATTTGAATATGCTGAAACATTTCTTATTGTTATTAGTGTTGAAAACAGTTGTGCTGCTTAAATCGCTCTTGCAATCTGATGATGCACAGTGAGTTTAAATAAAAAACCTTTATTTAAAATAGAAAATAATTGTTACACTATAAATGTCTTTACCCTCACTTTTGATCAATTCAATCCATCTTACCTGAATAAAAGTATTAATTTATTTAAAAAACAAAAATCTTAATGACCCTAAAATTTGAACAGTAGTGTATATTTACATGAATATTAATTATATTTATTATATATAAATACTATACATTATATTTACATAAATATATTGTGCCATTCATTTTGCCAGTTTCTTTTTTTTTTTTTTTTTTTTTTCTTTAGCACAAGCAAGAGAAACGTGAGGCCATCGTTACCTGGAGCTAGAATCAGTGAATTTATTTGTTTATGTGTTTGACCAGATTTGACTTAAAAAAGGCCAATCTCAAAGGGAAACTCAACCTAACATGTCAATCTCTCATCTAGTGCTTATCTCTGGTGTGCTGCCGACCAGGCGGCTCTCTGCTGGTGTGCAAACGTCTGTTTTATCCTCGACTGTGCCAGCATGAGGAGGTTAAACACTCCGTGCATGAGATGCTATGCAGGGGAAGTCTTCCCATCATCCCCACCTGATCTTTCCCAGCAGGACACTAAAGCAGAGCTGTGTTGGGCTTTTTGCTCTCTTAGAGAGAAAGAGAGCGACTAACAGCGCAGGAATGTCTGAAGGTGAGGGTGACGGAAAGATAGACGGGTGATGAGATGGAGAGAAAAGACTAATTAAGCTTAGAGGCTGAAAACAGTCGACGGTATGGAGATTTGTTTACCCGTGAAGTCTTTTATTTCGAAGCGGCGCTGTCTTTCAGCAATCTCTTTAAATGGCTCCCTCCTTCACCGTCTCACTTTGTAACTCTACAGCTGCTGGGCTGTGGGACTCCAGAGAATGAGGGGAGAGAGAATAAAAGGGTGGAGAGTACGGATAGAAAGAAAAGTGATTTGTGGGGAGAGAAAGGTCGATGTGGTGCTGCTTTGAAGTCAAATGAATCAGTGAGTATGTGTGTGTGTTTCTGAGCAAGATCCCAAAAGCAGAAAAGAGAGAGCTTTAGCTCTTTAGAAGAGGAGCTGAGGAAGGAGTGAAAGAAGAGAGTCAATGGCCGAGGGACTGTTGGACGGAGAGAAAAAGAGGAATGGGAACCGCTCTCACTTGAGCTTGGAGTGAGTGACTGACAAAACCCAGCTCATTCCTCACATTCCCTCAGTACTTTTCATCTTTTCAACATTATATGTTTTTCAGCTCTACTCCCTCGGCTCCTCACTGTCCTCTCATCTTGCACAATGTCGCAACTGACTCTTGGTTTCATGAAACCTTTATGGACACAATGTCTCCACTCTAATGAATCCGATTTCAGAAGAAGATGACTTATTGGTGTGTTTCATTTGAAAGCATATACAGTACACACAATGGTATTTTCAGGCTAAAATCTCATTTTAAGCATTGAGGAATCTCACAAAAACATGTCCAGATCACATTTCACCCAGTAAATTAAAAGAAAAAAGTAAGTAAAAATAGGTACCCCTATTTCCTTGTTACTGTAATGTTGTAAGGCAATTATTTTTTTAGCAAAAACACAAATAGAATTATGCATAGATACTTGTATTTTTGCTTGGCTTTAAGTTGTATTTTCATGAAAGTTATTGAAACAGAACATTCATACAGAACTTGTTTTTTTTTTATTTCACTGCACTAATGTTCCATTGTTTTCTATGCAAATATGCGCTAGATTGATGTGTTCGATGCTCTCGCGCATGACACACCGTTCTAAAAACATGATGCTCAACTTTAAATAAGTTTTAAAAACTTGTCCAAAGGTGATTGTTTTTCCATTCTACTGTCCTGAATTTTCTCTTTTCTGTGTGTACCAGCCCTAAGAAAGGGAAAAAAGAAAACAAATTAATTTTGTTTAAGCAAAATATAACTTAGCATTTCTTGAGGGTGAAATATATACCAGAGATGTTCTTGAGGTTTCATGGGGTTCATCCTGTTATGGAAACACTAGCTCAGTTGTGGTTTCATCTAACAGTTTGTATCTGTTAGCCATCACTGAATAAACCTTGTGGTTTGTAAAATGGCGAGCGAAGTGTTAAGAATTTTCTTCATTGTTACTGCATGGGGTTAAAAAGTGTATTTGCATTACTACTGCGGTGTATGTGCAGTAAATCACTAGCCTGTCTTCTTTCGGTAAGTCTGTCATGTTTGCCTGTCTGTCCTTCTAGTATATCTAACTCAGGTCAACTCGCTCCCTTTTATTGTCACTACAGCATTTACAAATAAATGATGTGTGAAAAGCTTTGGTGGGTGTTCCAGGCATTACACATGTACAAATATGCACAGTGTTGTTGTATATACAGTATAAACAGATAAATAGGTATACATATATGCACAGACAATACTGACATTAGCATCGACAATACAATAGGTACACATAATATACATACATTACCAGGAAATTGAATTACGGTAGGCATATACAGTACAAAGTATATATAATGTGGATATGTGTGTTGTATTGTTATATCAGTGTTACATTTGTGCAGCAGTTGTAGTGCAGCAGATGGCCTGAAGGAAGAAGCTGAAGGAACATGTCTTGGTAAGAGGAACGAGAAGTTCATCTGTTGTTTTGCGTGTCGTTTTTGTTAGATGGGTAGAGAATTGAAAGACGAAATATGTCATTTAATTTTTTTTTGATGATTTTTTTTTTTTACATTTTTAGTTTTCAAGCGGGTTTTCCAAATGCCTTTGTTCACACCCCAAACTCTCAATTTTTTTTTTTTTTTATTAAGTATGTTTTTTTTGTTTTTTTTTTGTTTTGTTTCCATTCAAATTCACATTCCGGTTGGGATGCCAATTTTAATGCTACTTATTCTGTATGTTTTTTTTTTTTTTTTTTTGGTATGTGTCTCGTTTCTGAGGTTGTTCACAGGTTTGCTGAAGCTTCCTGCTGCTGTTGTTTCAGCAGAGGTAGTTTTGAGTACGCTCTAAGGGCATGTTGTCTAATTTAAAGCTATATTTGTGGTCTTGGCATCTGGGACTTTTTTTTTTTTTTTTTTTGGGAATATTATTATTTTAGTCTTTTTGAGGTTAACTGACAGGGCCCATGTCTGACATGCCTCCCTCTCTCTCTCAGACTGTTCAAACAGCTAAACTGTATGGAGATACTCTGAGCCCCTGGGCACATGACAGCCTGATCCTGAAAATAGTGCTCAGCTAACAGGGATGTCTCATCTCCACACCCCCACTCATAACCCTCCTGCAGCAACAGAAATATGACTATATTTTCCCACAAATAAATCAGACCCGCTGCAAATCCCAGCACAGTGTCAGAAATGCCCCTGACTTGAACATTTCTGTTATTTGCTCAGAACTTTTATTATTGTTATGAAGGTCATAAATGCACAGGATTGATAGCCATTATATTCAGTAGACTAAAAATAAATGCCTCAGATAACTTAGCTAAACATTTCACACTGACGTCATTTGCCAGACACTATGTCAAACATTTTCAGCATTCGTTAAGCTGCAATGAGTATCCTCTATTTAAAGCTGTTGACTTCTGGATTGGCTCTCAGTCCATCCAGCACTTTCCAAAATGCTGAGAGACACTTCAGTGTAATATACACTATAACATAAGATAGAGTGTAATTGACAAGGAAAAAGAAAACTGATTATAAATAAGAAATATAATGAAGTTACTTTCCGGGGACATGCTCTGCACAGGATTTCTAAATTTGCTATGCACAGATCGATCATTCTTGGATCAGAGTTTGATCATCATTCAATTTAGAAATCCTGGGCAGAATGTGTCTCCATGAAGTGGTACGTCTGGTCACCATACAGTAGAAGTGGTTTTAAGTTTGAATATCGAAGAAGCAATTTTCAGAGACTGTACTAGAAACTGTCACTATTTTGTTTCATTTTGTGATGATATACTTCAGAAAAACAGTACATGACTATCGCCAAATTCTTATTGATTACCGGTGACCTGTTGTTTTTGAAGTGAGCGGGGAGGAAGGAGGCTGCTCAGTATGTGGGACACATTCTCTTAGATTTATAATACTTAGACAAATGGTGTTTGCTTTAGACCCTTGGTTTCCTCTGCTCCACTGCAGACTTGCTGTTACTCTTTAGAGCCGATGTGTAGCAGAAAGATGTCAAGTGCTATATAAAGCATCTGAATTCTGCCTACCACTATTCAGGCAGACCAAGATAATGATTGAGAAATTCAGATGTCAGTGAAAGGTAACGGCCTGTGAGTTTGAGTGGCAGCGGTGGAGGTTTTGATATTCAAGATGATATGATGATGATCTGAATACACCTCCTCAGTCCTACGGTGGGAAACGAACAAGGTGAAGGAATCTTTCCAAATGCAGAAGGTTGTTTCATCATTGAGCTCTTTTAGATGTGTTTTTGTGACTTGTGAAGGTGTGGAATTTGAGTGTATACGTCTGTTCCACTGCTGTGATCTGCTTTCAGCAGCTGCATAAACAACACTAAATCCTGGTCAGCCTCTCCGCTCTGCTGGGGGTCATGGCAAGGTTTGTCTCTTCCTTTCCCTTCCTCCACTCCTCTGTCTTTTTCCTTGCTTCTTCCTCCCTCTCTCTCTCTCTCTCTCTCTCTCTGGCTGGATCTAACACATACCCATACATACACGCACACATTTTGCATGTCAGATTTGGAAATTATCTAATTCTGGCAGGACAAATCCCTAAAGCTCTTACAGAGAACAGATCTATGAGTGATCAAATGTGTTTTATCATTCACATACTAAGAACAATAAACCGTCCTTGGAAACGCTTCCTGTTCCTTACTTTTTACAAGCAGCTTTACTAAATTCCAGATGAGGCAAAGAATTTGTTAAATGGGGGAAACATCCACTCACAAAAATGGTATCAGACAATCGCTGTGTTTTGAAACCTAGTGGACAACTTCTCTAGATTAGCATTTTAATGATAATTATAAATCCATGCTCTGCAATACTGAGAAATCAGAGCTATACTAAAAGATAAAAGAGTTCAGTATGCTTTCTGTTAGCTTAGCAATATGCTAACGCAAACCACTGTATATACTGTATATGAGGATTAGGCAGTTCATGTGAGATTGTCATTGATTTGAATTATGTTATACAGAGTATTTATCAGTATTTCCCCAAACAAGAAGATTTTGGTCTTGCCCTCCAAGAGGCATTGCAAACATGGCTGCTGAGTGAACTGACTTTGGTCAAACGCTGTTGAAAGCAGCAGCAAGTTGCAACAAATGTACATGCTTTCCATGTACAACTTTTCAGGTTGATCAAGGATCCAGGAAGGTCAGGATGGTGACTTAAAGGGATAGTTCACCCAAAAATGAAAATTCTGTTGTTAATTACTCACCCTCATGTCATTCCCAACCCGTAAGACCATTGTTCGTCATCAGAACACAAATTAAGATATGTTTGATGAAATCCAAAAGCTTTCTGACCCTATAGAAACCAAGGGTCCTACCATGTTTAAGGCCCAGAAAGGCACCAAGAACATTGACAAAATAGTTCATGTGACATCTGTTGTTTAATTGTAATTTTCTGAAGCTGTGAGAACACTGTTTGTGTGGAAAAAAAAACAAAACAAAAAAAACAATGCATATGTCATGGTACGAACGATAATGGTGGTAGATGGTCACTCAGTGGTGAAGAATTGTTAAATAAAGTTATTTTTGTTTTCACATGGACTATTTTGTTGATGTTCTTGGTAAGTTTCTGGGCCTTGAATATGGTAGTTGCATTGCTGTTTATGCAGGGTCTAAAAGCTCTCAGATTTCATCAAATTATCTTACTTTGTCTTCTGTACATGAACAAAGGTCTTATGGGTTTGGAACGACACAAGGGTGAGTAATTAATGAAAGAATTTTTCATTTTGGGGTAAATTATATCCCTTTAAGGTCTGGTCACGTTAGCGAAGTTTTGTGGGTTAAAGAGGTGTGTTGTGTATTGTCGATAGTGAAGTAGTGTGTACCAATGAGATTTTCCCTTCAACATACAGTCTCTCTATCAGGGTGGTTATTAGCCTTGCTCTAAGTCACTAGTTTTTGAGTAAATCTTCATGGTTGTATAGGATTTCAAGCTGTCTGGTCAGTGAAGTCTTCATTTGGATCATGACTCTGTGCTGACTAAGATGAGTGATATCTGCTCCCGCTGGGGTTATTTTGATCCAGGTTTGAGTGGCGGTCTGGGGTTGGTGTGAGGGGAGTTGCAGGCCCTGACAGCAGCACATGGTGAAGGGGAATGATTGTTATTGCAGGAATGCAGAGATGCCTGACCACATCATGTGAGTAAGACAGACCCAGGGAACCCCCCGTGCACTTATGCTGTATCAGCCGTCGTTCAGACAGACAGCATGAGGCGAAGAGCAACCTTGAAGAGCTGATCAGACATCAGTTTCTTAAGCAGTTGCTGCTGTTGGAATGTGGGGAGATAAAACAGGTTCCAACACTCTTAAAAACGAAGGGTTCAGTTAGTACAAAACAAAAAAACTTTTAAAAGCATCTATGTCAAATGGCTGACCTGAATGTAACCTCAAAAACGTATGTTAGGGATCATGTACAGTCAGCTGGCCGTTATCACAAAATAAATAGATGGAATCAATAGATCAGACCTTGTGAAGAGGTTCATTTTTGCAATAGAGTAGCTGGTGGACATTCATCCTACACATTCCACATTCCGCATATTAATTGAACTATTGATTTGTTGAATTAGTTCATAAGAGGCATGAGACTAGTATTGTGTAAGAGACAGCAACCAGATATACAGTTTATAAGTTTACAAACATAATTATTAAAGTGTTTTTTTCTCCAGGGGTCAAATTGCCACTCACAGTTTTTACTGTTTTTTTTTTTTTTCATGGTTTGTCAATAATAGTTCATTTCTTAACACTTAATGGATTATTATTTATTTTTTTACAAATCATAATTTGTGCCAAAGTCAGTTTTCATATTTCTAAAAAAAAAAAAAAATTATAAACAACAACAACAACCACTGTGTTTTAAAATAATTTAATTACAATGAAACTTCAGATAAAATATGCCTTTTTGTTGTGATGTCAAATGTTTTTGTTTGTGTTTGGTTTGTTCTGTTCTGTTTTGATTAGTGATTGTTCTGCTTTTTTGTGTTGCTTTGTGTTTGTTCTGCTACGTTTTGGTTTGTGATTGTTTTTGTTTTGTTTTGTTTTTTCTCTTTATTTTGTTCTTTTTTTATTTATGTTTAGTTTTTTTGTGTGTTGTTTTTTTTTTATGTATTTTGCATTGTCTGGTCTTGTTTTGCTTTTGACTAAAACCACTGAATCCATGGTATTTCCATGCATTCATGTAAGATTTTGTATCATGCATTCTATAGGGTTAATGTAGCAGCATAGATTAACATAAAATGTTTTAATCCTCACATCATGTAATTTAATGAGATTCAATGATGAGAGTCTTGAACGAGCTCACCACTTGGCTCTCAGCGTCGACTGCAGTGTTTGAATTTAGCAAGTCTGTGCCCCTTATCACTCACCTCGCTGACAGATTCAGGGTCAGCAGGTAAATTCTGAAGCTCAGCCCTTTGACAATAGACGCAGACTGTTGGTATCTACAAGACAAGGAACACAAGACTGTTTGCATTGCTGTAGAGCTCTCATCGAGGTGCCCTCCTGGATCAACAGAGAAACAAGATCCTGACTAGCAGCTCTTGACCCCACGCTGGCTCCTGTGTGGCTGAGAGCGGGATGGCTGTGTGTAGGTTGAGCCGAAGGGGAGATACTATCTGACAGGCTGTTATTCGAAATAAGGCTCGAAATGGGACCAAGACATTCGGGTTATGTGGGCCGCCACCAGGGGACACAGCAGCGACTATGGGAATGTTTGTTTGCCGTTGAGTGATTTTTGTGGGGACTGAGCAGAGTTCATTCATCATTGCCAAATTCCTCACAAATTTCCCCCATTTTTTTTTTTCATGAGCGTTTAGCGCCCACCCCCACCTCTCTCGCTTGTATATTTCCTCTGATTCCCTCACACCACACAGCTCTCTTCACAGTCACACGTAGAGTCATCTCGCTGTCGCCGTGCACCTTTTGTCCCTGTTCTCCCAGTTTTAGTGGCTTGTCAAATCAACACCTCAGTCCTAAGCTTGATTTGTGAACAATCCTCAAAAAGCTTTCAGAACAATGACATCAATTTTTCAGCTAAGTGGCCCAAATCTAGAGTGCCTTAGGCTCTCGCTTCATTTTGTGTGTTTAAGCTAAAAATAAAACCTGTGCTCAAACTGCCGTCATCCAGGCACTGCTAGAAGCAGCAGGACATGTGGAGAAATAAAGCAGGAATCTTTTAATCTCTTGTCCAAGTAATAGGGGATTAAAATGCCCCCCATAGGCTCACAGCGTGGGCCTCCACCAACCCCTCCCCGCTCCCCTGGCAGCCCCCTTCAGCCTGGCTCAATGGCACAACAGGCTGAACACGACCTCGCTGGCCCTTCAGTGCCTCAGTGGGCATCGGACTCCGCTGTTTGGAACAAGTCCCCAGTCCTGCCAGCTCAATTCATTGTGCTTTGAATTAACCCCGTCTGCATCTCAAAGAGAGCCTGCTCTCCCTGAGCCGGGCCTCTGAAGAAATGTTGGCCCCACACCCTCCCCGGCCCTTGCTTTCTGATGAAAAATCCCTCACACTCCATTAGCTGTGAGGAGAAGAGAGAAACCTCAATATGTTTTGACTACTGCTGATATGGTGTTAGTATCCAAAATAGTCCTAAATGTTTTGTTGAATATATAAAAATGAAGTTATTGGCTATTTGTCTGCTAACTTCATTAAGAAATGCAACATAATGCATGGAAAGAATGATAGTCTAACCCTCTCTGTTGTTATCTGACATAAATAATGTGAGTGAATAAAATCAAATACATAAAGTTGCCGTGTAATTATGCTGGGAGTTTTTCCATATGTTGCGATATGTGCTCTGATCTTTCCAGATGCAGAGCATCTGCCTGCTCATAAAGAAACAAGACTTTGAAATTTACCATCAGAAGTTTATCTAGGATGCCAAACGTTATTTTAAGAACATTGAAATTATAAAAAATTAAGGACATTAAAGTTATTTTAAGAATATAAAAATATTCTTAATATATCTCAAACCCCAAACTTTTGAACGGTGGTGAAAAATTACTCATAATAAGACGAATGAATGTATTAGCGAATGAATGTATTTTAATGAGAAGTAGACTGCCTAATTGGTGTTTGAAATGTATGGGTTTGGTGGCATGTTAAAAATCTATTTCTTTTAACAAAAATCATGCAATTTTAGTTTTCTGTATAATTATGGATAGTATTTTTTTTTTTTTCAAATCATCCGATAGTCCACAATTCTTATATGTTTGAGTTTAATCCATCTAAATAATCTATCCAGTCCCATGTTTTTTTTTTAATCTTTCTAGTTTTTGCTTCATTTCTGTGAAATATCTTATTGAAGGAGTGGATGCCGATTTGCCATATCCTTCATACTGATATTAATTATTTTATTACATGATTTCTTGTTTGACTATTAATCAAGTTATAGCAAGAGTGAAATGTGTAACCTTATGTGTGCTGTATTTCTTTTCCTCAAGATTAATGTCCACATATTATGTGTGTGTATCCAACCGTAATGATAAGACACTCGCCAGTGCTAGAAAGCCTTGAATTTTAGATAAGTTCTCTGTGTACGTGTGTTAGTATCTGTCTGTACAGGGAGAAGCTCAGACAGTCCCAGGACAAACGATCAACTGCCAGTGTCCAGCATATCAGATATACGTCTTTTGAGAGTTTTATCTAGGTTTTGGAACCAATCAGAATTTTGTTGACTCATGTATTGACGCAATTAGTATCCTCTGTCAGGGTATAACTGTGGTTGATTTTGTATTGTACTGGGGGGCGGCCTGCGAACTCCTTCGAGAGTGTTGAAGCTGACTTCTGCTGATGAAATTGCAAACTATTTTCTTCAAGTAAAATTATTATTATTAATTGAACTCATCTCTGAGTCCTGGTCTTCATTGCGACATATCTGGTCCTTGGGTTTTAACTGTAAATTCCCCTACAGTTAATGGTGGAGGATCGGCGGGCAATAGTTCTTTGGTGACATCCCTGATCAATCATCAAACCAAGGTAGGAAAGATTTTAGATTTAATATTATTGGTTAGGGACTGTCTGTAAGTGGAGGGGGTCGAGAGAAGGAGGAACGATAGACTCACTCAGACGTGAGGGGGTAGACACCAGCTCCAGGGTGGAGTAAGGTAAATTGGTGTCACAATATACCTGTAAATAAGTAACCTTGTGAGTATAAGGGGTACAAGTACACATCGGTAGGTCTTGATATAAGATATTTAGAGATGTGTACAGTTACAGAGGGAACAGGTGCACACCTATAGGTCTTAGAGAGAGACGTAAAAATTTTCTAGGTGTGCACAGTCCAGGGGGGGACAAAAACGCATTCTTAACAGGCATGTGAACCCGTAAAGGGCAGTGCTGGGTCAAGCACTGAGGGACAAGGGACACATAGAGCCGTAAATAGGCAGTGCTGGGTCAAGCACAGAAAGCCGAAAAGCACGAGAGGCCATAAAGGGCAGTGCATTTACGGCCAGGGAAGCCAAAGTAGGGGTATGGGAAATCCCGAGAAGAATGTAAGACGCTAGACGGGGGTTCTAGTCGTATCTCGCTCTTCCAACTCTCGATCACCCACCATTACAGACAGGGGCGCCCCGAGCTTAGAAATAGGCCAGGTCAGTGGTTAGGGAAAAGAGTATCCAAAATTAGTGTTTAAAAATAAATAGTGATAATTCATATGTGCACCTATAAAAATATAGGGATATATGCAAAGGGAAAGTATTGATTGATCTGGGATGCCTCAGGAACAACCCCAAAAGAGCTAAAATGTAGTTTTCATGACCCTGATTGGATTGGACCAGTATATGGAAATTCTGGAATATACTTTGCAATTTCATCACGCAGAAGTCAAGTGCTGTTGGTAAGATCGCCGCCTCAATATGTTTTTGGTTTATGATAGAAATATGACTGACAAATTAGGTAACCTGGTCAGCCCTGATAGAAATAATGAAACAGAAGAGAGCAAATGCTGTAAACAGTTTGGCTCTGAAGCTCTGACTTTAAAAATATATATATATTCTCTGAATTCATTTAAAGAATGATCAGTCTGAGCTTTAATTCTGATTGTAATGTTAAAACAAAATCTTGATTGGCTTTAAACTTAGAAAGAACCTGAGAAATAAACATTTATAAATGTATGTGCCGATTTGTTAAAAATAATCCCAGAAGTAACTGAGTGATGATTTAATCTGATTCTCTGTACATAGAAGGTTTAAATGACAAAGAATGATATCATAAGACCTGTTCCAGTTCCTATATAATTGTTGAAAGTCCTGACAAGGAATACTGAACAGAATTCTGGGTTAGTGAAAAAAAAAAAAAAAAAAAAACTGTAGGCACACAAATTGGCAGTGGCATTTTGGAAAAACTTAGAAGCTTATGTTTTGTTAAAAAAGATAAAATTACTTTGACTACAATGAAGCCGTTGTTTTATCTCATGCTGGCCCCCACCATGACTCTGGCTTAAGCTTTGAAAGTACCAGAGACATGTTCTGAGTAAAAAAAAAAAAAAAAATGTAATTCCTATATTTACTAATGTTTGGCCAAAAGAGTAATTTTATTGTTGGATTGCAAAATTGTAGTCACGCAGCATCATAAAAAAAGAAAAAAGAAGAGAAAAGAAAATTATTTTTTGTTTATGAGATGATAAAGTTGTAAACAAGTAACATAAACGGGGGTTTCAAAGTAACTTTGAAGACAGCATGCTAGCAAGACCCAAAGTAATATACCTGGGTCAGATAACCTCTGACAGATTTAAAACCAATGTTGAAATTCAGAAGCCATGGCCAGAATTAAGTGAATGGATAAATACAAGTTGATGTAAAAGTAATGACAATGACTGCAAAGAACTTTGAGAAACATTTGAGTTGCGAAAATAAAGTAAAAATACAAATATAAAGATGTTTATTTTTAAAATGCATATAATTTCTGACAAGTTTTGTAAAATGATAGTATGATGAAATTAGGTTAAAAATGAATGAAAATGCATTGTTACGAGTCCTGAATCCCTCAGAGTTCTCTCTCTCTCTCATTCAAAGTAAGCTAAAATGCCATTATCTGAGCCTGTGTTTAAGTGATAAGATATTTATAGTACAGCACAGTGTTTCAGTCAAATCATAGGCAGAGATGCTAAAGGACATGCTAAAAAGAGTTCAGATTTAATGCATTAAGAGGGCAATTGGTAGTTAAATGTTCAACTGCCCAATGCATGTAAGAAATAAGAGATTATAAAAATAATGAATAACAATTTAGGAGCAATTGTTGAAGAGACATGAGGTCTTTAAAATCATAATACAGACCCTGAGCTATAGATGTAATAATTTTGAATAGTTAAACAGTTGTATTGCTATTTGTTCTATGACCAGTAACTTATCTGTCTTATTTTTAGTCTCCACCATCATACAGGGCCTGATGGCTGCAGCTACAGAAGCAACAGAAAATTACAATGAATGGACGGGTGTGAAAAATAAATTGACTGAGTAATCTCAGCATGATAGTTTGGAGGTATCCAATTGATTTTAGGGATTAAATATTAGTCTGATTAATCCTTTTCCAATGTTTTAACACTAGTAGGTGCTGTCAATGGCTCTCATGGTTCTTGAGTGCACCTTTCCTAAGCTGCAGGAAATACTGGATTCTGGAAGAAGACTGTCGAGGATGTTACAACGGGAAAGAGTGGTTACCAGTGTGCATGAGGTGATTTCTCAATGACGGGTAAGATCCTCTTCTGGCCAATAGGGGACAACCTAAGGCAGGGGGTCACCGCCACTGGGCACCTGCCCTGAAGGGAGGTGTTATATGTGAGATGGTAGTGGAGTTGAGCGGATGCTTGATAGGCCTAGAGCATCATTAAGAGGGGAACTGTATGAAGTACAGCAATCTGCCTCAAAATGTGAGCTCCTCCAGACCTGATCACCAGCAACCACATTCCTTAACTGATTGTTGTGACAAGCGTCCACAACTTGATGCAACTATGCCAGGGGATCACACCCTGAGGACAAGGAGCTTATTTATAAAAAGTTAATGGCAATGGGCTTTCAAGAACCATCTGAGACCATGTGATGACAGCCATTATTTTGAGACAAAAATTTCTTATGAGGCTAAAATGATATTGAACTAATATGTCTATATCATAGTCTTTACTCATGCAGGTCATTAGGCATGACACAAGATGATAACAAGATATGGTGGTGGCTAAAAATGAAGACTGCTTCTGCTTAATCAAGAGATTGTTTAGATAACAAAGGTTAAGGGAATTAAGCATGTAAGGTAAAAATAATTTTAAAGAAATGTTCCTAGCATTATGTATTTTAAACAGTTTAAACTGAGATTTTAGATCTAGAAACTTTGACATTTTTAACTTATTTGAATAATTTAGGGTTATATGTTGTAATGAATTTTATATTATAGTCTAAGTTAAAGTTTGGCAAAAATTGTCTAAATAAATAAATAAATAATATTTTGCACAGTAAGAGAGAGAGAGAGAGAGTGCTTGAGTGGAGGCAGGGATAGTGCTCTTCTTCTATTATAGGCCTGCTAAGAAAGAGTAACCAAAACAGAGCAATGATTTGAAGACCAAAACAACCAAGCTGATTTTACTCTAAATAAAAATCATTAAAGAACAGGCAAACTTTGAGATTAGATAAGAGACTAGGTTCAAACTAGGTAAAATGCACAGACAATGTTTAAGTTTAAATCCTTCCGATTTAATACCAAAAGGAAAACCTTAAATATGAGCTGTTAAAATATTAATGTGTTAAGTATGTGCATGCACAAGGATGGCTACTATAAATTTTTGGGGGACAATTCTGTTCCTGTTTTGTTTCAATTGAGTTACTAACCTCTGGAATGAGTGTTTTATCATTACAGATGATAATTCTGAGTGAAACTAATGAAAAGACAATGCCGAACATGGGACGAGCTTTAAGTGGATTGGTTATCCAGCTCTGTCTGCTACTGGTAATAATGACTTGTTTTGTCTTTTATAATGCTGATTTAAATCACTCTCTGGATTAATATGTTAAAGAGTGTTTATATGATTGGATTTGTGAAATTTAAGTTTGCCGTCCAAAATGGGTTTAAAATCCATGCCTAAATTTAAATGAGGGTCTAAATTTTAACAAGTTAACACTTTGTTGTTTGAATGGTAAAGGTAAATATTTTAGATGGCAGAAAAACAGTGACAGATTGGCTACGTCACTAACCAAATTATCCAGAGAGCACCCTCACATAAAGAAGCCTGGTGGGAAAACAAAGGAGTGAATCCTGCTTGTGTTATATAGTGCAAAAGCTTTATGTAGTGGTTTATGTAGAACAGAGATAAGTTGAACAAAAACGTGTGGATAGCCCCTTAATGGAGCAAATCCATAACAAGAGGTTTGAATTAATTGAAATAGCACAGCAAAAAAAAAAAAAATAATAATAAATTTAGTTTGAACAAAACAATTGTAATAGGCTCTATGGAGCTGCTTATGAACACCTGTCAGGTCAAATCAAATTAATATTGTGAACACTGACAGGGCTTTTTGATAATGTATACTGTTTCAATACAGATTTACAGAAACTGAGGATGTCTCTTTAATAAATATTTGGGCGTTTAGAACTAAGTAATAGTATTGTTCATTTAGTAATAGTATTGGGAAATCTGTGTGCTTTTTTTTTAGTTTATAATAATATATGAGTAAATAAATATCACTACCAATTGACAAACATGAACGAGGGTTTTAAAGACATTGATCTCGTAGCTGATGTGTAAGCATTTATCACTGACAAAACAGTGAGAACTAAATTGACTTAATACGAGGTATTGAGGATTTGCTTCTGAATGTGTCATTAATATAGTCTGAGTACAGTAATATGGTATGAAAATTGACAAGATTTGCATTTGAAAAAAAAAAAAAAAAGGTAATGATAAGGCAATAAGTATGGTTAACAGTAATGTCATGGTATAAAATACATGCATGACAATAAGTGGATAGGTTAGTTGTATTTTAAAAGTTAGACACTTCGATACTTAAAATGTAATTTTAACCAAATGTGTTAACAATGACAAGGTTAATGGTTAATGTATGTTTAAACAGCATGTGAACTATGATGACTGCAACTGGATTCGTGGTGAAACTAAAACTTAATAAAAGGGCTATTAAGTAATAAACTAGGAACTGCTCTAGGTTTTCGAGGAAATTATGATTATGATTATTTTTATTTTTTTTTTTTTTTTTTAAGATGGCTCAATATTGATCTTACTTATTTTTGGTTTGTTTAATTTTGTGTTTTTAACACCAAGTTTGGAATTAAAGGGTAAAATAGATAATCAATCTCTATAATTGTACCATTGATGGGGAAAATTATAGATTTTCATGAAATAAGGGTATCTTTACTGGGATTTAGGTTATAAGCAATGTCTATATTTGGTATCTGTGAGGTGACTGAGGGTCTGACATATGTCAGGAATGCAATAACAGTGGTTATTCATTTAGCCCGGCTTCCAGAGAATAATATATATACGTTTATTGTAATGAGTTTATTTTAAGATATGACCAAATTAACTAAAATTCATCATAGTTGTATAAAACATGCTAAAAGAAAACAAATAAGGCAAATATCCTTTTTAAGGGTTAAAAAAAAAAAAAAAAAATGAATTGGTTATAGTGTATGCGGTTTTCTTTAATGATTTGTTAAATCTGGTTAATGAATATGCAAATTTAGTCTTAAGGCTGTTAGATAAATGTTTTGTTTTAGAGGGTAAGTGTGAAGTAGCTGTAGTAGGAAGAGAGGTATTTACAAAGATATGTTGATGAAAGTATATATGGATGGAGGACACTTTTCCAGGTAGAGGGACACACAGAATAATTCACTGGAAAAGACATTATGTGAAGAAAGACTAGTGCAAGTGGCGATATTGTGGGATTAAGTAAGTAGATGAATGTATATGGGAAGTAAGAATGATTATGGGAAGTATTTTGTACAAAATAATGTGTTTATTACTAGAAATGTCAGCCAGTACCAGAGATCTTAAGTATATGCACCTGCTTAAGTTGACCAACAGCCTGCATTCTTAGCATGCATCACAACTACACCTGACCTCATTTATTAGACCAGATGTGGGGTATTAGACCCCACATTGATCTAAAACGGGGGACTGAAGGAGTGGATGCCGATTTGCCATATCCTTCATACTGATATTAATTATTTTATTACATGATTTCTTGTTTGACTATTAATCAAGTTATAGCAAGAGTGAAATGTGTAACCTTATGTGTGCTGTATTTCTTTTCCTCAAGATTAATGTCCACATATTATGTGTGTGTATCCAACCGTAATGATAAGACACTCGCCAGTGCTAGAAAGCCTTGAATTTTAGATAAGTTCTCTGTGTACGTGTGTTAGTATCTGTCTGTACAGGGAGAAGCTCAGACAGTCCCAGGACAAACGATCAACTGCCAGTGTCCAGCATATCAGATATACGTCTTTTGAGAGTTTTATCTAGGTTTTGGAACCAATCAGAATTTTGTTGACTCATGTATTGACGCAATTAGTATCCTCTGTCAGGGTATAACTGTGGTTGATTTTGTATTGTACTGGGGGGCGGCCTGCGAACTCCTTCGAGAGTGTTGAAGCTGACTTCTGCTGATGAAATTGCAAACTATTTTCTTCAAGTAAAATTATTATTATTAATTGAACTCATCTCTGAGTCCTGGTCTTCATTGCGACATATCTGGTCCTTGGGTTTTAACTGTAAATTCCCCTACATTATGAATAAAGAATATACACTTTATAATAATCTCATATATCTTCGCACCCTTAAAATACATATAACCACATCCCAATTCAGCATTTTTTCCTTCCTGTCTCCAGACACTGTATATAGCCCACACAGATTCTTAACCTTTAGCAGAGTTTACCAAGAAAACCCATATTGGAACATTTTTTTTTTTTTTGCCAGTCTGATATTCATATGAGAGAGTGGAGGTAAATAGTGAGAGAGAGTGAAAGAGGCAAAAAGAGGGATCAGAAAAGTGTAAGAAACAAGGGGGATGGTGTTAAATCCTGTTTGTGTGAAGAGCACCCTTGAAATCTGTCCTCGCATGAGCTGAGAATGAGAATAAACAAGACCTTTATCTGAGCACGGCAATTTTCACACACGTCACAATAAAAGCGGCAATAACGTTACCTTATGCTTTTCATTATTCCAATCCTGCTGTTTGCTGGATGTAGAATATCATGAAACCCGATTTACCTCAAAACAGAATTATTATGTTTTTCTGTGGTGCTTGTTTTTAATGCAGTGATAAGGGTTTTAAGAGTTTTTTCTGGCTTCAATTCAAATCATTGTGTGGTGTTGCTTTCGTAAATCTCACAGCAGCACTATTTATAGGTCAAACAATTTATATGCTTGACATGCAGGTGGATAGATAAATCACTGACAGGATGTGCACCGCAATTGACAAACAAACAGGGTGACCACAGGTAAAGTGGGACACTTTTTGATAATTTAATGTTTTAAAAGATACTGCCAAATGGCTTTTGGTTACAATTTGGGTAACTGTACTTTATTACAATAACTAAAGACGTAACTGCACACACTGCAGCCAGATTAGATCTATTATTCATATTAGACCTGATATTAGGGGTGGGAAATATTGCAATAATATATATATGAATGTCACGTCACTTTCATTTTTACTAATTGCTCTATTTTAAAAATCAAACCCTTATAGGGTAACAACATTTTTAATTGAAAAAAATGGCAGACATTTAGGCCAAAGTGGGTAAAGATAAAAAAAAAAAAAACTTTATTATTTGTCATTATTTTATCTTATCTTATTAATGCAACTGTAAACTTACATTTCTTTAGTCAAGAGCATTGAGTGATGATCTCTTTGTGTTTTACTGTTTTATTAACATTAAAGGGATAGAGATTCATAAAAAAAAAATAATAATTCTGTCATTAATTGCTCACTCTCATGTTATTCCAAAAAGTTGCTGGTCCCCAGTGAGTTCCATAGTATATATATATATATATATATATATATATATATATATATATATATATATATATATATATATATATATATATTTAATTGTGATATTGCACGCCCCTACCTCATTTGATTGATGAGACCTCATAGGTCTACATAAGGTGAGCTATGAGACTGAGTAGAAGAGCTCTTCACAGACTGAGCTCAGGACCGGAGCAGGGCACTTAAAAGACATTCCTCGGAGGTTTGTGTAAAGCCAGAGCATTGTGTGTGAAGCTGGAGGAATGCCACTCCAGAGTCACTGCGGCAGAGCCTTGTGTTCCAGTAATCCTGCTTTATCTCAACCTGTTTGGCCAGAATCTCTCAAGCTCACTGTACCTGACCCTGGATTTCACTTCATAAACAAAAACCAGCTAGCCACATGACACATGTGACCAGTCATGTGGCTAGCTTTTGGCTAACCAGGAGAAGTGTATCTGTTGTTTTGATTACAAAATAGGAGCTGTTTTTTAAACTCTGACATCAAATAGCAGAAAAAAGTTATCTCTCCAACCACAACAGCTTCTGCTTTCTACTACATATTTTTCAGATTAAAAAACACAATCCTGTCAACATATAGTGAAAGGGAGGTGGTAGTACGTCTCAAACAATAGCACTGAATATTTAGCCAGATTTTGATAGCACACATGCCCTTGTACCCAACAATAAAATAAAAAAATCAAGTTACTTTACAAGTTTCATTACTTTCAAAGTTGTTTAATCCCTCCTGCAAATAATTTATAAAAAAAAAAAAACTCCAGATTATCCTCTGCTCCTGTATAATCTGATTATTGATCACAGCACAGTTCAGTAGTGGCATGAAAGCCAAATCTGATCTGTGGGATGAAAGGTCAGAGGTCAGATGTGTGGATGATCCCAGCCTGAGTGTGATAAAGCCATCTTAATCAAACAGTTAGAGCTGCTCATACCAGCACACAGCGGAGATTATGGGCTGTGAATGAGGTTATGTAATCAATGAAGTATGGGTTGCTAATTGTGTTAGTTTGATATTGATTTATTGATTGTGGTTAGGGACGGTGAGTGTGATTTCACCAAGTACAACATGTTCCTGGATCAACATCTTTGTTGAACCTGGAACAACATTTCAATCAGCCAATCAGAATAGAGATATAACTTTTCTGTAAATATCTGTTTTAGGCTTAGAAACAGGGTTAGGTGCTTCTACAAACTTGTTAATCAGATATCATTTCCCACTGATTTTAGGAAGAAATTATGGTTAGGGTTAAGTTTATGATTTGGGATTGGGTTAAGTCTATATTTTTGGACAATAATGTTGGTCCAGGATCATCAGAAGATGTTGATCCAGGAACATGTCCTACTTGGCAAAATCTGCTTAGGGACTTAGAAGAGGCAATATGTTAACCAGTTTCAGATTACGTTTATATTTTTCTTTCTTGCAACCCATCTTCCTGTTCCCATTGCACTCTCTATTTCAGTGTTTCCCAATCTGCTTTTATGTTTTCTAAAAGATACATAAGTATAAAAGCCATTTGATGATATAAAGTCCTATATGCACAAAGTATATCCAGACTATTCTCATAGGTCTGCCATAACAGAACCACCTTTTTTCCATGGCCTTAAGTGATTTTCAGGAAAACTACTTGGGAATTTGTTTGTTTGAATGGAAGATGGGGGGTGTAAAAAAAAAAAAAAACATGTTTGAAGACAATTTTCAATTCTGTTTGATGCCACTAAATTACTTCAATTCTGTTTGATGCCTGTAAATTACTTTTACAGTACATTTAAAAATACTTGAAGTTTCCATGAAACATATAGTTTCTTGTGTCCTGTGACAATATCTGAGTGAAATCGAATGACAAAAAAAATACATTTGTTGTTTATTGGATGGAAGCGCATCTAAATGTGAGCCAGCAGTTATTTTCAATAATGGGACGGAGTTTAAAATTATAAAATAATTGGAGAATTCCAGTATACATCACCAAAGGGAAGTAATCTGTTGTTTCACTGGAAGATCGAGTTATTAAATACTGCCTACTTTCCTCTCTTTGATGCGGTTTGAGAGTGTGATGGTTTTGCCTCATAAAACACATGTATTACATTATGCATGTGCTACTATACTTTTGTAATTTTACTCCTAAAAATATTTATGTGCTGTATTGTTCTCTCTCAGGTGAATGAGAGCTCCTTCCTGCTCTGAAAGCCTCCTGCTGAAATGTGACAAAGTGCTTTATGACCTGGCCGTAAATACTTACCCTGCTTGTCTATATGAGCAGTGTGTGTGGACAATGTTCTTCCATGTAAAGCTGCTGACTCTGCAGTGCACACACACACTCAGCCCATCTATCTTTGCTGTTTATTTTTTGCAGCTGTAAATGTGTTTATTTTTTAACCATGACTAAGGGATGAATTGCTACGTGTCTAGTTTGAGATTCCACTGCAGATCGGAATCTAATCTCGATTACTGTCTTCCTAGTCTTCCCTCAACCGCCGAAACCAGTTCACTAAACTCTTTCTCTGTTCACTTGGGCCACCTATCTCGAATCAACAGCTCAATCTGTCTAATTTGTTGTTTGTGCTGCATATTGGCTCCAAACTTAATATGACAGACAATTATCTGTATAAAAATAACAGCTTCCTGTGGTATACCTTTTTTATCTTAATTTCAGCAAATATACCCTATATATATATATATATATATATATATATATATATATATATATATATATATATATATATATATATACATATATAGGGTTTGAATTTTATTTAGATCTGTATATTGTGACACAATGATTGATAATTTTGATTGATAATATACTTTCATTATACGGACCTCCCAAAAAACAGAGATTTTTTCAGAATTTCTCACTTTGTTTTCCCACAGAAGAAATTTATACAGGTTTTGGAATTTTTTTTTTAATCATTTGTTTGTTATGAGGTTAATGACGAAAATTATTTTTGAGTGAACTGTCCCTTTAAGATCTGCATGGATGTCATCTAACCTATTGCTCTGTTTGGCATTAGCTTTTGATTATCTCTTCAATTTATTATGTGTAAACAATCCAGTCCATTGGATTTCTTCATGTGTATGTCCAGGTGGAATATGACTGAATTTTGTGGAATGGATTTAAAATCCTAAAAGACGTTAAACTGAGCTGAGAGTATTTCACTTTTATTTATAGCTGCAGGCATTGTCAAACTAACCACATGATTTAATAACCAAGCACAAAAGAGTGTAGGACATTCCCAAAAACATCTGCACCAGTGGCACTGAGTGGCTTTTGAAAATGAAAAAATGACTTAACAGTCCTTTTAGAGTCTTCCCTAATCAAGCGTTATTCCTCCGCATCCCTGTTTATCTTGCTATGTTTACTTACAGTCCTGTAAACAGATGCGGTTGGCATCTTTTTTCTCCTCACAGATTAGTGTTTGGGGGGTGGGAACCCACTCAGGCCCTGAATGCTCACAGGACTGAATTCGACCCCTCCTCGGGATGAGTATGGTAATGCACGAGGGAGGGTGGAGGGTCTCACTAGGGGGGGATCCTTCAGTCTCTTTGACTCTGCTCCACCCACAGAGGAGCCCATCTGCTGTGAGCCAGCACTCAGTGTGAAAGACAAACACCACCAAACACAACACGACTCAAACCTGCTTCCTCTGTTCTCTCTCCACCTCGCTGCTCATTCCTGTATTTTCTTCTCACCTGCAACCGAATGCTGACAGGGGAAAAACCGTGTTGGTGTGTTTGGAGTGTGTTTTCTGATGAGGAAACAGGTGCTTTTAGGGGTCTTTCTTCCCCCACCAACTCCAATCTGAGTCATTCTGACAACAAAGGGGTTTTTTTTTTACTCACTTTAGTTCACTGGGCTTTGCTATCTTCATCTGAAGGAGGCCTTGTAGTTGACATGCTAATTGCAGGAAAAAGTTATTTAAAGTAATGCATCACAATGAGTGACTTCTTCAGTAATTTCCCCCAAGATAATGTTTACAATGCGCCTGCCATAAATGTACTGGTACAAACTTTATTTTTTCCATTATAAGTGTAATATTTAAAAAACAAAATGCTATAAAAAATTTGTTTTCCATTTTAAGCAGCTTTGACTCTAAAAGCTGAATGTACTGACAAAATAAGACCAGGAAAAAAAAAATAAGACATGCTTTTTCCTTTAACCTCTGAGAAGTTTTATTTGTCACACCGTTTTCCGCAGCATGACAGAATAAAAAGACACAGCATCTATACAAAATGAGCCGAGGAACTTCAAAACCTGTCATCAACTGATGGAGCTTGCTGTGCTGCATTTGAGCAAAATACATTGTATCAACGAGAGAATAAGAAGAGGCAGAGCGCTGACAAAAAGCAAGAGACAAACAGGGACTGTGCGTGTCAGGGGGAGGGAATGTGGCCATTTGTCTGTGTGAGTTAATGGAGGCCGAGGCAGGGACCAGGCCTCTAGTGAGAGGGTCAGTGTGTCCATGCTGTGTGGTGGTGGGTCCTGCAGGGAGAGAGGGCAGAGAGCAGCCTGGGGCCATATGGCCATCAGAGTATCCCTTTATGATTTATCATCCGGTTACACTCAACCAGCATCTCAGGGATCCGCTCCAGTGGGTCAAGTCTACACGGGGCTCCAGTGATCAGGCTTAAAACATGACGCATGAACCCGAGCTCGAAAAAAAGCTGCTGCCGTTTCACAGGCTCTTGTATATGATGCATTATAAAGCTATATTTCACATTATAATTTATACCGTCATTCAAAAGTATGGGTTCAATAATAGAATTATGGGTAACACTTTAGAATAAGGTTCCATTAGTTAATGTTAGTTAATGTATTAATGAACATGAACAAACAATGAATAATACATTTATTACTGTATTTATTAATCTTCGTTAATGTTAGTTAATGAAAATACAGTTATTCATTGTTAGTTCATGGTAATTCACAGTGCATTAACTAATGTTAACAAGCACAACTTTTGATTTAAATAATGCATTAGTAAATGTTGAAATTAACATGAACTAAGACTGTTCTTGCTTAGGTCATGTTAACGAAAGTAGTTAACTAACATTAACTAATGGAACCTTATTCTAAAGTGTTACCGAATTATGTTTTAAAATAGATGAAAATAGAAAACAGTATTACTAAAAATTATGACTTGCTAAGCATCTTGCTAAATGAGTAAACTTTTGATAAAACGTTTTTGTTTGGTTTGGAAATGCTGCCACAAGTCAAGATCTGAAAAAGACATAAGAAATAGTTTTTGCATGTTTCACATTTGTTTAGATTGCTAGATCTGAAGTATAAACCATTCTAAATACCTTTTCTAAAACATAATATATCTTGGCTTCAAGAGTTACCCAATTTCATAACAATGAGAGATCGGTGGTTTTGATATGCCAAAAGCATCTTCCTCCCCAAGGGAACGTTCAATCATAGCTGCAGATTTTGATGTTAATGTTTTAACTTCTTCAAAATGCACTAACAATGCTCTGACTCCTCGGATGGGATCTCTCTTTGTTTTCTATATCGGTGAAATCTGATCACCCGTTTCACCCCCAAATGCTATTTGCACCTTTGACGCGTAAATTAATTCTAGAGAGGCCCAGGCCTGCACCGCTGTTAAAACTTTGCTCTCTCATCAAAGCGAGCTCAATACACATCTCTCATGACAGCCCTTTGCAAGAGACAGCAGATAATCATTCCCGTGATTAGATATCTCCTGGCTTTGTGTCTCACTCAAAACAGATTCAGTGGATCTCCACACAATGCACAGGAATGCAAACCTAATTAGTGTTACCTCATTACTGGCCTGAGCTGTAAATAATTAAAAGCTAAAATGACACAGTCACTTACAGAGATTGAGAGCCAGTTTTAGGAAACGGAGAGCCCTCTGTAGGCCAACAGGAGAAATGCAGTCATGTTTTGTAATGCATGACCTCTGGTGAAACCAAACTCCCAAAATGTGAATGAGACTTGGCTCAGATAAAGGTGTGTGTGTTGCCACCTGCATGGGTATCTCTCCAAATGGGCCACAGAAGAAGTGAGAAAATGGATCAGGTGGCCAGGACCGTTAGATTTACGCCGTTCAACAGATGGAGTTAGCACTACACTGATATGTGTTTGTCTTTTAATTTGGTCTGATGAAAGCAGGAAGCGCTGAGTGCTGCGACCCACCAATTATACTCACAATACACATGATAAACTAACTGATTTAATTGGAGGTAAACAGTTTTGATTCATTTACCATGCAGACGTCTGCAAAGAGCAGCCATGTGACAGAGATGTAAATTCACTTCAGACAGTTTTCTTTCAGCCCAGACAGAAAACAACTTTGTATAATCTGCTTTGTTTTGTGCCTCTTCCTAAGGTTTTTAATCTAATGTTTAAACAGTTTATGCAGTAGTTAGTCACGGTCCTCGAATTCGATCGGTCGAGCGGCTAACATCATCGTTTGTATCACTCCGCGTGTCAGTTTTGTTCTAAACATACCGTCTGTCTCTTTATTACTGTTGGGGATTTTTCACAGACTATTTCTGCAGGTTAGGTAGATCGTCTGTGATGAAAAGTGACAGTGAGTGAGTCATTGATTAATTCATTCAACCAGTTTCTTTAAAATCAACAACAACAACACAGGAACAATACAAGTGAATATCTTTATGGGCTTGTCATCATTCACTTAACAATAGCGTTCACTTAACAACACTGATTCATTCAGGAAGTGATTGGCTGAATTTGGAATAGCGTAAAAGCATGTTACTCTTACTATATAATTACACACACACACACACACATACACACACACACACACACAATAATGACATTGTGGCAACCTAGTAAAAAGTAGTATATTTAAAATACATTTATTTACTTAAAATTATTTAAAGACATTTATCTATTAATATATTTACTTACATATCGCTCAAGACTTACTGATATAAAAATAATAATTCAACTTTATTTGGAGTACTACTGCAGTACAATGCATTTTCTTAATATTAAAATGTGTTTTAATGTCTGTATTGATGAGGACTGTATGATATTTGAATATTATCGGTCTTTAAATGTAAGATATTTAGAGTGTATCTAAAGTATACTTGCAATAGTTCCTCATAACTAGTTGGACTTCAGCACTAGTTCTGTATTAAAAGTGCATCACACTTCAATTAAAGTACATTAAGTACTAAATTAGCAGACTTCAAGTATACCTATTTAGTATAGTAATTGCAGAGTATTTTTATTAAATACATAAATGTGTACCTAAATGTATTTGTAGTATACTTGGCATGAAATAAATCTATTTCAAATACACTGTAGTATATTTATATTTCACTAAGGGATATCTACAGAAATCTTGAATAAATGAATTAATAATGGTGTCCATCAAATTCTTTGTTAACATTGTTTATTTAGTTTTTTACTCTTTTTGGCCAATGAATCTAGTGCAAAAATACAAGTATAGGGAAGTGGAGATTGTAACCATAACCAAAAGATTACATAATGTTTTTTTATTATTATTTAATTGCTATCGATGGGCACTTGACACACTTTTTTTTTTTAACCAAATCCAAAAAACTTCTGGTGTGTGTACAGTGTCTTGCTGTTGTCTGATATGATTTGTATGACAGTAGTATAGCCAGCGTCATCCCCTTTTTTCTGTTTTATTGACAGATGTTAATGTGTATGTTAATAAGTACCACCTACTAGAGTGTCAACCAGAATTTCCATATTTAATTTTAAAATATCATGTTTTGAATGATAATACCCCCACCCCTTCTTCTAAATGAAGCTAAAGCAGGATCAGTAGCTATAGGCCTGAACACAAGCCTTGTAGAAACATGCCCTGTTAAACGTATCATCACTCTTTTGCACACAGATGAAACAGTGATTTGTAATTGTGTAGGACTCATCATGTGTTACGCTGCAGTCTAGTGAACACATTTCCACATTGCTCACACTTGTTCTGTACTATGGCCCTGCCAAGCGGAAGCACAGATCTCTGCTCCCTTCCTTTTAATCACAGAGTGAGATCGGCGCTCTCACGTAACGCTCTTCTCTAGCTGTGTGAGGACACGCAGACGTGCAGCTCAGTTTAATGAGGTGCTTCTCTCCTCTGGGGCTGCTGGCGATGAGTGTCGGCTGATTCTCTCTTTAAACAACATTATCTGGCAGCATTTGATGTGAGCCAGCCTGTCAAACCAGAATCCCACAGCAATCTGCATCTGAGCACAGCGCGGAATACTTATAGAGGGAGAAGATCTCCTCGTTTGCTCTCTCTGCCTCTTCTTCTCGCTATCTCGTACTTGCACACATACGCCAAACACACACCCATCTGAAACCTGTAAAGCTATTTTCACACTCGCATTTGCATACAGATGAAAATTACGGCTAGCCTAAATTAAGAAGAAAAATGCAAATGTATTGTTATTTACCCATCAAGGGAGTTACTCTGGACTAGAAACCAGGAATAGATGGAGCCCCTGGGGAGAGAATCATCAAGCGCAGTTATCATGTGACCAACTGGTGGGCCACTTTCATCCCCAGCGGTGCCCATTATAAACCCCCAACACACACAAACGCACTCCCACCCTCACACCATCTTGTCATATTCAGCTTTTGATTGGTTCCGTCACACCCGTGGTGATTGCGAAGGCAAAACATGCCGAGCAAAGCCGTTTCACACCCCCTCTCAAACTGCTTTGCTGGGAGGGCACCTGTGAAGCTCCTCGTCACATTAGTATGCAAATGAGGCTGTTCAATTAAATTAAGCAAATGAAGATCAGCCGTCAAGATACTGAGATTTACTTGAAGCTGCATTCAAAAGTCATTTGTAAATAAATAGCCATACAATGTTTTATGACTGATAGCATGCTTTTCTGCATGGTAACTACCAAAAGCAAACAATGGAGCTTCAAACTAATTGAACATCGCCAACGGAATTGCATTGTTCCGCAGTTGTTTGATGTGTTTTCAGACTTTGTAATTGCTAATAGAGAATGTTAGCATTCAGTGTGGGCCTCCAAATTAGTGGGAATCTCAGCACCATGGGGAAACCAGAAACTTGAGCTTTATCTAATTGAAGCTTTTGGAGCCACCCACTATTGTCCCAAAATAGTTACATTTAATTTATGTAAAACAAATCTTATATATTAAGCAGCTAACAAACAGCATAGCAGTTTTTTTTTTTTTTTTTTTAGATGTTGACTGCATTATTCGTACTGCACTTTTATCTGTTGTTTATATAGACATTTTGTAAAATAATAAAATAAAATAAAAAATAATTAAGGAATTTTTTCCTAGTCAACACTATGGCAAAATGCATTCAAATTTACATGAATCCACTCTAATAATTTTCCGTTTCCTATGACTAATTTGAACCCCAGAATCAAAAGTAGTAGGTGTTTATGGTGCACATTAAAGATGGTTGCCACCAATCAATGAAAAAGAAATAAGAAGATGTGGTATATCAACCCGATCTCATGGCAATTCGTACATTTTTCACAAGGTGGCTTATTCGTACGAATTCGTACGACCACACTCGTAAAAAATTCATATGATTGTTGCCAATTCGTATGAATTTGTGCGAATGACCTACAACTAACCCCCCCCCTAAACCTAACCGTCACTGGGGTTTAGACAAATCGTATAAAATCGTACAAGTTAGGTCGTACAAATTTCGCAGAATAAGCCACCTCGTAAAATACGTACTAATTGGTCGTGAGATAGTGTTGGGTATATAGATAATACTGCCAAACAAAATCATGTCGGAGTAGATGTCGGGGGGAAGGCAAGACACTCTACATTCTACACACCAAAAAAAAAAAAAAAAAAAAGGTTTGCACGCCAGTCAGGAGTTTTTTGGATTATATGAAAAAAGTTGGGGTGTCAGACGCCCCTTTCGACAGGACATGATTTTTGTACACTTTTTTTATTTTATGGACACAAACTCTCTCTCCACCTCCCTACATTTTTTATTATTGAGTGTGACTCACTATCCCAAAAAAGAGAAAACACAAAATAAAGTTGAAGTTTAATTTGACTGGTAGCATTTTTTTTTAAATAAATGTATACATTGTACTAATATTATCAATGTTCTTTTGTCCATGTAGTCTGATATTGTGACATTACTACAATTTACAACATTGCTCACAACATCATCTGTATCATCATTTCTAGTGAAATGCAATTTCTTTCTTGATTTCAGAGTTTTAGATAGAGAACTTTTGATAATGTAAAGTTAAAAAAGAAAATGCAAGACGAGAGAAAAAGTGTTGTTCTTCTCTTGTCACAATCTCTGATGGCTATTTGAAAGCTCTTTAGGCTTGATGTGCTTGTTGAAAGTTAACTCTGTGCTTGAGAGGTTCATGAAATCATAACGACCTCTACTCTCTGATCACTAAGAGAGCGTGAAGAAGCTGTTTGGACAGTTTATACACTCTAAAGGTGCTAAACATATTAATAGCTTTAGAGACATGTAAAATAGTAATAAAATAAATCAAATGTGAAATGTGAAGGCTCTTCTTCTCGCTCAAGTGCCGGCAAACTAAAAAAAAATAATAATAATAATTAATGTTTCTGTCTTAATTGAAAAAAAGTGCTTATCTTGCCTACTGTACGTTGAAAGCAGATGTGGAAGATGTACATGCATTAGATATGTGCACAGAGAGGAAGTGAGCACGTACCAGTGAGCGACTAGAATGTATGTGAGTGCTTTGAGAATGATTGTATATGAGTGATTTTCTGAAAATTAATTAGGCTGGAACTTTTGCCAGACTGTAATGTAGCTGTGACAGGGCCTGCCTGAGTCACGACACCCAGTTCAAAGACATGTCAGACTGAACGAATATCCCATACACTTTCCAGTTCATCTTCCTCTCTTTCTGTCAGACTGCCAAACAGACCCAAACATAATCTCAGGAAATCAGAAAATAAAAGATTTCTCCTCAGTAGATTCAGTCTGAGTTGTGGAACAAAATGTTCCCAAAGACAGACAAAACTGATTGAAACCCATTTAATTATTACAGTATATAATGAAATAAAACTGAGCATTTGGTTATTGCACTATTGAGTCCACAACAGCATCTGATTCTCCTAAGGGCCAAAAAAATCCCAGTCTTTGCAAAATATCAATGACATCATGCCTCTCTTGTTTCCTTTATCCATTATTTAGTCACTCTGTTTTTCTCACTTTCTCTACATCGCTAAACTCAACTTTTGAACAATAGTGCATATCCCAGCATTATCTGATAACTTTTCATTGTTTGCATGAATGATGTTTTAGTAATGGAGCAATGGAAGGTTTTTTGTTCATACATTTCACACATTATCCGGGTTTCAAACCATGAAACCCATGTCCTCATCTTGATAGACTATAGGAATCGATTGAGTGTGGCACTAGCAACATCAAGGTAATTTATCAAATGATAAAAAGTATGCCTTTAGTGCTTTGGATAAAATCATCCACCCAATGCATAAAACCAAATGTCCCACATACATGTATTGTTCAGCATAGTATATTGCACAAAAGTGAAGTAAGTCATTATTTTATGACAAGACATTATAAAAAGGTACATTTTACAGCCTTGAACAGAATGCACATCTGGATATTATTATTGTTGTAGGCGTTGTTTATGGTACGTCCTCATTTCTCTTTTCCATGACCGATTTTTGTCCCTTACACTTTTTCCATCTTTTTTCTGTTTACGAATAAAAACTAGCTCATGGCAGGGATGCATCTAATACAGAGGAATAGTAGCAGGAATTTCATTATGTTAGTGTGTGTTAGTCTGATGATTGTCGATGTCAGCACTGGAATGTGAAGTGTTTAATGTTGTGCTGTGTTTGCTGCGGTTGTCACCAGTGGAAGATCCTGTTATAGAGCGGCAATGTTCTTTACCATACGATATTTTCTTTACTCTCTGTTACAGTCATATCACAGCATAAAAGGCAAACCAGTGTATATTTTTGTATTTAGCACACACTTATCTAAAGCCACTTATAGATTGAATTCCAGGTTTACATTTTCCTTTTTTTTTTTTATTGTGTTCATCTGAGCACTTGAATTGACTGAAAAATGTTATTGCATCCACAGTTCAATATGTAAAGAGAACAAAAAAGGCAGTTCAGTTATCTATCGAAATTGGTATTTATTGGTAATAATTTTGTACATTATGTACAAAATTCCCATTATTTACTTGTTGAAAATGTTCCTTTTCATTGCAACTCTCAAATAAAACGCTGTTAATCAGCTGTAGTTCATGGAAAGGAATATTTTCAAAAAATAATGACAAATTTTCCGTTGACATATTTCTTTAAAGGGTTGATTCACCGAAAAATGAAAGTTAGCCTGTGTTTTACTATCCTTTGAAGCATCCTAGGTGTATATGAATTTCTTCTTTCAGATGAATCATATTGGAGTTATATAAAAAATTGTCCAGGCTATTCAAAACTCTGTCATTGCAGTAAGTAGGAGTTGCAGTTCAACTGTCCACAAGTTGTCAAATAAAGTGCAAAATGGGGGTGCTGGGGGTGAATAAAGGTCTCCTCTATTGAATCCATGCATTTTCATAAGAAAATTTTTCATATTTTAAACATTATAAACAGTTTTCTCTCACTTCTGGTATCTGTCATACGTGGAAGCCATTCCGGCAGACGATGTAGGATGTATGCGCTGCACGCACCTCTGAGATAGTCTCGTGAGTTTGTTTATAGGGGCAAAGGAAGCAAAGTTTTCTTACTTTAGCAAAGGAAAACCATTCTCCATTATATCTAAATCTTTCAACATTTTTCTTTTCAAATCCTGTTTTTTTTTTTTTTTTTTTTTTACAAATCCGGCACTTTGTTTTGTTCTCTCTCTGTGTTCGTCACTAATCCTACATCACTTCGCCAACATCCTACATCATCCGCTGGAAAGCCTTCCGTGTATGACAGATAAATTAAGTGGGAGAGGAGTGTTTATTACGTTTGAAATATGGATGTTTTTCTTATGAAAATTCACCCCCCGGAGCCATGTGAGGCACATTTTATTATGGATGTGCACACTTTATTTGACGTCTTGTGGACTGTTAAACAGAAACACCTGCTGACTGCAATGATAGAGCTCAGAAGAGCCAGGACAATTTTTAATATAACTCTAGGATGCCTCGAGGCTGAATGAAACAGGCTTATTTTCACTTTCGGGTGAACTAACCCATTAAATTCACATTTTATTAATCAAAACAGTGAAAAAATAACTCATCGATTGGTTCTCTACAGTTAACAGGTTGGATATCTCTATTTCCTTGAGCCATTAAAAGGCAATCTTATCACAGTGCATTTTTATTTCTGCTTCTATCTTTGTTCTTGGCAAATCTCTTCGCCCTACTTGTGCCAGAGCAGCTGCCTTTATTTCTTAACACCCCAAATCCACCAGCAGAGCACACACACACACACACATGCTTGGGAGATGTGGTCCAGAGAGGGATGTAAAGCTTAAAGTGATGAAAGGTGATGAATGTGCCAGAGTTGGACAGGAACACAGCACAGATCCAGGATTACTGAGCTCAGCTCCACGTGATAATGAGTGAAGGGGTGAAGACATGTTAAGAGGGCTCTGGACACACTGTGAGTTATGACTGACTTATGAATGTCTGGGTCCCTGGATCTCTGCCTCTTTCTCTCACACTTGCTCACATCTCTCCTCAGCCTCCTTCTCAACCGCCGTCTGCTGTGAGCCATCATTCATTTCAGATTTCATTTTAAGCAGAAATGCACTGCTGGTCGGAGGCAGTAGACTTGTGGGCAGCGCTCTGACACTCTGTGAGCCGAGGTTGAATCCCAGCACTCTCTACTATTCCAATAAAAGCAAAAAATAGAAAACTTACTGAAAGTAGTGTTGCTTCTAACTCAGCTGCGTTTCTTAATAGTGTAATTTTTGCACTAATAAGCATTTTTCCACACTAAGAAAACTGTGTTCAGTCACATTGTTTTGCACAAGCAGATGTTCAGCCGAATTATCAAACCAAGTTATCAGCTTTTCTAGAAAGTTTTCCCTATCATATTTGGGATGTCCACATTATTATAGTGAATCATTTCTGAAGACTTGAATGTTAATGAATACATTCAAAGGAAACAATTTACTGGTTCAACCGAGGTATATAATTGTACGCTTTTTTGTAGCAAAATTTATTTGCTAATTGATTTCTACACAATATGTATCCAAATCATTTAAATTTAAGTAAATGAGTTTGTTTCTAATTTTATTCATTGTATGTTGTGGAAATAAATGTGTTTATTTTAATGCTGTTACTCCAATTGAGTTCCTAATTTTTTCTAAAAGGGGTCCCTTGCAGGAAAGTACTCAAAAAGAAAATTTATTAGGCTACTGAAATAATGTATTAAATGCATTAAAACTGAATGTTTTTTTAAACAATTTCTTTTTAAACTTGTGTCATTTATTTGCATATATACATAGGATTGTTCCACATTTGACGTTGCCATTTAGTACAATTAATAATATTAACTTTAGATATTTTAAAATATCACTTCAGTTAAAAGTATAATCATTTATGTTCTTGCGGTCTGTCAACAAGTAAGTGTACAACTTTAAAGCTTTACAAAAGTTTAAAATAATGATTTATTGTAATGTAAAATAAAACTTGATTTGACAAGCAAATTTTTTTAAAGTATACTTACGTGTATTAAGCATTATAAAAATGTGCACTTTAAGTACACTGAAGTAGTTTTTTATTTCATTTGTATTACAGTCTTCAAGTACAGTTTTTTTTTTTTGTTAAAGAAATATACATTTTGAAAACCCTACAAGAACACTAGATTATACCTTAGATTATCAATTAGCATGTGGTTTGAAATTAGCTTCCCCAACACTGGTCCTCATAAGGTACTGTGTAAACAGAGACGGAGAAACACATGGTATGGTGTGTGTGTGTGTGTGTGTTTGTCCATGTGTGCCTGTCCCTGCTTGTACATAATGTTTTTCTTTTGAACCTCTAGTCTGAGACTCAACCGTTCTTCATAAATTGTCAAAGCGTTGCTGTTTTTTTGCCACTACACCAAAGTTAACGGTGTATTTAATTTGAGATATTATGATGACATTCTGATTTGTCCAGCGCTGTTCAAATGTTCATTAGTCAAAAACGAAAAAGTAATAAGTCCCACATAAATCAGTGTCGATATATATATACACTAATTACAACATCAAAAGCGGCAGGCGGTTCTCTGAAGGAAAAATATACACAGAGAAATCTGATTGGATTTGCCTCAGCCTTAAAATCTCATTATTTTCTCCCTGACATCACTGAAAGGTTGAAGTATTAGATACATACACAAACATCCATATGGTTCCCAGTGGTTGTGGTGAAGATAACGGCGAAGGAGATAAAGAGAGAGCCAGATAGAGAGACAGGCATGTCCCCTGCTCCTAAATAATTGCGTTCCTAATCTCTTTCAACTGGAACCAATTTGGCTAATAATCCTGTTAGAGGAGCGGGCAAACACACACATACACACACTTACTCTTGACTGGGACCTCAGTCTCCTCTGCAGGGGTGCATGGTGAGGTCTTCATATAAGGTCTTGATTAAGAAGACAATGTATGGAAGCTCTACTGGGAATATAAGTAATAAGTGATATGAGTAATTATTCAACCCCTTTTCAACATTGCTGTTTTTAAATCACTTATTTGCATGTTGGGGAATAAAACAGTCTCAAAACACAATAATAAACGGAGCAATTCCAATAGGGTCCTCGCACTGCTGTGCTCGGGCCCTAATTTTAAGATTTTAGAAACTCTATTAAAAACAGAATTAGCTTGAGCTGTTACACATACAGTTAGCCCATGCATGTGTTGAAGTTGAGTAGCAAAAATGTCAACAGAGATCTCACAAAAGCTAAAGAGAATAAATATCGTAGTACTTTAGAAAGGCTAAGGCTATATGAAGATTTCCAAGACATTGAAAGTTCCTAGAGACACAGCTCTCAGCCTTATTCCTTAGCTTAAAGTGTGTTTTAGCAGAAAACCTTTGAGGTTGTGGAAGAAAAAGCACAATATCATAAAATGTTTAATCAGAGCAACTGAGAAAAACCTGCAATGTACAGCCAAAGACTTGCAAGATGACCCGATGAAAGGAGGAAAACCATTTCAAAGCAGTGTGTAAGAAAATCACTAGACAAGTATTGCCCTTATGTTGAGACATCTTGATAAATACCACTCTTGATCAAGAAGAACAAAGGACAACTTGACGTGACCAAACTGCAACTTTTTGGACGCATGGATCAGCGGTATGTCTGCTGCAAAACAGGCAAAGCTCATAAGCAGAAGAACACCAGAGTGGTTGCTTCATTGTGGTCACAGACTGTTTGTTCAACCAACTGCAGGGGTTAATTTTCAAACATTGGACAATGGAAAGTAGGTGTCACAGTTGAGCCCCTTTCACACTGACATTCCGGCAAATACACGGGTAAAGTGTTTCTCTAAATTGTTCCAAGGTCACTAGATTTTGCACTTTCACACTGCCAGTGATGACCCGGGATATGTGCGTGCTTTCACACACAACCCTTGAAGATCCCGTAACGACACGTGACATCAGGGCGTGACATGTAATGTACGAGTCGAAAACGCTAGGCACGTTATACTTTCACTGAAGCAACCAAACGATCTCGGCGACAGCACGGAAAGTGAGGAACTAACTGATCTCTGCTTCATTACAGTTTGCACATATGTTTTCGTCGCGAACGTTGATCTTCCTTCAAAACAGCCGGTAAAAGAGTCGCACGTCATCACTTCGACACGGAATTAGATCTGGCTTTTGTTCATACAGCGCTCGTCCCGGGTCGAACCCCAGACATGTTACTAGGTCCCCGACCCGGGTTCAATGCGGTAATCAATCCCGGGACGTGGTTGCTTTCACACAGAAGGCGACCCGGCAATGTTCCGGAAATATTGCGGGTCTGACGTGCAGTGTGAAAGGGGCTTTGGTGTGAGGCAGCAGCACGAGCTGAAATGAGGAATGGATGAGACTGGATTCTTGGATCAAAGTTGGATCATTTATCTGGCCCACATCAGTCAGATTTATAGATGTTATAGATGTTGTGAATCATTTGGCCAGCAAACTCAAACAACCTGGTCCAGGGTGTAATAAATGTATTTATTTCTATCTCCTCCACAGGTGAAATTCTCCCAGTGCTCCAGATGCTCAGTCTGTTGCTGGGTTACATCCAGATTTGTCCAATTTTGTTGGTAAAAATGAAAATGAGAAATGCTCAAAACTGTTAATGCTGCAGGTGATTTTTGTATAGTCAGGAGGGAATGAAAAACAGTTTTTCGAAGCAAGAATGGATTACAGTCCTGCTAAACTCCATCTTTGGAGGTATTTTCCTGTCACTGCACTCAAGGTCTTTATTTACATCATACATTTGTTACTGTCTATGTTTATCATTTGTTGAAATATTTATGTTTAATGTCAGTGTCTACTGGATGATGTATTAATTATGGGGGAAAAAAGCAAAAAGTTTTCAGCTTCATACAGATGCTAGCTATAATGCTCAAATTGAGCAACAACAGCACCAACCCTCTTGCTCAGCAGCATTGGTTCCGTAAGCATTTTTCTTTCCAAAATGTTTTTCCCATAGAAATCAGAAATTGTTAAAAAGTTATTGTTGAATGCCATGCACCAAACCAACCAGCTATGAGGTGAATCACAACATTACGATCATTGATTTGAAGCTATACTGTATGTTTGTGTATAAAAAAGTATGAAAAACATTGCTAATGATACAATCCAATTGAAAACGATAAAAAAAATTAACAGCTATTGTTTAAAATATGTTGACTATAGATCCAAAAACAAACCAAATACACAAATATTTAAGTAGTTTAAGCTTCAAGGGAGTTGGAGGTGTAATACTAAATTCTGCTGTTAAATATGACTCAACGAAAGCATATACCATAAATTCACATCATTGTAGCTCACAGTAGGTCTGTTTTTAAAAGGTTCATACATTTTCATAAAAATTCCCCTATATTGAGAAAATGAATGGGACTTTTACTTCTGTAACCTGGCTTTTTGGAGAAAAGGTATTTACGTAAACTACTATAAAACTTTAAAGCAGTAATATTATGTTCTTATGAAACTGTGCTGAGAAGACACTGTTCAAATAATATTTATACACACATTCCAATGATGTTTTCTCTTTATATAAATTGTACATTTTGTGTGTCTACTGATTTTATACTCCCGGGCAAACAGAGGTCCCAAGACACTGGTTTTATTGGAATAAAACACCCTTGTCCATATCCCCTGACCTTTGAGCTTATATAAGGTCAGCACTGGGACTTTAGGAGAGAATGCAGAATGATTTAGTTGCCCAGAGCAGTGACGACAAAAAAAACCCTGTGCAAGTAATTAACCATTTTTATTTTATTTGTACTTAGTATTTTGCACAATGCTTATAGCCGAATTCAGAATATAGCAAAATGAAGATTTTTTTTTAGTAACAGTACATCAAACCGCTGTACTGGGAACCATCTGGGAGAGTCTGTAGGGCAAAGTTGGCCTTAAAGAACCAGCAGCGTTCCCTTGGGCCAAAAATTGTATGTGTGAAAGGAATTGGTCTTGCGATTTCTCAGACAACAGAGCAGACTAGCTATTTGACCACCAGGCCACCCACACACTGATCTAATGAAGAAGAATAGTCAGAAAGCAGGGAAATACAGGCCAGCCTGTAGTCACGGGTGGCAAATGAAGGCAGACGCCGGATGTCGATTGGCAAGATCTTATCCTCAAAGCACAATTTTCCAAAAATGCCACATCCTTTGAAGTCATGGGACATCAACTATTTCATACAAACAAGGTAAAAATGCAGTAGAAAAAAAGCAATTCATTGCACGGAGCTTATGACACCAGGGATGGTGTTGCAGTAAGTCTGTCAACTTATTTTTGCAGGAATATATGTGTGGATATGTGTATTTATCTGTCATTGCAGTCAAAATATAGAGAATGCAGCTTAAGTATTTCAGCACGGCTCTTCAGATCAGTGTGCAGAAGGTGAGATGTTTCTCCCTGATGCTGACTTTCGTAGCTCTGTCTACAGTTTCCACAACAAAGGAGCACTTGTGGTTTTAACATGGTACTTCTCCTCTTTGCTACAGTATGATACCCTTCTATTCTCAACCAGTGAAGAGAGAGAAAGGGAATGTAAGAATGACAGAGTGATATGGCTTGATATAAACTGTTTCTGTGAAGTGCTGCCAAGATATCTTGATGTTGAGTAAACTCAAATTAAGCTGAATAAATTTATGGTAATCTAAAGTGAGACTTGAATGAAGATCAAACTAGTTTTAAGCTCCAATCTGGTTGGCTGGCTTCAAATAAATAATTGGAACTTATTAAAATGATCAGTGTTTATTATTTTAATACAGAGGGAAATTCTTACTAAAGAGCCAATACGCATTTTGCAATACATTCATTGGTATTATTTGTACAACTGTTGGACGGCTTTGCCATTACTTAAGCTAATATTTTGCTGCATTACCGTCTATGCCGTCTAAGTTTTACTGATTTCAGATGTACCTTCTCCCTAAATGTCATGTTAAAAAAGAAGAAAATAAATGATGGCCAATCAGATTCTACTCCACTTATTTGTGAGTGTCTCTTCCAGACATACTGTCATTCTTTTCTAGCACTTTAAATACAGTTGCTCCTTTACGCTTAAGGAAGGTTAAGGAAAACAGTTTGACACCATGGTATAATGAGCATACTCGCACCCTAAAGAGAGCAGCCCGAAAAATGGAGCGCAGCTGGAGGAAAACAAAACTAGAGGTATTTCGTATTGCTTGGCGGGAAAGTAACATATCCTACAGAAAAGCATTAAAAACTGCTAGATCTGATTACTTTTCTTCTCTTTTAGAAGAAAACAAACATAAACCCAGGTATTTATTCAATACAGTGCCAAAATTAATGAAAAATAAAGCCTCAACAAGTATTGACATTTCCCAACACCACAGCAGTAATGACTTTATGAACTACTTTACTTCTAAAATCGATACTATTAGAGATAAAATTGCAACCATTCAGCCGTCAGCTACAGTATCACATCAGACAGTGCACTATAGAGCTTGGGAAACTACGTCACTGCGCATTGCATTCTGGGTAGTCGCGGCCATGTTTGGGACACGCTTATCAGTAAAAGTGAAAGTGACATGACATACAGATCAAGTGTAAGATTACATATAAAGAAAAACTCAACAAGGAAGCAAAGATGCGGTATTTAGAAAAAATCAAGACAATCAACGAACTCAGTCTGCACGAACACAAAGAGTGGTCGGATGATCTTAAAGAGCTGCCGCTCGTAACCTTCCCCAATGTGTTTTCTTACCTTGTTTGTAGTGTCAGAGCGTACACCTCTGATCAGTTTAAAAATTATAAATCTCTCGAGTCTCACCTGCAATTTACAAATGGATGGGTGCAGAACCTTCAAATTTTCCGGATCAACGAGCGGAAAACTGTTGTCTGCACAAAGGTCTTGAATTAATCAATTTTAACAATTGTCTTTCTATGTACCTTTTTCACTTATTACATTATCTATGTTCTTGATACTTGAAGGTTACTGTACTATACGTCAAGTGCTCGTTGATCGGTGAAACATCTTTAGTAGTAGACCATTAGGGAACATGTTAGGATACTTGAAGTGCACTGAACGTATAAATTAAATAATCTTCCTTTTTTTTCAATTTTCACTGCCCTACCTGTGGTCTTGATACTTGTTTACCTGATTACCTTTTATGTGTTACACTGCCCCTTTACTTTTTAATATGTGTTAATATGTAAACTGTACAAATTAACCTCAGTGTGTTATGATGCACAAATAAAGAGATACAGAATTGATCAATTTTGCCGTTTATTACTGTAACAGGTGGTATGCAATATGCATAACACTGATAATGCAGGAGATGTGGTTCATGCATAGGTAACATTTAATGTAAGTCTGTCAAATCGATTAATCAAATCCAAAAAAAAAGTTGTTTATATAACGTACATTTCTGTATATATACTCGGAGACCTGAGATCAAGGTGCGGTTTTCCAGCGGGAAAGCTGAAAAATCGCACTCCATTCAAATTATTTTTCCATGCCGGTCATGAGTACGAGTATGGCAGTTAATTACACAACAAGCTTTTACCATTGTAACTTATTTTTTAGCTGTAGAGAGCAAACAAAACAGTCTATTATCAATCCACACAGCAGCGTCCGTGTCCCAAAGTCCCAGAATGCATTGCGTTGCTGACGTCATGTTCCCAGACTCTATAGACCCCCTGAGGAACAGTTCCACTCATTCTCTACTATAGGAGAGGAAGAATTGTATAAACTTGTTAAATCATCTAAACCAACAACATGTATGTTAGACCCTATACCATCTAAGCTCCTAAAAGAGTTGCTTCCAGAAGTCATAGGTCCTCTTTTGACTATTATTAATCAGAATCAGAATCAGAAATCAGAAAGAGCTTTATTGCCAAGTATGCTTACGCATACAAGGAATTTGTTTTAGTGACATAAGCTTCCAGTACACAGAGACAACAACACACAGAAAAAAAAAAAAAAAGAGATTTACAAATTGGCAAATAAATAAGTGTATAAACAATTGTGCTATAAATGATAATGGAATAGGATTGAGTGAGATGCAGGAATGTTCTAGGATGGAGAGTTAATAAATAATTAATTCCTCATTGTCATTAGGATATGTCCCCAGAACTTTCAAACTCGCTGTTATTAAGCCTCTCATAAAAAAAACCACAACTTGACCCCAAAGAACTAGTTAATTATAGACCAATCTCGAATCTCCCTTTTCTGGCCAAGATACTAGAAAAGGTGGTATCCTCACAATTATATTCCTTCTTAGAGAAAAAATGGTATATGTGAGGATTTCCAGTCAGGATTTAGACCGTATCATAGTACTGAGACTGCTCTCCTGAGTTACAAATGATCTGCTCTTATCATCTGATCGTGGGTGTATCTCTCTATTAGTTTTATTGGATCTTAGTGCTGCGTTTGACACAATTGACCACAGCATTCTCTTGCATAGACTTGAACACTTTGTTGGCATCAGTGGAAGTGCATTAGCATGGTTTAAATCGTACTTATATGACCGCCATCAGTTCGTAGCAGTGAATGAAGATGTATCATATCGATCACAAGTGCAGTATGGAGTACCTCAAGGCTCAGTACTAGGGCCGCTACTCTTCAAGCTTTATATGTTACCCTTGGGAGATATCATCAGGAAACATGGTGTTAGCTTTCAGTGTTATGCTGATGATACTCAGCTCTATATTTCTTCGCGGCCCGGTGAAACACAACAATTTGAAAAACTAATGGAATGCATAGTCGATATAAAAAATTGGATGACGAGTAATTTCTTACTGCTAAAAAACAGAGGTGTTAATTGTAGGACCTAAAAACTCTGCTTGTAATAACCTAGAACACTGTCTAAGACTTGATGGTTGCTCTGTCAATTCTTCGTCATCAGTTTGGAACCTAGGTGTGCTATTTGATCGCAATCTTTCCTTAGAAAGCCACGTTTCTAGCATTTGTAAAAGTGCATTTTTCCATCTCAAAAATATATCTAAATTACAGCCTGTGCTCTCAATGTCAAATGCAAAAATGTTAATCCATGCATTTATGACTTCAGTGTTAGATTATTGTAATGCTTTATTGGGTGGTTGTTCTGCACGCTTAGTAAACAAACTACAGCTAGTCCAAAATGCAGTAGGAAGAGTTCTTACTAGAACCAGGAAGTATGACCATATTAGCCCGGTCCTGTCATCGCTGCACTGGCTCTCTATCAAACATCGTATAGATTTTAAAATATTGCTTATAACTTATAGAGCCCTGAATGGTTTAGCACCTCAGTTTTTGAATGAGCTCCTTTTACATTATACTCCTCTATATCCAAATCTGTTAAAGGTTTCTTAGGCTGCATTAATTAGGTAAACTGGAACCGGAAACACTTCACATAACACCCTATGTACCTTCTACATCATTAGAAGAATGGCATCTACGCTAATATTTGTCTGTTTCTCTCTTGTTCCGAGGTCACCGGGGCCACCAGATCCAGTCTGTATCCAGACCAGAGGGTCACTGCAGTCACCCGGATCCAGTACGTATCCAGACATGATGGTCGATCAGCACCTAGAAAGGACCTCTATTGCCCTGAAAGACAGCAGAGACCAGGACAACTAGAGCCCCAGATACAGATCCCCTGTAAATACCTTGTCCCAGAGGACCACCAGGGCGAGACCACAGGAAACAGATGATTCTTCTGCACAATCTGACTTTGCTGCAGCCTGGAATTGAACTACTGGTTTCCTCTGGTCAGAGGAGAACTGGCCCCCCAACTGAGCCTGGTTTCTCCCAAGGTTTTTTTCTCCATTCTGTCACCGTTGGAGTTTCAGTTCCTTGCCGCTGTCGCCTCTGGCTTGCTTAGTTGGCGTCACTTCATCTACAGCGATATCATTGACTTGATTGCAAATAAATGCACAGACACTATTTAAACTGAACAGAGATGATATAACTGAATTCAATGATGAACTGCCTTTAACTATCATTTTGCATTTTTTACACACTGTTTTCCAAATGAATGTTGTTCAGTGCTTTGACGCAATGTATTTAGTTTAAAGCACTATATAAATAAAGGTGATTGATTGATTGATTAACAAAACAAGTGACTGTCTTTTTGAGAAAGTCATTGAATCACTTACTCAACCAAATAGATTATTATTATTATTTATTTTTTCAGATTTAATCACAAACAAAACAATACTAGTAGTATACTGTGCATTGCTCGGAGATGCCCAACTGTTTCCTCTGGTGGAACAAAAGTAACTGAAACATTGTGTCCAAAATGTAAGTAACTCCAATGCTATCTCACGACCAATTCGTATTTTACCAGGGGACTAATTCGTATGACCTCACTTGTTCAAGTTTGTATGAAATGTGACCCGGAAGCGAGGTTAGGGTTAGGTCATTTGTATGAATTCATACGGATTGGGGAACTTGTCAAATATGTACGATTAAGCAAAATTCACTCGTACGTATTAGCAACCTTGTGAAATATGTATGAGCTGCAATGGTAATTCAATGAAATATTTACTTAGTGTTTACTGAATGGTTATAAATGTATTTAACAGGGGGGAAAACATCCCAGTACAATGTAATGCATTTGACTTGACTTTCCCTCCAAACTATTGCACTGAAAGTAACATCTGCCACAGTCTTAATATTTTGTTCCTAGCTATTTTTTTGCTCTGACTGGTAATTTTTTTTTATTTTGATTTGATAACTTAATCACTCTGTAAAATGAGTAATGTAAACAAGATCCGAAACCAAATAACATAGTAATATTTAAAATGTTTATGGTAACTTAAGGTGAATTGTTTCCAAATGCTATTATACTGCACCTTAAATAGTTAACAGTAGGTTAATATTCCGTTCTGAGCACTTTTTTTACAGTGAGCTCCTGCTGTGATTGTGTAGACAGTATCTGCTTTGGTCCTTTTCCTAAGACTATGATTCATCATGTCCACAAAGGCTCAGTTACGAAATTCCAGGCTCAGGGAAAACACCAGTGAATATCACAGGATAGTAACAAAGCCAAACGAAATGAGCTCAAACAAAGGATTTACTGGTTATAATATAATTCATGGGCCCCCCATGATCATCAAGGTCTTGCTCTTTTCCTCATTAGCCAAGGTTCTGTCTGTTAGTGTCCTCCCTGAAAGCCCTTTAGGCTGGAAAAAGTCATGGGATAAGGAGAGTGCTGGAAAAGCAGGCATGATAAAAAGCAGGGGGCTTGCTAATTAGCAAAAGTAAGAGCCCGTGCAGACCACTGGGGCGCGTGCAGTTTGGATGATTACACATGGTGGGATGGCTTATTTCCAAAATGAGGCCTTGGGTCTGAATTTAACACAGGCGTGACCCTCCTCCCCTTTTGGGTTTCGAGCATTCCAAGACGGTGAGGAGACCATGTACCCTCTGAGTCTCTCTGCCCCTGGATGTTCTCCAGAACTACTGAGGTGCTTATGAGCCGGATCTCCTCTTCCTCTCGCTCTCTCATCCTCAGAAATGTTTTGGGTCTCTGATCTGACATTACACAGATATAACCACACAGTATACCTGAAAAAAAAGCAATACTAGACCAGTTCTGCCCCCCAACCTAAATTGATATTTCTGCTGTGTGTGTGTTTTCCTCCGAGGCTGTTACCAGTTACGTTTCACAGAGTGTTTCATTTTCACAGAACAAAGGCACATGGGATAAATTGCATCCCTCCTGTTCCCATGTTCTAATGAATGAAATGCTTGTTAAGAGAGAGAGAAAAAAAGCATCCACTTCCACATCCTTCCCCTCTGTGCTGCAATCACACTTCTTTAATATATACAGTGAGGTCCTAATGTCTGAGACCACATTCAAAATCTAATTTGAAGCTGTAGGGTAAAAAAAAAAAAAAAAAAAAAAAAAAAAACATTACACCAAAATACATAAAATTTAACAAATGAATTTCCGCAATTCATTTACATTTTCAATTTGACGTTTTACTGAAATTTACGCTAATAATAATGATAATTATATATATATATATATATATATATATATATATATATATATATATATATATATATATATATATATATATATATATATATATATAGAGAGAGAGAGAGAGAGAGAGAGAGAGAACTGTGATAAAGGGATAGTTCACTGAAAAATTAAAATTCTGTCTTATTTACTCTCCCTAAAGTTAGTAACCAAACAGTTCATGGTAGCCATTTCCTTGAGAGTATAAAAAGATACTATGAAAGTCAGTGGGTACCATCAACTGTTCACTTACCTCAAAATATCTTATTTTGTGTTCAGCAGAAGAAAGTAAGTAATACAGGTTTGGAATGACATGAGGGTGAATAAATGATGAAAGAATTTTCATTTTTAGATGAACTGTCAATTTAAGGCTGCTTGAGAAAAGGATGGAGAGAAAATAAAGATGAAGAGAATGACAAAATCAGAAATAGAGGCATGTGACTGCTTTTGGATGCACTGCAAAAAAAAAAAAAGAAAAAAAGCGGTCTGATTCTGACATACAGATGAGGAGGGAGAGAGAGATGTGCTTGATGTCTCTGACTGTGATAATGAGCTGTCATTAATATCTACCTTCTCCCTGCTGTCCTTCTCTCATTATCATAATTATGCTTGTACTTATTTCTCCCATCTACCGGCATCCCAGTACCAATGATTTTCTCTCTCTCTCTCTCTCTGTGAGTGTTTAATGATGGTTCATTTTCCTGGGAGTCTGTAGTGTCTGATGAGGCCCGGCGCATGAAACAAGCTGCTGTCATTTATCCACATCTGAGTGTGTGTGTGTGAGACTCTGTTTAGAGGACGTCCACACAAACTACGCACACTCGAACATTTTGGGGCAACTGATACCGCTGGGAGTGTTATCACGAGGATAGCGCAACAACAAGGACACCAGCACGCTGCTAAAAACCACATGAGAGCAAAGCAGATGACAAAATGACAGCAGTGCTGATTGCAGTGGAACTAGTTTTATTCCCAATTCAGTAAAGATTCTGATTTGCTGTTCCATTTGAAAATTCCAGTGAATAAAAGTAAAATCACTTGGAATTATAGTCAGACTATTCAGATGTTTCAAATTAAACTTAAATAATAAGTGATTAATATTCAAGAAAGGCATCTAGCCAACCATTTCACCATCACTATAATCCTTAACTTTCAGTGCAGTTATTCTCATTCTGAGCTTGAACAGGGTGTGCTCAATGTTCTCAATCCTATTTCTTGCAGAGGAGTGCATGTGTTGGAACAGCCAATTATACATTTTTGCCATGTACTGTTTTTGTAATTCAGTTCACTGTGTTTTTGCAGAGAAACGATGTCCGTGTTTGCAGAAACTCTGAAAAATTGAAATTTCCTCTCTGGATCCAGAACACAGTCCAACTACACTTCTTTAAAGGTCAGAAACACTAATAAAGAAACAGTAAACACCCATGATGCTCCAGGTTAAAAACAAATGACAAAAACAGAAATTCACTTATAATAGAACATCTTTTCTGGATGATTTAAAAGCAGAAATGTTGGGGGAAAAACTGTTGGTGTTTGTATGTATGTTTATGTGTATGTATACAGTACTGTCTGTGCAAAATTTTTAAAGGAAAAGAGACAAAAAGACATTTGTTACAAAGAATTTCTATTTCAAATAAATGTGGTTATTTTGAACTTTTTTATTCATCAAAGAATTCATAATAAAATATGTCAGCTATCACAAAATATTGATCAGTTTTCAGCATTGATCAGAATATTGGAATGATTTCTGAAGGATCATGTGACACTGAAGACTGAAGTAATGGCTGCTGAAAATTCTGAACTTTATAATATATAATTAATCACATAAATGCAGCCTTGGTGAACATAAAAACTTCTTTCAAACACATGAAAAAAAAATCTGACTTGTGAACATTAGTGTATATTTTTTGATTGCATATTTAAATTAGTTTCTATAAGTCAGTTCTATATACTTACATTTACCCTTGAAAGTTATTTTAAGTCAGCAAATTAAATGTATGGGATCAAACCATGGCCATAAACACATACTGCAAGAATTTTGCATATATATATATATATATATATATATATATATATATATATACATGACTCAGTCAGTTGTCGCTTAGGTTCTCCTCGTTCTTTGCCTTGTCTCTCTTGTGTGCCGTGTTCTTTAGGGACTGACAGGGTGACTCATTGGAATATGTGTCTCTGGAGTGGCAAACTGCTCTTGCATTTATTTTTGGAGCACTGATGCACAGGCCCTGAACATCAAAGTAGAGTAAGCGTGTATACCCAGCTGTAGCAAGTGTGTGAGTGTGTGTCAGACAGATGCACTTTAAAGCAGGGTGCCAGGTTTGTAGCAAGTTGCACTGTCATCATTGGGTTAATGTTAACTTCATCAGCTGGTCACGGACACCACCTGACTGCTCAGAGAAAAACATGAGATCATTGTTGTCAGTGGTGCATAAGAACAAAATTCTATTTTACTCAACGGAATATTCCTTAAAATGGACCATTCTTCCATTCTGCTCTTTCTTTTCTGCTCCGCTCTCCTATAGGAGCAGATACTCATGATGAGTGTTTTCTCATCTCATTAGAGCAGGAGGAAGATAATAGTAAGAAGCTAAATAGAAAAATAAGGCATCAAGGAAAGAAAAGCAAGATGAGACAGGACAAAGTTGCATCTAAATGTCCTTTAATTGGTGTGAGGAGGGGCTTCTAATGACCATAACTCCAGGTAGGCTACTGATCCTTCTCCACAGCACTAATGATCTTGGCAGTAATACCGATAATTCTGATTTCTACATGTATACTTGATCACTTCACTCATATGCCCAATCCCAAATGGCACTCTAAACCCCTCAAGGTCTTCCTCTGAGACCGCACTTTCGTGACGTAATGCCTCTTTGACTGTTGGGTAGAAGTCTGCTGCGGAAATGTGCATTGAGGATGCATAGCGGCCACAAAGGAGGCACTCTCGAGTACCCTTTTGAAGACTAAAATGAGACACACTACGGTCTCGTGGACTTAAGTGGAGTGTGGCTTCTTTTTTTTTATTTCTGTGGTGGAAACAGGCTTGTATGTAAACTCATACAGTTTAGAAACATGGATTATGAAAATCTGAATCGGAATTTCCTCGTCTGCTTGCTTGATCTTACAATTTTGTGGTCTTGACCCTCGGCCAGGCCACCATTGATTAATGTTGCGGTCGTAAAGGGAAAGAACCTATGACATGTGAATCGCTTATGATGGAATTTACATCTCTGCAAGTTTTTGAAATATGATTTTGCTGCTTGAGAAATATTCCACAAAGAATAAAGCCACAGACAGTGTACTAATCAAATAATCAGTCCTGTGAGATATGACTGATGTATGAGCAGTGCAGTCTGTTCCTCACTTTCTTACATCTCGTCTCCAGAATAAAAAATATATTTTATAGAGCACAGTTCACAGCTTTGAAATTCACCGTGAATCTGAGCTTTCACCTCTGCTGTTTTTATCTCATTTCACCTACACTTATCCATCACTCCTTCTTCTATTCTGCTCTTTCTTTTCTGTTTTGCTCTCCCAAAGGAGCACGTACGGAGCAAGTATTTTCTCATCTCGTTAGATCGGGAGAAAGATCATAATAAGGTGCTAAATAGAAAAATAAGGCATCCAGGAAAGAAAACCAGAAGGAAAAAGGACAAAGCTGCATCTAAATGAGCTTTAATTGGTGTGAGGAGGGCCTTGGTATCAGAGAGTACAAGGCAAGGCGCTTCTGATGTTAACACGGCCAAAACCCCAACTACTGATCCTTCTCCACTAATGGTCTTGCCAGTAGTGTAATAAAACAAAGAAGTTCATACTTGGTCATAAGTGTGAGCCAAGAAGCTAATTACTGAATATGCATTTTTGTTCCTCCCAAAAAAAAAAACTGGTAGTTGCTCTGTTTTTTCAGTATACTGATCCTTAATTGCTGCTCCTAATCATTATTTGGATAAGCTCTTATCTGTATATATGCAGATGAAATGTTCTGAAATATATATATATAAATGTAAATTCATGTCCCGGTCACATTTTCTTTGTTAAATAAACATTACTTACACTGTCAGAAAAAAAAAAAAAAATAGTGTTAGTGGTTAGTGTTTTTAAGCATTTTACATTTATTCCAAAATAATAACTCAATGCATGCCTTGCAGTACTGCCAGCTACAATTTAAACAATATATTTTATTTGTACACTTATGATCAGCTATCTTTTTTAATAGTTAACTTTTAACTATTGACTGAACTGAACTGAATTTTTCGGACCTCAAGTCATCAAAGCTCGGTAAATATTGTTAATTTATACACTTTTCAATGTCATATTTTGTAACATTGGTGTTGTTACACACACACAAACACACACACACGTTTGTTTTTGTGAAAAGTGGGGACATCCCATAGGCGTAATGTTTTTTATACTGTAAAAACTGTATATTATGTATATTTAGAAGCGTTTTGAAAAATGGGGACATGGGTTGTGTCCTCATAAGTCACCCTCTCCTTGTAATTTCCCTAGTCATACCCATGTCATTATACAGAGTTGTGTCCTGATATGTCACAAAAACAAGAGCACACACACACACACACACACACACACACACACACACACACACACTCACACTCACACTCACACACATATGTTAACCTGCTGTTAATGTTGACACAGGAGTATAGAAGAGTATAGAGAAATAGAAACAAACAAAGAAGCTTCAAATCATAGTTAGAGCTCATTAATTGGGCAGGCTAAATGTCTTTGCAAATTCCTTTGTGTGCTCAGTTATATTTACATTTCTGTAACTGACTGCCTTTCTTTGCTCAGCAGTCATATCTGTCAGGGTATGCAGTGTTCCCTCTCTCCAGGGGGTCCCTTTAATTAAAACTGTGGATACAAAAACAGGAAGAAAGAGTCCTATTAATCAAACTCAAACAGACCTATGTTCAAAATCCAAAACTATCCCTCTCCCTCCTCTTGTCCTCCATCCTATTTATTCCTTCATTTCTTCTTTTTGCCCTCCATCTCTCACTGCCTCTGAGCAGTCAGAAGAGCTTTGAAGGCCACACATTATGCTGCACACACATACAAATACAAACACACATCGACGTACTGTCTAACGCCATGCCATCTGGTAGTGTACGGATTTGACTCTGGGCTCCAGCTGCCACTGGAGAGAAACTAAAATCAAAGTGATTTGAATTTCTCTGCCCTAAAGGAAAGTCACTATGGAGTTTTGAATGTTAACACAACATTTGAAACACCAGTTGCATGTTTGAGAGTGCCTCTGCCCTCTGGACATTCAACTCATTCAACCAGCCAAGAAAAATTGCTGGGTTTGAGGTTGTATTTTTTTGAAGGTGCACTAGAAATCCAGAACAGAAATCCATTTTTAAGCAAGCCCCTAAAATGGTAAAACAGTTTTAAAAATTGTAAGTTTGTAATTATTGATAGTTTGTAGTTTGAGGTATTAGGTTCGATTGTGTGAAAAATTTCTAGTCAGCCATCTTTGTATGGTTACATCATGTCTGTAAAAAAAAGAGTACATATTGTTTTAATAGTTCTAACAGCTCATAGTCATAACAAATAAGCAACATCATTAACACACTGGATTGTTCAAAAAGGCAAGGGATGGCAACTGTAGACTTTTTCTCTTTTTCTAGCAAACAAAAACAATTCAAGGATTCAATCAAGTTTACCCCCCTTTGTCATGATTGAGATACTGTTTCACATGGTCTTATATCAAAATAGGGGGCAAAAGATGGATGCATTTTCCACTAGGGCTGATGACATTCACCTTATATTTCTATTTTTAAAAAAATATTATTTTATATTTCACAAAAATATTAGCATGTGCATTTTAAATGTATTATATTATATTATATTATATTATATTATTATATTATATTATATTATAATAAAGTATTATTATATCTGACCACAAAATAAAATATTTTATGAAATGTTTCTAGTGTTTTTGTACATACAGTGGGAATCATTGGGGTGGAAAACTACATTAACCCCCATTAACTTTCATGGTATGTACAAAAACAATGAGGTTTGAAATGATATGAAGGTGAGTAAATATGACAAAATAATCATATAGAAATATTCATATTCATTTTAATCCCTTTAAGTCATTTTCATAGAAAGATGAGCGAGGAATAACAAGATTTGGTTCAGGTTAGGACACAGAGACCAGCTCGATCAGCATGTCACTGGTGTTCGGGACAGAGTACAACTAATGTTTCTTTATGAGATGGGTATTGCATTTATTAGTCTTGGATCATTCAGAGGTTAACATGAGCTCCATTATTCATCATTTGTAATAATTTATAGTTTATAGTTTGAGGTATTAGGTTGGATTTTGTGAAAATGTTCTAGTCAGCAATATCTTTGCACTGTAACATCATATCTGTAAAAAAAATAATATAGTGTTTTAATAGTTCTAACAGCTTATAGTCATAACTAATAAGCAACATCATTAACACACTGGATTGTTCAAAAAGGCAAGAGATGACAACTGGAGACTTTTCTAGAAAACAAAAACAATTCAAGGATTCAGTCAGAATCAAGTTTATCCCCTTTTTCATGATCAAGATACTGTTTCACATGGTTTTATATCAAAATAGGGGGCAAAAGATGGATGCATTTTCCACTTTATGTGAACTTTAAGCTTGACATTTTATAGTCAGTTCTTCCATGTTGACTTGAACATTGAACTTGAGTTATCCAAACCAAACATTATTAACCATTAACTAATGATAGAAAAAAAACAGGACTGATGTTATTTACCTTATTTTATTTTTCTTATTTTTTTTTTCTTATTTTCTGTTTCACAAAAATATTAGCATGTGCATTTTAAATGTATTATATTATATAGAACTATTCATATTCATTTCAATCGCTTTAAGTCATTTTCATAGAAAGATGAGCGAGGAATAACAAGATTTGGTTCAGGTTAGGACACAGACCAACACGATCAGCACGTAACTGGTGGTCGGGACAGAGTTCAACTATTGTTTCTTTATGAGATGGGTATTGCATTTATTAGTCTTGGATCATTCAGAGGGTTAACATGAGCTCTGAATGCGAGATCATTCTACAAGGTCAAATTTAGACACTTTGAAATCTCCATCTGCCAAAAAATACATGTGGTAATTCATAGTCGCAGGAGGGTCAAGATGAAGTAAATGGTCGGAAATTTCATGTCGTGAACTTTGTAATAAAGTTTCCATTACCACCATCTGAGATCTGGACGTGGGTTTACATCAGATGAGTTTGTAGAGTCACAGGCCACTGCCTTTAATGGTATGTGAAAATAGAGGATTTGGGTGAATTTGAGGTGACGTACGGGCCCAAGCTCAGGCTGCGTGGCTCCCTGCTGAGGCCATGACAGTGAATTTGATGTGGGATTGTAGAGTTGTACTAACTCATTTCCCCTCCGTGTTCCCCAAGCTCCGCTCCTGGAGTCTTAAAGGAGCCCCATTGTGAGGGGTTGGATGTCACAGCACTCGGAGCACGGAATGCCCGGGTGCTTTACAAAGACACTCCTGTTCATGCCAACCCCCCTCTTTTCCTCTCTCCCACCTTCCCTCGCTCTCCCCTTCCCTTTCCATGTGCTCAGAGGCGAGGCCTGCACAAATGGAGGCTAAGTGATAGATGTGCTCTGTTACATGATCCACAGCACACTCCATCCCCTCTGATTCCAGCAGAACAGCGCATTCCCAAAGACAAAGAGAACTTGGGAGAGAGGAAGTTCTTATACATCCACACATACACCAAGATCGTATGCATGCCTAAAGGACATTTTTGTCGCTCAGAGTTTCCTCGTTCATAACTTAGTGGAGGCCTAATGGAGTTTATGACTGTGTTTCAGATACATATCAATCTTTTAGATGTTTTCGCTCAAATTGCTTCAAGGGACAGTTGATTTAAAAATGAAAAATCTGTCATAATTTACTCATGTCATTCCAAACCTGTATTACTTTGTTTCTTAGGTGAAACATAAAATAAGATGTTTTGAGAAAAGTCTCATTGTTTGGTTACCAACACTCTTAAAACATCAAGTTTGCTAAAGAAGTCGTGCAGGTTTGGAACAACATCGGCAAGTAAATGATGACAAAACGTTAATTTTTAACGTAAACTATTCCTTAAAAAAAATTGTTCTCCTTTTGTTGGTTACATTTTTTATTCCTATACATGCAGATAGCTCCGGAATAAAACATAATGTAGCCCTTGAATAAAACCAAAATATTTTTGAGAAGACAGATTCATATTTGTTTGGCAGTAATGGAGGCATTTAAATCATTTCAAAATAATCAGGTCAAGATAATGGTGAGAAATACTGCATTGCAGATCTGTGCAGAGAATATTTGTGCCATTAATCAAGTTAATCCAACCAAACTGTGGTAAACCACTAGACACCGAACAAGAGAGCAAAAACACCCTCTGTTTGATGGGTAATGTCTTTGCTATGCTGCCCTATCAGTGAGACAGCGGGAGACAAGAAGTTGGTTTTCTGTAATGTCTCTGTGGTTATCCTTCACTTGAACTTACTCAGTATTTGTCTGTCTGCTGAGCGCTTTGAAATGTGTACACAGGCCAGTGTTGGGGAGTCACTTATATACCACTATATACACCAAAGAAGAGTTCACACAGTCCTTCTGTTTCTGTGGATCAGGATTTGAAACCACTGGTTGACCCAGAGGAGGAATGGTTTAACTTAAATCATATAATGTATTTCAGCATGAACTGGGACAAAGAGTGGGAATAACTTTTGTAATCAGGAATGGGTTGATTCATTACAATGGCTATTACATACCAGGATGATTAAGGCATGAATCTGCACCTAAAATAACTGTGTACAGTTTGAGTACTAAAGGAATAGTTTACCCCAAAAATGAAAATTACCCCTCAGCTCAAGTAATCCTAGCTGTATATGACTTTGTTCTTTCAGGTGAATACAGTCAGAGTTATATATACAGCATATATATATACAGTAATAAAAAAAAAAAATGTTCTGGCTCTTCCAAGCTTTATAATGGCAGTGAATGGGGTCTAGAATTTGAGGCCCCCCAAAAACACATCCATCCATCATAAAAGTACTCCACATGGCTCTTCTGAGGGAAGTGGTGTGTTTGGGTGTAAGAAAAATATCCATATTCAAATTAAGTTTTTATTATCTGTGGTAGACGCGAATACTGCATATCAAAATAAAACCTTATAAAGAAACAAATTAATTATTTTATTTAATATTTGTATTTAATAAGAAGAATTTATCATTAGCCCAACAAACAAGCACATCAAATCTTTTAATCAAAATTCAATTTTTATCAGAACAGTTTTAATTGAATGGTGTGTAGATGAATGTTCTAGCCGACCATCTCGTTTTCAGTGTGCTAACATTTTTCCTGCACATTTTCCACCGTTTCCAAAACCCAAATATTGTCTTATTAATATTCACACACTTGTTCACACATTCCATCCAGCCACACTCACAAACACACACACACACACACACACACACACATCTAAATGCTTAAACAGTCTTTTATTTACACAGTCACTCAGTGTGTCAGCTTTTCCATCGAACGGCCAGTCGGTCTTATTTGATGAGCGGTAGTCAGTCCGAACTAAATTCAAATCATGTGGGCAGATGGAGTGAGTGATATATACAGAGACCGGCAGTGAAAGACATGAAAGACAGTGAAAGAAAAAAGGGCTCAAGCCTAAACCTGGAAAAGCATCAGATCATTCTTCACTTGCACTTCTTGGATGATATTTTGAGCCCTCTGTTTGTTTGTCTGAGAGTGTAAGAGAGCTGGATTGTTTGTGTGTGTCAGAGAGGTGTAAAGTCTTCTCCACCCTCTGCTCAGCTGGACAGGAACTCTGAGGCGTCTACACCAGGTCTCCAGCTGTTTGGCCCAAATGCCCTCGCATCACACACACACGCACGCACACACACACATTCCATTTTATCATCACAAATCTGTATAGAATACATACAGGCCGGGTATCTTATGTTGAGGATAAACACAGACCAGATGTTATTTACTGAATCTTTATTGTTAAATGGTAAATGGACTGCATTTATATAGCGCTTTCAACAGACCACATGGCCATCCAAAGCGCTTTACAATTTGCCTCACATTCACCCATTCACTCACTCATTCACACACCGACTGCGGTGTCTGCCATTCAAGGCGCCATCCAGCTCGTCGGGAGCAGCTGGGGTTAGGTGTCTTGCTCAAGGACACCTCGACACTTGGTCAGGTGGAGCCGGGGATTGAACCACCAAGCTTCCGGTTTGTAGACAACCTACATGAACCACTAAGCCAATGCCGCCCATCAAATGTTTGATTACTAACCCTCTGGACATAAGCCATGAGCATTGTGTTGTTTACATGTGCCTGAGCATCAGAGAATGTTTGGCCTTTGTATTCATTGATTTTTCTGCTAAAAATCCTTAGGCAACACTTCGCACATGTCAAAATCTCTGTAGCTAAAAAAAAAACATGGACTGGCTTTTGTGACACATTCAGATGAAAAGTTCATCCAAAAAACGAACCTGAACTTGTGTTCGTGGTACAGTGAAAATGGATGATGAATTAGAAAGGACCAAACTATACAAATCTTTTGCTGTTGCTTTTTCGGTTATAACAAATAAGCCATATACAGTATGTGACCCTGGAGCACAAAACCTTAAGTCTTAAGTCGCTTTGGTATTTAGCAATAGCCAAAAATACATTGCATGGGTCAGAATTATAGATCTTTCTTCAAAAAGCATTAGGATATTAAGTAAAGATCATGTTCCATAAAGATATTTTGTAAATTGCCTACTGTAAATATATTAAAACGTAATTTTTGATTAGTTATATGCATTGCTAAGAACTTAATTTGGACAACTTTAAAGGCGATTTTCTCAATATTTAGATTTTTTTTTATTTTGTACCCTCGGATTCCAGATTTTCAAATAGTTGTATCTCGGCCAAATATTGTCCGACCTAATAAACATTCATCAATGGAAAGCTTATTTATTCAGCTTTCAGATGATGTATAAATCTTATTTCGAAAAATGTACCCTTATGGTTTTGTGGTCCAGGGTCAGTTTTTAGAGCTTTGCTGTATAAATCAACAGCCACTTTCATTATACAGTATGTAAAAGTGTAGTTTGGACTTTCTGATAACGTTAAATATTTGTGATGCACAGAAGAATTTAATAAGACAGAGTCAGAATGGCGTGATGATTAATAAATTATATAACTATTACTTCAACATCTGTAATGTAACAATATGAATCCAAACATTCAGTGAGAAATAATGTTGGGTGTGATTTTAAGATTTAATCAAATGGGAAGGGCTGAAACATGTTAGGCTATGATGTTATTCCTCAAACCTGCACTAAACCTTGAAGAACTTCTGAAGAGCTTTGCCGTCTCTATCGCCATCTGTGCTGAAAACATAAAACTGCAAGTTACTAATGAATACTTTTCTTTTTTACCAGTGATGTGGCTCATCAAACGGTTTAAGGACGTTTTCCATCATGCTGTTGTCTGAGCAAGTAAGTTCCATATCTAGCGCCATACTACAAATGCAAACACATAAGAATGAGTGATGTAAACCTGAAAATTCCTGCCAAATGAGAACCGAGCACCCAAAATATAAACTGGTCTCTCACTCAATAATGAAATTACTTTAGAAAGAAGTAGTGCAGCTTTAATATTATTCATTCTCTGTCCAAGCTGCCTTAATTACATTAGCAGAAACTAAAAATAATGTTGGAGGTACAGACAGTATTTACTTTACTTTCCTCTTCATTATTTTTATTTACATTTTAATGGAAGATCAAATGCAGTAATACATCGCACATAAGATGATTAATCATGTGCAAGAATAGAAACATTAAAAAAGGGGCAAAGTTGATATAAAGTGTATTATATGTCTAGAAGCATAATGCATTACAAGCAACACTTAACAGTAAAGTTCCATTTGCTAAAGTGCATTAGTTAACATGAACTAATTAACAATCTAAAACAAATCTAAAGCATTTCATAGTTAATGTTCAATTTATAGCTTTACGTATACATTATTAAATTCAAAAGTTGTATCTGTTAATATTATTTAATGGATCTGAGCTGACATGAACTAATAATGAAAAGTCGTATTTATCTTACATTACCAAAGTTATTAATATTGTGACAAATGTATTGCTCACCGTTAATATTAATGCATTAACAAACATTAACTAATAGGACTTTTTGTAACGTGTCACCACATTACTGAATCTATGAATGTATTTGTATACTGCATGTTGGTTCACATTTATTTCTGTCCAGCATGTCATGTATTCATCCCACGCTCTTCACATTCCCAGGATCAGCTGTGTCTAAAACAACTTCCTGTCTTGTGTGGTGAGCAGTTCCTGTCATCCATGGCTCCTCGCCACATACTTCAACATTTTTGTGACCTGCTGTTAACGCTGTATGATTACAGACACACTCCTCACAACCCAAAACACAAATGCTGTTAGTTTGCATTTAAGAAATAACATTTGTGAAAGTCAAAGCTCTTTAGTGAGCGCCTGAACGGATGAGAGGTGCATTGTGCTTCACTATTTGTTCACTCATACCTGAGCTATAAAAATCCTCCTCTGATATCTTCTCCCTGAAGACTGAAGATTCTTGAGGGAACGTAGTTTTGATATTGAACTAAATAGAGCAGACAAACTTTCAGCACGCTCCTAGCTATATAGTTTGTGGCCAGATCTGCATGACTAAATGAAAGTGTAGTGTTTTTCTTTCCAAAGCTTCTGTATTTTCGATCAGTTTTAATTTCAGTCCACCAATTTCCAGTGACGAACATTGAACTGTTCAAAATTTGGTTTGTTTTTGAAGGAGTGTAATTACCATTTGATGAATTTCATTTCAACAAGATATCATTATATGTCAAATCCAGTTGCTCTTCATTCACTTCTCCTCCCCAAACATCATCTGCTCATTTGGCAATTGTGATGTCATGCTGAATAAAATGGAAAGCATGTGTGGCCCGGATTAAACCTACAGTAAGTGAGACAACGCAGGGGCAAGATACGGACATGCATATGTGTGTGTGTGTGTGCGCGCGCACTCGGAGCATTGCGTGCCAAGTGAACGCTTCATGTTTTGTGGTATGCGGAGTCCGTATGCATTTTTACAGGGCAAGCAGTTTGAAATGGCGGATGTGTGAACTGGCATGCAATGAGAACGGAACGCCTGTATAAAGTTACACACATGCTTGTGGCCATGCCAAGCTCTTCCACAGCCCTACCAGACGCCCTTAAAGACAGAGGGCACAGAGAGGCTAGTCTGGGTCTGTGTTTGTGTGTCTAGTTCAGGTTTTACCTATAGAGAGGATCAAATGTCTTGACACTTACAATAAAACCTGAAATCACCTACAGTGTGTACACAATGAGAAACACGCTGCTTTAAATGAAAATCAGGTCCCACCTTATATTAAGTGGCCTTAACTACTATATGCTCACATCAAAAATGAGAACAATGCACTTATTGTGTTTATATTGTATTGTAAAACACTTTTGCTGCTATTATGCAATTATGAATGCATTTACAGAAATTAATTATAGATGTTTTTTAATAAGTAAAATTTAAACATGCATGTATAGAATAAGTGCCTTGTATAAAATGATTAATTTAAATGTAAGTACATACTGTAGTAGTCAAGGCCACTTAATGTAAAGGGGACAAAAATCATAATGTAGAAAGGTTTGTGTGAGTTATGTTTATGATTAGGGGGATAGAAAATATCATACTTTATATACTGTAATGGTTATATTGATGATGGTTCACTGTAAGATTATGGTGTTTTTGAGATCTATCCAGGATTAAATGAAAGAGTGCAGGTAGATTGTAATATGATATAGAAGCTATATAGAATATATATGTTATATAGAAGCAGTCTGACACTTGTGTGAATGCCAATATAGCAATTATTATATTATATAAACTCAGAAAAAAAATGCTGAATAAAAAACATACAGAAAGCTAAACATGTCTGTACTGGACAAATGTATTGCTTCTGTCCCGTTGCCTGCAAACACACACTCACAGTCTACTAAAAAAGCATATGCTTGTTTTCATAATTTCTACGGTGTGTATTTTGAATGACGCAAGATCTGTCATATTCATGACTTAACATTTGATTCTTGTCATCAATTATAGAGAAAGCTGTATTTTCTCAGTGCTCAAGCTGTTTTTTTCCCTTCTTTTTCTTTTTGTACTTCTGTAGGTGTTTAATTATATATGGACGTATAGTCAGCTTACACCAATCTACTGTGGTTGCAGCAAACAGCAGAATGTGTGTCGGAGATCTGGTGAGGGAATACAATGAAATCAATCTTTGGTTTTTCTCTACCATTAAAACAAATATAAGTATACAGTGCGAGAAGGCATAGGACAGAAACATCCTCCTTTAAGCTGTCTCTGTTTTGTTGAGGTTTCTGCTTGTCATCACCTAGAATCATAAACAGCAGAAGTGCATACTGTATGATTAATGTGTTGTGCTCTCACACAGCAACTCAAATGACTGATTCTTAGTGAGAGGGAGGAAGAACGACAGAAAGGCACAGAGAAGGAGAGAGAACAGGATAACACCAGTTTTCTGAACTTAAAACCGTAAAGAAAACACTGGTTAAATGGATATTTGTATTAGCGTACTGAGCTGACTGCTGAGCTTGTGTTGAACGGTAATTTAATCTCGTTTTTGTTTTGCCCATCGTGCAAAAAACTGACTAACAATCCAGACGCACATAAGTAACTGTGCTTGGCCGTGGTTTTTGTGTTAACAGCCTCTGAGGGCATGATCACAACTAAATAAATGCAGAACTGGAGAGAGCTTAGGGATGTGTATGTCTTCTGTCATCATGGAAATACAGCTGCTCATGCTGCTGCTGAGTGCTCATAAATAAAAACTGCCAAAGACCTCCGAAGCGTCGCCTTCAAAAGCAGCTGGGCCAGTTGTGGTGTAATGTGGAATTGTCTGTTGTGTTACACTGTATCATCAAAAGTATGGTGAGCTGGTGCTGTGGAGGCTCTGTTTCCACCAGCGCACAGCAGGGGGCTCAATCACAGCCCTCTTCTGAAACAGATGTCTGCAGCTGGACATGTACTCTGCCCTCTGCTGTTGAGCTGCACAGTTACACATGATGTCTGTGAAGGTTTTCACTGTAGCAGTATTAATTAATATCACAATTCAAAGGTTGTATAGAGTGCAAAGAGGCAGATTTTATGATGAAATAAAGACAGTATTTCCTACAAAGTATTAAATGCGAGCAGCTGAGTGTCACACCCCTGGACTGTTTTTGTTGTTTTCATCCCTCATGTGCTCTGTAGTTTCTGTCTCTGTCTGATTATTGTCATTGGTTTCAGGTGTCATTAATTACCCTCATCAACTCTTCTATATTAGTTGTGTTTTTCATCTGGTCTAATATGTCCATATGTGTGCTCCTGCCTGTTATGTCCTGGATTTACTCTTGTGTGGCTTTAAAGGCTGTTTACATTAATCTTCATCTTCTTTGTGCGTTTATCTCACCATAGCTGTGACACTAAGTCCTTAGCCATCTTCAAGAAATGACTAAAAACCCATCACTCCCATCTTTATTTGACCCTGTAAATCGCTATTCTAATTCTACTTCATCTATTTGTTGACTTGACCCTCTAACCCTTGCACTCTATTCATTTTCTAACTCCTTGTTTTCTTAAAAAAAAGGCATCTAACACTAGCTTTCTGAGTTCTCTTTCTAGTTTATCTATTTTTTTCCCTTTTGTGTGTGTGTAAACTTGTCATAGCACTTGCATATTATTCGTCTTTTGTTTCTGTTATAATTTGTAATTGTGACAGAATGTAAATGTGTACCTTTAGTTCATGGTACTGTACAGAAAATACTGCCTGTTTGCAGTTTATGTAAAAGGGGTGAATTAAACCTGGAAAGATGGGCCTTTAAGAAAATTGGGCTTTCTCTGCTGTAGAAAAGTGATCTTTATATGCATATAGATTGATATATTCATAATGCACTGGGTTCAATCTGACTGATCAAAAACTGAAGTATGATCTGCTGTTTTCACAAAAGTCTGTGTGTTTTGTGTCATCCGGGGACCTTTTGCTGACAAAAATATTAGCAGTCTTGCCCATGATTGTGTAGCCTAGTGAACCAAACTGAGAGACAATTTTGAAGGCTCAGGTGTCTTGAGTTGATTAACTGATTGGCATGTCACCATATTCTAATTGGTTGATTCTAATTAGATTTTTGTTAAATGTGAGCCAAAATCATCATGATTAAAAGAACCAAAGACTTAAACTACTTCAGTCAGTGGGCATTTAATTTATTTAATACACAAGTTTCACAGTGTGAGTTGAATTACTGAAATAAATGAACTTTTCCATGCTATTGTAATATCAGGTCTATAAAACTGTAAAGGTTTCTAAACAAACATTTAACTTTCATGAACACCCTAAAGGTGCCATTTCAGGCACTAACCAGTTAACAACCGCACTTAGTTTTAGGGTAAAAAGTGGTCGTCTTTATTCTGTACTGCTGTTTTTAGTCTAATATGTAAATGAATGACAGGAACAAAGTTCAGCTCTGCTGCAAATTCTACAGGAAAAGTATACAGTCCCTAATGTAGGTTATGAAAGCAATATACTTTGCCCTTTAGAATATGACTGGAGGTACTGTATTTTTCCTGAGCAACAAAAGTCTTGATGATTTATGGTGTGTAACTGAGATGCACTTGGTTAACAGCGTAGCTGTCATTAGGCTGGACACTCATAAACACAGCATAGGAGCGATGGAGGAATGAATTGAACACAGGCCATGCATTGCTTATCTTCATCATTTGTTCTCGCAACGGCCAGGGATTTTGAAGGGCTCATAAATACGTAGTCGCTGGAGAGGTCATGATACAGCTATCCAAATAAGAGTAATGTGCTTGATGACATTACTGCAATGCTTAGTCCATAAATTTATATATGTGTGCGAATGTACAGTCTCTGCCAATTTATGGAGGAAAAGTGTGCCTTTTATCAGCTTCCACACATGTGTTTTCAATGTACTTGAAAGCAAGAGTACAAGTGTACTCATGCCAAAAGCCGCCTTTTTATTTGAGCAGCAAGACTGTCTGAAACAAAAGAGCTACTTTTACCTACAGTTCACATCTCCTCAGACACGGAAAGGCCTTTGTTAAACTGATAAACTGATTGGTTTTTGTTCCCGTGACAGTATTCTTTGAATCATTGTGTTCATGCCGTTTTTATGCTTTGAAATATCAATATATTCTACATAGTTGTGCAATGACAGAATGCTTGGCATTTAAGGATCAATAATATGATTCGAGATATTCATTTCTGTAAATATATTTCTTCACAGGACGCCGTCAGCCTTGCTGAGTTTGCTTCCCTCTGCGTGACTCAACGCCTGCCCTTGGGAAGACCGTTCCTCACTGGGCTGGGTTCAATCCCTGCTGGCGCGTTACTGCGCTCACACAGCACACACACCACCTGACAACCTCGTAAAGCCCCGGCACTCAGGCAAAAGAGGGTTTGGACTGGAGGTTTACAAGTTTGGATGGAATTCTCAAGCATTGCGGGTCACTGGAGCATAAGGGAAGTAGTGCTCATACCACCTCAGCTTTAATCAGGTCTAAATGTCACATCAACCACAGATGTGCATTCCAAATGTGAAAATAATGAGGTGGACAGAACCGAAAAACATTTTTTAACCTCTCAGAGGGAACCTTGGTATGTTTTACTAGTTTGGACTTAGACCATGCCGACCTTACATTGCTCAAAATCCTTTACATCTCCTCATAACAATTTTTTACAGCACAGAGGGTGGAATCTCACAAAAACTATGTCCTAAAAAATGTCCTAATCACATTTTTACCAAAAAAATATTTTTTTTATAAATACTAAATGGAAAGTTTTTTAAACTTCTCCAGACATTTCACTTTTTTGTATATTTTACATTAAATTCTTGTAACTGTAATACAGTATTTAAATTTGACAGTATTTTGCTTATTTAAATCATTAATAATAATTGTAATTATTATTATAATTTATTTTTATTTATCCATTTATATTAATTATATAATATAACAATTACACACCCACACACACACACACACACACACAAACACACACATATAATCTTATATATATATATTTAATAATGATGATTACCTTTTCAAGTAAAATATTATTTAATTGGTTTTGTAAGGTTCACCCACTGTTAATAGAAACATATTGACAGCCAACTTATGTAACATCACAACCAGAACTAAAAAAGCTCTCAAGAGCGATTTATGAATCTGGCCAATAAGGTAAGACTAAAGCCTGACAGAACTCCTAACCACTGAATGTAAGGATATTCTGCCTTTACAAGAAGCGGAGATTTAAGACAGATACCCAAAAGCAGTTAGAGAAGATGGCAACAGGAGACAGGAAGTTCCCCCTGTGTGAGGAGTCCAGTAACTTCTAATAAAAAAAGACCAATATATGGCGCTTCATTTAGTGTCCTTGGGTTTCATGTCATCTCAGCAAGAGAAACATAGTGTATGACAGGTGATGTGGGGGAAAGAGCGGAGGAGAAGTAGGGCTGAGGCCTTCACTTTTCAGGGCCCCTCTGTAGATACTCTTCTTTCATCTGTGCACCTGTTTCTCATTTCCTGGTCCTCCAGAACGGCTGTCAGAATTCGTCAGAAGACCATTCCTCTGCCGTCCTCCAAAAGCGTGCCCCATATACTCTTAAAGGTAAAGTGTGCAGTTTCCACGCCACTAACAACACTTATTATTTTCCATTGTTCTTGTTAAATAATGTGGTTAATTAATGTTTGAATGAAAATGAATTAACAATGAATAATAGTATAACATAAACACTGGAAATGCAGTAGAAAATGTTGTGTGTCTACATATATATATTATTTTTATTTTTATTTTTTTAATTTTATTTTTGAAGTAGAAGAAGAAGAAGAATGCTGGTAATCAAGCAGTTTATGGTCCCCATTGACTTCCATAATTTCTTTCCCTACTTTGGAAGTCAATGGGGACCAACAACTGTTTGGTCCTTCAAAATTCTTCAAAATATTATATTTTGTGTTCAACATAAGAAAGAAACTTATACAGGTTTGGAACGACATGAGGGTGAGTAAATGATGGCAAAATTTTCATTTTTGGGTAAACTATTCCTTTAAATAATGATAACAATTTGAGTTTTAAATACATTTTTTTTTTAAATGTATTAGAAATTATTAAGTTGGAGGTGTCCGAAGCATAGCTCATAACATAAAATCCTTAAACACACACACACACAAACACACACTGCCCTTTGTCTTAACACATGTTAAAGTAATTAATAGTACAGCCGTCTCCTCACATTTGTCTCTATGATGTTGCACTGAGGCCTCCGTGTCACCCTCCACTGCTATGCTCTCATTCCTCAGCCAGCTCTCCTACACCCCCTCTATCCCCCTCTCCATCCAAGGCCCCCATCCACACCGCGCAACCCACCTCATTTCCCTCTGCCCATCACACCCGCCACATGTCTGGCTTTGATCACTGATCCGCCGCTATGGGACTGTGATGGGTGTAGAGGCCTGGATCTCTCCCCCTGGTTCTCCAAAGAGACCTCAGCACTCTTCTGAGCCCAGCTGCTTCCTCTGCCTGCAGAATGATGGAAACGAGCAGGATCAGAGCATTCAGTGCATCACTCACCAATTTGCTTAGAGCAGCATTTTTTGAAATGATGTATCCCGTGGTTATTGCATCATGCAGCCGCTAAATGCTCTGCACACTAGAGAATGTGCGCTGGAATCAAGAAAAGTGATTGTTGTAAATAAGACTGTGTTTTAGTCATTTTTCAAATTATTTTGGTCCATTGTGTAAAGTGAAATTGCTTCTCTGTGACCTAGTCATGTAAAGGCCAAATGCACAGTACGTGTAATTTATGAGTCTGATGTGTGTGTTTTTTTTTTTTACATTTATTTGAAAAAAAAAAAAAAAAAATATATATATATATATATATATATATATATATATATATATATATATATATATATAGTTGGCATTTTAAAAAAGTATACCTAAGCTGTATACATTATTATGAAGTGTTATAAAGTGCTGTTGTTACAAAATACCACACTAGGATTTATGCATTTTAAATTTTAAAAAGTAAAAAATAAAATTATCTATATATTTCTAGAACACTAAATAAGTTAATTATTGAACAAATATAAAAGAAAAAACACAATGTGTGTGAAAAATGGTAACATTTAAATGTCCAAAATGTCACTGAATAAACCCAAATATATTACAGTAATTTATACCACCAAAGCTACTTTATATGGGTTAAATAGCTCTTTAATGTAATACTGTAATACTGTAACACTGAAGAAGTTGGAGAAATTATTGAACACATATATAAAAAATACAAATTGAAAAAAAGAAGAAAAAAACTGTGTGTGTGTGTGTGTGTGTGTGTGTGTGTGTGTTTTCATGCACTGAAAAATGGTAACATAAAAAAACCCTGTAAAAAATGTTGCTTAATAAACCCAAATATATTCATTTATACCACAAAGCTACTTTATATTGGTTAAAGCTGGCAGATATAGCTCTTTAATTCAGTTACAGGTTAACACTTTTTGCAGTATGTATTTTATGACATTTTTACAGTAAATGAAGTAAATGATGAGAGTGCTATTACAGCTCACCCCATCTGCTCAAAAAGTTTCAAGCGTAACACATCTAATTAAACAAGAAAATCAGCTGTTTCAGATAATACCAACTCTGTTATGTTTTTGTTTACCACTAGCAACAGCCAGCATGGAGAATCATATCATTTGAGATGGTCTTTCCAGCAGGACGGGTTACAAGAGAGCAAGTCTCTTAGTCACTGTTGTCATGTTGCGGCTCTGCTGTTAAAAACCTCCTTGGTAAAGCAAAGCTGCTTCCTGTTATAGACAATGAGAAGTTTCTCTACTGTTGCTCTCAGATCATTTGATTCCTCAGTGGATCATTTCATCCAGCTGTCTGAAACTGGGAATGCAGCAAAACTGAAGTTTCTTTTCAGTTCAAAAGAGTATCAGTAAATACACAAGAAACAGCGCAGGTGGGCTGCTGCGCTGGTGAGCTTGCTTTATTTTGGCTCATTCGAGATCATTGGCTCAGGTCTTTGTTAGGTTGGACCACAGTCAGTGCATGAGTACTGCATTAATGCAGAAACACATTGAACTCATATTCTGTTCCCACACAGATGAACGAACACACAGCGCAGGAGACCAGCTGCAGATAAGCCCTGATACAGGGGCTGTATTAGAAGCACATGCTGATGGAATAAAGAACAGCAGAGAGCTGTGGGAGAGCATGACCACAGACACTAAGTGACATAATGACCAATGAATGGTGGCAGATGAGTCGCCACACCCACAGCGTGAAACAACAGTCAAACACTGGAAATTACAGGAGGGAGCTACTATCCCCCAATTCATAAGACAAAGCAACATGTGAAAACACATCCTTTATTGAAGAGCAAATATGTTGTGGTTGTCAAAATACACGAATTAAAAATTATATTCTCAATTAAACAAACTTTTAGAGATCAGGTGAAAGTCTTGGAATGATTTACATTTTTATTTGTTTTTGAAAAATATTCTTATGCTCATCAGGGCTGCATTTCTTCAAAAATACAAACAGTACTAAATCAGATATATAAACAGCAATATTCTGAAATATTGTTTAAAGTTAAAATAATTGTTTTCTATTTGAATATACTTAAAATGTAGTTTATTCCTGTGATGGTATAACTGTATTTTCAGCAGCCGTTACTCCAGTCTTCAGTGTCACAGGATCCTTCAGAAATCATTCTAATATCTTCTAACAGTTATTTTAAATTTCAATAATATTACTTTATCTAATAAATGATGCCTTGGTGAACATTAAAACTGTCAAAAACATTGAAAAATATAAATTATTCCAAACCTTTCACCGGTATTCTCTAAAAAATATGTTTTAGTTCATTTTGTTTCTCAATTTTTGGAGAGCATGAATCCAAATCTTTTTTTACAGTATGTTGTTTATCCTTATCATTATTGTTTTCATCATCACAACGGTGAACTTACGCAGGAAGGTTCTAATTAATCATATGTTAAGGGCTTTTATAAAAGACTTGGCAACGGGTGTGAAACATTCCTAAAATTCCCATCCGATACTTGTCTAGTTAAATCAGTGCTGAATTAACTAATTCCCCCCATATCTCCACAGCGTGAAAGAGAACAGATGCAGAGGTCGAGCGAGGCCTGACACATGCTGAGAGTGACAGACGGACTTAACTAATTGGTCTAAACAGACGAGGTGACCATTAAACATGCTTGAGTCTGCACGGCCTGATGGGTCCACTTACAGAAGTAAGGACAGATGTGTTGTGAAGTTCAACCTGCATGCCCTCTCTCTCTCTCACACACACACACACACACACACACACACACGCACACACCCCTTTCCTCTCCCACCATTCCGTGTTAGTGTTTATGACCACACATACTAAAATGTAGGGCCAACTTCCACAGGGCAAAGTTGTGTGTTTTATATAGAAAACACTAAAAGCGAAAACAAGCTGAGATCACGAACGAGAGCTTCGAGGAGGAGGTGTGGAGGGTGTGCGTGTGAGACTCTGGGCTCCTGCGTGTGTCCTGCAGAGATATCTTATACCTGCCAATCCTTCGCTGGCTTTTTTTTTACTGCTCGTGGTTTCTCCTCCCCAAACCCAAGTCGTTTTACTGTTTTCTATTTTATGTTGCTTGCTGTTGACCTTTTTTTCCTCCTCCACGCCAACTTTTATGTGACATTATGGTTTTTTAGAGTGCGGTTGTCTGAGTCTTGTTCTGTCAGACAGATCGTTTCAGTTTTTGTTGCTGTTGTTTTGGTTTGTTAGGCAAAAACTGAGGTCATTTGGAAGTTATGACATTAGCGTTTTGTGAGGAATACCATCTCACCATTTCAAGTGAGGTGCTATGCCTTTGACCTGCCAAATCTCAGAGGACTAACTTTATTAGCCATGAAACCATTACAGGATAGTTCATGGTTAACATCAACGTGAAAGAGATTCCAGCTAATATGTAATAGTAGTGTTGTGCCCCCTGCTGGTGAAGCACATTGCATTTTCCTGAAAAAAAAAAAAAAAAAACCCTGAACAGTCACCATGATGACAAGATGTTTCACAGTTTTCTCATTTTCTTAATATCATGCTCTTGATCATCTTAGTATTTGTATGATTCAGAGTGAGATGTGAGTCTGCACTGTTGCTGAGTCGTAATTAGCTTTTAAGCATGGGGTCTCTTTGATGGACAATAGGGCCTCAGAAATGGTTAGAATTCGGAGAATGTTATGCATGCAGGAAGATGGGGGAAAATCCTACTGTAGCATATATGCTATGCACATTTCTAAGGCCTCAAAATTATCAACTGGATCAAAACTTTGCTGTTAAACTTGTTCCACACAAACAGCTATATCCCCTGTCATCTGATTGACAGTGCTCCTTTCAGGTTATTGTACATAGCCTTTTGCTGTGAAATCTTTACTGTTTGATTATAAAGAATACATTTTATATTGCTAGATTTTTTTTTATATATTCACACTATATTAATAGCCTGATGTGATGCACAACAAATATCTAATATTTTTTTCCTAACGTTTAACAAACAATACAAATATTTTTTTTCGGAATATGTCAGTCTTTACAGGCGTAAAGGCTTACATGAAAAACGTTGCAAATGCTGGATGATTAAACGGTCAATGCTGTTAGAATGTTGAATATTAAAGTATGTTCCATATTTTTGTTTCAGATGTCTCAAACAAACGCAAATTATTTGTTGTGAAGTGAGTTTCTGAAGGACATTTACGATTACATGCACTCATCGCATTTGTTTATTTTTTTTTTAGACAGTTTTAATCATTTTCTTAAATTTAATGAAAATACACACTATCATACATCTAAATGGCATTTTTAATTATACCAGTAGGCTTGAAATAATACATTTTATTGCCAAAATACCGACACACACAAATTAAAAACAAACACAAAAAAATACAATTAAAACTGTGATCTAAACAGCGTGCTGCTCAAATGAGCGTTGCAGCAATTTATTCCCAGTACTGCTGCATTTGACTTTTATTTAAATGTAATCAACTATTTTCACAGCTCCCTGATTATACACGCATTTCTAAATTATAGAAATCTAAATAATAAAGTTTTACATGGTTTTCAGACAACATTCGCGTTACTTAAATCTGTACAATGAGACTATTATGACCCTCCGCGCTTTCCGTCGTTCCCAAAACAAACTTCCAAGTTGAGTCGCGACTCGAGCTTTCACCGATGTCAAAAGCGGACAGCCTTTCTCCCGTAAGCTACTGCAGGATGTTACGTTTCACTAAAAACATTGAGCGGAGTTTTGTAAATGCGTTACTGATATTGAACTTAAACGAGCTTAACTACTTTCTGTTTACTCTCTTGGGCGGTTTTAATGTGTCAGAAGCTAAATTCCGATACACATCTCGTGTGTTCTTGTAAAAGTGTGAGCAAGGGCGTTACTTTCGCTTGTGAAGTCTGTGAAGTTTTAAATCGCTATTTTATGTCATTTAGATGCTGGAGTGGCTGTCACAGCGTCTGAAATGGATTAAATCATGCTGATGGAGGAACAGAGCTGGTGTGTACTCATTTCAGTTATAATGTGTTTGTGTTACTATTTTAAAGTACTTTATGTTCCCTCTTGACTTTTTACAAACCGGCCTGCTGTTATTTTCCTGGCCATTTGAACGCAAAATGAATTTTGAAGAATGTTTACCCAGCTCTTTGCATCATTTATTCGTGCACATTCAAAAATGAGTGTGTTTGTTCCAGCTCTGGAGAAGAGGAGGGCTCTAGGGAGAAAGGTGTGCTCTACAGATGGCAGGGCTATTTCTGCAGGGTGACCCCGGAGAGACTCCTGCTGTCCAGGCCAGTGCTACATGCTGCACTGGGCACTTCACATGGACTTCTGCTGACAGAAGGTCAGAAGCAAGCCGTAAATGAAGATGACATGACTACATAATTTAGTTGCATACTGTTGTAGTCAGTAGTTTATTTGCACCTAGCAGAATCTGAGAAATCTGGGAATCAAAAAAAAAAAAAAAAAAAGTGCATGTTTCTGTTAGTACTGTATGGTTTTGAGATCCATCTTTTCACCATGAGGACAATTGAGGCACTCATCATCAAGTTTTGGACATTCATTGATGCTCAAGAAAGTAGCATGAGGCAAGATAATTATGTTTTAAGATGATGATCAGGGTAATTGTCCTCTTCTATTTTTTTTTTTTTTTTTTTTTTTTTTGCCTTTTGGGAAACGTGAGTATCTTATTTAGCTTCTATAAGAAGGTATAAAAAATATTAGCTTTAATCAGAATAAGAAAGTTTACAGATTATGCAAGGTGTATGTAATTCATGGGATTAAATTGATCTTTTAAATATTTTGTCATTTAATTTTAGTCTAAAATATATTTGTAGAGTTTTTGTTTTGCAACAAATCAGTAAAATTTTACATTTTCATGGCTGTGTTTCACCCTCTCTCTGACCCCTTAAATATGTTGTTTTAATCTTTAGGAAATTGTATTTTCTCATTAATTTTCTGTTTAATTGAATTTAATATATTTATTTAGTAATAGTACCAATCCTTCTTCCTGGCTGAAGACTGCTCTCTTGCTCTCTTGGACAGTGTTGTATAATTGTCATACATGTTTCTCTCTCAGATGGGCATGTGTATAATTTTGGCGAGCAGCCTTGGAAAGGAGTCGACTCTCAGCCTGCTGGCCCTGTTATAGAAAGCGTCCTGAGCGGTCAGCGTGTGATCTCTGTGTCAGCGGGCAGCTTTCACTGTTCTGCTGTAACGGAGGATGGACTCATCCACATGTGGGGGGAGAACTCTCATGGCCAGTGTGGCGTCTCTGGAATGGACCAGGTATCCAGTCCCACTGCCGTTAGTGTGGTGGATGGCGAGATCCATCCTCCGCAACTGGTCCGAATCCTGAATGTAGCCTGTGGAGCGCAGCACACTCTGGCCCTGTCAAGGAAGCATGAGGTGTGGGCCTGGGGTAGCGGCTGCCAGCTGGGACTAGTCACCAGCGTATTCCCGGTATGGGAACCCCAGAAGGTGGAGCATCTTGTGGGAAGATATGTGGTTCAGATCGCTTGTGGTGGGTTTCACAGCCTGGCTCTGGTTCAGATTCTTTCTCCCCCAGAGGACAGTCAGCAGGCTCAGGATAGATGTGGGCAGTGTAAGAAGAGCGTTTACACTATGACTGACAAGGATGACCATGTTATCATATCTGATGATCATTACTGCCCACTTGGAGTGGAACTGACTGATTCTAAAGAAGGTCGAAGGTCAGGGCAGAGTTCTCCAGCCCAGACACCACAAAGCAAAACCTCCTCGCCCCACTTCGAAGTATCCCCGTTGACCTTGAAGAACATCTGCGAAGACCCAGGTCTTTCAGTCAGATCTCAGCAAAATACAACGAGCCAGGAGTCTACACCAGTCCCTGTTTTATCTGAAACCGGACATCCATGTCTACGCCGAACCAAAAGCAATCCCTACCCGGATGAGCAAGCTCTGACAGAGTACCTCAAAAGAATTTCAGACCAGACCCTCGCTGAGCAGGCCGAGGCCGCCTCTTTGGGAGGCTCCCATCCACCAAGCCGTCAGACATCACTTACATGTCCTTTCCGATCCGACCAAAGTGATGAGCTTCCACTACGTCCCTCTTCACCAGCACTGAGTAGAGCTGATATCAGATACACAGAACTCTGTGCATCAGATACTGTCACAGACCAGATGCACTCTCTCCATTTAATACCAACACTGGATTCTACTTCTGATGATTCTTCACAGCACTCCGGTGTGGATGGAGACGTTTGCATCAGTGACCAAGTGATTAGCAATGGATGTTTATTTGAGGCCTGTGAGGAGGGAGGAGAGGCCGCTGGATTGGACTTCTGTCCAGCAGATCCTCTTCAAGGCAAGAAAAGCACCAGTCTGATGGACATCACGTTAGAGGACACTGAAGCACGTAATCGCGGAGGGTCTTTACCTAACTTCTCTCCAGGTATTGTGTACCTCAAAGTTTATTTGAAAAATGTGTTCATAAAATAAATCATGGGCTACAACATTTTATTCTTTCTACATGAGTGTGTTTTCTTAATCAACCAATCAGGGCTTAACAAAAAGTTGTTTTCTTCTAAAGTTTAGATTTTAGTGACCCATCCAGCATTTTCACATGCTAGTCGTAACAAAATATGACTTTTGTTTTTAGTTGGGCAAATTTAGCCAACTGGATATTATTATACTGGTGAGAAATGAGCAGAATTTGCAAAAACCAATGCAGAAATGCAAGAAAAAATTAAATTTGCTAAATAAACGCATGTACATTTTTTAGTGAATTCTTCGTCAACTGGCTTCAGCTTGCCGTTCAGCAATTGTAAGAACATATGTGACGTTTGAGCACAAAACCAGTCATAAAGGTGCATTTTTTTTTTTATCGAGATTGATAGAGACCATTGATGTATGGTTTGTTAGGATTGGACAATATTTGGGCAAGATACAATTATTTGAAAATCTGGAATATGAGGGTTCAAAAAAATCTAAATATTGAGAAAATTACCTTGAAAGTTGTCCAAATGAATACTTAGCAATGCATATTACTAATGAAAAATTAGGTTTTTATACATTTACAATAGGAAATATACAAAATATCCTCATGTAACATGACCTTTACCTAATATCTTAATGATTTTTGGCATAAAAGAAAAAAGATATAATTTTGACACATGCAGTGTATTGTTGGCTATTTCCACAACTATATCTGTGCTATTAATATGACTTGTTTTGTGGTCCAGGGTCACATATGACCTGCCAAATACTATGTACTTTTTCTTGGTACTTGCTACAGTTTAAATCTTGGTAACCCCCCTTTTATGCAAAACACTTTCACTTGCAGAAGAAATGAATCATGGAAGACTGCACACAGGGTATTTTTACAGTGCACCGGTTACTGAAAGCTTTACTTTTGCATGATGCTGCATCCACATTGAACATAGTTCCAAGAGCACTGTCATATTTGCCAGTGAGACGCAAAGTTACCAAGTGCACTTTTAATTGATCGTTCACCCAAAAGTGAGCGTTGTGTCATCATTTACTCACCCTCATGTTGTTTCAAACCTGTATGGCTTACTTGGTTACACTTATTTTAAGATGCCCTTATTACAGTATAAATATGCATTTACTGAGTGATATTAATTAAGTACATGTACTTACCATATAGGTAGGGTTAAGATTAGGGTTTGGTTTAGTGTTACTTGCATGTAATTATGTATAATTTATTGTTATTATAATAGTAAGTACATGTAACGTGTAACAAGGACACCTTAAAAAAATTGTTACTGCCTAATTTATTCTCTAGAACATAAATTAAGATATTTTGAGAAGTGTTTTTGTGTCTGCAGGCGTAGTTAAAGGTTATCCAAATTGTTTAGGATTTAGGTTTGGAAACGACATGAGGGTGAGTAGAGGATTACATAATTATTATTTTGGGGTGAACTCTCCCTTTAAAAGCTTAAGGTTGTAGAAATTCAGTTTATTTAGTTGGTTATTTGCATGATGATAATTTTTAATACACTGTTTAATTTCAGCGTTGCCTTCTGGCAGTCATCAAACCAACCATTTAAGAGCTGTAGTAGGTACCTCTGAGTCCAGAAATCTCCTTCCTTCCCTCTACACTGAGGTGTGGAGCTGGGGGAGGGGCCAGGAAGGTCAGCTAGGTCATGGAGACCATTTGCCCAGGTACAATAACCACAGAAGTGTTTTACGTTTAACTGTTCATGTCCTTGACCACAGTGAAAACATATTTTGATTTTCCTCTTACAGGTTACAGCCTCTCTGCATCAAGAGCTTAAGTAAAAAGGAAGTTATCAAGATCACTGCTGGAGCAAATCACTCATTGGCACTGACAGCTCAATGCCAGGTAGAGAGGGGCTTCAGAATATTTCTCCTTTCGGTTATAGACTGAAACGGTTCATATGATTTAACACTTATTTTCACAGTTAATATTAGGTCTGTTCTTTTAGTTATATACACACACACACACATACACAAACATATGTAAATATATATAATTATAATTTACATTTTTTATAATTTTTTTTAAATTAAAACTTTAGTTTATGTTAGTGATTTTTGTTGTCATTTTTAAATTTTACTATAGCATTCAATATATTTCTGTTTAATTAAAAAGATTGTTGCGCTTCAACTTAAACATAGTTATTTCTGTAACATACCAAAGTAACATGTCTAATATCCATTTAAGTTTTTTAAGTAGTTATATTCAACCTTATTACGATTAGCAAGTATTAGTATATAGTTATAGTATAACTGTTTTTTCTATTCTCTTCTGTCACCTCTTCCTCATATCAAGTGTGTATTTCTTCTCTCTCACAGGTTTATTCCTGGGGAAGTGACAAGTTTGGACAGCTTGGTCGTATAAATGCTCCTAGCACAGTTCCCAATCTCACCATGGTAATTTTTTGATGATATTCAATAACTTTTTCTGCAGACCTTTCCTTTTAAGGCATTCAATTCCCTGTATAAAATGAATGTGCTTTTGTGTGACGATAGTTTTCTGAGGGTATCCGTGTGTGGGACGTGGCAGCAGGGCAAACGCACACTCTGCTGCTGGCTGATGGAGAGCGTTATCAGCCCATACTGTACTACAGCGGAGAGCAGGTGCTGGAGAACTCTGACAGCGCTCATCCCCTCTCCGGGACCTGCACCCAGACGCCCACCCTTCTGCCCTTCTGCATGAATGTTCGTACAGACCATTATGGCAGTTTATTCTGTTTATACAGTTATTTATTTTTACTGTGTGTATGGTGTTAGCAAAATAATATCCACATTTATTTGGGTTACACAATTAAACTTATAAATGATCTGAAGCCATCCTGTTTCACTGTAGATTCTTGTACATAGGCCATACCATTACAATGCATAGCACAAAATCAGTGACAAAGAAAAGGGGGAAAAAATTATATAAATCATTAAATAGTTTTGTAATCATTAAAATAACAAATGGCCAAAATAAAACTGACCTTCCAAAATACATCTAAAAATAAAACTACTTTTTAGTTACTATTTGTTGTATTATTGTTAATAAATCCAAAAGAAAATTGCATTCTTAGATGAAAAACTAAATTAAATTAAACTAAATAAAGATTGGAAATGTTGCTGTGTCAAGTGAAATTAAATAAACTACTAATTATAATTAAATGTAATTGCGATTAATCACATCCAAATTAAAAGTTTTTGTTTACTTAATATATGTATGTGAACTGTGTATATTTATTATGTATACATATATATATATATATATATATATATATATATATATATATATATATATATATATATATTTAAAATATTTACATGTATTTACATGCATACATTTATATTCCTATTTATAAAGTTATGTTCAATTTGTTATATATAAATATATGTAATATATAAACAAAATATTTTTCATAAATATATACATGCATCTGTGTGTGTGTGTATTTATATATACATAATGTACACAGTACACACAAAAATATATTATATTATATTGTTAATAAAATATATTACATATTATGTAAACAAAAACTTTTATTTTGGATGCAATATCATTTGACAGCACTAAATAAACTAATGCGTTCACCGAAATAAAAACAAAACAAGTGTTTGTAATTTTTTTTTAAAGCAATTTAATACAAAATGCAAAAATGCATAGCAAAATTGCAACTACAAATTAAAATAAAATTGAAAACATAATAATTTATAGTATATAAACAATGAATTTAAACTGCTTTAGATACACTTGAATACATAATTTTTCCAGGAGGTATCTGTGATTTGTTAATGTGTAATATACTGGAAGGTAATCACATTCAGTAATTTACTCTAATTTGTGTGTGTCCTTTGTTTAGATTGGCTATGTGAGTAAAGTGTTTGGGGGAGGGCTGAATTGTTTGGCTTTGGCCGATCAAAACGCGATGGGTTTCATAGCTACAATCCACGAACTGGCTTCAGCAGAGAGGAAATTCTTCTGCACCCTCAGTAAGGTGAAGAGTGAAATCCTGAGCCCCCTTCTAGCCCGTGGTATGTAACAGAGTGTTTTACTCATCGCACATTTTGTTTTGAATTTGTGGATTGTTACTGTATTTTTTTATATTGTTTGTTCCCACTCTGTTGTAATGTAGCAAGTTTGGCCTTGTCTCTGGGTCAGTCCTCCATGTTGCTGTTTCAAGAGATGGCTGGTAGTTTCAGCAAGCTTTGCCATCTGACAGGACAGCACACCGTATCCCTCACCAACTTCCTGCAACGAGGCAAAGTGATCAAAACACTGGTCTTGATCAAGAACACAGGCATTTTCATGGACACATATAAAGAGTAAGTATTCAAACTCCAGAGACGTTAACATCTTTCATATCTTCAAATCTCTATAATAACGTCAGTGGTGATGTTTATCCTCAGGTACAGCGACCCAGTAGGAAACTTTCTTGTTATGGGAGGATTCCAGTCATTGCTGAAGCCCTTACAGTGCGTTGTTATACTCCATAATGTGTCATCTATGTGCATCATTATAACATATGCAAATAATGTGTTTGGTCATGCATGATCTGTTTTCATTTTTTCAGAGAATCCTTTGGGAAGAAACTGGAATTGATACAGTCTCTGCTAGAGTCCAAGGAGAAGAATGCCTCACCCTATGATCTGTTAGTCAACTTGTTTTATATGCCCTTGCAGCACCTGCATGGGTATAACAGATTGCTTCTAAAACTAGCCCACTGCTTTGAAGTGGTAAGAAAATGTTTTTCATTATGCTCTTTTAAAGGAATGATAGTGGCATAAAAACACATGCCATAATCTTTTCTTTTTTTAGAACACTGAGGAGTATGATTGGATTCAAAATGGCTGCTCCAAATATGAAGATTTAGCTCGCCTTGTCAGCAAGCAGAGGAGAGATGCTGAGGCCACTTTCAATTTCTGGAAGAACTTCAAAGGGAAGAATTCGGTATGGTGCAGAATGTGAATAGTTAGGACACTGTCCAGCTCCCATAGCTGTTGTTTTCGTTTGATAGGACATATATTTTTTTTATGTTTTGGAATCCATTAAAGTACAATAAAACAGAAAATTTGTGTTATATTATTGCTATTTAAAATAGAAATATTGTAAAATATTATTAGATATTATATATATATAATTTATTCCTGTATTGGCAAAGCTGAATTTGCAGCCAATACTGTAGTCCTAAGTGTCACATGATCATTTGATGCATAATATTTCTTATTAATTATCCATTTTGAAAAGCAGTTGTGCTGCTTAATATTTTTTGGAAACTGTTTTACAGTTTTCAGGATTCTTTGTTGAATAGAAATTTCGAAAGAATATTTAAAACCGAAATCCTTTGAAACATCGGTTTTGATTAATGCATCCTTGCTGAATAAAAGTATTAATTCCTTTATAAAAACTTACTGACCCCAAACTTTTATACAGTATATCCTCCAACTCAATTGTATTTTTGTGTCACAATAACGTCAGTTTGCTTCTGTCTTGTTGCATGTCTTGCTCTTTAATTTAATTCACAATAGTTAGGTGTGCTGTCTAACATGTTAATGTATTACAAATCTTTCTGTGCACTAAGATTGGAAAATTCACTTGTTTGCCCAACAGACATTTTAAATGTTTCCATTCAAATGTAAAAAAAAGAATTAATTTGTAATTGAAGTTGCATGAAAACAAAAAGCATATGAAGCATTGGCAGCAGATACTTTCAGCATTCACTGAAAATTTTCAATTTAAACATTCACATATATAAAAAAAAATGTTAGTTAGAAACCCTCATAAATGAGTTCTTGCAGTATGCATTTGAGCAGTAACAATCTACTAAGATCCAGGCAAGTAGCAAATTAACAGAATTTTTCATTCTTACCACACATGTTGGCTTTACTAAGCAACATATTTTTTGACCAATCTGAGAATTGTTTAAATTAAACAACTTTTAGAAATAAGAAATGTTGGCCTGCTCCTGTAGTGGTTCACACATAATGCAGTATAATCTGCCACTGTGAAAATGAACCAGTATTTAGGTGGTGTTCATTTCCCTCCCTGGCCGCAGCTCTTGTGACTTTACAGTACTGTATATTACTTCCACTGTATAATGTGGTTGAGTTGCCCTAGTTACTATTTCCTTTAATGAAGTTGAATTGCCTGCTTGCTCAGGGTGCTGCAAGACTAAATAGTGTCAAATTTGACCACATAAGTTTCAGATACGTTTCTGCTTAGTTTAAGTGGAAACTTGTGTGTGGCCGGCTGGATTCATGCACGTCATGTGTCTGCATGTGTGCCGTTCTCTTTACCTGACCTTCTCTTTCTCAGGAATCCCTGCGTAAGCCGTCTCGTCGTCTGGTTTGTGAGAGCAGTAATAAAGCTCTGACGTTACAGAACGCTGGAAGATTCTCTGCCAGCTGGTTCATCCTCTTCAGTGATGTGCTGGTTCATGCACAGGTTAATTCATTTGAACACAAAATTTACCACCTTGTAATTTTCATTACACAAATTGTTCATTTTATTCATGTTTTTTTTTTTTTTTTTCTATTGTCTTTATTCATTCAGGGAACTATTCCATCAAAGAAGCTTGTGAGTATTGTGTGTTTAAATGCTTGCCCCCGCAGAAACAGTGTATACTTTAGGGCTTGACTTGAGCCTAAAAAAAAACATAAAGCCTGAAATGTCCACGTGGAAATTGTTGTTTGATGAAAGTTTCCCATGCTAATGCTCCTTCGTTTCTCCCTTCTGAATCATAAGGTGGCATCTTTCCCACCTTTTTTTTGCTTCTAATTGAAGTGCATTATTCTGCCAATGAAAGATGCTTGTAGAATCATGCTATATTGTAATCAAATTAATGGAAAGAGTGGCCAACAGAGATTAAAATGTGAATGTCAAACTTTGCTTTAACATTGAATCTTTATGTACTAACTATATGGTGCTCAAGGTTAAACTTGTTTTGTTTATTTATTTATTTATTTATTTTGCAAAATATTGCTGTTGCTTTTTTTTGCATTGCTAACTAAAACTACTATGCTGTTAAATAAAGCTTAAGTATTAAGCTTTAGTGTTCCTGTAGCTCAATTGGTAGAGCATTGCGTTATCAAGAGCAAGGTTGGGGGTTCGATTCCCCGGGAACACATGATAGGTAAAAATTGATAGCCTGAATGCACTGTAAGTCGCTTTGGATAAAAGCATCTGCTAAATGCATAAATTTAATTTTAATTTAAGTAAAATATGTATGTTAGATGAAAAAAAAAAATGAAATGTTGCATTGGCAAAGCATTTAAATAAAATTGGTAAAACTAATATAAAAAAAATGGAAATTTTAAGAAAAATGCTAGTTCAAAATATTAATACATGATATAATAGTATATAAATAGGAGTACTACAACTGTCAAATGACAGAAAAACAGAAATTAGATTAAAAAATAATAGTTAGGGCAGTTTATAAGAAATAATTTTGGTCCTAGTTTCAAACAATGAAGCTCCATGAATTTAAACTTAATATATCAATTGTTGTTTTTTATCGTGTGTGTGTGGTCCAGGTATAGCATGTCCCCACAAGGACAGTAAAACTTGCAATTTTTGATGATGTGGTTACCAAATGTAGATTTCCATGCAGAAATAGTTAAAAAGCCGACTAAATAATGTTTTTTTTTAAATTATTTTTTTTTATTATTATTTAGAAAAAAGACCATCTTTTTTTTGTAAGTGGTAGGTTTAGGGGTAGGGTTAGTATATAGAATATAATGTTTGTACAGTATAAATGTCTATGTACAGTCATCATAAAACCAAAACACCCATTGTGTGTGTGTGTATTTGTTTGTCAGGTATGCTGGCATATTGCCTTGTATTGCTTTGTGGTTTTTGAAACTTGAACTGTGTATGTTTTGCTGTGATGTTTTCTCTGCATGCTTGGATGGTCAGTGTTTTCTTGGTCTAATTTGCCAGTGGTTTTAAAATGGCAATAGCATTTAAATGTTTCAATTCCTCCCTTGTCTGCACACGCTTTTAATAACTATTTTCACAATGTCTAACTGGCCACACACTTCAGAGGGGCACTTTACCCATATACTGTACTATCATATCATGCAATAGCACATCATATTGATTATTTCCTTAAAATGAAATGGATCTTAACTGTTGATTTCTGCCTGTAGTTGTAGTAATGTGTTTTGGGTGTTGGGTGTGGTTTCCCTTGTGCAAGAGAGCATTTCATATATCTGATGTAGTTACATGGGTGTGTGTTTGTGTAAAAGGGTGGATAAAGCTCCTTGGTGTTTTTAGATGTATTTCCTGTTTAAGTAATATTTTCAGGAATCTGCAGCAGCAGAGCAGAAGCTTTAGTTTTTATTCCCTTCTTAATATACAGTAGATGAGGGAGTGGTTTACTTCTACTGTAACTGATTACATTCTTTATTTCTGTTTCTACAGTTCTCATCTCTTTATGTCTATCCACTTGCTACACTCTGGGTGGAGCCTATCTCAGATGAAAGTGTGGGCCAGTAAGTTATCCAACTTAACTTTTTTATCTTTCATTTTCAGTTTTATTTCATTTTAACATAGTTTAGTTTAGCACATGAAATTTCATTAAATATTATATTGTCTGGAATGGTCAGCCCATCTACCAATGAAAAATATTTCTGCCCCAGTTTAAACTATGACTGTCATTTGCAGACATGGCCTTAAGCTGACCACACCTGAAGATAACTTTGTTGTTCTGGCAGCATCTCCCTTGGAAAAGGTAATGCCCTTGATGCGGTAGAAATTCGGTTGAGAAGCTGTTCTGTTTTGAGTAAATTCTGCCATCCACTTGTTTTCTGGAAGGGGAATTGGCTGAGAGCCATTAACCAGGCCATTGAGGACGTGCTTGCTTTAGGCCTGAACGGAAGGACACGTGTGTCTAGAGACAGCCAGAATGGTGAACCACCTGTGTCACGCACGTCTACCTACACCTTCAGCAAAGAGGGCAGACTCAAAGATGCCACGTATGAAGGCCGCTGGCTGTCAGGCAAACCTTACGGCAAGTGAGTGCATGCCCATAATGACTGTTTGTATTCACACTCTATACAATAAAAAAAAACATTCTTTCAAAATTGCTCTCAATCACTTAAGTGGGGCTGGTATGCATTTTTATTTCACTCAGGGAGCAACGCCGGTGGTAGTCCTGCCTAATGTGCAAAAAAAAAACGTTTTTTCCTCTTCTCTCTTTTTTTTCTTTTCTCTTTGAATCCACTGTGGAGCCTGTTTAATTAACTCTGGATCACATGTACCTGTACCTTCTTTTCTTTCTTTAATAGAGGGACTCTGAAATGGCCAGATGGGACGGTTTACTGTGGCACATTCAAGAACGGCTTGGAAGATGGGTCAGTATGCACAGTTTAAGATTAACGTGCATACCCGGGTTTGCAGATTCTTTGTTATACACTAGAACTTTTTTTTTTTTTTTCAAAAAAATGTATATGTTTTGCAAAGATGAATGATAAAGACATTTATATTGTTTGCAGATACTTATGTTATGAATAAATGGTTTTCTTTCGATCTTTCTGTTCATCAATTATCCGGATATAATAAAAGCACATGACAGTTTCCACAAAAATATTAAGCAGCACAACTGTTTTCAACACTTGTAATAATAATAATAAAGCCACCTGAGCACCAAATCAACTCATTATAATGATCATATGACACTGAAGACTGGAGTAAGGACAGCTGAAAATTCAGCCTTGATATCACAGGAATAAATGACTTTTTTAAAGATTCTAATAACAAAACGATTATTTTAAATTGTAATAATATTTCACTAAATGACTGGTCACTGTTTCTTGATAAAATAAATGCAGCCTTGGTGAGAATAACCATTTCTGTTTTCTTTGTAGATTTGGAGATTTTATGACGCCCAACACAACCTTAAACAAGTTTGAGCGTTACCAAGGTCACTGGAAGGAGGGGAAAATACATGGCTTTGGCACATTTTGGTAATTATGTAAATATCTATATTATAAAGGTCTTTAAAACCTTTATCAGTTAATGGGGAACCCTGAACATCTTAAATTAATATAGTTACCCTCTAGTATCCTGCTCATGGTCTGATTGTGGTCTTTGCAGGTATGCTTCAGGTGAAGTGTACGAGGGCTCATTCAGGGACAACGTGTGTCATGGTCACGGCATGTTACGTAGTGGAAAGTTAGCCTCTCCTTCCTCCAGTAGTGTGTTTGTGGGCCAGTGGGTTCAAGGCAAGAGAACAGGCTATGGGGTGTATGATGACTTCAGCAGGTATGTTCATTGTAGTTACCAAGTTTGAGATTTTAAACATCCTCCTGAACAATTAAATTAAGTTGTTTTTATATCTCCCAGAGGTGAGAAATACATGGGAATGTGGCTGGATGACCAGCGTCATGGAGTCGGAGTCGTTATAACTCAGTTTGGATTGTATTATGAAGGATACTTCTGTAATAACAAGATGATGGTCAGTTGAGATGTTATCATATGCCTGAATTCAAGTACCTGTATTTTGCTTATATTAAATATACACTTCTTTTAGCTGTTTGTGCACCTAGATGCATTGTCTACTATTATTTGAGCAACTTACTATGTCTTTTGTCTGATGTAGGGCAATGGGACTCTTCTCTGTGATGATGACACGGTCTTTGAGGGCGAGTTTTCAGAGGACTGGACTCTGTGCGGAAAGGTGTCTGAAATAATTTGACAGTTTTAGGTCACAGTAAATCTATAGAAACTATTTGTGATTTGTGCATGTGAATGCTTCTGTGTTCCTGAATCTGCTGTGGTTTTATGGATGTGAAGGGTGTTCTGTTCATGCCTAATGGTGACTCCTTGGATGGGGTCTTTGACGGTCACTGGGGAGACGGTCTAAGAGTGGCAGGAACTTTTACAAAACCTTTTGAAGCTTTGAGGACAGAAAGAAAGATACCGTAAGTGTGTCATGAATAATGCTTTTTGGCCTACTTTATATTTTTTTGTATACATTTCTTTTTAATCTGTGTTTGTGTGTGTGTAGTGTGGCTGGTCAACACGCAGTGCCTGCAGAAGACAAGTGGAAGGCAGTGTTTGATGAGTGCTGGAGTCGATTAGGCTGTGAAGCTCCTGGTGAAGGAGTGCCTGAAAAAGCCTGGGAGAACATCGCCGTTGCCCTCACTGCCAGACGCAGACAACAGAGATATCGGTATGTACACACACACACACACACACACACATGCACACAGAAAAATTTGCAAGTAAAGGTGTGATCACACTAGGCTTGTAACATACAGTTTTATACTCTGCAACATATAGGTAAGGGTTTAATCTTACACTCCAGTGCTTCTTTTTTTAAATTAAATTACAAATAATAAATCAGTAGTTCACCAAACTGGAGCTTTGGTGCACAAAAGACAAAACTTCTTTGTTTGCATGCACATGAATGTAAGTGAACAGAGCATGAAGAAATGATGTATGTTTGTCTATAGTCCAGAGGAGCTGAGCCGATCTCAAACTAAGATGCTGGAGAGTCTTGAGGTGATTCCTCAACATGTGGACCCTGTTACTGCTGACTCCTACAACAACATCCGTCGGTATCTCTTGAAGGTGAGATGTTTAAAGGCTGCACAGCTGTACAGATGCATCAAAAAGCATTGCAATCTGGAGCATTGAATGAGATACAAAATGTCAATCCAGTTGGTATCTGCAAACAGATTATGCTAGAGCTTTTTCAGAACTAATTTATTTTTCTAAGCCATGTTTGCAATAACACCAACTGGTGTGAAGGGGATTTTTTTGTGCTATATATATAGATCACAGATGTAGCACAGTGGCCACAAAGTTTCTGTAAAATAGTCTTCAATTTGGTTTTGATGTTGTAAGATGTATATGATTTTTATTTCAAATAAATGCTATTTGGTTGAATCATTTCTTACATAATGCAACTATTCTACTGTACTAAATCCCTTTAGGCCTGTGATACCCGGCATCACCCTCTGGGCTGGCTGCTGGAGACCCTTGTGACTGTGTACAGGATGACCTATGTTGGTGTGGGCTCAAATAGACGCCTTCTTCAGCAGGCAGTGGAGGAGATCCAGTCGTACCTAACACGCATATTTCAAATAGTCAGGTAACACTTCTCATGATACAATATGAGTAACCAGAAACCTTTAGGGCTTTAAAAACCAGCGGAGCATTTTGCAAAGCTCATAGAAAACATTTGACTTGCTGTGAAGTTTCTGTCCTTTTAATTTTACTACTTCATTACTTAATGAACTCTGCTAAATGTAATAATGAAGTATACTGTTCATTTCTTTACAGCCTCAGAGACCACTGCATACTTGATATTCCTTATAACCTTACAAGGAATATGAAGTATTTTGTTGTTTTTCAAATATTTGTGTTACAAATATGTGCTGCAGGTTTCTGTTCCCTAGTCTCCCTGAGGATGGAGGTTTTATTTTGGATTCTTCCAGTTCCTCAGAAGAGGGCACAGAGTCTCTTAACAGCAGTCCACATTCAGAGACTCCACAGCAGGGGTAACTCAGCTACTGTTGTGTTGTTTCAGATTTATGCACTTTTTAGTTGCATTACATTAAGTAAAATGTACTCAGATTGATCTATTTACCTATCATCTGCTTGTATGTATATAGATAGATCTAACAGAAAAAAAGTAAAAGTGGTATTATTAAATATTACAACACCGGTTTTACCGACAAGATGCACATTAAATATCAGCCGAGATTTATCATGCATCCCTAATATATACAAAGTGATAGTTCGTTTCTGAAAGACTGATAGTCTTGTGTTGTGTTACTGCAGTTGGTTAGTGAGCAGCTCAAGTCTTCTCCTGCCGGTGTTGCTGCCGAGGCTTTACCCTCCTCTCTTCACCCTTTACACACTAGAGAAAGAGAGAGAGGAGGAGGTGTACTGGAGCTGTGTGTTGAGACTCAACAAGCAGCCTGATCTTGCTCTTCTAGCTTTCCTTGGAGTACAACAGTAAGTGACAATAGGAACAGTGCCATATGAAATATTATTCTTCTACAGCGTTTATGAAAGAATGCATTTATAACGCAGTGCATTCATACAGGCATTTATAAGAGTATTCTTATTTCATTATAATGCAAGCATAGTGCCTTATGGAAAATAAAAAATAAAAACATGCATGTATGATCTCATGAAAAATAGTATAGTGGAGTATAGCTCCCATATTTGTAATGGATTATAAGTCCCTTATCTTGTCAAAGTCTTCTTGTAATCTAAAAGGCTTTATAATGATGTCATAATCATTTCAAAGTGTTCATTGTCTGATTTTAGTAAAGTAACCAAGGGTTTGTCTATTCTTTAACAGTCATAAGATACTATGAGGTGGTCATAAGACATTAAACTTGAAAAATGTCAAGATTTGAGACACACAATACATTATAACCATGTGTTAAAAGTAATCATTCACTTAAAAATGTATTATAACTTGTGTTACGATTATTCATGAGATTGTACATTATCCGCATTATGCATGCAATAGCAATATATTTGCTGTTTAATATTTCATACCTAATAAAATGTTGTTGTTTTTTTGTTGCTAATTTTAAGCATATAAATATTTAATTTCATAAGTGTGGAAATACTTTTTGTGGCCCCAGGATATACAGTAATGACCAATCAAAGCCCCAGGCCAGGAAGGACGGTGGTTTTTACAATGTTGAGTTGAATGTCATTTTGTTTTCCAGAAAGTTCTGCCCAGTTTCTATCTCTGTATTGGGAGAGACAAAGCAGGTAAAACTTTATCATTCCTAAGAAAATACTCCGTAATGACACTGTTGGTAAAATATAACTTTATTGGTTCAATCGATTTCAATGGACAGGTCTTGCCTAGTACTAAAGACGCCTGCTTTGCAACTGCTGTTGAAACCCTACAACAGATCAGGTAAAGAGAGTCGTGTGTAACAAAGGCAGAAAACAACAACAGGAACACTTCATTAGCAATCTCCTTTTTATTTTTATTTTTGCTTCTACAGCACAGCATTCACTCCTTCAGACAAGTTGCAGGTGATACAGCTCACCTTTGAGGAGATCACACAGGACATGCAGGCTCTGCTTGGGCAAGATTTTCTGTGGTGCATGGATGACCTCTTTCCAATCTTCCTCTATGTGGTGCTACGTGCACGGTACTTTGTTGTTGTTTTTTTACATTTCACTGCATATTGACTTAAAGGGGGGGTGAAATGCTCATTTTCACTCAATATCCTGTTAATCTTGAGTACCTATAGAGTAGTACTGCATCCTTCATAACTCCAAAAAGTCTTTAGTTTTATTATATTCATAAGAGAAAGATAGTCTGTACTGATTTTTCCCGGAAAAACACGAGCGGCTGGAGGCGTGACGTGTGGGCGGAGCTAAAGAATCACGAGCGCCAGTAGGCTTTTGCGTTGAGAGCGTTTGGAAGCTGAGACAATTCCGTGAGGACAAAACCAACCAAAACAAACCATGGCTAACAGTCAGATTCAGCGTATATTTATGATCCAGAATCAGATCCAGAGGCTGAAATTTAACAAGAGCAGCCTCAGCAACAACGTCTCTATGTGGTATGTATTGAAACTGTAAATATTTGCTTAGTGGTTTTGCATAAAGTTCCACTTTGTCATCTTTTTTTTTCTTTTTTTTTTTCTTTTATTTCTTTTTTTTTTTTAAGCTGTACATGTGGAAAGTGCAGTTTGATGACAACATCCATGTTGTTTACTTGATGTGCTTACACGCCGATAGCTAAGTTAACAACACAGAGATATTTGAAGCAGTTTTACTCACCGCATGCGGTTCCAACACACGATCGTGACCCTTTTTCGTTGGGACTGCATTATCCTTAAGAAATAAACGATGTGCAAATCCTGCGTCAAACTGGGCCTTGTTTGTAAAACAAGCATCTTCGAAATGCAGGGAACAAACATAAACACTTGCACAACTCCGTTGATGCTCTGTAAAAATAAACTCCATCCACTGGTCCCTTAATACTGTTTTTTTTTTGGTAATCTGTGCAGTGATGTCTTGACCTGGCAACCAAAAACACACTTCTTTTGTGACATTTCGCGACGCTCTCGCTCTGATCAGTGAACGTCTGTTGTGCTCTCAGTGCTCTGCTATACAGGAGCGCGTGCTCTTCCGGCAGAAGTGCCCTTAGGACCCATATAAGGAAATTCCGCTCCATCTAACGTCACAGAGTCATACTCGAAAAAAACTTTCCGAAACTTGTGACAAACCGGAAGGAGTATTTTTGGAACAAAAATACTCCTTCAAACGTACAACTTAATTTTTGAAACTTTGTCCATGTTTAGCATGGGAATCCAACTCTTTAACAGTGTAAAAAACTCAGTATGCATGAAATAGCATTTCACCCCCCCTTTAAAGTTATCAGTTGTACTGTATGTGCAGTTTGTCTTCCCACATAAGGAACCTGTCGCTTGTGAATGTATAGGATCAGAAACCTGGGCTCTGAAGTGAATCTGATAGAGGACCTTACAGACCCCACTCTACAGCTGGGACAGCTTGGATTCATGTTGACAACTCTCAAAGTGAGAATGAAATTACATATTTTTTTGTCCACACAACTTTAGAGACGAGTAACATTGTTACTTTTAAAATCCTAAGGTTGTGTCATTAGAGTATCAGTTTTTACCTTAATTATTTAAGATTGGGCTTGTTAAATTCTTAGTTTGAAAGTTTAATGTAAATTTCTGAGCTTGAATCTGAATGATAAATGTATGACATGACATCTTTAGGGTCCTTTAGGTCCTTAGTCCTTTAGGGATTCTTTAGGGTCTTAATGAAAAGTCTGTAACATAGTTTGGTTAAATTTCTCAATGGTAGTGTAAAACAACATCTTTTTTACCCTGTCAAAAACAGCTTTTTTCAGAGCAAGCCATTTTGATGCATGTTGCTTTAAATGTTAATGAGCTCTACTGACCCCGCCCCTTCCTTCCGAGAAGCTCTCTGAAAGACGGTAAATTTAATCCGCATTCATTGTAAAACTTGCCAACTAGCACAGTATTAGGAAAGGTGATTTTCCAAAGATTCATTAAAAAACCTTACACACGAATGATTTGCATGATCATAAATACATTTAGGTAGATCAGGGGTGCATTCCATTCAAAAAGAAACGTAATCCACTGTGTCTCTTAAGTGTCTCAGATGTCCGGAATAAATTATGACTACTAATTTTATTATTACATCCAACAACAACACCTCAATCGCTTAGGAGTCATTTTTGTCTACATCTGCTGTCTACTGATCACTCGGCGGGTCTAAAGTAAAACACCAGTCCAGTCTGTGCTGAAACAGTACTGTCAATCAAACTATTGTGGGAGGGGTCACACTGACAGGCGTCTCAGATCGGCTTGATTTGATAAAGGGAAAATAATTTTAGGAGATTATAAAAAAATAGATTTTTATCATTATAGTGTGGCTGTTTATAAACTCTGCCAAAATACATTTCAGTTCAAACAACTTGTAAAAGAGCATGTCGCATCCTGTGACCCCTTTAAGGATTTGATGAATTTTAAGGATAATCTCATTACACAGAATCAATCACTGGTCCTCTTTCATTCTCTTCCATGTTTAACTTTAATCTCTTTCTGGCTGTTTATCTCTGCCCTTAGGCTTGCTACAACCAGATTCAGCTTGAGAAGACGACATAGGAGGGCTTGGTTTGTGAGCGGTGCAGCCACAGCTTGCCAACTTGCGCAGTTTTACGGAGTAGTTGCCATTTAAATAGACAGATTACAGGTCAAGTCAAGATATGCTTATTTATTTCAAGTCTCAAAAATAAGAAATAAGCTCACTTGTCTCTCTTAAGTACTGTTCTACAGACATTACTTCAATTGTTGTAACTGTTAAAACTAACATTGACCATCTGACTGACAGTAAAGTTACCCCTAGTAGAAACATGTACATTTCAACACCTACCTGGGCAGAAAAGATACTTTTTCTATTTTATACAAGATAGCAGAACAAGCACTCTGCAAAGGTTATTACATGCAATTTCAGTAATAACTGACACTTGTTACTATATATTTTTATAGGCTTTTGTACTGATACTCAAATATCAGAATTCTCACGTATTGACAGTGACTATACGAATTACATTTACCCTTTATAGAAATAAAGTGATAAACTAAAACCACCCTTATTTGTATAATCAACAGTAATACATTAAAATATTTTGCTATGGAAAACCCATACATATACTACTGTTTAAACATTTGGGGTCCGTAAGTATTTTGTATTTTTTGTAATGTTTTTTGACAAAAAGAAAAAAGTATTTTACGCTTAACAGTGCACCATGTATGTTGATCAACATACAGCAAAAAAGTAATATTATTTCCATTTAAGAAAACATTTCTGCTATACAAAGCTGAATTTTTATTACTCCAGTCTTCAGTGTCACATGATCCTTCAGAAATCATTCTAATATGCTGATTTGCTGCTTACAAAATATTTATTATTATGAGTGCTGAAAACAGTAATGCTGTTTAATATTTTGTGCATACTGTTGAAGATTTCAGTCACTTTTAATCAATTTATTGCATTGAATAATTGCTGAAAAATAGTTTAATTTCTTTCAAAATTTCTCACTGATCCCAAACTTTTGAGCAGTAGTGTACAAAAATGATCCTTCTTGAGGAACTTGGTTCATTATCTCTGGCTTTAGGAAATTCACTAAAATCAGTCCGGCTTACCCATGATTTCTAAGAGAGAGATTCAAGGACAGCATGTTCTATTTTGATAATTTGCACCGTTGTAAAGCACTGGCATCAGTTTTTAAAAAAGGTAGCTTGTTACTGCAACATTTTTGAAAATAGTTACTGTCACCCTGCTGAAAAATGTAAACAAGTTCATAGTATCACTACTTTTAACTTGTAATCAATACTAAACAAAATCCTAAAGCTGCATCCCTAGTAATAAGTGTATTTTTTAAAAAAAAAAATATATATATATATATATATATATATATATATATATATATATATATATATATATATTATAGGGTTACTGATTTTGTTGCCATTTTGCACTTTACACAGGTCTGCAGTGTCTTTAAATAAATTTGAAGTCTTGCTAATGCGATGTAGGTATTATAAACTGCAAGTAGAGATTTTTTTACTCAATAGTGTTACTGAAGCCCCTAAATGTAAAGTCAAAAAACATTGTGGATTGTATTTTAAAAATTACTTGTATAATCCATCTGTGTAACTTCTAAACACCATGGATATTTTGAGAAGTGGTTTCTATTTCAGCATGACAGCATGCTGACACAAAACTTTTTACTGTATGAAATTTGATTGTTGTAATTATATTATCTATTCTTATCGAGCTGTACCAGAGTGAATTTAAGATATTTTTTAGAACTAAAGTAATATTATTATTTTTTTTATGCCTATTTGTCGTTGACTGAAAATGTGGCATTTAACACTATGCAATAAGGGAATAAAATGTAAATGGCAGAGCCCCTAAAAGACCTCAGCATTTAGTACTTTGCACTGGAAAAAGTAGCAGTGACCTTCACATTTCGCTTGTTTCACGAATGCCTTTATTCATGAATCTCTTTGTGTCTGTGTATGTGTGTGTTTCCCTCTAAATGCATCTTTTGTACTTTTTAACATGCACTGAAAGAGTTTTGCTGATGTCTCACAGCCTTGTTGTAAGATCTGTTTGGAGGATGTGCATTTTTAATGACTGATTGTAAAACCAAAACGTAGAGGACGGCTCTGAGTATATATACAGTATATTACTTGCTAATAAGAAATTAAACATTAACTTCACAGAATAATTTTATACATTTTTAAAATCAAGCCAATTATTTTCTAGTGCCATTATTGTCTAATTATATTATTGTCTGATTAATCATCGTCCCAGTGTTTCATTTTGTCACTAGTTAGGTCATTGTCTAAGGATTGCTTATGAAGATCAAAAAGACCTTCTTTAACTGCACCTTTACTGTTAAATATAAAGGCTGATTTTATTTCGTTATTTTTTCAGAAGGTTACTGTTTTTTTTGTTTTTGTTTTGATAAATTACGGTCATTGTTGATCTAAAGGCACTGTCATCTTGAAAATGACAGACAAATGAACACAGTTTGACAACACAGTTTGTAATTGAAATCATATGAAAAAGCAATGATTGAACTGTTTTGTAAACAATTTTCTGGCAGACTACTTTCATTATTTTAATAAAAATGGGGAGAAAACCCGTATGTTGTTATTTTCATTTGTCACCTTGCTTGTGATTGTTATGCTCAGATAATAATATAGATAATAGATAAAGTTAATGAGGTTCAATTTAAGACCATTAGTGCTGGTAAAGTAACATCTGTGACTATCAGCAACGTGATGTCCTGGATGACTTTTTTACAGTAAAAAAAAAAAAAATTGCTGAAAATGTACCCATCTTCAGGTCATCCAAAATTAAGATGATGATTTTTTTCTTCTTCTTCATCGGAACAGATTTGGAGAAAATTAGTATAACAACACTTGCTCACCAATGGATCATCTGCAGTAAATGGGTGCCGTCAGAATGAGAGTCCAAACAAATGACAAAAACTAATACATTACAGTTAAAAATTAACATCTTGTGCAGTGAAAAGCTGCTTCCTAATTCAGATGTGAAAACGTTTTCAGAAGAAAGCAATAGTATGGTTACTATACTTATGTTTTAGCCAGAAGCAACAGTTTGAAGTTAAAACCTTAATGATTGATTTGTTTAGACTTTTGTCACTTTGTATTGTGATTAATCGGCTGTTTATGCTCTCATTCTGATGGCACCCATTCACAGAATCAAATGGTGAGCAAGTGATGTAATGCTACATTTCTTCAAATCCTTTTGGATGATTGCAAATTAAAATTTCTGGATGAACTGGTCCTTTAAAATAATGCTCATTGCCTCATTAAAGTTAAGTTTTTCTGTCTATTTAGGGTCTAACCATTTGATTGCAGTTGTTAAGTCGACTGGCATTGTGTTTTTATTTTTGTATATTGTGTAACGATAATCTCAGGAGACTGTCTGTGGCACCAGCTGAGTCTTTTGGATTTATGTGATGTTTTTTATGATTCTTAATTTCCATTCTATCTGTAAAGTAGGCAGGGCCGTGTTGTGTAAGTGCAAGTGTGTGTATGGAGCTCTAAAAGCAGGAGGAGGTAAGAAGCTTTGAGTGGCAGGCGGTCCTATGGAAGTGCTCACAGAGAGAGGCCGGCCCCTCGCAGGATTAAATGGGATAGAAAAGGATTACAATCTGAGTTTCCAGAGACATTTTATAGTAAACTAACATGCATGTTGTCCTGCCAGAAGCAGTAGATCGCCTTAATATACAGCTAAACTAACAAGATCCTCCACAGCTACCTGGTCTTAACGTAGGATGAAGAAGCCTCGGTTTGGTTTGGCTTGGAGGAAAACAGTGGCAAGAGTGTAAAAAGGTAAGTGTAGCATCATTTCACATGAGAGACTCTTGACCTGCTTTCGTAACAGAGGTCAGAGATCACAATCGATGTGTAATTTCATTCTTAAAAGCACCTACGTTTTCAGATGACTTCCATTCGAGATGTTTTAATTGTATTGTAGACAATCTTTCTAACAAAAGAAACTGTCTGACCATTATATTATATCCAACATATCTCCAGAATAAAGGCTATAAAGTAATTGGGTTTCTTTTTGAGCAGGTGTATTTTCATTAGAAATTTTTTTATTCTAATTTATTTATTTCAATATCTTTATAATGGGTACTTTTTTCAGTTTGAGACGCTTTAATGTTAGAAAAATCATTTATTAAAATGACAAGTAAAAGCTATTATAGTTTGTACTTTAAAACACTGTAATCTGCTAACTCTGTAACGTTCCTGCCAGTTTTGCACTCATAATTCATAATTTATGATTCTGCAGTAGAAATGCAAATTATGTTCTTGACATTGCTTTGTTTTATAGCAGGTGAACCATTTAGTTTTTTTTTTCTCTCTAAATAATCCTTCCTTTTCATTAGGTTATTTTCATAAGTTTTCTAGTACATTGGGTAATTTATCAGTTAGATGCACTTGAAAATATTAGGAATACATAATCGAAATGACCAGTTGAAACTTTTTTTTTTTTTTTTTTTTGAGCAAACATTCTTGTTTCTTTATTACATTGTAGTCAACCAAACGTGCAATAGTTCTGCCAGTTTTGCCCTTATAATTTTTAATCCTACAGCAGAAATGTAGGTTGCACCCTTTGTACTCATAACATTGATTTGTTTTATAGGACTGCAGTGATCTGATGAACAGACAAATTTGTCCTGCGCCATTCAATGGAAGAGGATCCAGTGATGCAACCTGAACATGATGAGAATGGTGCGTCTTTGCAAATACACAGAGCAGTGATGTTGTACCTTGACATGCACAAAGGGAAACCAGCAAATCAAATGCTACATAAAACTGAGTCTTTTTCTCTTTCACAGATGTAGGTTTGGCTCAGATCTTGACAGAAGTGGTAGAGGAAGTGAGACTGTCCATAGACAGAGACATTAACGGTGCTGATCTTCTGTACAGTCTCCTCAGTGCTCCTTGGCTTTATTCTCTTCTCAGGGTATGACATGCTCATTCAATACTTACACATTTGACTATCCAGTTTTGACATTATCCCAGGGCAGGTCATTGGATTCTGTGTGTGAAGACTTTGCAGCTGTCTTGCACATGTCTTTTGATTTGATATTTCCTATAGGTATATGAGTGTCTGGTGCAGCACAGTCGGGATGCCCCAAGCCCATACCTGTCTTATTCCTCCAGACTATCTCAGGAGGTCAGTCAGTGCATTTGATTACTGACTTTGCTTTGAAGGGCCAATTTACAAAGATGTCAAACTCTATGATTCTTTCTACAGTCATCAATCATATGAAACTCTCATGTTATATATAATGCCACAAAACAGTCAAAGACTCCAGGAAGTTCAATGTATTTAATAGTGAACAGTTATGTGAACTCACTGATTATATTAAGCAGACCTAGGACTGATTGAGTTTCAGCAGATTCCATTTTCCCATCATGCCTTGCTTCAGACTGTTAAAGGAGAATAAATGTTCAAATGAAGTGTTATTTTGTGTTTTTGCACATTTAAGAAAGTTTATTTAATTTTTTTAGTTTATTCTAGTTTATGGCTAGCCACAGGTTAACAGTTATTAAACCATTCACAAACCATTTAAAACGTTTAAAACTGTTGTTACAAGTATAATGAACTTTAAAAGCAATTGCATTTTTTCTCAAATGGTTTGAATTACCTTAACTCATCTGGTTTTACAGTGTATAAGTAATTGTGAAACCATATATTCCAAGTCTGCTAAAACTACACCTGAGGGTGAGTAAACTATGATTTGAGTGCTATAGAATATTATACGTCTTCTAAAGTCATACATAGAGTAAGGGTGAGTACATGATTAAAATATTTTAATTTTCCAGGTGAAGTAATCCTGTCATTCTCTATTTTCTTTTCATCATCGGTCTTCTGCTGTCCCACAGATTATGGCCAGTGTGCGAGGACTGGCTGCTCCCTCCTCTGAGGCACAAGAACTTTATATTCTGCTGAAATGCCCTCATATGCAGGTTAGAGTCTAATTTGGTTTAAATTTATTGCTATTTTAACAATTTGATTATGGTGCACTAATGTAAATTAAATTTAGGTCTGTCATTTTGACCTTTTATTATGTATTCCTCCCCATGCAGGCTTTGCTCTCTGCTCATGATTCTGTGGCTCAGAGGAACTACGGTCCAGTACTGCCGCCTCTTCCTGACAAACTGCCTGACAGTGAGGAGGCCATGAGGATTGTTTGCCTTGTCAAGAATAAACAGCCTCTGGTAAGCATGAAATCATAAATAGCACCGCAATTTCAGATATGTTACTGAAGAGCTTAGCTGTAATCCCACTTAAATGTCTCTCGTTGCACTACAGTGCAATATCACGTAAGGCGTATATGGCATAAAATATTTTTTCTCATCTATGGTGGGATCTGTCTGGTTACATAATAACAGGTTTTAAAACCTACTGAAATCAGATGTTTGAGTCTTATTTTATAAATACAAATCCCACTGATCCTACCGCTGGTTTTGAACTTCAGTGTTCATTCTTATGATCACGGTGCTGTATTATAATCTACAATGCTGTTTATTCCTAGATGGATGTTACAGTGAAATGAAAAAGGTTAACACTTTATTTTACAGTCTCCGTATTATACGTTACATGATGTATAAATTATTATATGCAAAAAAAAAAAAAATCTAACCATAATGAAGAACATATCAAGAGTAACATCTTATTTGTTCGTCTTTTCTTCACTGAAGCTTTTACTCAAATTAATACTTTTGTCCAGTTGTTTACCTTTGTGGCAGATAGAAACATAATAAGCAGAATAATGTAAATCCTGAAGGTTGTTGTCACAAAATAATCCGCTTCAGAGAGAGAACTTCCTGTTTTAGCCCATATCCAGTTCCATCCCAGTAAAGACAGATCATTTTGTCATTGCAACAGAATGTGCTCCCTTTTACTTGTCTATTATTTTGCCATATTGTAAGATCCCCAAGATTTGTCTTGGTTTAATGTTTGTTGGTTAGCATGCTCATCCTGTTTTCTACTTGTAAGTGTGTCAAAGAGGGGAAGCCCAGTTACTGGAACAGCCTTAGGCGACTCACAGTGGAGAAACTGGCTTTAGCCAGACGTTTTGGATCAGGGGAACAGAGTCTTCTGGGGTCTGCAGGCGGTCTGTCATCTTCCACTGGTCTGCTGTCCTCAGGACAGCCGCAATCACTGCCCAGCTATCAGTCCACTGTGAGCTGCAACCTGTGCTGCCAAACTGCCCATCTCTCAGGAGGAGGTCTGAATGTCTCAGCTTCAAATGTTTATGACTCTGTGGTTATGGGTAAGGCTCATCCTGTCCCAAAGACATCTTCTGTTGGCCTGACAAGGCCAAGCACTGTCTTACTATGTTTAATTGTGAAACCAAACTAATATATCCTGTTTTGTCCTTCATAACTTAAAGATAACTGTGCAGATGGTGTAAAAACCATAGTCAAAGATCAACACCCTAAATGCACGGCTTGCAGCACTTCATCTCTAGCCTACCCAGGCTCATACTGCCCACCTGGATGTGGCCCCCATTTCCAGACAGCCCCCTCCAGCCCTCTTCTTCAACGGCACCACACTATAGGTGCCACCTGCTCTTCTCAACCATCTCTGGTGTTCACGAAGCAACACAGCCTGGATGAGCTGAGGTCAGCTGTCCATACCGTTGCCAGCAGTATGGACCAGAGCATCAGCGAAGCTCAAGATCTCAGGCAGAAGATGGTAGATGTAACAGAGAGAATGACGGACAGTGTGGAGGAAAACGCCAAGGCATTGAGTCTGTTGGTGGAAGTGGTGGACAAACTGCAGGGTCTTATCATTGCCAGCAAGTCTCCAGAAGTGACTTCCAGACCCCAACAGGTCTCGAGAACGGCAAGCGGGCCCAACTTGCCTGGCCAGTCAATTGCACCAGCCAATGCTCCTTGTGTTTCATCACCTTCATCCTCAGCTACATCGTCGTTTTCCTCCTCTTCTCTAAACTGTAACATGGATGTTCCTTATGTAGCACCACAATGCAACCCCTGCAAGTCTATATCATGCCAGACAGGAAACAGATCTGAAACACCAGGAAGTAAAACTGGACAGACTTCCCTATCAAATGGTTTGACGGCCTCCACTCCTAACGATGACTGTAATACAATAATGTGCCTTTCTAGCAAGAGGAGAAAGTCAAAGATGAGGAAATAAGAGTGACTGTGTTCCCACTTCTCTCTCTTCACCTTACTCTTTGCTGAAATTGCTGGTTTTGATTTTACCAAATGCTGCGATGAAATTGTTCTCTAAAATGGAACTACCCAACAAGCAGGCAATTACTTGATCTTTTTCTTAATTGTATCTCGTTCATCCCATCCACACTCAAGAATCATGAAACATTCCATTTGATTTGTGCTTGTTAACATTGTTCAGAAGTAAAATGTTTCCTTGCCTTTAAATAAAAACACTTCATTCTACATTCTTCATCTGAAGCTCTTTCATCAACCCTACTGTATGTGTCTTTCCCATAAGTTCCTCTTTGAACTTTGTCACACTTTTAGTTTAGGTCAGGCATGTTGACTGGATTCCACAATCGCATTACCACAGTGTCCGTCCTCCTAACATTTCATCATAACGTGATCTCCATTGCTCATGTGCAGCAGTATGATTGTCTGTGGGACTCACCATGTGATGCCTGTCGTAATGGACAACCAACTAGTTGACCATTTTTGTCTGTTTTCATATTTTTAGGGGGCAACTATTAGGAAAAATGAAAAAACAGGGAATTTCTTTATTGCGAGGGTGATACATGGAGGACTGGCAGATCGCAGTGGTGAGTAACTTGTTTTTGATCTTTGTGCTCATACTTATCAAAGATTCTGATTGGTTCAATCATGTAAATAAACTGATGCAAAAGGTTACAAGCTGAAACAGAAGTAGCACCCGATCGTTTCTTCTGAATTGTGATGTGTACACCCATGAAATAGGTTATCAAAAAAGAAAAAATGTGCAGTGGGCAACTGGTTCGATCCATCGATTGGTGATAGAACAGTTGAACATAGAACATAGATAGGAACATCAGTTGTGGATGTCGATTGTAAAAAAAGATGGGGTTTAAGCAGACTAAATGATTGGGGAAGTCAAACATATGTCACCAGAGAGACCTCTGTCCTTACACTGAAAGAATTAATGACATATTCATTAAAAACTATGAGGTCAAATAAAAAACTATTTAAATAAAACATGCATGGACGATTCATTCAAAATAAGATCAATAAAATGCAGATTTTGCAGGTTAGGTGTATTTCTGAGCCATTAACATCAAATAATAGAGTGATCATTTTCATTTCTCATGTCTTTTAAAAGTAATGGTCTGACAGTAAAAGTCTCTAATGTGTGTGTATGTGTGTGTGTGTGTGTGCATGTCTTCTAGGACTTCTTTATCCTGGTGACAAGCTGGTGGAAGTGAATGGGCAGAAAGTGCGGGGACTGCAGCCCGAGCACGTCATTCAGATGCTGGTAAAGTCAAGATAAAAACCTCTTTTGTGTTTCTTATATCCTTCCCCACTCCCTTCCCATTACATAATATCTAAGACTTTCAAGCCATTCCCTACTCTGTCGCTTATTTTGGGGGGGATTATTTTACAGATAATGACTGTATCCATTCATGCAGTGTCCCGCATTTTATAGGTACAATCTCAAGGAAATATTCTTTTTAAAGTGATCCCTAATACACCACAACCCACCAACAGCCAACCAGCCGTAAGTGCACTGTAAATATCTTAATAAAATATGAACCCTGCAGCATGCGAGTATTATATTTAATAAATATATTTTGAATATTCTACAAATATATTTAATAAATTATTACATTTAATGAATTCTCACTATATATAGTCCCTTTCTATGTTAAAATAAAGACTTAGGGTTCTTCAATGGTCAGGGTTATTCAAATCTTGTCCTGGAGGGACTAGAGTTTAGCTCTACCTTGATCAAACCTGTGATTTTCTATTGATCCTGAATACACTGATTAGCATGCTCAAGTGTGTTTGATTAGGGAAAGCGCTAAACTCTGTAGGACAGTGGATCTCGTGGGCCAGATTTGAGGATCCCTGACTTAGATTAAAAAGGTTAAAAAAGTTATTGTTGAAAGGATAATTCTTCCAAAAAGAAAACTTCTGTCAGTAATACTCACCTGCATGTCGTTTGAAACCTGTAAGACCTTCGTTCATCTTCTGAACACAAATTAAGATATTTTGCTGAAATCTGAGAGCTTTCTGACCCTGCATAGAGAGCAATGCAATTTTTTCTCTTCCGTGTCGTTCTTCGACGCAATGTTACATAAACTATTTTAACAATGTCATTACTACCTTTCTGGGCCTTGAATTTTTAAGTTGCATTGCTATCAATGCAGGTTCAGAAAGCTCTCAGATTTCATAAAAAAAAATGTTTTAATTCTGTTTAGAACGGCATGCAGATGAGAAATTAATCACAGAATTTTTTATTTTTTGGTGAACTATCCCTTTAATTGTTTGTCTCTTGTCTCCCATTAGCTGTATGTGAGAGCCATGGTGGATTACAGTCCTCTGCAGGACCCTGCGATCCCCTGCCCAGATGCAGGCATGGCCTTCAGTAAAGGAGACTTGCTGAAGATCGTCGACCAGAGGGACATCCGATGGTGGCAGGCCAGGAAACTCCACAGTGCCTCATTGTGTTGTGGCCTCATCCCCTCCACTAACCAGTTCAGATAGTCAGTTTTGAATTATGCTTAACTACGTTCTTTAAAAAATATGTCTATAATATATGTGTGAGCAAGATTGTTATTTATTTTTATGTTTTGCAGTAAGCAAAGGGAGTTGTGGTGGTCCCAACCTTATCAGGCTCACACCTGCATCAGACCCTGTATGTTAATAACACACACAGACACATACACACACACACAGATGTTTGAACTTCTGTGCACTCTTTAAGATGTTTGTTGGCATCATAAGCCTCTTAACCCTGTCCTCTCTCAACCCTGATCTAATTACTTTAAAGAAGCTTGAAAGTGAGCTGTTCTTGGCATGATCCTTCCTTCATGACTGATTGACCAGTCCTATCCACTTTGCGCTCAACCTTTAAGGTTAAAGTTGTTATTTCTAAACACCAGATGATTCCTCTGCATATCCTTCTGAGGAATTAGGAGCATCTGAAGTTTGCAAGGTCCCTGAACATTTCAAGCTCATTTCAGGAGGTTATTGAAGGATAGAGAAGTTAAAACTATATAATACTTTTTTTAACCACAATCCTGTAGCTCAAATAATGTTTTAAACAGTTTTTTTTTTAAATCACAGTAGCAGAAACAGCTAATTTACTGTATATTATGTCAAGGTCAGAGAGAGTTATTTATGTTGAAAAATTCATCTTTACAGATGTATTAAGTTGTACAAAGAATGCTGCTTATGATTTACTAATTGCAGTCCGTTCAATTGATAACCCACAATGTTGCATTAATATATATTAATATATACTATCTTTATTTATTGCTAGTCTAATTCTTTGTCGTTTTCTTTGCTTTTGTATGCAAAGTGAGTGCAACAGATGTTGGTATGTATCTGCTCTGTCTTTCCCCATATTTTATATTAGCTTATGTTTAAATTTAAGACTAACATGTTTTTATTATTATTTAAACTGTACATTTAATAAATGTTCTACTCTTTGAAATATGGCACATCTCAGGTATTGCTTTCTTAAAATCATCACTATTGAGATCTGTTTAGTGTTTCATGTGATTTATTTCTGCTAAACGGAATTTTCAACAAGAAAAAAATATATGAAACTTATAAGGAATTGGTTTGAATTGAATTGTAAGAAATGGGTTTGTGGGACAATGGGACAATTTTGATTGCATGTAAATTTCATTCATCAAGAACATGTACAAAACATTTGTATTAGTTGTGTAGTGTGTTGAGTGTAACTCTTTGTTCTGAAGGAGAAGAGGAGATAACAGATGAAAACAAATGCATCGAAACAGGTGATTATCCCACTGAATCCATACCATATTTCCATATTTCATTCATTTCACTTCTTTGTGGTAATTATGAAAGCCTGTTTCTGCATGGAATGAAAAATAGCAACTTCTCATCGCACAATTCTGACTTCTCTGAGTTTATAATTAGCAATTTTGAATCGACATCTCACAATTCTGAATTTTATTCTCAGAAATGTAATTTTTGTACTTTGTATTTACATTTCGATTCTAATAATGAAACTCTTATTTGCAAGAGAAAACAAGAAAGGAAAGAAAGGAAGAAAGCTTCCATAGTAATAGTAGAGGTTGTCTAAAAATTGAACACTGTTTAATTTATTTATTTTTGTTCTCACAGATGAAGAAGATTTTGAGTTCGGTAGGTAAGTCTTTTCTGAGGAAAAAGCATTTTATGGAATGAGAGAATCATTTAGATTGTATGTATTTTATGTAGATTCGCTGATCTATTTCAAATCTTTGTTTTGCCCCCAGTATCAGAGGAGGGTGAGAATGGTGAACATATGCAGGGATTATATATAGGTATGAAATCTTTATTACACATGTACATTTTTGCTCATATGAACAATTAAATGAAAAGTAAGTAGTTGAATTGTTTGAATCAGCCGGGTTCCGACACAGTCTGCGTGTATGGAGGAGGAAATCGTACAGTAAGAGAAAGCCATCATGTTATTCCTGTGGAGTCAGCAGCTGCCATAACACCTCAGCCACCCTTTATGAAGAGGTGGTCCACTACCAGCGCCACATAGACGATCCCCCCCGTCTCATTGTGCTCATTGGTATGGTCCTCTTTGTGCAGGGTTATCTCATCCATACATATAAAGACAACTGGCTGTTTTAAATTTGTCCTAATAAATGCTTTTTCATGTTTTTCACAGGTCCATCAGGAGTTGGTGTAAATGAACTGCGCAGGAAGCTAATCAAAATCAACCCTAATACGTACCAGGGACCAGTATCTCGTATGTGGTCCATTTTGATCCCTTTAACCTCTGACTTAAAGGTCCTGTAAGCTAGTTTTTTTTAAATATCAGGAAAACAGATCCTGTCTACCCTCAGATCCTGGAAGGCTGGATTTAAAAAAGCTGTTTGTTTGAAGTAAAAAACAGCATCTTACAGCATCTTACGTTATTTAACAAAACAGTCTGATGTTATAAATTGTCTCGTTTTGCTCAAGACACAACACGGTCCCAGAAAATGGGTGAGAAGAATGGGCGTGAATATCACTTTGTGACAAAGGAAGTCTTCGCGTGCATGGTGGTTAATCACAAGTAATCTTATTGCTTATGTTTAAATATGTTAAAAAATATATATATAGTTGACAATCTGTTCTTGTGATTCAGCTTACTCTGTGTTTTTTTTGTGTGTGTGTGTTTTTAACAATGTCCAGATTTCTTGAGTATGGAGAGCATAATGGACACATGTACGGCACCAGCTTAGACTCGGTCCAAGATGTTTTGGACAATGGGAAAATATGTGTTATTGACCTTGAACCTCATGTAGGTGTAATTTATGATTATCAAAAGCACACTTCTTATGTTTTTATCATTAGTTTGGTTGCAAACAGTGATGCCCATGCACATATCTGTTTATTCCAGTGCATTAATTCAGTCAGAACCAAGAAGCTGAAGCCCTACATCATATATGTACGGCCTCCGTCTCCTGCCCGCATGAAGCAAACAAGAAAAGACCCACATTTTCTTTCCAATAGATACATCAAGAGATACTTTTATGTAAGATATGCATTTGATGTTTCTTGTAATACATTTGTTTCTGATAACAGGTTGATTAGATGCTATGAACGTAAGTAAAGAGTTTGTTCATGAATTCTGGTTATGACATGTAATACTGTCCCACTGGTGTTCTCAGGACAAAGACTTTGAGGAGATTGAGGAAGCAAGCAGGACTATGGAGGCCAAGTATCGTCAGTACTTTGACTGTGTGATTGTGAACGATGATCTGCAAGATTCATGCATGGATCTGTTCACGGCTATACAACATGCTCAAGAAGAACCACAGTGGATTCCTGCCAGCTGGTTTGCTCCTGATCATCCATGATGCGCAGACATGCATATGAACAAACAAGGGGAATTTTTCAGTGGTTGTAATTAAAGGGGTCATGTGATGCTTTTTTAAAAGATAATTTTGTCTATTTGGTGTAACTGAATTTGTTGACATGCTTTAATGTTTTTTTAGATACTGTACATTATTTTAGGTCCTCTATGCCCTGCCTCTCTCAAACACATTGTTTTCTACATAGTCCCTCCTTCCAAAAAACACAATCTGCTCTGATTGGCCAACTGACCCAGTGCATTGTGATTGGCCGAACACCACAAGCACTAGTCAGAGATGTAACGCCCCTTTCCATAATCCGTTTACAAAATAAATGTAAAGACAGTAAACAATGTCCTTAGTTTTACCTTCAGTTCAAGCCCAGTGATGAAGTTTCAATAGCAAATACTAATAACACAACATACTTAAAGTAGCTGATTCAGAAGCGCCAGATTGTCATAGCAAGGTCAGAATGACCTCCTCTCCTAGGTTCATGAAATGCACCTACTTTCTGAAGACCAAATAAAGTGCTTTTGCTTTCACCTAGGAACACACCTGCCTGACATGGCTGCTACAACACTAATTACCGTTACTGAAACCACTCATAGATATGGGGCGTGTTTGAATGAGCCGTTTTGGGGGGCTTGGGAGTCTTTACTTTAAAGAACATCTCTTTGTATTTGAGACTTTAGTCCTTGCAACTTCAGGGATCTTACCTATAACCAATCAGCTTGTAACACTCCATATCGCATCAGATGACCCCTTTAATGTAAAAGAACAGAATTTTGAAAAAAACAAATGCCTTTGTTTGGGGTTTAGGAAAAATGTAAGTTTTGCCAGATGACCTGATGAAATGATGAAGAAACATTTCAATGGAGCGTATGAGAAGAACACTATACAAACATGGCCTTCATGTCAGGACAACTTACCGAATGCCACTCTTCACAAGTAATATAAAAGGCTGACTTGAATATGCTCAAATTAATTTGTGGAGATCTGGAAAAAATGTTTTATAGAGTAATGTGACCAAACTGAACTTTATGGACCCATGGACCCATGTCTGGTGCAAAAAAGGCAAAGCTTCTGAGCAGCATAAGACAATTTCAATAGTCAAACATGGTGGTTTGGTGATGGATTCTTTGAAGTATCAGGCTATTTTGGCAAAGATTGTGATGGCTTCAATACAGTGACTGAAAGTGACTATCATTGGACTGCAGGGCAATTATCCAATAGTATACATCTAAAACTTCTGGAGTTTCAGAGGCTTGTGAGCACTAGAGGCAACATGTAATAAGGAAGAAACGATTCTCTGCAAAATTTGTCTTTTGGGGGGTTGAATAACATTGTACATACATTTTTAGAGCCATATGTGCAAATGTTCTATAATTACAGCTGCTTTGGTTGAATTGTTTTCTTATATTGTTTGCAGAATAGGCAGCAGAATGTCTTGCAGGGTTGAATAATTTTGGCAAAGTGCTAATGGTTCTAAACTTGTTTGGAAGGCTTGAGTTTAAATTTGTCTTCAAAATCTTCAAAACTATAGGGTGGAGGCAAATAAATAAATAAATAAATTATTATTATTATTGCATTAAAAAACACCCAACACATCTTAGAGACAGTTTTTATCTGCCCTTTCTATCATTCATTAAGCATTGCATCACATCGTATTAGTTAACATATTATGTTGGTATATCCTACCAGTGTCTGTTTATCCAGAGAGAGATAGAAAATGAATCCCTTTTCAAAATAAATCTAAACATGTTTTGAACTGAGTGTACTTATTCTTTTCACCTTGTTTGTGTATGTGCTTTTTATTGAAAAAAAATTGAATTAAACGTACAGGATAAATGCGTCTGATGTAACAGCTGTAGTTAATGGTGTGTAGATAAGGGGTTTTGTCATGGTGTGTGTATGTGCGGTTCTCTCAGGCTGTCACTCACCGATCTATGCCACACTAATTCCCTCCTTGGCAGATGCACGTCTGTGAGACTGTGAGGATTAAATCCAGGATTATAGACAGCCTGACGACACAGACAAGACTCATCTCACTCCAGCAGCTCCTGCGCCACGACTCCAGCCAGACAAGAATGAGAAGAAAACAAACGGTAAGTATTACAGCAGATCCTTAGCATCAGTCATTTAAGATAAGCAGCGTGCGCTTTGACTGATAATTGGTCAAGATAAAGACAAAGAGCACTGGATTTCATGTGCGTACTGAGCCTTAGCCCATAATGTGTAAAATCCATGTATTTTTTGTTTCAAGTATTAGAGTGAGCTGTGGGTTTAGTTGTAAGCTATATTTCTATATGATCTGGATGGAAGTATAAGCTGTCAGAGTTAGTTGACTGGTCTGTTGACATGTACATGTGATGTGATAGACGTTCACTGAAGTTCACACTAGTAGAGTCACACTTACTATTCACCTCCTTAACATAATGTCTTTTTATTAGCTGGGCTCTTGTCTTGTGTATGTAGTGTCATATGTGTTTACATAAATTACTGAGTGACCATGTGACCAGTTTATAATCTGGTATAACCAGACATGTATCACAACTGATTTAAATCAGCTCTTAAACTTGCATGGTCTGGACACTGTAGGTGCTTAAAAACATTTTGATGAAAAAAACAAAATACCTCTCATTGAAATATCTGTCTAGATCTAACCAGATATATAGATATTTGAGAAGTAGATCTGTTCTTTTTTTCTATCATTTTATGTATTATTAATTAATCTTAATTATGAATTTCTATTTACAATATTTGGATGTTTTTGCCTACTGTCATTGATTTGCTTAGTGTTTGAAAGTGAGCATTTAAGTCAAGCACAAGGAAGCAGTTCAATCAGTGTTTACCTACAGTAAGTGGCATCATAATCTTCTCTCAGTGAAGTGCTATATCCAGCATGAGGCTAATTTAAAGCTACATGCTCACACAAACACTCTACATATTGACGTCAGTTGTAAGAAGTGGGTCTCATTTTCTTTGTTTTGTTTCCATTTAGTCCTGATTTTCCGGTGTGTGACTTCAAGACACAAGCGGTCAGTTATCCTTGTTGAACATCTGAACAGGAAGTTTTAACAAAATCATTTATATTATTTTTCTTAGCCTTAGTAACCCCAGAGCCAGTAATAGTTCCTATCGCACTTGGATTTCTTCATTACTATAAAGGACTAGTGTAAACTTTACACAATGCTGACTGTGCTATTTCTACCTTTGACATAGACAAAAATGCCAAGTGTCAAACCCAAGAAAAAGAAAATCAAGAAGGACATTAATGAAGTTGAGGAACCACAAGGTAATTACACTTATAAATGCTTATTTGATCCTAACAAGATCACTTTTTTTATCTAGATCAACTATCATGAGAGATATTGTATTTGTACATTTGTATGTGTTTGCTGCTGGACAAATACATTCCTGTGTAGTCCATTGGTGTAACAGCTATCTCTACAGGTAGCCAGTGGAATTGCTCAAATTCCAACACAAAAGTGGCTTACTGCACATATTTTGTAGTTGCTTCTTTTCTTTTAAGTATAAAAATGGTAGAATCTTGCAGCATTTGTCTCCTTTATATTTGTATGATCCCCAATGAACAACAGCAGGGCCTGAGCCAGCTATAGAAATGGAGGGTCTGGAGAGCCACAGAGATCCGCTGACCCCTGAGCCTCAGGACAATCCACCGCTGAAGAAGAAGAAGAAAAAGAAGGCACATACTACCGGTAAATAATTCATGTTAATGATATTCACATTTCATTGATGGATGTTATTTTCTTTTATTAGACCAATTGTTCTTGACTTCATTGTTTTAAAAGATGCGAGTGAACAACAAGACTTTCCAAATGGAGATGTTCAAGAGCCTCACACAGACGATGAAGAAGTCACCAGAAAAAGCAAGAGAAAAAGGTGAGAAGCAAATACTTTGAAAAGAAAAGAAAGTGAATACTTCTAAATACAGTAGTTTCATAGAAGTGGTTATTGCATCACTTGTTCTACTGAGAATCATGTCCGCTTCTTTTTGAAGGAAGGGTAAGATGATGGAAAACCAGTCTCATAATGAGCTCGGCGTGGAGGAGGATGACATCATCACCGATGTGCACGCACCCATATCCCAGCGCTCTCTGTTCTCAGCCCCTCTGGGTCACAGTCATCCCATCGGAAAAGTGTTTGTAGAAAAGAACCGTGAGTTTCGTTTTAGATTCATACATGTAATGATACTATCATTATACAGAAATATACTGTATGCTAACAATGATACATTGGTCACACTTTATTTTATGGTCCAGTTCTCACTTAAGTTTAGGGATTGGATACGATTAGTGATGTAGAATATGGTCATGCAGAATAAGTTCTTTATAAGTACTAATAAGCATATTAGTTTTTTTTTTTTTTTTATTAAGTTTGTTAGTAAAAGCCATGTTAACATGCAATTATTTAACAGTCCCTATAATTGTTGCCAATGTATTAGTTATTAAACCCTTAATGTTTAAAAAAGAAAAATCTCATATTTTGTTTTATTGCAGATCCCATATTTATAAATCTGATTTATGTCAAAGACATCTATACAATATGTGTGTGTGTGTTTGTTTGTGTATACATCCAGTATTATGACAAGTTTATAATATATAAATGTAGCCACTAAAAAAGGTTAAACTATGACCTCTGATCCAGGCCGCTTCCAGGTGACGGATCATCTGGATTTATCCCATGACCACATGGAGGAGTACATGGAAGTCAGGCCCATGTGGAACACACGTGATGTTGCCATGAGGGTCCACAGCGGCTTCAGGTGGGTTTGGTTGAGAGACAGTCTACAGCTTTTATCAACGGGCTTCATGAGTTTGTCTAGTTCTTATCCTGACTGTGAACTTTTCATGTGGTTTTCTTTTTAGAGCTTGTTGACTTATGTGTTGAACTCAACTGCTACAATTGCTGTTGTTTTCTGTGTAGGATCATTGGACTGTTCTCTCATGGGTTTCTGGCAGGATATGCAGTGTGGAACATCATAGTAGTGTATGTGTTAGCTGGAGAGCAGATGACCACTCTACATAACCTTCTCCAGCAGTACCACAGTCTGGCTTACCCAGCCCAGTCTCTGCTCTACCTGCTGCTAGCCATCAGCACTGTGTCTGCCTTCGACAGGTGTGAGGACGCATAGTAGTTATTATTGTACAGTGTGAAAAATAATTAAGCTATATTGTTGTGCACAAGCCCAGTAGCTGCAGCTATATCTCTTCTAGCCCTAACCTGGTTCTTGCACGTCTGTTAATGGTCACATGACATGCAGTTAAATCATTTATTTTTTATTTTTTAGCAAGTGTTTTATTTTGATCAGCTTTATTTTAAAGTCGTTTGTTTTCATTTTACATTTTCATTATTTAATTTATTTATTTCTCTTCATCTCACGAACCACTATGTGTTTGCAAAACCCAGTTTTGGAAAAGATTGAATCCCTGACTTACAAGACAACTGATAAGATACTTTTGCAGAACTATCTCTTGTTTTGGATTTGAGTGTTTGAAAATGTGGCTCATGTCATTTGAATGACAAACTGAAGAAATCTTTGAAGTTAAATTATCTGTGCCCTCTTTACATCAGGGTGAATCTGGCCAAAGCATCCATTGCTCTTCGAGGATTTCTCACTCTTGATCCAGCGGCTCTTGCTTCCTTCTGTGAGTGAAAATCAATCAACTTTATCAGCACAACACTTACCTCTGACCAGGCTTATTATAATTAACTATATAGACATTTAAATGATTAATAATGACAAAAGCACACACAACAAAATTACTTAAGTAATTAACAATTTTTAATTTAAGAGTAAAAAAAAAAAAAGAGTAAACATTTTTTTGAAGTAAACTCTAATTCAAAATATGAATAAAACAACAAAAACTCAAGAATACAATAACTCTGCCTCTGACAACACAAAGATATTTTTTGTTATAAACCTTCTGTGTTTTTTGGTCCTAGTATACTTTGCTGCTCTCATCCTGTCTCTGAGCCAGCAGATGACCAGTGATCGTATACATCTCTACCCCACAGCCAATGAAACGCTTTGGTGAGTTTGTCAAGCTAGGCATAATGTAATCCAACATAATAGACATTATTGCAACAATCACCATATCATTCTGTAAGTGAAATTGATCTGTAGCACAAGGTTGAATTCTTCACTGAATCACATGCAGTGATTGTTGTTTAGGCCCCCGGGTTCAGAACATCAGATCCTACAGCCCTGGATCGTGGTAAACCTGGTCGTAGCTCTTCTGGTTGGTCTGGCCTGGGTGTTTGTTGCTACACGACCGGACATGGACTACACTGAAGGTAAGCAGACCTTCACAGAATGAGTGTGTGTGTGTGTGTGCCTTTTCCTCTTCATGTGTGATTGTCACTTATCTTATTCCTCTATAGTCCACATCCTAACATAAGTACTGTCTTTACTGTCAGAGTTTTTAATGGCGATGGAGGTGGAGGAGTATCCACGTCACGATGAGAAAAATGAGCTGGCAGCCTAAAACACTGATACGTGATTTACATTTATCAATGATCAGAAATTAACATTGTTTTGTTCTAAATGTTTTGAAGTAAACATTTTAAATAACACTTTGTTGTTGGGCTTGTTATATACTGTAGATAATAACTCTGTAAACATATAAATAAAGTTTTTTTGGTCAAATTTCCTGTCTTCCTTTTTGTTGATCTTGTAAGTGTGTATTTTAGAAGTGTGATTTAAATAGTCTTGGGGTTGTGTTTAATTCTTAAAAAAAAAATTACAACAGATTTTTTAGCTACTAAAAGCATGTGCTAAATGAATAAACTTGTGGGTCATCAGTATTTCACCACTGAATGCATCATTAAAGAGCATGCACACACAAACACAAGTAATATCACAAATTGAATTTTAATACTGTTGTTTCTAACTAAAGATTAAAGCAGGGGCGTCGCTAGGCCCTTTTTAGGGGGGCTTCAGCCCCCCTAAACTTATGCCCAGCCCCCCTAAAAAATTATTTGATTAATTAATTAGTGATCGCTTCAGTCCCCTTTAAAAACTCATTTGAAACGGTGGCAAGCTGCATCAAGTTCCGGCTGCTCCCCTGATCTGAGTCTGCATGGATTCAGCGCGTTTTTCAATCCACAGGGGCGCCGAGCAGAGCGAACATCAGAGAGTACAAGGTGTGTGTGTGCGTGCGTGTGTGCGTGTGCGTGTGTGTGTTCTTGCATCCAATACCAATACGTCTTCGCTGCGTTCACCTTCAGCCTTTATCAAAGTGTGACAGTTGTTTTTTCTTCCAACAAAAATGAAGCGATTAACACCCATGAAAACATACTTTAGAAAACGATCATGATTTATTTTAATTTACTTTTTAAAATTGAAAACATATTATTGTGTATTTCGGCATTACATTATGCAGCCATGCAAAATAAATTATTAACGACACACATCATTGTCTGAAAGCACTAAATGGCACAGAGAGAGAAACATCATGTGGAGATATTTTGTTTTCTATTATTAAATATAATTTTGTATTAAGTAATAATGAATCATTAGTGTATCATGATACATATATTAGAGTAAGAGTAAAGGGATCTGTGATTTTTTTTTTTTAAGTAATTGAGTTATAGAAGTGGCAAATTGATAATGGTGTTATTTTTAATAAATTGAAATAAATATAGAACAGATTAAACATATTGCCAATAGACAATTACATTAATACATGTTTTGTCTATATTCTTAATGAATATTAGCTGGTTAGTTAAATGATTTGAAATGAAATAAATTTTCAGGGGCTGACTTGATGTATAACCAACCATATTGTTGATTATAAAGGCTAAAAAGCTAAAAATTTATAATAATAATAAAATATAATAATTTATATTTCATTGTAGATGGATATACAAAATTTTTTTGTTGTGCGGGAGTAGGTCTGCAAATGAGCAACAGTCAGGTGAGAATAGAACAGACAGCCTCACACACACACACACAATACCACTGTGTTCCCAAGATTCATTGCAGTCATTGAACCCTTATGTTGTTTTAATATTCTGCCGATTTCCACGTACATTTCATAAGAAAAAGCAGTGGTATCATCAAAGGATAAACATGAATGTCCTAATACTGAATCAGGAAGTCTTTATTGTAAAAAAAATAAATAAATCTACATTCCCAATTCAAAATTTTCCAGTGACTGGTCACATGTAAAAAACTGTATTAGTTTTTTTTTACAGTGTTGTATATGGCTCAGTCAGTACTCCTACTCCCATATATGAAATACAGGGAATACAATGGAATAGTGGATTGCAATAAGGTTAGTAGTATACAACCCTACCCTAATAGTCAAATAATATTTTTTAATCATACCCTTATTGGGGGCTGAGCCCCCCTAAAATGAAAATCTTAGAATCGCCCCTGGATTAAAGGAGTGAAATAAATCCTGACGATAACTGTAACGTTACGACAACACAGGGGGCGCAATTTCCAAAGGAATGTGAGACAGAAAAGTGCATCTTTTCAGTAGATGAAGAGAAATGCATTCTTTCAACGCATATAATGTGTGATCATTCGCTTTGGTTAAAGATACATTATCCTGTTGAGTTCTGGCGGCCTCAAATGAGGGCATTATATTTTAGTGAAATTCTCTGAGACTATACATGCCACAGTTTCAGTCTGGATGTCCTGTACAGAGCACATTCAGGGCTTTGCAGAGATACTAAATGTTTGGAGGTTTCACTATGACCCAGGCCCGTCGTCAAGGGGGGGCATCGGGGGGCAGTGCCCCCCCAAATGACTTTATGTGCCCCCCTAAACGTAATGCACAGAACAATTAACCAAACTTGCATTACTGTGCATTCACACCGCCGGCGTCGAGAGCGTCAAAGTGGCCGGAAGTCATTCGTTTTCAATGTAAACCAGATTCGAGCAGCGGCGCGGCGCGACTTGGCCTTTGAGAGCGTCCAGCAGAGTTTAAATCAAGGCAACTTTATGGTAATGAGATATGACGCGGTTGGGCAGCAACCAATCGGAACGTAGAAGTCAACCGCTTGAGAGGATTCCAGAGGACGCAGCTCCGGTCACATTAGTTCCCAAGCAAAATAGAGGACAGGTTGATTATTGCTGTTTCGCGTTTGCAGTAATCTATGATGTGCCCCTGTTTGCGTACAGGGACATAAAAAAATAATTAAAAGTGATAAGTGGACCAAGGTGTCTGAGATCGTTCATTTTAAGTAAAGGATCTTAATATTTCATCCACAACAACATTTAATGAGATCAACTTATAACGTTAACCTCCTTGTGGTTAGTCTGCATAAGATCAACAAGTCTGACAGCTTTGCGGACACTTTTAATACAAAATATGTATTCGGACTACGTTAGAGCATGTGAGCGCTCATGAATCTTTCTGCAGCGTTGTGAGCAGAGCGGCAAAAGTGATTTTTGACGCTCCTGACGCAGCCAGTGTGTACGCGCAATTAGACGTTCGATAATGAATGTTATTGCTTTAGATCATTACATTAATAACGTCGTTTCATCAGAACTTGGCTCACAGGAACAGTAATCACTACAACGGTAACACTAGAAATGCATAACACATTACCTTCAGAAATGATTCAGACGATTCATTATTCAACGCATTATTACACAGAACATAATTTTAAATATAATTATATTCATAAATGACTGTTAAAACATCCCTAAACAGAACCCAAACCTTGCAAAGACCTACCTCATTAATTATTCAAATACAACAGCCAATGGCAAGTCTCCAGCAGCAGACATTTCAATATGTTATTTTTGTGTTAGTAGTTCTATTAATTCAAATTACAATATGCAGTTTGTGTGTAAGTATATGTATATATAAAATATGCAATTCATTTAGTTAAACATACAGTATTGTATTGTTTATACGCAATTCCTTTGCGCAGCTGAGCTGCGCGTTGCATGCGATCTCAGAATACATTTTTGGCGGTTTTGGAAATGTTAAGAGACAATAAACAGAGACGTTGAGATCAAACGGTGAAGTATTTTATTTGAATAATTGAACAAAACAAGACTATTGTGGTCTATTTTAGTTATAGCCTAATATGGGTTTATGTTATGGTCTGTCTCAGATCATTAAAAAAGTGTGCCCCCCCTATGAAAATTAAATGCCCCCCCATTTGGTTTGTTCTGGCGACGGCCCTGCTATGACCACTTCCTCTCCTTGGTCTTCAAAAATGTCTGAAATTAATTAAGTGACACTCTTATGGAAATATGATAATATTTAATCTAATAAGATTAAATCAGTCTAATTTTAAAATTGTGTGCCATAAATCAACATCTCAGGAAAATGTTATGAGGTTTCGAATCAAAATATGACTTTCTGTTGCGAAACAGGACGTTGTATTCATACATGTCCTCATATGAGGACACAGGCACTAAAAGCATGTTTGTACCGCATTTTGGGAGGCATAACAAATGAATAGGAAAATAAATTATATTTCAGTATTCTATGAAGTATTATATATGATTATGACAATCTTGTCATAATTTCAAAAGTTTCAAAAGTAAGGTTTTATATATTTATTTTATTACTTAAAAAATGACGATAAAATTTTTATTTCAGTTAGATTCTGTTCTTCTGGACTTTCATCACAGTTTCTACGAAAATATTAAGCAGCAAAAACTTTTCTCAACATTTATAATACGAACTAGGCTATTAAAAACAGAGCACTAATAATAACTCATAATAAGTGATAGAAAGTTTATACTATTTAAATTCACACTAAGAAAAAAAAAAGTTATTTTAAGAACTGATCACCGAAAGGTTATTTGGGTAACCAAAAATGGTTCTTAATGCGTCGTTACAAAAACAACAATTTGGAACCTATTTTTTAAAAGAGTTTTGGGAAGGAAAAGACAATTCTTAAAAAATAAATAAATAAAAAAAAAAGAAAGAAAGAAAAAAAATTATTACACCCTTTTAACCAGTAGTGTATATTTTTTCATATTTAAATGTAGAACATGGTTATGGATTATATTATATTATATTATATTATATTATATTATATTATATTATATTATATTATATTATATTATATTATATTATATTATATTATATTATATTATATTATACGCAACCTCATTAATTTTAAACTCCGCAAACTGTTCCCGAAGCTCCGCGGGAGGTGAAGCCGCTGTACTTCCTGTCGCTGGTTGAGAGGCGGGCGCGTGGAGGGATGTAAAGATGGCGGAGCTGCAGATGCTGCTGGAGGAGGAAATCCCAGCGGGTCGCAGAGCGTTACTGGACAGCTTCACCAACCTCGAAAGAGTCGCCGATTACTGCGAAAGTAACTATGTACAGGTGAGCGGGCGAAGCGTTGCGAAACGATCCACATACGCGGTGTTTTTGGACTTGATGTGTGGGGAAGGAGCTGTGAGTGTCTGTGGAGGCTGTTGATCATCTGTTGAAGCTGAGCACCAACTACTAAATGCATGCACGCACGCAACTGCGGCGTTCCCTTGTTGAGAGAAGCCAGGAAAGTTTATAGCACTCTTAGGTGAGGCAGTAAACTTTGCGCGAGATGAGCTCAGATTTGCAGTGATTGTAGCGTGTCGATATTAGTGATTAACGTTACAGGATAATCTCGCACTGGGAAACTTTGCTGTTTCTCCACGCGAGTAAAACATCTGATATTGCACTCAAACTCAACCCATCGTTTGTTTTTACAAATGTATAGAAAATGATCATAGCGAACAAGTAAGTGCAGGAGAAAACTGACAGTCTGCGAGAGGCTTATTGGAAGTCCTCCACACACTGATGTCATGTGTCATTACAGGTTTGATTTAACTCCGAGTAAATCACTTTTGCTTCAACTCTAATGTCAGTAATGATCAGGAATTCTTCAAAAATATCGACACACTCCAGTGATATCTGTATTGGTGAATTAAATGGTAATGTTTATGTACTAAAATTAATGTTTTAGTCCAGTGATGCACACTAGGGTCAGTTTGAGAGGTCTACCATTTTATATATATGTATGTATGTGTGTGTGTGTGTGTGTGTGTGTGTGTGTATAATATGATGCCAATATTTTAGCAGGGTAACTAATGGCTAATATAAAGCACATAATTTAAATATAAATAGCATACGATTACACCTTTTTAAGGCATACATAATAAAAGTTTGTTTACATAATATGTGTATTGTGTGTAATTAATTGTGTGTAACACATGCAATGCACGTTCATTATTGAACCTTTACAATTCTGATGAATGTTGGTATCCAAACAATGGGAGTCGATGGGGAACCAAACTTTTGGGTTCATTTTTCGATTAATTACTACAGCTGACTTGCGGTCTATCAGGTTTTGGAACAGGAATATTTTGAATTAGGCCTGCAGGCTGAACCAATAGAATGCAGCAAATTTACACTGCTTACTAAAATTGTTAATTCAAATTTAAGACACCTATAATGCAATGCAATGGTCACACGTTCTGTCGTAAACAATATAGTTCAATGAAACTTACAAAACGCAGTTGGCAACTGATGCTCTTGGGAAACCCCTCCATTCAGTTACCCCTGTAGGCAGTCTCATTTCATTCATGTCTCTGTTCCAAAAGCAAGTAATTTAAATATTTAAAATGTGGCCTTGGTGCTAAAAAAAAAAAAAAAACATTGCCATGAACTGCCAAGTGAGAGAATGCATTGATCAATGCTGAGAATCATAAAACTGCTTTTGGCTATCGTAGGATGTAACTGCTTCAGGGTTGGGTTCAGCACATAAAGAGCACAGTGAAATGGGATTGAGGGAATGCATTACATTTGTCTGTAATGTGCAGGTTTCTTAACACTGATGAAACCCTTCAAAAGTTACATTTTGGAACAGTTTGCATTGGGAATGTCCTAGGGGTTCAACAGATCACAAATCTCACAGTTCAGATCAAATGATGGTTTTTGAGCCAGTGATCGGACTATTTTTCAGATCAGCAAGAAAATAAAAAATATTTGGTTGTAACCCTGCTTTCCATTAATTAATTAAAGCTAAGTACTTCTTTGATACCACATCAAAAACTACTAGCCTAAGAAAGTTCAAACATGACTAAAGAGACAAGTGAAAAGCCAGTAAAATGACAAATACATAAATTACAAGCATAGATAAATACAACAGGTAGTATTCAGGTACAAAAATGTAATAATTAAATGTAAAATTAAACTGCATGGTGTCCTCTGTATAAATTAAATATAGATTCATATTTGTCAAATGTGTTTTGTTATTTGAGGAGCATGCAAGCGGCAGGCTTTTATGATTTCAGCAGCCATCCCAGCATGTCCCTATGATGCCTAAAAATGCTGTTCTGAGGTAGCTCACTGGTTTAGGACCAGAGCTTGAAAGGAAGGAAGTAAGAGTCCGAGTTATGTGCTTGTATAGATTATAAGAGTCTGTTAATTAAAGAGATGTCAGACTGTTTTGATTCATCACATCAGTTATTTATGTTTATCAGCTAAATCATATGCTTGCTTTCATTGCCTCAAGCAAGCTATCTGGGCCTACATGTCAGATTTGAGTCTGTGAACATCAGCGACTGACTTTACATGTGAAGTGTGAGTTCTTGGATTTTAGAGAGAAAGGTGGAGATGACAAAACTATGGGCAGTTTTTATACGTGTTTAAGGTGTGTGTTTTTGGTGGGCTATTGTATCCATTCCAGGTCATTCCGGCTTGTCTTGACTATCTGTTGCTGAGGAGAGTCCCAGTTGTAATTGGATCCGTGTTTGGATGATGTGAATCGTGGAGAGATTGGTCCGCTCTGAAACCTAATGGAATCTTGGAAGGTGGGGACGCCCTTCCAGAATGTTTGTTTTAATGGCAGTCATGGAGATAATGTGATACACACTTTTCTTCTGGCTTCGATTCCAAGTTTAGAAGACGTAGAGTTTTACTCTTTTTCCCTGAGGAGATGGTTAGGAAAAGACAGAATTTATTTATTTGGAGAAACTCCAAATTAATGTTAGATCTTGATTTATTAGGCTAAAGAGCACCGTGACTCAACAGTATTGTTGTTGTCTCCAAAACTTATAAGATGTTCTGAAGCAGACTGGGTTACTCGCCCATATTTTCAAGTAAATCACTATTCAGTGCATTGCAGCAATATTGAATTTAGACCTTGAGAAAACAACCTTCAGGGTTTCCAGGGGTCCTTAGAAAGTGTCTTAAAGGTCATAAAAAAAGTCTAAAATCTCTTTAATGGTAAAACAAAAGTCTTAACTGTCTTTGTGAAGAGGTTTTAAAGGGATATTTCACAGAAGAATACATAATTTGCTGTAAATTTATACACCCTCAGTTCATCCAAGATGCAGATAACTTTTTGAGTAAAACAGTATAGATTGTAACTGTAGGCCTTGATTCATAGAATACATATCAGCAGGTGCTGATGTTAAATTGAGGGCTAATGAAGCGAAGCGATTGGTCTGTGCAAAGGAACGAAGCAATATTTACAACATTATTACCTTTAATCCATAGCCTCAGGTAACAGCGAAATTCCACTGTTATTACTTGTTGAAAGTCTTCCCCAACTTGTTTAATAATAGTGCTGTGTTCCATACATCGATACGACAATGTATTGTCTCAGATTTGACGATATGAGTATCGATACAGCTGTCTCTGTATCGATATTGTGACGTGTGCAGCAGTGGACTGTGCTTAATTTGAATACAAGAACGTTTAAAATTGAGTGCAAGGTTTCAAATAATTAATTTCTTTAGTAGACTGTTAACTGCTTGAATAAAACAAAACCTTAAACCACAGTTTTTTTCATTTAGGTCTGCAACTGATTATTTTGATAATCAGTTAGTTGGCTGATTTTTTTTTTTATTAATCCGATTAAAACCCCTATTTTCTTTTTCTTTTAATTTTACTGACAAAAACACATTTTCACATTCTGCCCAATTTCCTCCAAAAAAATGTGAATGCTATGAAAACATAAAGTGATTAACAATTTATTAGACCACCTGTAGTAAGACAAAAAACAATATTTTGGGAATATGTATAAAAAAAAATCTAAAAATGTTATTGTAATTTTTAGACAAATAACAAACTAAAACAGTCAAATAGTATTTATTTACATATAGGGATATGCCGGTATCAAATTTTCCTGTTGCGGTTGATTGATAATGCTTTTATCACGGTATACGGTATTATCACGGTATTGCAATTTTGTTTAAAAAAAAGTGGTCATAATATAGTATAATAGGTTAAATAACTTTTTTCTTTTAACAAAAATAACTAAACATTTAAAACAATAAAGCAATACAGAAAAATATATAAAAGTTAAATGTTTTACACATTAAAGTGCAAAAGAACTATAAAGACCAATAGGTGTCACTTTACAATAGGACCTTATTAGTTAACCTTAATGCATTAACATTCAAGGCAAGGCCAGTTTATTTATATAGCATATTTCGTACACAATGGTAATTCAAAAAGAAAAGTCATGAAGAAAAATAATCACAAAAATAAAACAAGCAATTTTAAAAACTTGAAAATGAAAATGATTTAAAAATGGACTTAAAATGAATTTAAGACAGTTTAAAAATAGAAAATGATTTTACATAAAATACAGTGCAATACATAAAATATAGTGCAATCAGTTCGGACATTGCATGGTGCTCATTTAATAAATGCATAGCTAAACAATGAGCAATAGCTACATTTACCATAGAAGTTATTAATCTTTGTTAAAAAATACAAGTCTTAGTTCATGTTAGCTCATTAAATAACACAGTTGCAATTTTAACAATGTGTTATTAAATATTGGAATACTTAAGATTGAATGTTAAGAATAATTTTTTAATTGGCAATTTATGTTAACTAATGAAACCATAATGTAAAGTGTGAATGAACAATAAAAGATCAAAACACTTTCAAACAACATCTAAGGCATTTGTAGTCCAGATAAAAAAAAATGAATGTTTAAAGATAAATAGCCTATTAAGTCTAAATATTTCAGTAGTTAGCTCTGTATTAAACACCATAGGAAAAAAACAAATCTGAATGGTTATTTAAGATTATTTAAATATGGTTTTAGAAAGTAACAGTTGCTTTTTTTAGAATGTTTAAAGTGTAAGGGCTGCATTTTAGCTTCATCTGCTGTCAGAGAGTGAATGTCCTTTCATTCAGCGCGTTTCTCACGTATTCCTCCATGTGCTTCTCATGAACGCTTGTTTACATGCGCATGCCTCTTTCAAGCAGGATACAGCAATTTTGTGCATTTTAAGCAGCTGATGGGAATACTATTCTTAAAATGCATTCCAAATTCGGAATAATTTGTAATGTATATTTATTCACGGTATTTAGAAGTGCCCACGATAACACTATCGTGCATATTAATCACCGCAATATATCGCATATATCGCAAGTCTATTCACATAATAACATAAATGGCCTCCTTTGCCTTTGCTCAAATGCTTGCTGGCATTATGTACTTCTTGACTAATTAGGTATCTGAATAAAAAAAAACACTATAAAGCACTTGACATTTTTTTTCTGTCTTTCACAGGTAACAGCAATAATTATATTATAGCATTAAAAAAATCTTACTACTGTTATTAAAAAGCTTACATATATTGGAGGTCTAACCAATATAGAAAGCAAATTTGTTTTTAGTATTTACCAATTCAATTAGTTAAGAGCAGCAATGGCACAAACCTTACAAAATTGCTATGCTAGCGCTCTTCAGTAAAGATTTCAACTTAACGCAGGCTGTCAGGGCAGGCCTTTATGCAAAAATGGAAAGGCTTGCATGAATTTGTGACATTTACAGATAAGGATATGACCGTTAACTACATTTTTTTTTTTTTTTTTTTTTTTTTGTCGGGACGCACACACGTATCTGTAAAAGCACCTGACAGGCAAGCCATTATGCGTGAATATTGACCAAAATAACTGTGACTATGATTTTTGTCATAATCAAGCAAGTCTAGTGTTATGTGTTTGTCAACCTGGCAACCATGTGCACACGGTCTCTCTTTACTGTGGATAAATGCGCATGCTTTCTGAAAACACCGATTTAGTGATCTCCCCTTCAGTATTCTATTATCAGATAGAGTATTTTTATCAAATCACACGTTTCAATGAAAATGCTCAATATACAATTCATTATGTACATTAACAATGATTTGGGCGAATATAATGTAACTTAACAGAAAACGATGTGAATTGCCCTCTGAGGTGCGGCAGGATTTTCTGTCAGCTGCAATCAAATCCGCGTCTGTAATTTCTCGCTCTGTTCAGCGTGCATCTTCCGTAATGCACACCTAAAATTTGAATGCAAAGTTTTTGCATACGAATGTAGATTTTTATTTTAAATTCGACGAATATTTGAAATTCAAATTTGTTTGAAGCCCTAGTGCAGTCCCGTATCATGTTACCTATCACATTGTGGCCTCTGTACAGTGATGCGTATCATATCGGGACTTTGCTGGGGATGCACAGCCCTGTTTAATAAAGTATCTAAGATACACTATTTATTTTGAGATTCTGTGGTTTTATTTTGTATGAACATACATTATTCATTTTATTTGTGTAGGTCATTAAAAAGTCTTACATTTAAAATTAAAAACTCTGGCTCTGCAGATACCCTGTTGGTCTCAATAATGATGACAGTCCTAACCATCGGCCTTAGTACTCTGCTCTTTTCAGTAGATGATAAACTGGCCATTGATGTATCCGTAATAGCCGATAATTGTCAGTACTATTTTTCTCAGAGCGTTTTGTACAGCGTATCATGCCGAGTTCGCTAGCAGCAGGACAGTATTTCCAGAAGGAGCCGTAATTAGACAGTAAACATGATGGCTGCAGAAATGGTGTCTGTGCCGCATGCCAGTTGAACATGAATGTCAAAATGAAGTGTGCTAAAAGTGGTTTTCTGCCCATTCTTGATTTAGTGTGGATGGACAAGTTGAAACTGTATTTGATAAACCCTCGAAATGATCTTCTCAGAATGTGTGTGATTGAATTGTTATTCACATAATTGGTTGTGTTGAACAGCTCTGGATGTCTGGAAGTTGATGCCAGACTGAACCTTGGAGAAGAATGCCTCTCCTTTTATGGACTGGATGGCGGTTGGCTTCTTTCATCTCATGGCACTAGTACACTTTTCTAGAAAAAGTACATATATATATATATATATATATATATATATATATATATATATATATATATATATATATATATATATATTAGGGCTGTCAGTTTAATGCGTTAATTAGTAATGAAAAAATAATGCGATTACATTTTTTTTTAAACTGACCCTGACCCTAGACCAGTACGTCATCTTACATTTCATACAGTTGACAAAAATAATGCTGGGCAACTACAACATAACTGCAGTTACAGACATCCCAAGTCTCCCGGAAGTTCCGGGAGTCTCCCGCATATTGCAAGCGGCTCCCTGAGACCCGCAAATTAGTTAAAATCTCCCGGAATCTAGACCGAGTGAGCAAAAGCGCGCATGTGAAACAGATACTGTGTTTCAAACCGTGTAGCCAGAGAGGGAGCGAGAGACCTTGCGTGTGTATGCTAATGTGCGTGTGCGAAGCGCATGTCAGACAGAGATCATCCTGATTGGCCTGTTTCTGCAAATCAACCAATCAATTTTCAGTGTGGGCGGGCTTTTATCTCTTCTCCCGAACAAAATGAATCAGTTATGTCTATCTAGAAACAGGAGCACCATGGCAGAGGGAGAGTGCCACAAAAAAAAGTGTACCCCTGTCTTATAGATGTAAAACATAATGACAGTCTTGCTCAAGCATTGCCCATGGCGGGTTAAATGATTGCAAAAGGCATGTTGAGGTGAGTTGAAAAGTTTCATTTCATCTGCATATTATTCAGGCTAGTTGCCAAGGCTACATGAAAACAACAAACTCTTTAGACCTTTTTAAAGTTGCAATGGAAAATGAATAAAAGCAGTTTACATAAATTGTATAAGCAGATTATATAAATAGTAAAAGTAATCTACATATTTAAACGTAATTAACAAATAATTACATAGGCCTATAGCTTATAGATATAAAATTGGTTGGGGGTCTTTGGGATACCTCCCTGAAATGACTTTTTGCAGGTTGGGATGTCTGAAGTTATGCCCTAATATTCAAGATATTGAATGCTTGAATTTTTGTCTCATGTTTATATCACATGATAAGCGATGTCACACGAGCAGAGAGAGCAATATTTCACGAGTGCTGACTGTCCTGAATATAACGAGGCCTAATGGTTAGAGAGCCAGACTAGTTACCAGAAGGTCGCAGGTTCAAGTCGCGGTGCTGGCAGGAGTTGGAGGTTGGAGGGAGTGAATGAACAGCTCTCTTTCTCCCTCAATACCCATGGCTGAAGTGCCCTTGAGCAAGGTACTGAACCCCCAGTTGCTCCCCAGGCGCTGGATCTATAGCTGCCCACTGCTCCGGGTGTGTGTTCACGGTGTGTTCACTTCTCACTGCTGTGTGTGTGCACTTGGATGGGTTAAATGCAGAGCACCCCATCTACCATACTTGGCAAAATGTCACAACTTTAATATTGTGTTAAATTTTAAACACAGTAGTGTCTGTTTTTCTCATAAACCTTACGCGTGGTACACAAACGAACAAGGAACAATACATTTATTAATCTTTGTTAATGTTAGTTAATAAAAAGACAATCGTTCAGTGTTTGTTCATGTTTTTGTTGCTGTTACGTTATGTAGAGGTGTCTGACTAGGGGGGAGACGTGGGCTGATGACGTCATCGTTTCAGAAAATATACGGATTAGCCGTCCAGGCTAAAACGCAAAGACGGCGTTTTCAAATTTATCCACTCTGGGACCCTGTTTAAAAAAAATAGCGGTTTCACCTTATGAAAACACCGGATCCGTGTGGACGAAACGCCTATCCAATAAAAAATTTGTGCGTATTCACAGAAACGCGTCTCCATGTGGACGCGGCCTCAGTCTCATGACATTCATTCTTACCTGCCTCACTATAAGAGTCACACTGATGGGCCATTAGGGGACGGCCCTTTGTCTCTCAGGTGTGTTTTACTAAATATTCATGGCCATTGTCACTCCCTAGCATACAGCAATTCTATCACAAAGCATGTATTACAAAATTTAAATCAATATATCGTTTTCTGTGAATGATTAAGCACAATGATTTTCACGTAATTTTGATGTTAATATTATTTTCCCCAAAACTTACTAACCACTAACTTTTTTTTTCTTCTAAAAAATGCAAACATGCAGATCAGTCTTGCTCACATATTATTGTAGCATAATTTGTGCTGAATACAAAAATATGTAACGTTGACCAATAGTATAAGTAGCTGAAATAAGGACAAATGCCAGGGCATGTCAAAACATCTCAAAGGCCCCAAAATCACCTCAGAGGGTTAAACACAACTTTCTCTTGATTTTGCGCTTCTAAACACACTTTTGTCTTCATGCTGTATATTTGCTATAGTAATGTAGGTAATTATTACTCTCTGGAGTAATTTGTTCATCATATACTTTTTTTTTTTTTTTTAAACCGCTTCTCAGGGATGTTTTTCATTTGTTAGTCATCTTGATTGCCTCATTATTGGCAGCGAGGCTTTTAGAGTGTGAATCAGATGTTTGTTGCCATTTGGGAAAAGGACAGCGAGGCCCATATTTCACAATTTATTGTGCAGTAATTCACCATCTGAGAGTGATTGCAGCACAGAAGATGGAGGAGCTGTGTCCAGACTCAGCAGTTAAGTCTTTCTGTCTCTCCCTGCTCCTCACTCTGTTCTTCACTCCTCTTGTGAATTTAGTGAGATGTAAAAGAGGCAAGCAGGCATTTCTTTTGTGAATTGTCTTCCAGCTTCATGGTGCAGTGCTGCCCTCTCCTCAGGCCAGAGAAACCAGACGACCAACTAGGTCAGATTAATAGACAGTGTGTCAGGGACAGGCAGACAAAACACAGGCTAGAGAGAGAGCAAGAGACACAAACACACACACAGAGAAAGAAAGTGACAGAGATTGTAAGAAGGAGAGAATGAAAGTGAAACTGTCTTTTGTTAGTATTTGTAAGAGTCCACAGCTGTTTGATTCGTTGTCTGTTATATAGAATGTGCTCTTTTGTTGTAACTGACGTCTGTGATATTGACTCAGTTGAAATGACTGCATTCATAGGAGCTGTTGTGTCTTACATTTTACAAATTTGTCTGGAGCAGCGCTGTCTCACACTACAGGACTTTTGGCTGGATTTTGTTGTTGCAGACAGCTTTTTCAAGGTCTGCAACAAAACGCCCGGATCATGACCAAATCGGTGCTCCTTGCGGTTGCTGAAGTATAAGTATGAGCAGGTCAGCAACGGGATCCAAACCTGTCTCAAGCAGTCACAGACGCCACAATATTTTCCAACCTGTTTGATAGTATGTCTTTTGCTGGTTCTCATACACAATGTGGTGTAGTCATGAGGTGCTTGTTCAGGATTCTGTGCCTTTGTGCATATGGACATCTGACTGCTGCTGAGTAGAGATTGTGTTTTTCAGAAATAATGAGCACCCTTAATTTACAGAGAAAATAAGGTCAAGAAAAAAAAAATCTGTAGATGGACAAATCTCCATACAAGTTATTTTTTTTGTACTTGTTTGCACTTTTTGTTAGAAAGTGTTTATTAACTATTTAAGTTTTTAAAGGTTTCCATTTCCATTTAATTTCCATGATCTTAATATTCTTAAAAATTAAAAGTTTGTTGTCATTTGTAAGTGTTTAGGTCTTCTTGCATTATTATGCTGATTATGCTGATATGGTCTGTAAAATGACAAAAATATCACTCATCGCAATTATTTCTGTGTTAATATATATCGCAAAACAAAAAGTTTCTATCGTGACAGGCCTAATCGCCACCTGATCTTATAGTGTGAGTGACGCAAGTACAAGGTCGCACTAATCCAGCCTACATTAATTGGAAATGCCAAATCAGTATTTCAATAGTTCAATATCTCAGGGCATATACTCTGCCCTTCAAATGTTTTAGTCAGTAATAGGGATGGAAGATATCTTATCGTATGCAATATACCAGTAAAACTTCTTTCCACAATAAGAACTAGCCTTCCCGCAATAACAACAATAAAACCTAGTTGTTTAAATATGTCTGTGTGTGACCATGTGGAGTGACATGGTAGGGCTGGATGATTAATCGAAAAGTAATCAAAACTGAAATTTAGAACCTCTAACCAATGTGATATTCCCATGTCGGTTATTTCCGGTTAATACTTCCCCCTTAAAAGTGTGTGTAGCCACATGATTCTACCAGTCAGTGGCATAAAAGCATAACACGGATGTGAATGCCGGTTCAACACATAGTGATGACGCGTGAGCGGTGAGCCTTGAGTCTTCACTTTGTCAGTTGTATATGTTTTATGGTTTGGACGGTCAAGCGATTAGACGATCGGATGTGTATTATTAAATTGAGCTACCATGTTCGCGCAGCTGCATTGCGGCACGAAAACTCATAGCTGTGAAGATCGCGCGCTCAGAGGAACGCAGTTGTCAGCGCTGTCCTGTGATTTATCACTAAAGTATCTTAGAATCTCAAAACTTATTATAGCATATTTTTCTACTTTTTACTTTTTTTCTACTTTTAGGCTATTTACAACCCCCCAGCTTCACAATAATATAGAGACGGTATGACTAGTTCACACACGCAATCACTTTACCTTTAATCTTTATTTATCTCTTAAACCGAGCAATAATATGTAAGAAATATTATGAACATAGATAAAATAACTGCTGATAGTGAGCTATGATCGTTCTTTCAATAGGAAAAAATATCCCACCTTTAATGGTTGATCTCAACCGTCTGGAGGCCAGTCTAAAAAGACGTTCGGGACAGTTGACAGAATGCTGCTGCGTGTCGACACGAAAGCGTCCCTCAAAACACGTGAACACCGAATTTGTCTTTTTGCTCTTGTACCGACAAATACATTAAAAATATGTGAAAATACCTGTCTTGGATAGTATGTTTGAAATAACTGTCAGTTATGTCTTAAGTGAAAGTAAACAATTGAGAAAAAAATCTTATGTTTATTATATTGGATGCATTCATTGTCTGGACATGGACTGTACCATGCACACAGCTTCAATGGAGGGACTGAGAGCTCTCGGACTAAATCTAAAATATCTTAAACTGTGTCCCAAAGATAAACGGAGGTCTTACGGGTTTGAAACAACATGAGGGTAAGTTATTAATTACATTTGCTATCTGGGTGAACTAACCCTTTAATGATGGTTTCATTAAATCCCTGTTTTCCCGACAACAGATGCTGTAAATGTACTCAGACAGACGGCCACCAGCACCTGTCCTGTACTTATTTAAATCCCTGTGCAATTCATGTATTTTCTGGTTTCCAAAATATCACAGATCACCTATAAACTCTAGCTGTTGAACGCACACACTGTTTTCCACATTTGGTATCTGCCTTTTTTCTCTTTCTGTGTGAATCTTTGTCATCAGACCGGCTGTTGTTTGACGTACTGACAGGCAGCAGTTACAGTGACATGAGCCATCATTCTCCTGCAGTACAGAGAGAACATCGTACTGGGAGACAGATGCTGATATTTCTCATCTTGGCCAGTTCTGCATTGATAGACTCCTCTCTCTTTCATCTTCACCAGCATGTGTGTAGGAGGAGAGACGGTGTGGGCTGCTTTGATTCTCGGTTTAATCTTCCACATCTGCAATACATCCTCGACTGCATGTTCACATGACAAACTTTAGCAAACTTATATAAGTAGTCAAGCTATCCATTTACATCATTCTATATATTGAAACCTATTTTTCTAATTTTGTGGCTGGTTGTCAGGGCATTGTTATGGCAATTACCGTATTTTCCAGACTATAAATCACACTTTTTTTCATAGTTTGGCTGGTCCTGCGACTTATAGTCAGGTGCGACTTATTTATCAAAATTTATTTGACATGAACCGAGAGAAATGAACTAATAGAAAACATTACCGTCTACAGCCGCGAGATGGCGTCTATGTTGCCAGAGATGCTGTTCAGTGCTCATGTAGCCTACACTAAGCTGCATAGAACGCCCTCTCGTGGCTGTAGACGGTAATGTTTTCTCTTGGTTCTAAATAGATGCGATTTATAGTCCAGTGCGACTTTTATGTTTTTTTCCTCATGACGTATTTTTGGACTAATGCGATTTATACTCCGGTGCGACTTATAGTCCGAAACATACGGTAAAGGTTGATAAACGGTCACTGGGTGAATGCTAGATGCTTACTGGCTCAAGTCAAGAGTCCACCCCAATTCTCAATAGCCATATAAACACACACTGCAGCCAGATGTGATCCTGCAACGAAAGCCTATAGTTATTTCTCTCGTTTTATTGTTCACAAAGTTAAAAAAAAAAACTTTTCCAATCACTTAGTAATAGTCAATGTCAGAAGTGCTCCATCCAGTTTTTCTGGAAGTTTTTAGTTTCTGGTGATCTTGTAAAGACCCTTATTAGCTGGTTCAGGGGTTAGATTCATGCAATCACATTTTTAGTATGCTGTGCATTTGAAATTTGTTCATTTTAAAGAGATTGATTCAAGATGGAGTGGTCTGTTGCATTTAATTGCAAATTAATTTTTCTTGTGCTCTCTCTGGAATGGATATGTACACTTCTGAGATTTTAGACCAGTTGGAGGTTATTTATGAAGGCTTTTAATAAAATGTAATAACAAGCTATAATTAACTAGAATAAATATAAATAAAAAATTAGAACCTTTTTTTGAAAATGTTTTTGGAATGCATAATATCACTTTCACTTAATTTAGGCAATAAATAGAAAATAGCAGTAAAGCAACTCCCTGTATAATTTATGCTATTAATTTAGAGATTCAAAGTTTCAAAATCAACATTTCCTGTACCTGCATATTGAATTAAATCACAATAAAAATCCAATCAATATTTTGTGGATCAAAATGGGATTGATTAGAGAAATCTGTTAATGATCAGTAATGACAGTGATGCTTAGTTTCTTTTTCCTTTCGATTGCAAAAGTCAGGTATTTTGAAGAATGTGGTTGGGGTTGCAAAAATGTGGAGAATTTCCAGTACATTTATTAAACATTATGGAAACTCACCAGAATTTTTCCACCCCTTTGCAACGCTAAATGTGGGTAACCAAACAGTTGACAGTAGCCATTGACTTCTGTAGTATTGTGGTTTTTTTTTTTTTTTTTTTTTTACTACCAAGTCAATGGCTGCCATCAACTGTTCGTTTACCTAAATTCTTCACAATATCTTATTTTGTGTTTAACAAAAGAAATAAACTTTTTCAGGTTTGTAACAACCTGCGAATGAGTAAATAATGACAACATTTTCATTTTTGGGCTATCTATGCCTTTTAAAACAGGTTTAAAGTGCTTCTGGGTACACAATTGAGTCACGTCTTATTGTCAACCAATATACGGTTTTGATGCATGGTGGCAATATATAGAAAGCGGGATAAATGGCCATTCTAAGACAAAAATCTTGATGAAATGAAAAGGAAACTCTCTCTTTCATTCTCTTTTTGAAAGCTTTATTGAAAAGAACCCTCTGAATGTGCAGAGTTGCTCAATTGAATTCTACTGCACTACTTGAGACATCCTTTGACAGTGATTATTGCTTCAGCTCATCTGTAAGGTTCATTGCTTTCAGTTGAGCTGTGCCACAGTCACGCTTCAGAAAAGGGTAGTCACGTCAGTAGCGTTACCAGCAGTCTAACACCCTGTTTGAAAAGCTCTTACTGTTGAAAGCGGTCTCTGTAAAGGTGTCTGATGAATAGAGCTGTGAGCTCGAGGAACAAAAGTGTCATCAGCATCTCTGGTTCTACCCACCTGTTCATTTTCAGAGTGTAATAATTTGAGTCATCACTGAAAAATCAATGTGTCCTTTTGCTGTGGTCAGTGCTGTGAGCACACAGCTGAATGGTCATTAATGGGCACACTAACGTGTAATTAGTCACAGACCCTGCTTCCATTTGTGTGTGACTGAAACAAAGAGATGTACTGTGTGCTTCAGTGGGCTGGCCAGTAAATGACTCCTGTACCTGCTCTCTTTTCAAAATCAGACAAAAGCAGCTGAAATAATGAGCAGGCATTCACCTCTTCCAAACCTGCCCTGCAAACCCACATCAGTTCAGGGGTCACAGACACACTTTATTTATTCTTTAAATACACAAATAAATTTTAATAACATCGGAATAATTCCCTCCCTACTCACACGAAAGAAAGCTTTTTATTGAACTGAAAAAACAAGCATACAGAGTGACCAGCATAGGCTGACTCATAAACATTTGACTCACTGAACCACTTACAGCAGTCTGCAGTTTTTATTTATTTTTTTTGATGAAAAAAAAAAAGGTTTATCGGTAAAGATGTATTTTTTTTTAATACATTTTAGTCTCGTCTTATTTTGTCAACAAAATTGCATGTTGATATAGCCATAGTTATCTTTTATTGACCTTATTGTCGTCTCGTCTTCGTCTCATTTTAGTCATGGGAAAAAAGCTAGTCAACGAACATTTTTCATCATAGTTTTCGTTAACGTTAAGAAATTAACACTACCAATGATCCAGATTCACATACAACATAATAGCCAATTAGAGCAATTATCACGCACATGAAAAATTATTCTAGTTATTGACATTGTTACGCCCCATGGATCAAAAGGGACACAACAAAAACGGGGACACATGAGCGGTGCATTGCAGCGGCTGTGAGGGACCTGTTTTATCTCTAGCCGCTGCTTCTCATAGTTTAAAGGGTCAGCTCTGTGTGGGACGGTCTCTCCTCCACTCTCTCTGCTCAGATGCAGCTGTGATGTCATCAGCGTGGGTCAGTGCACTGCATCTGCATATTAGTGTCAGTGTGTCGTTGTGTGTCCTGGGGGAGGACGGGGCCTCCCTGGCCTAAATGCCTGCCCACTGCAAGCCCACAGCTTCTTCTGGGTCTGCAGCATTTCAGTGCATTAAATGCATTCAGTGGTGCAAATTGAGAATTAGTTCATCCATGCGACTGAATGATTTCTTTTTTTACACATGTGTTTGGTCACTTATTAACTGCTCTGTTTCATGCAGTAAGATATTCATGTAAGTTTAGATGGGTAGGTGAAGTGTTATTTACTGATAAATCAATTTATTAGTTAGGAGGATGCAATCATCTGATAACTGTGGAAGAAATTATAAAAAAAAAATGGACTGGGTTTAACACGCATCTCACGATTCAATTTGATTCTGATTCACAAGATTTCGACTTCCAGTTTGATTCGATATGGGTTATTTTGGATATATATTAGGTTCAGAATATGCCAGATTTTCTCAAGGGGGGGAAAAATCTACTTACAGGTTTATGGTCACAGAATGTTTTTTTTTATTTTTTTTATCTGAGGTAAGTTAAATGTGATATTACATAACATTGTTTACAAACTATTATATTGATATCTTTGCGCAGTTAAAACATTGATTGAAAGATTGCATGAGACAGGATACAGATTTCAGTTGCTATGTCTGCGGTTGTTTTTTTTATTTCCGCGGTTTGAAGCAACCCCAATACAAACAACGTGATATTTCGCCCCTAAAATGCGAATTTTACCAAGGCAACCCTTGCCAAAAAATGTATATTTTAACCCTGGGAAGCAATTTTTATCGGGGAACCTCCTGGAAACGCGATTGGACTAGTTTTGGACTAGTATTAAGCTACTAGGCAGGATTTGTTGTGAAAACCTGCCAGCCCTGATCTGAACGCACGTGCTGGAGATATACTTCTAATCACAGGAGCATCTTTACTGATGTGATGCCCATGAAAATCGCATTCGATTTTTGGCACAGCCCTACCTCAGGCAGATATTTCTTTCTAGATGCTTCTTTATTAATAACATTGCTTCATCATAATCTAACATGTTCCAATCATGTGTTCATGTTTTCATAGACAGGTTTTCATGTCAGATTTTTATTTTTAACATTTTCATAACAATCTTCAGATTGTTTCATTATATCCAATATGTCCATTCCCTGCCCCCCGCACAAGCCCCAACCCCAATTAATCGATTAATCGTTTTTGAAACCTATCGATGATCAAAATGTGAAATTTCCCAAAATGCCCATCCCTATTGAATACTGTAATAAAATGGACTGTTTCATATCAAAGGTAACAAAGCACAAAGCGTTTTGTGATTTTATTTGATGTCAGGTGTGCTACAGTGTTTCCTTGATTAACAGAAACCAGGCTAGACTAATTAATACTTGTGATTTAAGAATCAATATTTTTTTTTCTTAAAATCAAGAAACCAAATTATTACTTTTTTTTCCCAGCCCTACTGGCTATTAGATATTATATGACCATGGACCACCAAACCAGTCTTAAGTGTAAATTTTTCAGAAAGTGAGATGTATACATCATCTGAAAAATGAATAAATAAGCTTTCCATTGATGTATGGTTTGTTAGGATAGGACTATATTTGGCCAAGATACAACTACCGTATTTTTCGGACTATAAGTCGCACCTGAGTATAAGTCGCATCAGTCCAAAAATACGTCATGATGAGGGAAAAAACATATATAAGTCGCACTGGACTATAAGTCACATTTATTTAGAACCAAGCACCAACAGAAAACATTACCCTCTACAGCCGCGAGAGGGCGCTCTATGTTTTCAGTGTAGACTACTGGAGCACTGAGCAGCATAGAGCGCCCTCTCGCGGCTGTAGACGGTAATGTTTTCTCTTGGTTCATTTCTCTTAGTTAATTTCTCTTGTACCCCAGTGACTTAAGACTGGTTTTGTGGTCCAGGGTCACACATGTCATGATGTTAAGTTACATTGTATTATGAGATAATTGGTTAATTTTACATATCTATCAATGTATAACATCAGCAACACTGTCTGTACAGTAGATCTCTTGTTTGTCACAAAGAAGTCGTTATTGGTTCATATTAAATTTTTTGTACTGGTTTAAGGTGGTTTGAGATCCAGGGTGGTCTGTTGTTGTGTGGTGGTCTGTTGAATCTGTGTTACAGCGGTTTGCAATCTATAATAGTCAAAAGTATGTGAGAGGTGACTGTTCCCTCCTGGTACCGTCCTGGGACAAAGACAGGAATTGTGTACACAGACACACACACGTATACTTTCTCTCTGTCAGCCTAGGGATCAAAGCCCGGGTCATGTGACTGTGCAGCTTGATGTCACAGAAGAACTGCTTAGATCCTGACATTCCACACCAGGGGCGTCGCACAAGCCCCAGTAAAATATTACTGACAATTTCTTTTTTCTGATGGTGGTGATTACTGTATACTAGCCTGAGAATTAATTTCAGTGATATTTCAGCAATAATCTCCTTTGTTTTCTGCACTTTAGAATCAGAACTAGTGATTCCAATTTTTTTTAATGAATGATTGTTTTTTTTAATTGATCAAATGGTTACATATAAGGCCTGAAATTGTTTGTGATTCAGTTTGATTCATCCAGAAACTTTACTCTACTCACACACTCAATCCCAGCAGTCTTTCACTATAACAGGAAACTTTTAAAGACAGACAGCTGAAAGTGTTGGATCAAGGAGATATTTACCTAAATCCATCGTAAGAAATGAAACTTGCAAACCGCTTGTCAGTGAAGAGAGCAGCTTGTAAACAACTCTTTTTTTTATCCATTTGATTTGGCTCGATTCTGACTCGCAAGACCCCAGTTTGATTTTGTTTTGGTTTTGTTGAGCAATGATTCAGCGAAGATGATTTTAGTTAGTAGCAGTGTCAATTCTGCTTGACAGATTTAAGAACAACTAATGCTTAAACAGCTCCTGCTGTTTGTTCGTTGCTATATTAACAAAATGCTTCAACAAAAGCTCAGTTGATAAACATGAATGAAGACAAGCTGCAGTAAATATATTTTTTAACCATCAAAAATCACTCTGCGTACTCCAATATCACACTTTTAAATGGCTGAACAGTTTTAATGACACACTGACTATTGCTCTTTAATTTCTCCATCAGTCTCCAAACAAGCACGACGCTCTAGAGGAAACCAAGAACTACACCACTCAGTCACTGGCCAGTGTGGCCTACCTGATCAACACACTCGCCAACAATGTGCTCCAAATGCTGGACATCCAGGCCTCCCAGCTGCGCCGAATGGAGTCCTCCATCAACCACATCTCTCAGGTAACCAAGCAACACACCACACCTCCCCACACAATCTCACACTCTGGGCTATATTTACTGAAGAACGACTGATGGCTCAAAGAGTCTGCCAGGAGTAGACAGGTAAATAACTATGACATGGTTAGGTAAAAAGTAGTTTATAAGAGGCTGAATTTGAAGTTTCTGATGCTAAAATGAGTGTAAAAAACTAAACTTTACTCTAATCAGAAATTATGCCTTCAAAAAATGGCCACACATTAAAAGTACAGTTACCAAAGATTGTCTTGCTTTTTTGTGTTTTAATTGTTCTAATCTTTGGTTGGCTGATCAGACAGGATCCTTGTCTAGCCTCTTTCCGAGTCTCATTGATTCTGTAATGCAACATCTTCCCACAGAGTCACAGACTGTAAGGAGCTGTAAATCAGATGCAGTGTAACTGCAGGGGTCTGGTGCGACTGCTGTAATGTTTTGTGCCAGCCAAAGATACAAGCAAATGTTAGTCACACATACTCATTTATGTGTTCATGCCCCTGCCTTCTCTCTCTTCTTCCGTCACCACTTCTCTCTCTTTCTCTCTGTCTCTCCACTTCCACTTGTGTCAAATTCCTTACTGTGGCGTCACATCTGGACTGTTACATTACACAAAGCTCTGAGCTGTAACTATTCACAGCACCACAGTAAACTGGACAAGAGACCACACACTTGCAACTCAAATATGGATTAAAAGGATTATGGATGTTATAAGAAATCTATAATATTACAAAAGTTTTTTTTTTTTTTTTTTTTCAGAGGTGGACCGTACATAAATCAAATATAATAAAAGTACGAAGTACTCCTTTTATTTTTTATTTTATCATTTTATTTACTCCTGCTAAAAATACAATGCATGCAATAACAATTACTGATAATTCATGTGTGTAAATAAGTGAAAATAACAAAATGTACTAAGTAGTGTAATGAAATAAGGAAAAACAAAATGTGTGTTACCAAACATACAAGACGTCATATTGGGCAAAATGTGTTTGCATTTTAAAGGGGACCTATTATGCTCTTTAACAAAGAACAGGATCTCATACTAGATTGTTTGAAAAACATATTATTTTTCACATATTTTAGATTATTACAACACCTATTACAACAGTATTAAATGAAGGCCCGCCTTCTGAAATACGAAATGTGTTGTTACTGGTTAGCTGGGCCAGCGTGTGCTGTGAATGTCATGCCTCTTACCAAAGCTGCCTACTGTGAGCTTAAGTGTAAATATTGCATCAAAATCTAATAAATTTGAGCGCAATTTAAACCTGGAGGATTGTAACCACTCAAAGTACATCTGCCTTGGAAAGCTAGCATGTCTCTGACATAGTGATAACACTCGTGGCCTTCTCTAGTGCAGCTCAACCAGGTCTCATCCCATTCGTCAGTATTTGTGATTTGCAACTCACAGGAGTTTTACTTCAAGCAAGTCATTTGTTGTAGTTTTTAAAAAGTGATTTCTGTTAAATAAAATATCTCCTTTGGAACTGGACTTTGAGATTTGTAACTTATCTTTTGTAATCTTTGTAATTTGTAACAGATCTTTTTTTATGCTCAAACAGCAACATTAAAGACTAACTGAAGACTGTTGAAAAAGTGAAAAAGCATAATAGGACTCCTTTAAGAAGAATTCTACCCAAACATTCTGGTTTCACATGATCTGAAAGTGCTACAGCAGTCGGGTAGATGCATGGACATTAATTTGCGTTATTTTTATGTTTAGTTAAGTAAAACCTACACCATTCAGATTGCAACACAAAGCTTTAGTTCACAGACATTGGACACCCGTGTTCCAAATATGATTTCATTTACAATAATAAATGAAAATCTCCAGTTCAAAATGGAACAAGAAATGATAAGTTTTAATGAAATGTAGTGAAGTAAAAAGTACATTATTATAATTTGGAATATAGTGAAAGTTTCCCAAAATAAACATTCCTCCAATAAATTATGCATACTTAAACTATATTTTACTACAGTAATGAAGTAAAAATACTTAATGTCCACCTGCATTTTTCACAATATTACGGTTTTCTCTGTACTTTATGAATGGATATGGAATGAAAGACACTATCTTATTAATCTTACACAAGAGCATAATCTGTATGTCCACAAGTCACACTAAAAAGAAACTATGCTTCTAACCACAGGCCAAGAGCTGCAGTTTCAACCACACAGCTTTACATTGCTATTTGCAAATGTTTGTTGGAACTGTGTTTTTGGGAAATGCTGGATTGTTGAACTATGTTGCTAATGACGGAACTTGCGACCATAGTTTGCTAGCGACGTTTCTGGGAAATGCAACCCAGGTCAACAGCAGCTGCCTGTTTCTACATCCTGGATGATTTCTCTCTTCCACTTTTCATACTTTTTTTTTTCTCTGATCTGTCTTCTCACGACTGCCCTCATCTGTGGACTCAGCTGTTGCTCTGGACTCGATCCCTGTTTACCATATCACTGTCACTTAATGCTGAAAATCATTTAGCTGTGTTTGAGATGCAAGCAGCGGCGGCTTATTCCCCAACCCCCCATGTTTCCTATTTTATCTTTTATTTAACAGCTGTCAACAGCATGGGATCTAAAGCGATTAAACACAGTGGCACAACTAATGCAGCTCTTCTCGTGAAGTGCTTTTGATGCAATTCTCTCCCAGATTTCCGTGTGAAATGAAACAGAACTCTGCTGACAGAGATTTCAGACCTCTCACAACTACATGCCTCACATACTCTTGTGTTTTGTAACTTGATTCCACAAATGTAAAGTTTAAAGAGGCCATTTTTCCTCTAGTTGTTTCTTGCTCCAATGCAGTACCACTGTAGCTTTAAAACTTTTGTATGCAAATGTCCTATATTATTATATCATTATCTATCATGAATACAAATATGGTTATAGTTCTGAATGACCCAGTTTGGCTTTAGGAAGTTCAAAGTTCTTTAAACGTTTCAAACTTTAAATTTTTCCTCCAGACGGTGGACATCCACAAAGAAAAAGTGGCGAGGCGGGAGATCGGCATCCTCACAACCAATAAGAATACCTCCCGCACGCATAAAATCATTGCTCCAGCCAATCCCGAGAGGCCAGTGCGGTACATTCGCAAACCTATCGATTACAGCACGCTGGACGATATCGGTCACGGTGTGAAGGTAGGACATGTGCTCAGCTTGAGAGAAACGATTTTTCTGACTAACATGGTTGTTTTGAACTAACAAATGCCAGAATCAGACGTGGGTTTTCTTTGTGTCTGAGATATGTGACTAACCTCTCTGTGCTTCCTCTCACCTCTGTTCTCTTCTTCGCTCTTGGTTTAAGTGGTTGCTTAGGTTGAAGGTAAGGGCCTTTACAGCCGTCTTATGATCAGGTGACATGAATGGAGAAGGAATAAGGTTTGATTCCTGAGTTCATATGACCTAATATGGACTGAGAATACTAAAATTCTGTATTTGATTGATTCGTTGTAGGTTTAAAGGCTTGTCAGTTAATACAAAAACAATATTTGGATGCTCAGAAATGTCTTATATATACATTAATGGAGTGAATAATAATTGAACAACCATTTGGCAATCATTCCTGTTTCTTCTTTCATCATTTCCATATCACATTTGCATTTTAATCATTGTTGCATGTTGCTCAGTAGTAGGTGTGTGTTTGTGTGAGCTTGTTCTGTTTGTTTGGACTTTCCTTTGTTTTCTCTTAAAACTAATTGTGATAAAACGCTCTCTTTCTGTGGCTCTACATTTTTTGCGGCTGTTCTAGGCTATTGTTAACTTGGAAACTGTTTTTCGTCCTCTTCTGTGAAACTGAGATGTTTTTTGTTTACAACTGAAGGCTGTTTTTGATGTTGTTGATTTGTTGTTGTCATAGGTCAACACCCAGAACATGAAGGTGGGCAGCCTTCTTCGCACCACACCTCCCACACAGAAACCACCAAGCCCCCCAATGCCAGGCAAAGGCACCATAGGGTATGTATGTGCACTTTGTAGATCTAGCGGTCAGAAATGTGAGAATCGGACACTGAGATTGTGGCAGTGGTTTGCTCATAATACTCACATGTCTGAGGTCCTTGAACAGCACAAATGTTTTGATTTACATACATTCTGTAAAGTTTTTATGATAAATTAAGTGAATGACAAATCCTACTTGAATCGAGTCGGCACATCTACTAATTCGTTGTTGTTACAGTAGTAATTTCCAGTATGTAGAACATCAAGTGTGTTCAAACTAGGGATGTCAAATTTCGATTATTTCCATGATCGATCGTCGTTTAAATTAACGATCAATTAATCGATTAATCGTTAACCATAATACTGCAAAATGCGTCTATTGCAGGCACGCAGTCAGCGGTATGACAGGATGTGCAAAAGCCACACACACACACACAAAACGCTTTCTCACTTGAATTAAAGAGGTTTTAGTCTGAATAAAATGCTAGTAGCAGGATTATAAAATGAATAGATGCGATTATGATCATTTGATAAAATGAAGAGAGCGCGCCATACTTTTGAGGTCATTTTACTTTGTTGACAGTTTCCAATCCCGCAAGGAGAACGCTGAACGCGCCTCTTTAAATGGTTTTGTGGTGCTCGTTGTTGTATTTTAAAGCCCAATTGCAATGTTTTCAACTGACATTATTGTATAAAATTATCCGAAATGTGGAGCGCGTGTGACTGCGCTGCACATTAAGTGAACTACATCGGCGCTGCTGCACCAAAACACAGTTGCTCACATTAATTTGATCCTGCTGGATTCTGTCCTAGAAAATGTCAGATTTTTAAAAATCCGGCATACAGCGCATTAGATCGTGACAGTGCATGCGTGCAGACGAGGATGAGCGAGCGCGGCTTTGGCTAGATTTATTTGGAGGTTATTGCTCATGTCTCATTCGGCACAAATCGAAATGTTTCCATATTCGCAATGTATTTGAATGTTAAACTATTATTTATAATGTAAACTAGGCTTGTACTTAAAACGCATTCGCATATAGACGGAAAAGATGATCCTCTTCATATGAGCAAAAACGTCCTTGGCATAACAGCAGAGTGGACCGGTATACTACGGTCTATTTAAACTGACCAGTGTAACCTTTTAATGTTTAGTTGACATTTTATTTTGATAATGAACAGACTGCGATGTAAGTTTGAATCGCTAGAATATACGTGTGCAGCAGGCTCCGGGGCGATCGAAACAGCTGAGACATTAAAAAAAATATATATTTTCCGCAAAAGTGTTTACTTTCATTTGTGCACACTCACAATAAAAACAGAAGATTTGTGCTCTTGTAAAATAAAGCAAACAAACAGAATGCGTTGTCATCCTTTTTTTTTTTTTTTTTTTTGTGAACTTATGGAGCGCCCACACTTCTGTTTTAAATCCGTTAATCTTAATTAGCCTGATATATTATATATATATATATATATATATATATATATATATATATATATATATATATATATATATATACAGTATTGTTCAAAATAATAGCAGTACAATGTGACTAACCAGAATAATCAAGGTTTTTAGTATATTTTTTATTGCTACGTGGCAAACAAGTTACCAGTAGGTTCAGTAGATTCTCAGAAAACAAATGAGACCCAGCATTCATGATATGCACGCTCTTAAGGCTGTGCAATTTGGCAATTAGTTGAAAGGGGTGTGTTCAAAAAAATAGCAGTGTCTACCTTTGACTGTACAAACTCAAAACTATTTTGTACAAACATTTTTTTTTTCTGGGATTTAGCAATCCTGTGAATCACTAAACTAATATTTAGTTGTATGACCACAGTTTTTTAAAACTGCTTGACATCTGTGTGGCATGGAGTCAACCAACTTGTGGCACCTCTCAGCTGTTATTCCACTCCATGATTCTTTAACAACATTCCACAATTCATTCACATTTCTTGGTTTTGCTTCAGAAACAGCATTTTTGATATCACCCCACAAGTTCTCAATTAGATTAAGGTCTGGAGATTGGGCTGGCCACTCCATAACATTAATTTTGTTGGTTTGGAACCAAGACTTTGCCCGTTTACTAGTGTGTTTTGGGTCATTGTCTTGTTGAAACAACCATTTCAAGGGCATGTCCTCTTCAGCATAGGGCAACATGACCTCTTCAAGTATTTTAACATATGCAAACTGATCCATGATCCCTGGTATGTGATAAATAGGCCCAACACCATAGTAGGAGAAACATGCCCATATCATGATGCCTCCATGCTTCACTGTCTTCACTGTGTACTGTGGCTTGAATTCAGAGTTTGGGGGTCGTCTCACAAACTGCCTGTGGCCCTTGGACCCAAAAAGAACAATTTTACTCTCATCAGTCCACAAAATGTTCCTCCATTTCTCTTTAGGCCAGTTGATGTGTTCTTTGGCAAATTGTAACCTCTTCTGCACATGCCTTTTTTTTAACAGAGGGACTTTGCGGGGGATTCTTGAAAATAGATTAGCTTCACACAGACGTCTTCTAACTGTCACAGTACTTACAGGTAACTCCAGACTGTCTTTGATCATCCTGGAGGTGATCATTGGCTGAGCCTTTGCCATTCTGGTTATTCTTCTATCCATTTTGATGGTTGTCTTCCGTTTTCTTCCACGTCTCTCTGGTTTTGCTCTCCATTTTAAGGCATTGGAGATCATTTTAGCTGAACAGCCTATCATTTTTTGCACCTCTTTATAGGTTTTCCCCTCTCTAATCAACTTTTTAATCAAAGTACGCTGTTCTTCTGAACAATGTCTTGAACGACGCATTTTCCTCAGCTTTCAAATGCATGTTCAACAAGTGTTGGCTTCATCCTTAAATAGGGGCCACCTGATTCACACCTGTTTCTTCACAAAATTGATAACCTCAGTGATTGAATGCCACACTGCTATTTTTTTGAACACACCCCTTTCAACTAATTCAACTAATTGCCCAATTGCACAGCCTTAAGAGCGTGCATATCATGAATGCTGGGTCTTGTTTGTTTTCTGAGAATCTACTGAACCTACTGGTAGCTTGTTTGCCACGTAGCAATAAAAAATATATGAAAAACCTTGATTATTCTGGTTAGTCACATTGTACTGCTATTATTTTGAACAATACTGTATATATATATATAGTCGGATATATTTCGCATAGCCTATTTAAAAAAAAAAAAACATGAAAACAAATTGTTATTTTTATGTTGGGCCTATTACTTAGTAGGCTATAAATTTTCCTTAAAGCATCCCATTTTGTCCCAGGGCTTAGAACCTGTGCCCTAGTCAGGTCCATGCAGAAACTTGTGAACGATGCTCGGCGTCACCGTTTAGTGACAGCAGTGAATGCTCCAGGAAAGTGTCGGTAACAGCGCCTATTAATCGCTGTTTTGAATCCAGCAATTATTTATTTAGAAATGATAAGATCTGATTATGACAAGTGTGGTATAAAAGCTTTGTTTATTAGAGGAATAATAGGTTAACTGGAAAATGTTAGATCGCGACCATGCTTTTGGACCCCATAGTCTTCATTTACGCGGCTTTGTTCTGGTTTGCCGGTTGGTCACGAATTTCCACAAATTCAGTATATTTAGGCATTGTTTCTTTTCCTAAATCTTCATAGTCTAACCCTCTAATTTCCCTGGTTTATTTTATTATCTTTCGCTTTTAATAACTGTTTTCGCATCTCTTACTGTGGTAAACATGGGAAGGGAAATTAAAGATTTCATGAATTAAGAATTCGTTCGATTTATTAATTTGTTCCCTTATTTCACTTAAATCATGGGTTATTTAGGGAACAAAATTAATGAAACATGGACAATTGCCACATTAATAATTCGTAGGAATGAATTAACAAGTTGTAGGAATGAATAGACTACCTGTCCTGTCACTGTGTCCCGCAGCCCTGCAAAGCGCACGATATAAAACAGTTATCTGATGAAATGATTAGTAACTACATTTCTATTGCATTTAATGTTGAAGAACTTTTATGTTGTTTCTATTTTAATGTACTTTAAAGTTTAAATCACATTAAAAGCTTAATTTGTACATTGTGAATGAATGATGATGCTTTTATATATCGTCACCGTCACTCACAGCCGCTCGCACGTGTTGAGTGCGCATGAGCTGCACGCAGCCCAACATTGAATCGGTTAACCGACCATCGATAGCCTTAATCGATTGCATCTCTTATCGACAATTAATCGATCATCGATTAATCGTTGACATCCCTAGTTCAAACATTTGACTGGTCGTTTATGATGCTTTCAACTTATCAGATAATTTAAAACAATGTTTTTTATCATAACGTTTCTACAACAACAATAAGGTTTTTATTTCCTAGTAAAAGCCTGTTTTTCAGTGCAGGTCACACAGCTCTAGTTGAGTTCAGGAGCACATGTGTGGGTCATGTATTTTTAGTCCTCGGGGAGAATTCAGCCTCAGCCCCACAGATCACATTATCCTTCACATCCCTTGTTGCCCTTTATGCCAGTGAAGAGCCTGATTTTATATTTGGGTCAGAAAAGAGGCATGCTAAATATGCTTTGGCATCTAAAATTGTGAAAGCGTCAGAAACGGTGATTATGAAAGATCAGATATGCTCAATATTTAAAGTGTGTTCATTATTAAGGGTGAGCTTGATGTTTGAGCATTGCGGAGAGAGAGGGTGTGTCCTGCCCTGTTTTCTGAGCACCAGCTGTGCACATTGGCGCTCTTTTTGTTTCCTGTGTCGCACCCAGATTGCTGGTCATTGCAGGCCAGATTGTGTGCTGCTGAATGGACAGGTCAGCAACACAACACAGCTAAAGCTCGTTCCCTCATAAAATCCATATGCTTTGACATTTATTTCCATGACAATAAAGTGCATTTTTGGGTGAATTCACATTATTGTACTGTCGAAAAAAGTAGTATCTATGCAGATTTTTTTTTATGCTGTAATTTGTTATAAGGTGAATTTTTTTTATTACAGTAGGAATATGATTGTGCCTACACACATGGTTATGAGAATCTGGGGTTTAAATGTCCTTTGTCTTGAAAATGTCACTGCAAAATAGCATGATTTCATTTAGACCAAGCTAAATTTATTTTATTTACTTGTTCGTTTTTTGGCAGAAATGTATTTACTATTCCACTAATTCACTATTTCTTTCATTTAAAAAAAGTTAATTGTGAGTGAAGTGAAGTGACATTCAGCCAAGTATGGTGACCCATACTCAGAATTTGTGCTCTGCATTTAACCCATCCGAAATGCACACACACAGAGCAGTGAACACACACACACACACACACACACTGTGAGCACACACCCGGAGCAGTGGGCAGCCATTTATGCTGCGGCGCCCGGGGAGCAGTTGGGGGTTCAGTGTCTTGCTCAAGGGCACCTAAGTCATGGTATTGAAGGTGGAGAGAGAGCTGTACATGCACTCCCCCCACCCACAATTCCGTCCGGCCCGAGACTAGAACTCACAACCCTTCGATTGGGAGTTCAACCCTCTAACCATTAGGCCACGACTTCCCACAATTGTTACATGTTTGCCATAAGCACTGTATTTTGGTAAATATAGCACATCTTTTAAAGCAAATTAATAACATCAAAATGCCGTTTTTCCTGTGATGAAGAGACAAATTAGTTAATTAAAATGGTAATAAATTGTTTTAATTAATAATGTATGCTAATAGTCTATTCTGGTTGCTAATGCCTTTTTTTCCTCAGTTGGTCAGAACAAACATCACAGACATATTACTTGTTCAGATGAAAATATACAGCACGGTGAAAATTTTTATGTGGGTCATATATTCCAAGATGTAGGCCAGGATCTGTGATTGTGAAGTACAGTAAATATCCACTTCCTTCTCAAAGTATTAGATTCATCCGTGCTGGAGCCGTGTCGGAGCACAACCCATGCAAGGAACATAATTCAGCACACCTCAGGTTTTCAAACTGAGATGGCGACAAAGTGGCAAAACATATGTATTGCAGTTTTCTAACCTGATAATTGTCTGATTAAATTTTCCCAAAGATATTGACCAGCTGTCTCTCCCGACAGGAGACACTCCCCCTACAGAACGCTTGAGCCAGTGCGGCCTCCAACGGTGCCAAATGACTATGTCCCCAGCCCCACACGCAATATGGTGCCCATTCTGCAGCAAAGTCCTGTGCGCACGGCATCTGTTAATCAGAGGAACCGCACTTACAGGTACCATTACCCTCAACCCCCTCTCTGTCGGAGAAAATCTCTCGCACTGCTCTCAATGTGCATGCATGTCTATATTTACTGACTTAAAGCAGTTTGAGACCTTTTGGCACCTTTAGTGACTGAATTCACATGTATTTATTAGCTAGCATTGATTAGTCGGTTTTGCTGCAGAGCCCTTTCACACAGACATCGCTTTTCCTCAGCACTTCTAAAACAAGCATCAGTCATGGAGGATAAAGACTGAAGTCTGAAGATGCTCTCAGATGAATGCAGAGCCCTTCCTTCTCTGACATTCTTCTCTTCTCCCATCTTAAACTTTTCCTTCCTTGTTTGATTTTTTTCTGAGGATTTTAAAGATCATGTCCAATACATTGCAGAACAAGCACAGATAGACTCTTGCAGATAGTTCTCTCTGGGTCTTTCCTTTGAAGCTCAGACCTTTTCAGCTGTGTCTGAAATTATGTAACCACTCTCACTTGTTCTCTTTTGATCTCTGTGCCATCTGCAGGGATGCCTGTAACGTCTTCATTTATGCATTTGGCTGACACTTTTAGCTAAAGCGATTTTATAATGTGTGTTTCCTGGGAATATAACTCTGACCTTGTTGTTTTTAGCGTCCTATGTTTTACTTGTTGAGCAAGAACACTATTCAATACGCTCTCCAACTTGACTGAAAACAATCCTAATCAGTTCTAATGTTTTCACCCTGAAACAAAGACTGCCTATTGTCATTTCAGGATCCGAAAAATCATTTAGTGCTGTTTCCCCCCAGCCATCTCCCATCTGTTTGCCAGTTGGAAATGTTATTGAACATCTTGGACAGAAATAACAATATTTGTTCCCTCCTGAAGTTCAGAAGGACTGATGATTTGAATATAGTCAAATTCATATTTGAGAACACTTAAATATCATCGAACAGAGTTCATCCTTGATCTTGCATCTAAAGGCTACAGAAAGTTGAAGTTGCTGGAGCTTTGTTACTGTGCTAACACACGTGATCCTGTGTGGTAACGGATGTGATCCTGACACATTGGGTTTGTAGCACTTTAAGGACGGGGATTTTGTGTTGTTTCCAAATCTCCTTTACCCTCATAATTTTAGAAAAACTGCCAAGAAAAGACTTGGCCGTAGTTCAGTCCCTGATATACTTCAAGTCAAATCAAAGATTGAACCGCTGTGACATCATCTTGAACAAAATTAGGCCAAAATGAAGGAGTTTGTTTTGGGAGTTCAAATCAGCTTGCCAGGGTTAACTTTTCAGAAAAGTTTCAGAAGCTTTTTAAACTTTGAACCATCGATGATGGGATGCAAGCTAACCGTAAACTGCTGTTACATATTTCACTAAGTTTTACTGTAACTAGTTTGGGGCCTCAAGAAAAGAGCAGGTTTGAATTAGAGAAAATCTTTAATGAATTAAAAAAATTTTTTTTCAGTTGCTCAGTCAGATCAGTAATAAGCATTAAAAAAAATAGGTGAATATCTAGTTCAGGGGACTACGAACATAATAATCGCTGCGAACTCTAAAGTTGCTGACAGTTTATTTTTCTCTTCAGCCATTTAATGAGTGTATCGTCAGCTGCTTTAGCTCTATTTTTGCCTGGCATTGCTGTGTCTTTCTTTTCATCTCAAAAAAGTGTCTCAAGGACCTTCATCTCACTACTGGTTGATTTGTGGATTTCTTCTTGCTCTTTCTCTGCATCTCAAGCACATGAGCTCATGCAGTCTGTGCCCCATGTGCTCAGCATTTGTGCGTTCAAGATGAGCGCAGGCGATGAGTGTGCTCCTTTCTGTGACTCACAAATGCTGCCATATCATAGACACTGAACCAACCCATGCTGCTGTCTGTATTCCTGTCGTGTGTGAGCTGTTGGTTCATCTGTGTGTGTCTTTGTATGGAGAATGTGTGTTTGAGCGCCCTTATGATTGGTCTGTTTTGTAGTCTCTGGATGTTAGTATGTGTACAACATGAGACACACGTGTGTGAGGTGTGTAATCTGTAGCGTGTGTTCAGCAGCGGGAGCAGCGGCGGCAGTCATCCCAGCAGTCGCAGCAGCAGTCGTGAAAACAGCGGCAGCGGCAGTGTGGGTGTTCCAATCGCCGTTCCTACACCCTCTCCACCCAGCGCCTTCCCAGGTGACACCTTCATCACAGAAAGAACACTTAACAACACATACCACTTCCAGTCTGGCTGCGGTCATTTGTTTTTTGTTTTCACGGAACGCAAAATGAGTTAGTCAGTTATATTTCCACAGAAAAACATTTGATGATGCAAGCAAGAACTAATTCAAATGCATGTAGTCTTTGTCCTTTTATGCTGTTGCAACTAGAAAAGATGTTTTCAAATGTATTGTAAAGTCTGTAGTTTTCAGTCAAGATTTCCAGTGAACAACTGCTATAATATTAGTCTTCACAAAACTATTGTATAGCTTCAGAAAATGTCCAGAAAATGGTTGTTAGAATAACATTCACATTTATATATACATAAATACCATTTATATATGCAATCAACCTATATTCTTATATCATATCAACCTATATTCCTATATAAAAAAGTCACTTTTTTTCCCCATGTGTTTCCCAATTATTCTCGGGGGAATTGATCACACAACCAGCTAAACAGTTGTTGGAGCTACAGGAACAATACACAATAACAATACTTTTGTACATTTTTAATTTTACCGAATGTATTTTGCATTTGCATATATAATTATTATTATTATTTTTGTTTATTTATTTTTTTGCCAAACTGAAACAAGGAATTTTTGAATGAGATTTGCATACACATCCAATCCTCAAGGGCCACTGTCCTGCAGAGCCTAGTTTTTAACACATCTTCCTGGATGATACTAGTCATCCTGAAGACCTTTATTAACTAGTTCAGGTGTGTTAAATTAGGGTTGATCTAAAATGCTGAAAACTTGCCATACAGGAGCAAGATTAGCAGCCACTGATATACTTGGTCTTCACAAAAGCTGAATTGTGACCAGATTTTAAGCCCAGTCTTTTTTCCTTCATGATCTCTGATACTTGAGGCCAAAGTATGCTTCAGTTTTTATGCATATGTGAGGGTATACATACAGTGCACGTGACAAAAGTTTTGTCTCCAGAATAGTAGTTTTTATAACCATGCAAATGCTATAGTACGTGTACAAAGTATAGTTTGTGCTTAAAGCAAGTTACTTTCTGGCATGCCCCCGACATTAGTTCCCTTTAAGTGAAATGCAAAAGCATTTCTCATTTGGTTTCCTCCCTCCCTCTCTCCTTTTTTTATTTTTACCCTCAAGCTGCTGGTGCCAGCACACCCTCAGCTACAACTAACTCCACTCAGTCTTTTGTTACGTCCTCTAATTTAACCCCCACACAACCCTCAGCCAACCCCACCTCAATCCCTGAATCTCTCCCCACTCAACCCGACTCCACTGAGAGCTCTCTGACTCCAGATAATGGCTCTCCTCCCTCTCAACCACTCCTCGCTTCATCTGAAGCTAGTGCTGCATCCAGCACCAACCCTGGGACAGGTGAGTCTGCCTCTGTCCGGCCCATTTCCAGCCCATCAGTCACATCTTCTGCTCTTGTTTCATTACCCACCTGCTGATGCATCACGTAATTCTGTGGTGAATTTTTGGTCTTTGTGTCCTACTCATTTTGCTTCCTCATGAGTCTCTCAGGCTGGTTTTACTATTGTTTCATTGTTTGTTCCAACTCACATTGTCGTAAAAAAAAAAAAAGATGCAATTTATTTGCTTGAATACAGACGTTTTTTTAAACAAGATTATGTGCTGCATTATTTTGAGTGTCATGTTACTTAAATACAAGCTGATTAATCGCTTTTTATATTTCTCTAGAATCCTGCAGTGATTACTTAATTTTGTAGGTTTAGCATCAACCTGGTTTCCCTGATCTAAACCCAGTAAGATTTTTCCATTGATGTTTGGATTATTGCAGAAAACAAACTCTGGCCAGCAGACATGTATTATTTAATTATTCATCATGATATTCTTCACGAGTAAACACTTTTTTTTTTTTTGCTTCAATTAATGAAGCCCTAATTCAATTGCCAAAAATTAAAAAGCTAAATGTAGAGTATAAATTAAATAAAGTACACCATGATCACATGACTTCAACGCCATTACCATTATGCTTATCTTAAAAAATTGAGTTAGAACCATTTGCGAGAGCATGTAAAAGCATAAAAAAATTGCATGTTGCATATTAAAATGAAGGCCTACAGCGCCGTCACACTACAATCCAGAGAGTCTCAGCCTCAGACGTCATGCCCACGGACTGTTGGCTAAATGTCTGATGCATAAGGGACACAAAAGTGGAAACACTTCAGGAGTGTGGAAGTCGTCATCGGATTGGTTGAATTCTACAGAATTTCCGGGAGACGTGTGCGACGCGTTCTTTAACGATCCGCCTAGAAACAAAAATGCTGTGGCATCAAACCCCCTCACGAAAGAAAGAAGCGGGAGTGTTTACAACTGTGACAATGAGCACTTATCAGCATCAACTAAACACTGGAGTTTCAAAAGTATGTGAAATATTTAAAGTTTGCGCCATAGAATCTTTAAAATGCATCCGAGAGTTTTTCACACCACTGTTATTGTGGCGGCATTTCCACGCCTTGAAATATGACGCTGAATGAAAGGAACTATGATTTGTTGTTTGATATGTCGGTCATTTTCAGGACAATCACGGTCATTGTCAAAATGCGTGTTTTTGAATTGTCTGACTGTAGACCTATTTTTATTTTTTTTATTTTTTTTTATTTTTTACTGTTAATGGGGAATATAGGTGTTATGTTTGTGTTCCGTCTGCAGTCAGTGTTTTCTCCATCTCATGACTGTATTGTTCATGCAGGTGGTCCTCAGTTCTACAGCATGAACAGGCCCGTCCCCAAACAGATCGTGCCCACAGTGGGAGGTTCGCTGCCGTATCGCCGGCCACCTTCGATCTCGGGTCAGACTTCCATGCCCCCCAACCAGCCGAACGGAGGGCCCTATTACAATCAGAACCAAGGTACTGCTCTCACTATTCAGACCTGACATCTTTCAAAACATTTGTTCTGGTGATTCGTCAAAGGCAGTTTCAGTTGTTCTCTGAGACGGAGGACATCATGGACCCCCCTACCTGCAGTCTACTTTCTTTTAACATTTGTATTTGACACACCATCATATCTTTGTTCTCTAGTAACATCTCTCTCACCAGGTTCTTAATGATAATGTGCAGTTAACATAGATTGGTGCTTTGATGTATAATGTTCTCTAGCTGGTGTAGATTCACCCTTTATTCTTTCTGCTCCAACGTGACCACTTCCTGTTTGTCAGACAGTGTTTGCACACTAAACTAACTGCTGACTGTCTTCTGGTTTTCCCTTTCACCTTCACTTTCTTTATCATGTTCACACACTCCCCCCTTCCTCTGTTTCTCTGTGCTTTTTGTGGTCTTGTGGACTAGCCTCAGTGGCCCCCCCTCCACCCTCCGTACTGCAGATCACACCCCAGCTTCCACTGACGGGTTTTGTGGCTCGCGTACAGGAAACCAGTAAGTGGCTTTGAACTTCTCTGATGAGACCCTTCTGCGTTCAGAGACACTCTTACACACATTCAGCTCAATGTGGCTTCTCATCGCAAGACATGCTGTTGAAAGCATGGAAATATATCCTTGTTTCAGGGCTGTCAATTTATTTAAAATCTACTTGTTTTTATACATTAAAAAGTCTTTATTATTAATTATATTAATGTTAAATGTGACCCTGGACAGCAACATCAATTATAAGAGACATTTTTTGAAAGCAAGATTTATACATCATCTGAAAACTCAATAAATACGTTTTCAATGGACGTATGGTTTATGATAGGACAGTATTTGGCTGAGATACAACTATTTGAAAATCTGAAACCTGAGGGTGCGAGAAATCTATATATTGAGAATCACATTTAAAGTTTTCCAAAAGTCGTCTTTAACAATCCATATTACCAATCACAAATTAAGTTTTGATAAAGTGATCAAAATTAAGAATGTCTTAGGCAGCCCTCCTTTTAAAGAGAATGTTACATATGCCCTATGGGTGTAACAATATATTGTAGATATATGAGTATTCATGTTTATTTAGTATTAAGAAATTAAACCAATAAAATAAAATTATCTATTTAAAACTTTTTAAATGTATGTAATCAGTGCAAATTAATGTGTCAAACGTAATTTAGCAGTTTTAAAAGTCAGTAGTTTTAATATAGTGTTAACACCCAAGCATTACATACTGTATTATTTTCATAGGTAATACAAAACAGTCCTTTGTATGATTTATTAAAGACAGGCTGATTGCATTCTTTATTTTTTATTTTTTTCTTTACACAGGTGCATTTGTGCGTGTATGCGCTCTGAGAATATTAGTCGTCAAACTTGCATCACTGTTTCTTTCACAGTTAAACATCCATATCCTAATTCACCTCTTGTTCTTTCTGCATGGATTCATGAGCTTGCAAGGCCTTCTCGTCTAAATGAGTCCTGGTCCGTGAGTGTCCTGTTCATTTCTCATTTCTCAGTTTCAGATGCGTCTCCCCCACCTCCCCCTTCAGAAGAGCCGGTGTTTGAGGAGACACAAAACCCAGTTCCACCTCCAGAAGGCTTTGAGGAAGAGTCTTCTGTGGTGGAATACAGTGACCCTTACGCTGAAGAAGACCCACCCTGGGCTCCACAAACGTACTTGGAGAAAGGTACACTGAAAATATTTTGATGAAATGTTGTTTTGTAAATCCTATTTGACCACTAGCAAGTACTGTAGAACAACTACTACACTTCACAGTACTGTGCACTAGTGATGTGCGGGTCGTCTCATAACCCACGGGTTGGGGCGGGTAAAGAAATTGGCTCTTTATTTGCAGGGCGGGTCACTAAAAAGAAAATGTAAAAAATCCATTTATGTTGCGTGCAGTTTAGTGCTGGAAATTTAGATTAATTCAAGAGATTCACTCATTTTCAGTTCGTTCACCAAAATGATTTGTTCACTGACCCATTTCTTAATATTACACAAATATGCCACAGCAGGTGCCAAAAAAAGTGTGTCTAATGTGTTATTTGTCTTAAGTCGATGAACATATTCATTTGTGATAATAACTCATTTGGCTTTATTAAAATGTGTGCATAATCGCATTAAATAAATAGTCTAAATAATATGTTCAGATGAACAAAGCACAAGGTTTTCTTGCATAATTAACATTTTAATTGTTTGGTCAGACAATTCATATATAATATATTCACATTAATAAATCGGGGATTAAATGTGGAGTTGTGTTCTGTATTCTAAATATGAAAACAAGCGTATGTGCACAGTACCTATTAGGGGCGTAACGGTATGTGTATTCGTACCGGACCGTTTCGGTGCAGGCCTTTCGGTACGGTGCACGTGTGCAGTGATTTTCTGTGCGGAACCCGCGGGTTGGAAAAATAACAGACCCGCATATCACTACTGTGCACACATGTAACAAAAAGAAAATGTTTATAATACATTTCAGGAAACAGTTTTCAAGAATATTGTTAAAGGTGCAATAGGTGATTAACTTCAGTTTTTTTTTCTTATGCTTATTGCGTCTCTTCACATCTTTATAGCAATCATTAAGTGGTTTAAATGTATTCATATACATTTATATATTCTGTGGGCTAAAGAACTGTTCGTCCAATCAAAACGCTAGTTCTGAGCATTTTAATTGACTTTCCTACCTGCCTGTCAACATATGCATTTGCATATACCTCTGCGCACCTGGTTCAGGCAGATAGGATGCATCATTTGTGTTGTGGGCAGACAGAGTGAGAATGGTAGACAAACACCGGTGAATGATATATGATGTATTGTAGTAATGTTTTCTCTGTTTGCGTTCGAGTGTTCAGGGGGCGTGGCTTTGAACAGTGATTTGCAGGGAGGGTGGGACATACACTTTCATTGATATCAGGCTGAAGTTAGCATTTTCCAAAATCTCCTACTGCACCTTTAATCATCGCTCCACTGCAGTGATTGGGAGCTTTTAAGAAGGAAAATAATAGTGATCATTTAAAATAGGCTATTACTATGGTATCAAAGTTTTTTTTTTATCCAAATGAAGATCTTAGCAATGCATATTACTAATCAAAAATTATGTTTTGATGTATTTAAAGGTATCAAAATTAAGCTCTCCTTTTTAAGAGAATTTTACGTTTGCTCTATGGTTGTTATGATAAATTGTAGATAAACAAGCATTCATGTTTATTTAGTATTATTAAGAAATAATAGACAGCTGTTTACATCTGACAATCATGAAACTGACCATGTGTTCCTGGGTTAGTAGAATCACAGTACTCAATCCTCCACCATGAAGAAATCACACTCCAAATGCACAAAATGTATCACTGAGGTACAATGCAAATTTGTGTATTTGCACAATTACTCTCCAAATAGGACTTCTGAAAGCGGGATTACTGAAAGAATCATCAAATTTGATTGGCACTCAAATTTCCACATGGTTTGGCACCAATAGTCCTGTGGGCAGTGTGTCGAAATACAGTGCTGTTGCGCTACAGCTGTCCCGGGTTTGAATCCTGACTCGAGGACCTTTCCTGATCCTGCTCCTTATCTCTCTCCCACTTCACTTCCTGTCAGTTCTGATCTGTCATATCATAATAAATACAAAAATAAATCTACATGGGCCTCATCCTTTGAAACTTACCTTGTAACTTGACTGTCTCTTTGTTGTTCCTGCTTTCAGTGGTGGCGATCTATGACTACATGCAGGACAAGGAAGATGAATTGTCTTTCCAGGAGGGGGCCATCATCTATGTCATTAAAAAGAATGATGATGGCTGGTTTGAAGGTGTGATGAGCGGCACTACAGGACTCTTCCCTGGAAACTACGTGGAGTCCATCATGCACTACACGGAGTGAGAGTGTCCTCAGTCTCTCCCCCAACCCTTGAGGCCCACCAGTGCTAACCTTACACTGCAGAAGAGTGCATGTGTGCATACAAACCATGCTAATAACAGAGAGACTTCTGAGATGAGAGGTGCAACTGAAAAGACGAAGCGATGTGAAACTGAACATCCAGATGTTGCAGACCAGACTTTTGCACCAAGGACTGAGGAAACACTATTAGAGAAATAACATTGTATTTAATAAAAGCCAATAATATGTTTACTGTTGAATGAAGGATACAGAGTTTGAAGTTCATGATATGCATAAGCTAGATTTAGTGTGGGTTCATTGTTTTTATTTTTCCATTTTTCATGACCTTTGCTCATTCCACAGCATTGCAGTGTTTTGGAAGGCAGCACGGGGGCTGACTGATGTCTCTGAAATGGATTTGTTTTTTGAACGGCCTGAGGTGGGTTCAGGGTATGCTTTTCAGTGAGGTCACGCTCAAAAACGGAGGTCATTACATTCATGTTGTGTTTTAAGGTACAAGGAAATTGTGGAACTGAACAGAAAGAGTGAATATAGAGAAGTAGCTTTCTATTTATTACATGTTGTGACAGCTAAAGGTTTTTTAATTTGTCTCTGTAAAGTGTTTTTAGTAATTGTTAAACTTAACTAATTAAAATTAGTTTGAGCCAGATAGATGATATAGGAAATATTTGCACAAAGGTCTCACCTTGGTTTTACTTTTTAACTTGATCATTAAATATATTTAATAAGTTTATTCACTTTTATTCCCTCATGAGAATCGGTCAGCCCCAACACACATGCAGTACTAGACATATCCAATAACCTCATGTACTCAAAACTGTTTTGCTTTTTTTGTTTGTTTGTTCTACATTTAAATATTGTGTCATGATGCTAAACATTTGGTTAATATTCGATAAGTGTATGTAGTGATTCATAGACTGCATGCTTAATGAAAATAAACATATTGACATTTTAATTTTTCTTTTCTTTTTTTTTCCTTTCACATTTTATAGTGTTCCCACAATCATGGAAAACCTGAAAAATCTGGAAATGTTAAACTAGTGATTTCCAATCTTCTCAAAATTTTCTACAGCTGTTTTGAAATATTTCATCAACTAAAACTGCAATTATACCTGCATGAAACATCCTTCTGGTTGTGGGATATTTTGAGAGGTTTACACATTAATATAGTTTGTCTATTCATTCATGTTAGTACCTGACATAGGGAAAAAGTATATTCAATTCGTTCTACACGTTTGTTCTTGATGACTTCATATACCCAGTTTAAGACATTCATGTCACATGGACAGTCAGTCCAAATATTACAGTATTAATTTGGGTGCTCTTTGTGTTTATGCTAAATATATTGTGCCATTTTGTAGTATTATTGAAATGTGTATAAGCTACTATTTGACAATCACTTATCTCTTTTTCTCCAGCTACTAAAAGAGTTTTCCATTTTGCAGGTCCTAAAATAAGCAAGCATCTCCATAGTGAACTTTAATTGGAATCTTATGTAAAGAACAGATGGAGTTGTTTAAAGCAGGGTAGAGCCAGGTGAGCGTATCTCTCTACCCAGCAATACCTGGCAAAATGTGATGTATAGAGGCATAATTTACCTGTCTGAAAGCTCATCACTCTAAACGCCAGTGTTGACAGATATTTTATTGAAGAGTAATTTTTTGTAAGCAATTAAACCCATCAAGTCTATATTCTTATGTGCAAATATATGTATGTGTGTATATAACTGAATAAAAGTATGGACATCAGGATTTCCATGTGTGAGTTGATGAAATGAATGTGCAAATTCTCTAACATTAAATGTGAACCGCCTTTTTTTTTTCGTTAAAGGAACTTTCCATGTGACTCAGAGATTTCTTAACAGAAATGTTTCACCTTTGAGCATTTATGGTAAAAAAAAAAAATCAACGACTTGCTGTTTTGGTTGTGTTGAGTTTATAGTGAAATGTCTTCACCTCAGATGGTGTTGTTATAGTGCAGAGCTCTTTTTGTAATACACGCCCATGTTCTTTTTCAGAATTACGTAACTTGGCAGCAATCAGGGGTCCAGATGGCTTGAGACGTACGTAAGATTGCTGGAGGTTTGCACACTCAGACACCCACAGACTGTTAGCTGCGGAGAACGAGAAGAAGAGCACTTATTCTGCTTTGATGAAGCTATGAGATTCTCAACATTTTTATATCTTTACATAGTGTGATTTTATTTATAAGTAGCCTAATAAATAGAGCTGCAGTATCCACATAGCAAAAATTGCAACCAAGAGGAAGTGAATGTTTTGTGTTGAAGTGTGAAAATCAAACCTCAGCTCTGTAAAATATGGTGTGAAACATGATATTAAGTGAGCAGTTCTCTGTTAGAAGTCGGCAGAATATTTTTCATTCCGGTTTCCTGTCGTTATATATAGGTGCTAGTCATATAATTAGAATATCATCAAAAAGTTGATATATTTCACTAATTCCATTCAAAAAGTGAAACTTGTATATTTTAATTCAAACACAGACTGATGTATTTCAAATGTTTATTTCTTTTAATTTTGATTATAACTGACAACTAAGGAAAATCCCAAATTCAGTATCTCAGAAAACTTGAATATAACATGACCAATACAGATTTTTTGAAATCTTGGCCAACTGAAAAATATAAATGAAAAGTATGAGCATGTGCAGCACTCAATACTTAGTTGGGGCTCCTTTTGCCTGAATTACTGCACCAATGCGGCGTGGCATGGAGTCGATCAGTCTGTGGCACTGCTCAGGTGTTATGAGAGCCCAGGTTGCTCTGATAGTGGCCTTCAGCTTTTCTGCATTCTTGGGTCTGGCATATCGCCTCTTCCTCTTCACAATAGCCCATAGATTTTCTATGGGGTTAAGGTCATGCGAGTTTGCTGGCCAATTAAGAACAGGGATACCATGGTCCTTAAACCAGGTACTGGTAGCTTTGGCACAGTGTGCAGGTGCCAAGTCCTGTTGGAAAATGAAATCTGCATCTCCATAAAGTTGGTCAGCAGCAGGAAGCATGAAATGCTATAAAACTTCCTGGTATACGGCTGCGTTGACCTCAGAAAACACAGTGGACCAACACCAGCAGATGACATGGCATCGCAAACCATTACTGACTGTGGAAACTTTACACTGGACTTCAAGCAACTTGGAGTGTGTGCCTCTCCTCTCTTCCTCCAGACTCTGGGACCCTGATTTCCAAAGGAAATGCAAAATTTACTTTCATCAGAGAACATAACTTTGGACCACTCAGCAGCAGTCCAGTCCTTTTTGTCTTTAGCCCAGGCGAGATGCTTCTGACGCTGTCTGTTGTTCAAGAGTGGCTTGACACAAGGAATGCGACAGCTGAAACCCATGTCTTGCATACGTCTATGCGTAGTGGTTCTTGAAGCACTGACTCCAGCTGCAGTCCACTTTTTGTGAACCTCCCCCACATTTTTGAATGGGTTTTGTTTCACAATCCTCTCCAGGGTGCGGTTATCCCTACTGCTTGTAAACTTTTTTTTTTCTACCATATCTTTTCCTTCCCTTCGCCTCTCTATTAATGTGCTTGGACACAGAGCTCTTTGAACAGCCAGCCTCTTTTGCAATGACCTTTTGTGTCTTGCCCTCCTTGTGCAAGGTGTCAATGCTCATGTCAGCAGTCTTCCCCATGATTGTGTAGCCTACAGAACTAGACTGAGAGACCATTTAAAGGCCTTTGCAGGTGTTTTGAGTTCATTAGCTAAGTAGAGTGTGGCACCAGGTGTCTTCAATATTGAACCTTTTCACAATATTCAAATTTTCTGAGATACTGAATTTGGGGTTTTCCTTAGTTGTCAGTTATAAACATCAAAATTAAAAGAAATAAACATTTGAAATATATCAGTCTGTGTGTAATGAATGCATATAATATACAAGTTTCACATTTTGAATTTAATTAGTGAAATCAACTTTTTGATGATATTCTAATTATATGACCAGCACCTGTAGATCATATCCATGAAAGACTGGAGTTAAGTTTAAGTTTACAGGACAAAAGGATTGATCACAAATAACAGGTTGTGGCAGGCTGCCATGTTTTCTATAATTTCATACAATTAATGAAATCTGTTAGCCAAAATTGTTTTGTTACCTTTTCGTGTTTTCGTTACCATTTTCTTCTTTTTTAAATGATAAATTTTAAATGCTTTATGAAATAATTAACCCAAAAAGAAAATTAGTTTATTTTCTTCATCAGAATAGAGAAGTGGCATTAAATCACTTGCTCACCATTGAATCATCTGCAGTGCCGTCAGAATGGGAGTTGATTTGAGAAAAAAAAAAATAAAAATAAAAAAAATTTCACAATAATCCACACAACGGCAGTCCATCCACCTCTGGTAAGACTTATTCTCAAGACTTGTTGCTCAAACACGTCATATATCTCTGAATTAGATATATTATCAATTTACTACCGATGAAGGTTAAGCATGTACAAATTCAGGACAAAGTGTGATGGAAATACATGACACAATCAAACATTTCTTTGAATGTACTTTTTTTTTTTTTTTTATCACAAGCCCTGTTGACATTTCAAGAGCCACATGTATGCAGCCATTGTGAAATCATCCAGCATTTTCAGACTCTAAACCACAATGTCTTCAGGTCTTTTATGAAAGCTCAATTAAAACTGCAAAGCATTTACTTTGTGGTCAAAGCCAAGGCAGGGCTTGAAACATTGCATCGCTGGAAAATTGTTTCCTTAGCACTGCAGTGGAGACAAATACATTCACATAGTGAGAACAGCAAAAGTGAGTTACAAAAGAAATAAGGAAAAAAGATGACACCAGCCTACATTCTGCTGTTCTTCTTTCAGTGCTGCTGTGTCTCAGGTAAGAAAACATTCATGATTTAATCTAAATAATTTAATCTGTAAATATTATATGGACATAATAATGACTTCATTTCTTTAGTAACACTTGTTTCAAGTCATCAACAATCGTATAGTGGTTAACATCTTTACGGCATGTCCTGAAAATATCATGTATAAATATTTTAATGTGTGTGATGTACACCTTTCACCATTCAGAAAAGAGGTACAAAAGTTGTCTGTGTCAGTGGTACTCGTTTCTTTTTTCTTTTTTACCCCTAAAAGATGCATATTAGTACATTAGAATTAGGCCTACATATTAATACATGAAGTGTTGGCTCTTACATGAGAAGTTACTGTTCCAGTGACAGCTCTTGTTCTTTTTGTCTTTCTCTTTTAATTTTAAGTAAAAAATTTAATTAATCTCTTTATTCTTCAAGGACACATTCAATTGTTCAAAAGTGACAGTAAATGCATTTACAAAAAATTTTAGAAAATATTTGGGGATATTTAGACTAATATTGCTTTAAATAAATTATATTCTTTTGAACTTTCTATTCATCCAAACATTTTGGAAAACAACATTATTACAAAGTTTCATGGAAACATTAGGCTATAGTTTCCAGGAAAATATTAAGCATCTCAACTGTTTTCCGCACTACTGATAATACGAAATGTTTTTAAGCAGCAGTTTAGCATGTATCATTTCTGAAGGATCAAGTGACAATGAAGAATGGGGTAATGTCTGCTGAAAATTGTTTCGCCATCACAAGAACAAATGACAAATTAAAGTATAAAGTATAAAGTATTTTAAAATACAAAAAAGTCAGTATATACAAGAATAATATTTCACAATAATACTGGGTTTTCTGGAAAAAAAATTCTCAAATAAATATAAAATAAATGCCTGCTGAAAATTAAAATAAAAATAAAACGCTATCATCATCTAGACTGGTCTTAGAGAAGTAGGGAGACCAGCTAAAACCAGCTACTTCCAGCTAAGAACAACCAACTTGGGTTTTTTAGTTGTTTTTTTTCAGCAGGTAAGTGCAAGGGACTTAAAGAAATATAATCCACCTCAAACATCTGAATATTAGAGTAACATTAACAGCTGTCTGATACTTTATTCAAGTTATGATAGTGTTGTCATTTAACTCTAATTAAACAGGGCAGCTTGGATATGACTTCAGTCATCTGGCTAACCTGGCACTGAAGGTTTCTGTCGATGAAGTCAACAGGCAGTCCAGCAATTTCAACCTGCACAAGCCAACAAGCAGTGTGGTCCGACAGGTAATAATATGTGCTTTTTTTTTAAGAAGAAGATAAAGGGGAAGATTTCGATTTGATCTGCCAACAACAAATACTAGCAGCCTCATGAATACTCCCAGCAGAAGTCGAGCAGTTTCTCAGAGTGCACTAGCTTCCTCTAGTGGCTGTATGAACTCAAGTCAACCAGGAACTGGGTTACACTTAACCCTCGCTAAAAAATAATAATAATAATTCACAATTATTATTACTTTAAATCCATATGCTGTTTTTATTAAACACAAAAGTTAAGTTATTAAACAGCATTCTTGACGTCTGTCAAAATTCAAAGTAAAAGCACCATAAATTTAGGTTCATTTAAGGTTAGCCTACAGTCATAAACTTCTGACAAACAATTTCAATTAGTTTTTTTATTTTGCTTGTCATGCATTTCCTAAATTCAGCTATGACTAAATAGCCTAAATAAACTCAGAAATCAAGGAAGTTGACCTCCCTGCTGAAAAAAACAATAGAAACCTTAAAAAAAAAGAAAAAAGAAATTCACTACAAAATGGTTTCATGAAGTGTGTTTTGGGACACATTTCTTTAAGATTTAGGGGTTTTAACAGGCCACCAATAGAAGGTGCGCAAATTCCCAGTCAAGACCAACAGGCACAGTTCCCATTATATAACCAGTGAATCCATTACAAGTTCTGTGATGGTTTCTCGTTTTTTAAACATTAATACTATTTTGAAAGTATAGAATTTTAATACAGATTAAATGACAGACTCGTTTGATCTTTGTCATTGAAGATCACACGGGGACGTGATAATACATATGATATCCTGCTTGATTTCGGAATAAAGGAGACGGTCTGTCTGAAAAATACTAGGAGACCATTCTGGAGCAGTTGCCATTTCAAACAGGGCCAGCTTGTGGTAAGTGGAGATTTAATGTTTTTACTGTCTCCCTTCTGATTGTTGTGGGTCACACATACCAACATCAAACTAAGCTATTTCTCACCGTTTCTTCTCTTTCTCAAGTCAAAGAAATTGTGCTCCAGTCTTGTGCGTGTTGGCAGCATTTCTGCAGCTCCTCTGGGCATCAGTTGTCTGGCTGATACAGCTGCTTTTGGCTCCAGCTCAGAGTCCAGCAGTGAAGAGGTCATTATTCAGCGGAGAGTATGGCTTCCTCTGAGCTCTGTCTTCAGGAGTCATTCTGTGTCAAGGAGAGTTTAACTCTTCCAGATTACTACTGATTTAATAAAGTCTGATTAAAACAGACAGACAGACCTCCAAGTGATGTTTCAATTAAAACAGTAACTTTACATAAAATTGTTTTGCTTTAAAAAGATACATTTTCAACCAAGAAAATAATCAAATAATTATCTCCGTATGTGGTAAAAAAAAACAAGCAGTGTGTATGAAATGATTAGAATAGTGTGTGTAGTTAATTGCTGCGGTATAGATTTAATCGCTTGAGCAACATTCAACCCAAGGCACATTCTTGTACAGTTCCATCATAGTTTAATCAGACATATAAACATGTGCAGCACATATTTGTATCTAACTATATTTGTAGATTTTTTAAACATTATCCATGTTATGTAGAGTGTATTGTCCATAATGGACTAACATTGTTATTCATTGCAAATCAGAGGATTCAGCATAAGCAGCGTTTAATTGTATGATGATAATGAACCATCAAAATAAGAACGTGGACAACATTCTGTGTGATTTACATATTTATATTGTTCAGTTTAAATGTAACAGACATTTACGTCCCCATTTATTTAACTAAAGGTTCCTGACTTTAAGAAGCAGCATTAGCTCTGTCCTCCTCCCTGTAAAGAGAACTATCTGTTCCTACATTTCATTACTCAGCCTTTCAAAACTGAAAGTCTTTTGGAGATGCAAAACCAACAGGTACATGTTTTCTCAACCTACGCATTCGAGTTTGTTAGAGGGATGACAATGATAGTAGGCACACAGTGAATTTTTTGCATTGTAAGTCAAGTAAACTTGACATGACACCTTTTATTTTGTGGCTATGGTCTTAAAACCGTACAAAGTGCTCAATCTTAGGCAACCATACTATGGAAGCATGCATGCTGGATTAACGTCAGTACATTGTGGCATTGCCGTGACATGAGAAAAAAATGTTCCAGATATGTGACACACTTTAATACAGCACTATGTATAGACAGAGGTCAAAATAAGGAGAACGACATTACTTCCTAGTGTGTGTTTGACCCATGCAGAGCTAACGCACATTGATAAAGTCAGGAACTGCAGCTGTATGTACAGATAGATAGCAATGTAACCAACATAAACAGACATCACACCCCATTCACAGGCCAGCCACACGCCGAGCAGTACTCAAGTAGCAACAGGCTCATTTTCATCTTTGTCTAACATTTGGACATCTTCATGAAAAGTAAGGGTCCACAGCGACACAACATAACAGATTTATCAATAACAATGGTAGTTGTTTTTTTCTTTCTTGATATTTTAAGTGGAAGTTTCTAAACCTTTTAAATTAAATGTAGAAAGTTTGGTAGAATACTTCATTTAGAATGTATGCTACACAAGTGCTATCCCTTCATTGGGATTTGCACATCTAACGACAAGCAAGGGCGCCCTCGCTGTTTTTCTGAGAGTGGATCAACCAAATCACTCAGACGAAATGCGCGCACGCACACACACAAGCATCAGTTCAACAACCCTGATTTTCTATTCACGTTTAACGTTTAAAGTCAAGGGTTTCAAAACTAAACTTTAAAATAAGAATATATTTCAGGTATTAAATAATTTCATATAAAAAGTACAAGTTCCGTCCCACCCCACTGTTCCACATATATATTTTATCATACATTATCCACTTTCCTCACAGCAGTGTCCATGCAGTACCTATAATAACAACGCCTCTTTTTTTTCTCCATTTTTTTTTTTTTTTGTATATATGCTACACTTAATAGCAAAGCGGCACAAATACGCAGAGAACCTTATGTATAGATGGTTTGGCTTTTTCATATTGTGGTTATAATCTGGGGTTAAAATGAGTAGTATTTTAATGCAGATGTTTCAGCTGTTGAAAATAAACAGAGTGGAAAAGGAGAGTGGCATATCCGTGCTCAGTATATGTCCCAACTACCACTCGCTTGTCAGTTTAGTGTTTTGGTCCCGTTTGGGTGGAGCCGGCGGAGGACCCCGCCGTAATGTTGCATAGCCTGAGATGTTGGCGCTCATGTATCCGCCCTTTTTTTGCTGGCCCAGCAGCTCTGGAGGAGGGGGCGGAAGGGCCATATCGTCCATGGTGGTTACTGGCTCCAGCTTGGCCGAGATTCTCGAGGACGAGAGGGAGCCATGTCGAGTCATGGACTTCCTTTTGAGAGTTCTGTTGAGGTCTTCCAAGAAGTTGGGTTGGACTGACAGACTGGCCTTGGGGGAAGTTGGTGGTATCTGAGAGTTAAAAGAGGACAGAGGCATCTGTTGAGGAGCTGGAGAAAGGGCAAGTGGCTCGGGTGGGCCACTGCTGCGGCGGTGCATAGTCGGATGGGGCATTTTCTTCAAGGAGCTTTGCTTCCGTGAGGATGTGGAGATGGAGGAGTGTTGGGGTTGAGGGTTCACCACGGCCACTCTGGGAGCCCCGGTGTGCAGTTCTGAGGGGAGAGGTGGAGGAGGCAGGAGTTCTGAGTCCGGCGGCGGAGGAGGAAAGTCACATTCGGAAGGAGGAGAGGGGAAGTCTGAGCTGGATTGCTGATACTGACCTGGCTTCCCCTGGAGAGCCAGAGGCAGATTAGCTAAATTGATCTTGCCCGGTTTTAGTGGTGCACGGGGACCTGTGTAAGAGTCCTTGGAAGGTGATCCTGTTGTAGAGGATGGAGTTGAGAAGGAGCTGGGTGGGGCTGGACTGGGTTGGGCAAACATGCTAACCAAATCCTCCACTTTCTTGGACTCCTGGTACTCAACGGAAGAGGTGGACTTCATGCTGGAGTTGCGCTGTGGGGTTGGAGGAGGCTTCTTCCCTGCTGAACCAGTAGAAGAGTTTGATGACGTTGATGGGGACTTCTTCATTGGTGATCCCATCTTGCCAGAAGGCTGTGGGGCAGGAGGGGGACTTGGAGCAGGAGGTGGAGGGAATTCAAGGGTACTTTCTGGTGGGGGTGGAGGAAATTCAGGAGATAGTGGTTGAGCCTGCCCTCCAGGCTGCCATTTCGGTTTGGATTTTACCACAGGAGGAGATATTGGACCTTTAGATCCATCAGGGGCGTCAGGGAACTGGTTTACAATCTGCTTTACAAGCGACTGGGTGGGAGAGATGGGGGCAGATACAGATGCAGCTTTGGAAGAAAGGCTATATTGCTTGGGAAGGGTAGGTGGAGGTTGATTGGGGCTGTGACCACTGGAGAGGCTTTGCTGTTTCTTCATGGTGGCCGAAGGGGTTGGAGACAAAGAAGTTGACATAGGGGAAATGGGGGAAATGCCGTGGGCGGGTTTCGGAGCTGTTTGGGGAGGAAAGCCACCAGTGAATGTTTTAGGTGGGGCAGGTGGACCTGACTGCTGAGGGGTTGGAGAGAAACACACTGGAGGAGGTGGCGGAGGCTCTTCATCTTGTTGGGCAGGTGAGAAGTCATAAGTCATATTAGGGAACTTTTGAGCTAAGAACTGCTGGAGCCCGTTGGTGCTGAGGGGAGGTGGGTATTTTAGCTGTTCTGGGGGTGGTGGTGGAGGCAAGTAGCCATTGCTGTGTAGGTGGGGTGGGGGTGGCAGCTGGTCATCCTCTGGAGGTGGGAGGGCAGCGTATTGGGGGCTGAGGGGGGCATGCTTCAACACAGCCATGGCTGACCCTGGCAGTGGCATCTCTGGAGGAGGAGGTGGTGGGGGCGGTGGAGGACTGCTGGCAGTATCTGCCATATTATCCATTACAGGTTTGAGACACTGTGGGGGCGGTGTTGGGGACATAGGTTGCTGCTGTGCTGCCAATAAGGGGGTCTGCTTGTAATGATTTGGAGCCTGGGAGATGTTTTGCAACCTAGCGAGGGTGCTGTATTTAGTGAACATAACTGGGGTGGAGTGGTGCGTGGGGTTGGGGAGAGGGGGAGGTGGTGGTGGAGATGGGGGCGAGGAGGGGGACACTGGGGACACACCACTGAAGCTGCTACGAGATTGGAGAGATTGGGGCAATTGGGGAAGTTGTAGAGGGTAAGAGGCTCTAGCAGGCTGTGCTGGTGGGCCATCCATTCTCACCTGTGGAAATGACCAAAATGGCTCAATTAGAACAGATCTAGTTCACAATGATTTATATTGTTTTGAACCATATATATTAGTGGTGTGCCACAAGATATTATGCAGACAGTGCAATTAAAAGTGTGAAATAACATGAAATGTTATAAAGTATTAAAGGGTTAGTTCATTGAAAAATCATAATTGTATCACCCTCATGTCGTTCCGACCTCCGTTTATCTTTGGAATACAGTTTAAGATATTTTAGATTTAGTCAGTCCATGCTTCAAAATATTCTAACTGACCCTCTGATGTCACATGGACTACTTTGATGATGTTTTTCTTACCTTTCTGGACATGGACAGTATACCATACACACAGTTTCAATGGAGGGACTGAGAGCTCTCGGACTAAATCTAAAATATCTTAAACAAAGAGGTCTCACGGGTTTGGAACAACATGAGGGTGAGGTATTAATAACATAATTATGATTTTTCGATGAACTAACCCTTTAAGGGAGAAGCTATGAACTGTTAGTATTAATTGAGATCTGCTCATCCACTGTTCTCACAACATAAAAATCATTGAGATGTAGAGCTCAGACTAAAAATCACCAATTAAGACAACAGCAATTCAGTGTGCATAAAAAAAAAAACATATCAAGTTTATCCTGTATTTTTGTCGTGCTTACCTTCTCTGACAATATCCGTCATTTATAACACACCAAACCAAAACACACCAAACCTCATGTAACAGGTTATTCAAAATACAACACCAGTGCTCTGTTAAGAGTTAACACAAACTATTACAGTAGGTGTCTCACACCAGTCCCAAATTACCCAGCATTCAAAAAAAAAGTTGAACTGCCCACCACACACATCATTAAAGTGGTTAGTTGCTTTAGAGGTTCACATGTGAGAATTATATCAAATATAAACAGCTAGAGTGTGAGGTTTTATCACACTCCTAACCTCAATCCCCACCAGTGTATAGCTTTTCCAGACTTCTCATCCTGGGTAGACAAACAGAGGGGACCAATTAACAAGTAATATATCTGGGGACAGTGCGATACAAGTAATGTCCCACAATTACCCAGAGTCTCTTAATTGTAACTTAAATTGCCCTTGTCCTCTTAGTAATTAAACTTAACACTACTAAGATGTAGCTGACATTATGCCATATCCAGCTTTAGCAAATTCCAGTTTTAATTAAACTGGACAAAATCGGAAGTACGATTCTATCCCTGACACAATCAAAACCATACAAACCTCATTGTTTTCTGCTTGGTACATGCGTACATTTTCTTTCAGGTTTTCATTTCAGCTAATATAAAACAGATGAATGCTGACTGGTGTATTGAACATATTGTGAACCCTATTTTTTTTTCTATACAATATTGCAAACAATAGATCTTTCAAAATGGATTGAGACACAGAAGAGATGATAATGACACCATGATGAAGAAACAGAGTTGAAACAAATCGGAGCAAGTAAAGAGACTAGTAAAGTTAACCCAAGGGTCACCTTGGGTTCATCTGCCTGACTGCCTCTCCTCCATGCCTCAGAGAAGATGGAGCTGACGACACTCTGAGAGCGCACATGACCAGAGGATGTGATCTCGGACACGCCGCTGTCTGATTGGCTGGAGTGGTTGGACTGAGATTCTGTTTACATGAAAGAATCACAAAGTCGAGTCAACGGGTGGACGCATAAAACATTGAGCAAGCCTGTTAAATATCAAGCACTTTCTCATTTGAGATTTCTATATTTCTGCTGCCTCACTGCTGAACTCACCTGGTAGACTGGAGGAGCTGGAGCCAGACTTGATACTGGAGCTGGAGAGGGAGGACCAGTCATGAGCGGCCTCTGTGCGTCTCATGGCCTCCTGGTAGTTCAAATACAGCTGCTTCCCATACTGCATTACAAATCACACAGATTCAGACACAAAACCTAGCTACTGTAAATACATTATACACATGTCATCATGACGAGATGTTACCTTGGCAATGCGTATTCCATTGACCCACTGATGCAGCGTTCTGATATCATCACAGCACAGGTATTTGATGTACTGGGATTTCTTTTGAATCTGTGGGTGCTGTGTGGCAAAACCAGAGATGTTACCTATACTGATGCATTTTATAGTGTGTACTTTTTCCACTGTATTAGACTATGGTTTGACTAAATTCAGCTACGACTGATTACACAGTTTTATCACTAAATGTCTGATGCTTATTAAACACAAAACTCGCAAGCACTACCAAAAAGGTAAAACTGATTAAATGGCTTTTATGACCTTTCTGACCAATCGTTGAAAACAAAGTTCAATTCAGTATCAGTCTGATACAATAAACGCTTCTTTGCCGAAGCGGGATCAGATGTCTGTGTGATTTCTATGCTGTTAGTTGCTGGCTGATGTTGTATAATTTGAATTAGATTTATCTGGTATAATTTGTGGTATAAACTGTTTTAGATGAACTCATCTCTAAATGGAGCGTAAAACACATACTGTGCTCGGTCACTTTTCAGATGGTCTCTTTCTGTCTAAGTAGGCAGTTCTTCACAATAATAAACTGCAATGTGGTCTATCCTTTATGCTGTATTCAAAACTTTGTCTGGGCAAAGACAACGCCAGATAAGGTCAAAAGCAGATAAGTTATGACAAAGGAAAGCCAAACACTGACCAAAAACAGGCTATATTTATGTTTGTCTCACTTCTGTGGCTTTGATTTCCTTCTGAGGGTGTCTGCACAAACTGAAGAAACTGATGTTGCTCAGTCCAGAATCATAATTTATAATGCAGACTGAGATCTGGCTTTTACAGAACCCAGCACTTAAAATGTTCTCTGGCAAAAGCTTCTTACTGCTGTCCGCTTTAACCATATAGACATCTGGAAAATTATTATAAACTCTAGAGATATGGACAGGCAAATTCTTGTTTTACTGCTTCCACTACTTACAAATGACTTTTTAATCATTTAAGTAAATGCATTTTAAGAACACATGGCTTCAACTCATCTTCCGCTTCAAGAACAAAGCAGTTTGACTGACATCTGATAACAAGGAATTAAAACTTTGACATTTTTAGACGATTTTTGCATAAAAATGCAATGTCTGATACAATGTACAAAAATTATTGTCATCCCTCACCTTCAAGACCATGCAGTAGTCAGTTGGGGCTTTATATTTGCTGCGGTAGTCCTGACCCAGGTACATGTTAACATGATCCAGCTGCAGGAAGCAAACCAGGTCTCTAGAGGCCTACAGATGACACAGGATGGAAGGAAAAAGACTGCATCATTAGTACATAACAAAGGGAAAACTTTGTTTTTGAATGCACCTGTAGGGAATGTTGGTAATAACGCTAATGCAAATTATAAATAGATTGTCTACATGCATATGCTTGCATCTTATCTCTTACTATTTTATGATCATTCATTTTATAATTATGTTTAAAACATCATGCCACACACCTGATCTGCTGTTTAATCCATTTGTTTGCTTACATTGTGATAATGAAAATTAGTTTTTAAAACGAGCTTTTAAATAAGCAGCAATAAACCTAAATGCTACTTCACTGTTCAATCCACTAGGGGGAGCACTATATTGTTAAAAAAAAGTGCATAGAATGAATGCACAAAAGGGAGTACTGAATGTTTTTTGTTTTTTAAGAACTGAGATTCTGTACTTGTTGCACGTTGAATCAGACGGGTCATGTGTTAAGCATCAGTGTTAAGTATGAAACAGGATGTGAGTATGTTAGTGATGCAGATGGGCAGCAGCTGTCAAATCCAGAGTGGTGACCTGAGGATGTACAGCAGCTGCTCTTTTATCTCTCTCTCTCGATCACCCTCTGCCTCCCTGTGGTCTGTGGATAATGAGCAGTCACTAGCCCATATCTACTCTGAACTTGAACTCATTAACTGATCTCTAGACATGGATGTGTTAAGCACAGAGCCAGCAGGCCCTTTATCTCTTGAAAAGCACAGGAATTATTATGTTACTGACAAACAAGTGTGCTCGTCCTTCAGCCCTCAAACCTCAATCACATTTGCACATTCACAAGATGTGCTTATGCCAGGTTTAACACCAATGATGCCAAACGTCATTGGTCATTGCGCGTAACGTAAGATGGAAAGGGAAGATTTTCCATAAATGCCGATTTACACTGCTCTTGTGTATTATCATTGCTCAGGCTTCATAGTGTATCTGCACATATATATGTGTGAACACTTAACTACATGCATAATACGAGCATATGTGATTGTGCACATCATCATCTCAGTCATATGCGCACATAATCCCAGAATCTCTTTTCAAGCTTTTAGAGATCATTCAGTTCGAGGGTGGATTAGATTATGGAGCATCTTGTTCTGGGACAGAATCCTTAATAGTAATCTAACACTATCCAGGACAGATTTATGATTAGTGCTGCCCAGTTTGACTGTAAACTAGTCAGTGTATGAATATGTTTTGATGATTACATGCAACAACAACAGAAAATGTAAAAAAAAATATATGATTGCCTCATGTTTCGGCAGAGCCTGAAGAAATGTGATTTTACAAATGTGATCTGGCCAGATGCCTTTTGATGTTCTGACATTTTGAACAACAAAATGAGGCAACAGAAGATTGAGACTCACAACTGACCTTGGCTTTACCCTTTGGCACATAATATATCCCAGAAGCTCGTAACAGGAAGTAGCGCTTCTTCCAGGATTTCTTGCCGTCATCTTTGAGCCAGAGCACCCCTTCCATCTCAGGCACACTGATAGAGCTTCCACAGAAACACTCCTGCTCAAAAACACATGCACAAACACCTTCATCAGTCCCTCCAGTGAATACAACATGCCTGATATGACCTAAATAAGTAATTATGTGTGTGTAAGTAAGTTCACAGTCGGTCTCACCTCCAACAGAGCCTCTTTATTTCTGTCTGCCATCTCACACGTCTCCTTCCGCCCCAGCAAATAGTTCTGAGGAAACAAATGATGCAGGGAGATATTAATCTATGACTATATAGATTTACTATCTTAAAATATCTGAATGTGTCATTTTAACAGACTTTCGACAAAATGTAAGAAAACAAAGTGGTTAAACACATGGAATGACTTTTTGTTTTTAGGGTTTTCTGTCAGGGGTGTTTAAAAACGGCCAAAGCAGCAGCCAGAGACTCCGTCTGGACAGTGTACACACTTCAACCAGCCTCTGCGGAGATCAATTATTCATTATAGCTGAGCATTTACATGACACTGACCTACATTAGTCACATACACTAATAAAACTACTGATCCATAGAGCACTGCACAAGCAGAACAAACCTATATTACTGTCACTCTGAAACTCAGTCACCTTTCTCCTGCATATCTTTGGTCACAAAACTGCACATCACATCTAGTAATTGCATGGGCAATAAGGGACCGTTCACTCAAATACGTAAATGCTGTAATACTGAAAACGAAAGCATTATTCAATGAAAATCCTTCTTTTAAATGTTACATTCATATAGGTATTTTTGCTGAAATAAATGCAGCCTTGGTGAGCATAAGATACAATTTTTCAAAAACATTTAAAAAAATGATCAACTCCAAACTTTATAGTGTACACAATATTTAACAATGCTATTGTGGGCTACAGAAGACTTGTATGTGAAATGTAGTGCAGAAGTTACATGGAACCATTTTTTGCTGCTATAACGGACCTGAGCACAGCTGACAGATGTTATATTACTAGTATAACCTGTATATACACTAGCATTACCTTTAGTCTTACATGTAGTATTACCTGAGGGTTCTTGAAAAGTGCATATTTCTCAATGCGTTCGATGAACATCAGTCTGTTGGTGCTGTCCCTGGTCCAGTTCAACAAGTTCTCAACCAGGTTCTCATGGTCCTCAAAGATTCTCTCTGGAAAAACAAAGTATAACTAGTATGAAGATTGTTTGCCATTTAAAAATCAATGAGGAGAACATCTTTGGACACTTTGTCCATTTACAGTTGCAGAGCACTTTCATTTCTCCTTGAAAACACATATAATACAGTGGTTGTGTACTTAAGATTTGTAGGTTTAGTAGTCCACGTCTAAATCATGAAGTAAACAGGCCTACAAGAGATCAAATGATCTGTAAGACATTGACATTTATCCAAATATAAACCCTTCAGTCCTACTCTCTTTACAGACTATAAAGATCCCTTGGACTACTTAATAGAGGGAAAGTACCCTGAAGACATTTAGGATGAGAAAGTATGTAACAAACTGCATGCACTAGACAAATTTAAAATAGGTCAAGCCTTAAAACCCACTGAGGTAAATCAAATTGATGCATCAACTACAAATTCTACAGGATAGCTGCTAGTTCCAGAACTATTATTTAAATAAAACTTAAAAAGTATGATAAATTGTATATATATATATTTGTAAAGAAAAAGAAAAACACATTTGCTTAAACCATTTTTTGTCGCACCTTGACAATAAGTCAGCGACCTTTAACCTCAACATGCTTAACCCTCAATGAGCCAACAAACAAACCTGCCTAAAAAGAAAAATCTGAGAGTTTGACTAGAATCGTTCAAAACAACATGAAAATGAAAAATGTTTTATGCATGAAAACACACTTTTTTTTTCTTGCATGCATGCATGAATATACACGTGTGTACGTCTATTTCTGATCTCATTCAGCCAGAGGGGCAAAACCACATCATTCCTCATTATAAACTGAAACAATCCATTAACTTGCACAAAATACCTCCAAAAAAAGACCTCTGCTGCTCTTTTTATTAAAGGGATTTTAGCACAGTCCATCTGGCGGATATTCTGTACCCTACCACTAGATCTCAGCCTTATTCTCCCTCCACTGTGGGAGCAGAGAGTGGAAAAGCTGCAGCCCTGGAGATGTAGGCTATGGCCACACGCATGATCGCTCAGGACCTACATACAGAGCAGCCCAGCACATGAGGCCTCTGACTCACACACTCAAATATTAGACACGCCAAGGGTTCAGCTGAAGAAATGTTTTACATGTAAGTTCAGTACAACTCCATCAAAAATATACCTCAGATAATACATTTGATTTGTCTTTCAAACCATAAAAAAAAAAATACTTATAGTAATACACTTAAAACAGAAGTTTATGCGGCTGAAAATACATAATAAAAGTACAGTCAAATAGATTCTGTTATCATGCAAAATTAGACTACTGTTCAAAAGTTTGGGGTTAGTCTAAGTTGTCAAAGAAATTTCTACTTTTATTCAGCAAAGATGTACTAAATTGTTTAAAATCTACGAAGATATTTTCCAACAAATTTATTTGCCATTTCAAATGCTTCTCATTGAACTTTCTATTCATTAAAGAAAAAGAAAATTATCTTTGTTTTCACCGAAATATTAAGCAGCACTGCATAGAAAATAATAAGAATTGTTCCTTGAGCAGCAAATCAGCATATCATAATGATTTCTGAAGGATCATGTGACACTGAAGACTGGAGGAATGAAGCTACAAATTCAGTTTTGCCATCACAGGAATGAATTACATTTTATAAATAAAGTAATAACATATTTTAAAATTATATTTTAAAATATATTCTCAGTAGACTTACTGTCTTACTATAATGGAACTGGCGTAAGCGGTTATAGTAATATTTCTCTAGTCTAGTCTATCCTCGCTCAGACTGCACATGATTGTATGGGATAATCCTAGTGGGATTTCAGACATAGACTTTGCTAATCTATTCTCGTTGCTAATCTGCAGTGAACAAATAAATCAAATAGGACTTCTGTTATGGTTTGAAGACCATTGGAAAATGAAAAAAATGTGCTGCCGCTGTGCTCCATCTGGGGAAAGCCTGACCCCGTTATTTGAATCCCTTTTTTCATTTTACTTTATTGATTCAATCTCTCGTTGGATACTTCAGTCTCTGTTTGAATACTTTAGACTAGTCCATGAAGGAATAGTTTATTATCATAAGTACTCAAGTGGAACCACACAACATGCCGCTGCATGTGCACTTCCCGCCAGACCACGTCTTCAATGACGCACAGGTTTTTATAAGTCTAACGGGAAACAATTATGTTTACAATATTAACATTTTTTTTTTTAAAGAGATGATATAAAGGTAACACTTTAGTATAGGAACCATGCTTATTAGCATGCATATTATTAACATACTGGCTTTTTATTAGTGCTTATAAAGCACATATTCTCCACAACCATATTCTCTAATCCAACCCAATACCTAAACTTAACAACTACCTTACTAATTATTAATAAGCAGAGTATATTGAGGCAAGTCATAGTTAATGGTTTGTGAGAACTAGACCTTAAAATGAAGTGTGACCAGTTTTGTTAGCAATTAGCACCAAATTAGAAGCAATCATGATATCTACATGCACAACTGTGTATCCTGCTTTGCCTGAAGAATTGTGTTGGTTAAATAATCAGTTATTATTGTTTTTGAATGGACACTTTGAATCACACTACCATTTAAAAATGTGTAAAGTGAAAAGTGTCTTAAGCCTCATTTATTTAATCAACAGTAAAAACACTAATATGGTGAAACATTACAGTTTAAAATAATTGTTTCTTTTTTAAAGAATTCTTTTAAATGTAAGTTATTCTTTGAAAAGGTAAAGTTGAGTTTTATTTTTCAGTGTCACATGTTCCTTCATAAATCATTCTAATATGCTGATTTGATGTTCAAGAGGCATTTGTAATAATAAGTTATGCTAAATATTTTTGCATATTTTTTCCAACATTTTTTAATGAATATAAAAGTTCAAAAGAACAGTATTAACTTTGAACAGAAATATTTTGTAACATTATGAATGCCTCTGCTGTCACTTTTGATCAATTTAATACACCTTTATATAAAGTTATACTTTTTTTTTTCCTGCTAATTACTTTGGTGGTCCCTGTAAAACCATTAACAGAGATTGTTTTGACACTATTTGCACCAGTTTGTTGTATGTTGGTCTATTACTGTTGGTCCGAATCCAGATTTACCTAGAAACATCCTGTGGTTGATCATTCTTTTGTCAATAACTGTGCAGTTTTTGGCCTTAACAAGCTACAGTCTTACCCATCTGGAGTTCAGAGATGATTTCCACCAGAGACCAGTCCAGGCTATAACCGCAGTGGGATTTGTCCAGCAGGCTGTCCAGCACTTGACGCACCGTCTGTCTCTCATCCACCATCACAGTCTTTGAGCTCTCATCTGATAGGTGCACTCGGATTACCAGCTGAGGGGAGAGACACGACACAACAAACAGTTACATATGTTTTTACATCACTTGGTGCTTGCAAAGATTTCCTTCTCATCAGTGGGTTACATGGTGACCTGTGTTTTGTTTCATTTTATTGAGGGTTAGGCCTTCTGAAAGCACTCCAGGCTAAAATTCATCTCAGCTCTGAGTAAAACAGCAATAAAATCAACTGCTCACAAACAAGATTAAATGAAACAAGCCTTCCACTAACATATAAAATAAAACATTTAATAAGAAAAATCTCCCAGCAACATCAAAAATCCTGTGAACATATAAACCAATAGGAATCCCCTTCCTCTCTAAGACATCACACACTGACCTACATTTTATCATACGAATGGTCAAAGGCCAGTGAAAATACTAGAATTATTACACATTAATCTACCATCTACTCTAATCTCCTCCAAACCACATATGTATGTAGATACTCAGATTAGAAGCAAAATTTGATTTCTTTCTAACAATCAGTTCTTTCTAACTGTCTTTCTGTCTTTTGGACTCTTCCTCCCTAAGCACTGCCATAAACCCAGCAGCTTGTCACTGTCTACAAGCGCTCATTCAAGATTAACTGTGGATTTTAAGAGCACATTAACAGCGATTTGACTGCAAGAGAGATTTTTGAGCAGCATTTAAAGAGACACAAGCTCAGTTTGTGTACTGTGACACTGACCTGACCCAGAAAACATTCCATCAGGGCTGCTGCCCCACACACACTTATTCAGAGAACAGATGCTGGGGGAGAGTAAGGGCACGCGGGCACGCGGGCACACGTGCGCGCGCACACACACACACACACACACACACACACACACACACACACACACACACACACACACACACAGCTAATCCCCTAAATGTGTTTAAGCTGTCTTGATCATCCGGTCTTTGGCTGTTTGTATCAACACAGCCCTGTTTCACCCTCCTCAGATAACAACACAGAAACCTCAGGAAGTCCTGATACAGGACATCAATCTAGAACTGTACATATATCTACTTGTATACATTTATATTCTAGAAAATATTATTTTTAAAGACCAAATCAATACATATTATTTAATATAGTATGACATGACAAAATTATTAATAATATTAATTTGTATTTATTTTATGGACAGTATCTAAATAAATAGGTCACACTTTAGATTGGGGAATCATTCTCACTATTAACTATTGACTACAACTTCTGCCTAAAACTCATAGTTTGCTGCTTATTAATAGTTAGTAAGGGAGTTTTTTTTTGGGGGGGGGGGGGGGTTCATGCAGAAAACACAATTAATATGTGTTTAAGTACTAATTAACATCCAATATGCTAGCAATATGCATGCTAATAAACAAATAGTTAATAGTGAGAATTGATCCCTAAAGTGTTACCAATAATCATTATAAGCCATTGTAAAATAACCTATAAAACACACGTCTGAATTACACTGCTTGGGAGAAGCACTGCTATTAATCATTAATAAATAAGTAGTAGTAGTGGTATCAGTATTATTATTTTGTTGTTGCTGTGAATTCATCTTATGAACTCTATCATATATCATGTATCATATTATGAATTGTGGTTTACAGTGATTTTAGAACGTCTAACACTCGGCATCATGCCTTACAAACAATAATCCCAGTAAACCATGGATTTACAGGGCTTATTGTTTTATTAGAAAACAACAAAACATAATAATACTAATACTATATATATATATATATATATATATATATATATATATATATATATATATATATATATATATCAAGTAATAATTATACTCAATTCGAACAGCTGAGTCTTTACTCATTTTCAAAAAACATCTAAAGACTCATCTTTTTCACCAGCACTTAACTAACTAATACTAACACTTACCTTTTCTTTTCTTGTCTTTCATATTCTTATATATATATAAGAAAATAGCACCTTTTCAGATAATTATTAGAAAACACCAACCAATTTTATTATTAATAATTAATATTTTAACAATGATAATATACTAACAATTATTATTGTTATTATTATTATTATTATTATTAAAGAACCATTAACTAAAGTAGAATGTGTTAATAACAGCTAACTTATTGGTCAGCTGAATATCGGTCAATCTCTGTGAAATATCTCTTAATTACTGTGAAAATATACCCTAAGTAATATATATATATATATATATATATATATATATATAATGTGCTACATGTCCCATGGGGGCCTGATTCAGCCATGTAAGTTTGCTGCCATGACCCACTTCTACACCACATTGCACATACTGAAGGTGTCATCTGAAAACTACTGTACAGCGTAGATGTATAAGCAGTAAACATATGTGACCAGGTTTGCGTCACATGTTCAGTTATGTTTACATCTAAACAAAAAAAAAACTGCTGATCATCTCACCTTTTTAACCTGTGCTTCCTTTATCTTTTCCAAAGCTACCCGGATGTTCTCAGCTTTTTGTTTGGCAGCTTGTTCCTCCTAAATTTACAGTACACATACAAAAACAGTCACCACATGGAAATACATTCTGAATTATTGTCATGTTAATTATTGCTTGGAGTAACCGATTGTCTATGGTAAAACATTTGGACATTTGATCAGTAAAGCCCAGAGTGCACAACCCTCACATTTACCTGGCTTTTCCAGCAAGATGCCATTGTAAAAAAAAAAAGATTATTTTGACCTTGAAGAACAATTAAAGCTTTGGTGCAAAAAAATAAAGAGGAAGGAAAAGGCTTAAAAACAAGCAGTACTATGACATCTGTCGGTAAACACAATCTGAACGCTCCTCTCCTGGCATTCGCCCCATTTGATTCTGGTAGCCCTTTTTGCAATCCCTAATACAGATTCGCCACAACAGATTACAGAAAGCTGCTTTTCAATAGTCACATTTAGAATTATAGGTCCAGTCGAACAGAAAAATATCCCATTGTAGCAAGTCTGAAGCTGGTCCAGGTCTATTCCTGAATGTTCTGGCCATCGCTGAGGTGTGCAGGTCCATGTTTAGAGCAATTTAATGTCCATGCAAATCTGTAATGGTCAGGAAGCGGCGAGATTACTGAAAATCAAATGACTGGAATACCACTCCAACAGCATAAATAGATTCCCAGAGAGAAGCTCCTCTGCCCAAGAGCATAAAATGCATCTACTAGAAGGTGGAGGATGGGCAGAAGTGGTCACACACTCTACTACCTCTCGTCTACTGGCTAATCTCTCTCTATCTTTCTCTAAACAAAGAGATGATCCCTCCCCTTTTACTGTCAGATAGACTTCCATCAAGCCCTCCCCATGCCTGTTTCTGTGTGGAATTGTGCCGAATCACAGTGTATTATCCTCTCACACTGCAGTGAGTAACACACAAATACACCAGAAAACGGCCACAGAAAAACTGACTGCAGCTACAGAATCATCCTAAAATCTGGACACACATGCCTTCTCATTTTAACTAATAAAAATGGCAAATGAAGGAATTACAGCTCAAGCCTCTTAACAGTACACATCCTCTCCTGACTAATGCCCAGCACACCAGCTATTGCAACAGTAACATGCAAATGGAATAATATTTATATTCAGAGCCATGCATTTATTCTTGATTATATTTATCAGATTTAACGATTTCTATCCCTCCACTGAAAGTCTATTTCACTGAAACCTTGAATAGCAAAAGTAATCCATATGAACGGAGCGTTTTAATCACAGTCTTCTGACATGATTGCATTTATGATTTAATTTAAGCCTTTACTCGCATATAAACATTGACAAATGCACTTATATAAAGTACACTGAATACTGTAATTGTCAGTTCAATTGCACTTGATGAGAAAGAACAAACCTCATTCTTTTACAATGTCTTTATGAGCTTGTTGAATCTCAGAGGTTTGGTGGAAGAGACTTTCAATAGAGAAACAGAAGTCTCTCAGGTTTCATTACAAATCTGATTTGATGATCAACAAGTTTTATGGGTTTGGAGCAACTTTGTGGTGAGTAAATGCATAATTTTCCCAATCTGCATTATTCTCTATAGGGTCGTGGTGGGCTGGAGCCTATCCCAACAGTTTTGGGCCATAGGCGAGGGACGCCCTGAAGGGGTGCTGAGTCCAAGACAGGGATCATTTTTCACTTTTTGGGTGAACTTACATTTCATACTGTAAGTAATTGGATGAACATTTACAATATTTGCAAAAAATACAACTAATAAAAATTCCAGAAAGTCTATTTTGACAGACGTGATGGTTAAGAAAGTGGTTTAAGCTCACGACTCATAGACAGCACGTGGAAACGGGACATAGCTGACACAGAAAAATTAAAAAGAGGCATGTCTTCAATAAGAATAGCTGAAGATCAGATACTGTTTCAAGGCTTCAATGTTAAAACTAAATGACCCACTGTCAAAAGAAAAGAAAAAAAGAGAATTTTTTTAAGCTTGGCTAAAAACAACAGAGAAACCAAAAATAAGCCGATAAGCAGCAGCAGAAACTGCCCAGCAGCTGTTCTCCTGACCCGTAATTGTACATCACAAACCACCTGGCTGCAGAAACTACAATTATCTATATCGCTGAGAAATCAGGGCTTGTACAGCATCCAAGGTTTGGGGGAAATTAGGAGAGCCAGTGCAGCTTGTGTAGGGAGAGGAGTGAGAAAGACATCTCTGTGAGCAGGTGTGTGCTCTCAGGGCAGAGTTACGGTTATCAGTGACTCAAATAAACCTGGAGAGCGGGAGTATGACGAGAGACATGAACCCAGGAGCTGTAGGTGTCATCACCTCACAGACATTATGAACACGAGTCACAAATAATCTGAACACATTTTCACAAGACTGTGATGTTTGTTTACTGAAGGATCATTTAAAACTATTCCATTAACTGCACCAGAACTGATTATTAAAAAAATAGAAACAATGTATTGTACTGAATGAGAACTGGCAACTTCATTAAGTTTCAATAAAAATTACAATAAAGTACAATTTAGTTTACCATGAATTTCATATTTAATAATAATAATAATAATAATACACTATAAATAAATTATTCATTTAAAAGATTATAGGAGATATTATGTAATTAACACTTATTATACAACATGTACTTATGAGTATCAGTTTTGTAGGAATAATATAATGGAATTTGACATTTTATAAAAATGTAAAATCGAATACTTTTCCATTTAATTGTAGTTAACATGCAATTAAGTGTCCAAAACATTACATTCAGTTCACATTTAAGTATATACATTTGGAGTATATTATATCCCTATTAAGAACTTTTTCAAAAGTATGCTAAAGTGTAGTGCACAAGGGCAGTGATGAACAGACCAGAATAAGGAATGAAAATCTAGGTGATGAAACCTCCCGAGTGTAAAGCGGATTACTGGCACGTTCACTCAACTCCTCCAACCAATCAGATCACCTCAACGCCGCCACAACACACTGGTCCTGCTACTGTCAGTCTATATGCCACAGTACAGTTTAACAAGATGAGATGATCTGTGCCAAGAAATCTCAAAACTAATCCTACACAGTTTAACCGAGGTTTGTTTTTGAATTTGATTTTGTTTTTGTTGTGCAAGTAAGTCCTCAAAAAAAAAAAAAAAAAAAAGAGAGAAAACAAACACTGGTTGAATGTGGCGGACGATTGTCTGAGGAAACAAATCTCTTTTGTGTGGGACTGCAGCCTGCTGTTTCTGGTGAAACCCGATCGCTTCCTAGAATCCATCTGTTGGGCTGATCATTATGTCACTCTGTACCTTGCGGGTCCGTCTGCCACCTGTCCACAGTTAACTGATCTGGGACTGCACCTCTCTAATGAACAGGTAGATTCAAACCCTGAGGGAGCACACGGTCATCACTTACAGTCTTTATCACAGATGTTGTTACATAAGCAGTGACGAATCTAAGTTTCCTTACATAAAAACAAGCAATGAAACTCATCCAATGGCAATTACAAATACGCCATGCCCAGTGTTCTAATATGAAAATGTATTATTATTCTGTTGAACTCAAATGTCCAAATGTTTAACCTCTAAATGGAATGAGCTCTCCGAAATCCTTTAAACATCTTCATACAGTACATATTTAATGATTTGATTTGGACATGCGCCCCTGAAGAGCTGCCTAGACCAAACTCAAACATGCATGAACATGCTCTTCAGAAATATTTTAATGAAGTCAATAGTCACAGTGCAAAACAATTGATTTTTAAGTGGACGACTCAGATGCTGAAGAGCCCCTGAGGGAACATGGCGAAGAAAACAATATAAGATGAGAAGAAACATTTTATTGCAATGCTTTTGCATTCCTCCATGAATATTTGTGTTTCGCTTACTAAACTATAAAATACTCTCATCAAGGAATTGTTTTAATGCAAAAGCATTAAAATACAATTTTTATTCCCATCTCATGTAATTTCCCCCACTAATTATTTTGAGTGTACGCAAAAGTACATACCAAAATAAATGATGAAACATGACGTTGTCAAGCCAAGGGCATGCAGGACAGGATTTTAAAGTGAAAACAATGCATCTCCATGAACCTCTTTACACCAACTCTGAACTCTGTTTTGAAGGTTCGTGATTATTTTAGCAATTGTGTTGGTTACCTGTCAGACTCGGTGTAAACAGGACATAAAATGTAGTGCACTATAACTACATCAACAACACATAAATTGAGAGTTTGAGTTAATAGAGGCCTGTACATTCCTGTTTTGTTATGGAACAACACAAACATTGTAAGTGATGTGAAGTATTCATGCACATCGCTCGGCGTCAACCATATATTCTGATACTTCTGATGTCCTTTGATATATTGCAATGACTGGCTACAGACAAGGAATCAGCATGAAGCGGGAGGTGGGGAGATGGTTAAGGTCAGTGTGAAAAAAACAAAAAAATACTGAGGTATAAGGAACAAGGTTAGAGGAATTATGCACAGCTATATTTCCTTAGAAGAGCTTCATTATGTCTTAATACCAAGGCACATAATGAAAGAAAAATGGATGGAAATGGATCATGCTGGCATGCACAGAGGGGTTAGGAAGCCACTAGGAGAAACTTAACACATCCAGAGGTGGAAAGAGGGCGTCACCTTGGTCAGCAAGTGAGAGGGCTTTCCTGCAATGCTTTTCAGAATGAGAGAAGTCTCCCTGTCCAGATACGAGTGCTTTGTGCAGAGAGAGAGGAGAGACAAGAGTCATTAGTGCTTTGATTAATAAACATTAATGATTTTCCATAGTGTGAAAGCACAGGGGAAAATTGTGAGCAATAATCACTGAAACCAAAAAAATTATATCCAAAACTATTCAATATCACATTTCAAATGGTTCAAATCATTTTTAAAAGCAGCTCTTAAAGACCTTACTATTGTGATTTCCAAGGATAATCAGTAACGATAATGTTTTGTCTTTAATCACACATGTGTGGTCACTGTCATGGGATAGGATAGATTAGCGAGATCCCACCACAACAATCTGAGTCTTTAAGACTATTCCTCTGAACAATGGAAGGAAGCACGCAGACAGCTCTGAAATGGTGCTCTGTTTGCCTTCTTAAAAAATTTCATCTGTGACCACAAACTCGTTCCTTTAGCAGGCTGGTTCACATTAACCAACATGGTTAACATACTAATATAACAAAACCCAACCCAAGTTGGGGGCAAAGGGTAACTCCACCCCAAAATGAAAATGGGAGTATACCTTTAAGTAAAAGTCAGTGACTGTCACGCACATGATTCATGATGGCCTTCAATTTATTTGAGAAAGAAAATTTAACTAATAACTAATGCATTTAAGAAATCTGCATTTGTTTAACTGTGCCCACAATGGGTTGAAAGTCTAACCATTAAATATTTGGGTTAGATCCAGCTAGGGCTGCACAATTATGACAAAAAAAATCATAATTGTCGACTATTCCTTTGAAACTGTAATTGCAATTATTAATTATGATTATTACCATTTACACTGACTTATGTTTATACCATTGCTTGATGCAACTGCATGCCGTATTTTTATATGAAAATAAACAAGCTGAAAACACTAACTGAAAAAGTTTTAGTGCTTTTCTATAGCATTAAACCTTAAATCTCAAATTTACATCGTATTGGTTTCTTCTTTAAATAATAAAAAAGTAAAAATATGAATGGTATTATAATGTTATACTTAAATTCAATTAATGGGAAAAACCCTTAAGATAACATGTAGAAAGAAAAAAAAACATAAGATAAGTGGACTTTGAACGATTAATTGCAGCTTTGAACGATTACGTAATTGTGGCATCCATAATTGTAATCATGATTAGAAATTGTATTAATTGTGCAGCCCTAGATCCAACTCAATACAACAACTAAATATAATCCAAACTAAAAAACAAAATCTCTTGTCTGTGTAATTAAGTCTGAAGTAAGGGTAAAAGCTGCTTTTATTTGGCCTGTCAGTCAGGGACTGAAGCAATGCTCAGTTTAATGCTTAATCTGCTCTGCTTGAGGTCTGATGAACTGAATAGGTTCTGTTCCAAAACTGAGGGAGCTGCCTACATGAGCAGCATTTTAAGTGCTTTAGACCTGAAGGCTGTTCCAACAGGCACCCCACTGAACACAACGATATTCAAAGGACCCATGACAAGATATTCATCATTTACTGGATTAATTGTAAGGATTTATTTAAAACTTTTTCTCTCACCCTTTCAGTCCCACTTTATATTAAGGGGCCTTCACTATTAATAAGTTGATACAATGCACAAACTGCGTACATGTTTTTACATTGCGCTTATATTTTGAAACAAATACCGGCTATTACATGTAATTAATTTCTGTAATTAGATTTATAATTACACCTACCCATACCACCCAACCTGTCCCTAACCTTACCCGTATCCCACCTCAATAACAGGATAGTGTTTTGCAATACAGTGTGAACACAATACACTGTACTTATTTTTTGATGTAAGCACAAGGCCACTTAATCTAAAGTGGGATCTTAATCTAATAAAATATATTTATATTTTTCTGATCTATAAATCACATAAAAGGTACGTTAGTACATATATAGTTTTCCAAACCCCAGGTTCCTTAAAAAAATAAAAATAATAATTTATATATATATATATATATATATATATATATATATATATATATATATATATATATATATATATATATATAAATTTTTATTATTTATTTATTTATATATATATATTTTTTATTATTATTATTATTTTAAAAAGGTGAATTAAAATAAGAAATATCTAGATTTTTAGTTGTTTGGTTTTGTTTTTAAGGGTTAGTTTCTGTCATTAATTAGTCATCCTTACGTCGTTCCAAACCTCCGCTCATCTTCAGAATACAAATTAAGATATGTTTGATGAAATCCGACAACTGCACAGACAGCAACACAACTGAAAACACATGTGCGCACTTTCTCCGGAACCATACCAATGTAAAGTGTTGTTTATGTTCAGGAGAAAACGCGCACATGCATCGTGGTATTCTCCAAAATGGCAAAAGATGGTACCTTGGGGGAGAAAAATTGTTGAATAAAGTTTTTATTTTTGTTTTCTTTGCTCACAAAAAGTATTCTTGTAGCTTTGCAAAACTGAAGATGAGCCACTGATGTCACATGGAGTGTTTTACCAATGTCCTTACTACATTTCTGGGTCTGGGAACATTTCAGTTGCATTGCTGTCTATGGAGGGTTAGAGAGCTCTCAGATTAAATCAAAAATATCTTAATTTGTTTTCCAAAGATGAATGGAAGTCTTATGGGTTTGAAACGACATGAGGGTGAGCAGTTAATGGCAGAATTTTCATTTTGGGTTGAACTAACCCTTTGATGCTTGTTTTGTCTTATTTCAAATTATTTTAGCTAACCTAAAGGCCATTTTGGAAGTCTGCTCAATGCCCCTATCGCAGGCTGAGATCCATGACCCTTATAAAATCTCTTTTTTTAGACAAACTTTAATGCACATTGCATGCGCCCTTCAAAGATAATGCATTACTTCAAGGTTAGTCAATAAAATCCTTCCAACATAATATAACTACAATACAATGCACCATTTACCTCTGAACTCGGCTGGTCCTGTCCGTCCCGATCAGACTTGGTATTTTCAATGTCTAGCGAGTCCATGCTGGATGCAGAGGCCGAGTTGATGCTAGAGCGAGAGGATTGGACAAAGGACCGCACCTCATGCTCAGTGACCGTACCCACCGACCCCGTCCTGCGATGATGATGATGGGAGGTCGGCCGCCGCATGGTGGAGGAAGAGTATGGTGCTGAGACTGTAGAGCCGAAGGATGTGGAGCTCTGCCTGGCTGCTTCGTCCATGCTTTTGGAGGCTTTTTCCAGCTGGGCTGTGATATCATCCAGAGAGAAGTTGGATGCCAGCGGGGGTCTGCTGCTGGAGCTGCCCACCCTGACAGTAGAGGCGGGAGAGGCACGGGTGCTACTGCTAGTGCTGCCGCCGCTGCTGCTCGCCCCTCCACTGCTGCTGCCCGTGTGCTTGGTGCTTTGACTGCGTCCGGCCGGGGGCTTCTGACGGACTTTAGCGTCCCCTGTCAGGCCAAGGCGGGAGGAAGCGGAGCTAGGCTTACCGATGGTGCTGAGCTCCTGCTCGATGGAGCAGAGGTCCGCCATCAGAGCATCCAGATCCACTGCGTCACCCTGGTTCAGAGCCTCTGTGAGGAAACATATGTGCACATGTAAACAAATCAGCTTTAAGCATGTCAAATATTTACTGAACATATGAAGAGCCTTGTGTTCCATGAAGTCATAATCACTTTTATTGAAAACAATACGTAATTATATATGTAGTCATAATGAATGTCTTTCGAATGCACAGTTCTCATTGCATGAATCATTTTGCAATCTACAGTGCCCATCTGAGGTTATAATGATATTAGAATATGATAATATAATATTGTGGATAATAATCGAATATATTGTAATGCAGAGTGTATAATGTGGCCTCACCGTTGATGTTATAAACAGAGAAGCGGTAGGCCATGTTGGCCATGTTTGTCTCTTGTCTGAGAGGTGCTTTCTGCACATTCTCTGGTCTCCCATCATCTACATGTAGACTCTAAATACAGTAAAACAGATACACAAAGAGTGGTGAGACTACACATACAGTATAATGCTGATACAGCTGTGTCAGTACTGAGAGTAACACTGCAGAGGGATTTCAGGACTATCGGATTAATTTGAAAAATACAGATTATCAGACATTCATACTTAAAACCTTTTGTTGCATAACATTAAGAACTAATAAAATAAGCTTTAATAGGAAATTGAAATGCATCTATGAGGACACTGCACAAAACTGAATTGAATGACTAATTGAATGACTGACAGACTCATCACGCTGCTTAAAGTCTCATGGGTATTGACATCACAAACCTAATCTACACTGACAACCATGAGATTATTACACAAATTAACTGGTTATCACCTTTGTCAGTTTGTCCAGCTCTCCAAGCCATGCGCCAAACATTTTGTCCAGGTCCTGGTCCTCTTTATCGCTGTCCTCCTCTGCAGCGTGATCCAGCTCGTCATCTGAAAACTGCTCCATCTGAAACATGAAAAGTCAAGGACTTTAGAATTTTTACAGATTTTACATTTTTTTTAATGGAACAACATTTAAAAACGTTTTAAAAAATACAAATAAAAATTTCGTACATTTTTTTTTTTAATTGTCATTTACGTTTAAGTAACCTAACCTCAAATATAAGTTACATTTGTTTCCTGCAAAACTACTACACTACCATTCAGAAGTGAAATATTCAGCGAAGACAATAATAGTATATAATAGGAAACATGTCTTAAAGCTGCGGTAGGGAACTTTTGACGCTCTAGCGGTTAATAAACAGAACTGCTTGCGTCTTGCGGAAGAACATCATAGCCAGAACTACTTCTCTCTGTTTAAGAATCACGAAGGTACTGGGTTACTCCGCAGCGGTACCCCCGAAGCAATCTAAAATAGTCCGAATATAAACACTTATTATAGGTGCACCCTAGTGATTCAGGACAAGCCAAAAACATGGTTTGGAAAATGGATTCATGGTGTACTCGCTTATTATGTTCATTTTTCTACATTTTGAACACAAACAAAGTTACGGACCGCAGCTCTGATTGGTTGTTTCTTACCGGGAGCGGATGTATTTCTGCAAATGGCAATAGGACCACTGGGAGGAGCCAGAGGAGCTTGATTTTTTTCACAGATTATCTGTCTCATATTCTACTGTCAGGACATAATGACAGGTTTAACAAATATGTAAAAAAAAAATATTTTTACAAAAGTTCCCTACAGCACCTTTATGCATCAAATCAGCCTATTAGAATGATTTCTGAAGGATCATGAGGCACTGAAGACTGGAGTAATGCCTATAATGATATTTCACAATATTACAGCTTTTACTGTATTTTTGATTATATAAATGCAGCTTTAGTGAGCATAAGAGACTTCTAAACATTTAAATATCTGAAAGGTAGTGTAAATCAAGACTATTTTAATTCAGAAAGTTTCAGAAGAAAAGGAACTAAAAGCACTGTCAATCAATACAAATGTCAATTGACACTCATAAATTCACACTCATGCTTTCTTTGAGCTCTGATGCACATGCATTACTAAGACCTCAGATTTCAGAACCAGCCACTAACCTGACACTTCAAATCCCACACTGCCCTCTGGTGGCCACAAAGACACTCTGTCATGATAATGCACGACCGAGGCAGCACAAACTGATGTTGTCACTATTGTAGATTATGAAGTGCTTATGTAACATCATAGACATTTTTTCTTGGTACACTGCGCTCAAAGCATAAAAGATTTATAGAGAACAAGAACCCCATCCTGTAGAATCTAACACTACGCAGGACAGATGGCGACCCGGTGTGTGATGCACACATCTGTATATATCAGTGTCTTATCGTCAGTGTTTATATCAGATGGCTTGGAAATCATCCTATCCAGTTGTAAATGGTTTTGGCAAGCTTAGCAGCAACACATTTCTATCGCTGTTAAAACACAGAGCCATTACCGCTCTCCAGCGTCTGTTTCTGTACCACACATCAACCCTCTCAAACTCTCTCATAAGGAGTTTGAAGTTTATGTACTAGCCAATGAACAAAATAAGCACTGTGCATAACAGAATGGGAATAATCCTCTTACGTTATTAAAATTCTTCTCAGGTACTTTGGGCTGAAAATCTCCTGTCACTGGTGAGGAAACCTCATGGACAGACTGTACCGGGCCACACAAATCTTCACCATAACCAAGCATGTTATGGAAAAACTAGACATGGGTTATTTACAGCAGTTGTTGGAACGGTTTCCAAGCCAGTCAATCTGAAGCCAACATTCCGTAGGTTATGTACGATACGCAGGGGGGGTTCATTTGAAATCTGGCAACCCTGTAATTGTGGGTCAGTCCTTCTCAAACATGCAGAAGGAAACTGGGCAGTGGAATGATGAAGTGCTAGCCAGATGTTGCAGAGTTTAGATCTTGATCAGAACAGCCGGCAGGATCATTAGAGATGGAGACCAGAGACCACCGCAAATATCTTAAACACACCAGCACAGCTGAAGAATGATCAACATCACAGTACATGTCCAATTACCACTTTTACTCAATCCACCGTTTCCTGATGCTTTCACTGTACAGTGATTGTACCACAAATTATAATACCATGGTATTTTGATATACACTACCATTCAATAGTTTTTGGTTGGAAAGCTTTTAATTTATGTTTTTTTAAATATGACCCTTATGCTCCCCAAGACTGTATCTATTTTATAAAAAAATGAAGTAATAAACTGAAATATTTGTAAATATTATTCAAATCTAAAATGACTGTTTTCTATTGGAATATATTTTAAAACGTAATTTATTTCTGTGATGCAAAGCTGAATTTTCAGCATTACTCCACTCTTCAGTGTCACATGATCCTTCAGAAATCAATTAAAGTTTAAAAGAGCAGCATTTATTTGAAATAATAATCCATTATAAAGGTCTTTACTGTCAATTGTATCCTTGATAAATAAAAAAAAAAGCTTAAATGACCCCAAAGTTTTGAATGGTGCCATATACTATGGTACTGAATTATTACCTTATTCATCGACTCATGGGGATTTGGGTTCGAATCCGGCTTGGTTTAAATCCCGAACCTCTCACTTTCCTGTCTGCCATTAACTTTTTCATAAATACAGGCTAAAAAGCCCCCAAATGCTTCAACTATAGAGTAATTGGTTAATTCTAGATTCTAAACAGGTCGGACTCAAGTTTCTGGAAAGTTTTCAGATTCAGATTCCACTTCTCACACGTTCTCCTGGTCTTGATTTCTCGACCCAGATCTTCCGAGCTTTATCAGCAATTGTTTATGTTTGATCGGAGGAGAGAGAGTGAGTGAAAACAGGGAGAGAATTAAAGGGAAGCGTTTCGAGGAGCTGTGCTACAATTAGCTCCCTGCGGTTAGCAGCCCTGTGATTTGGGCCGGGACCGGCAGGCCTGGGGCGTGGGCCACTACAGACGCTCAAACTGTGCTCGGAAAGAGCCCTGCTGCTGACACACACTGGCCCGTGTAGAAGAGCGTGCGAGTATGTGTGTGTGTGCATGTGACAACATCATCATCATCACCAGAAAGCCTGCGTTCACACGTGCTGCGAAGTCATGCCACGGTAGTCTAGTCTAATAAATGCTGGACCGGACTGCTTGGCTCGCACCTTCTCTGTTTTCTGCAGAATCCATCTGGAGACAGCAGCCACGTGCAGCATCAAGCCTGCAGAGGAGGCATCTGTTTCACATCACTGCCTTACACATTCCACTCACAGCAAGCTCTTCGCTCTGATGGAGTAAAGCCGGCACTCCTGTTGCCTCCTACATGCAAGTGTTAATACTTTACCTATACTTAATTAATACAGCATCATGTGTCCTACCAACACTGCCACACTCTTGCTGTGTCCACATTCTGTGAGTGTTCGGAATCCTACTTCAGATCCCTATTGACATAACATGCTACTGTATGTCAACCATCACGTGTCAGCTTGGAAACAATGATTTCTGGGTGCTGTAATTGTTTCTGGAAAAGAAGTCGCAGTGGGTCAAAAGTTATAAAAAGAAAAAAAAAATGGTAAGTTGACACTTGCATTGGTGCCCTGAAAAAACAAATACATTTATTTAATACTAAGTACACTATAGATACATTTACATATACATGTACTTAATAAAAATAATCTGTAGTTGTACTTTTAGCACCCTAAACTGGTTTAATTAAAGTCTGCTAAATTGGAACAACTAATTTAGCACTTAATGCATTTGTGCAGAAGTACTGCTGAAATCGAACTAAGGATATACTAAAGTATTCAGACCCCCTTTACATTTTTCACTCTGTTATATTGCAGCCATTTGCTAAAATTATGTAAGTTAAAAAAAAAAAAATGTATGTACATACAGCACCCAATATTGACAGAAAAACACAGAATTGTTGACATTTTTGCACATTTATTAAAAAAGAAAAACGGAAATATCACATGGTCCTAAGTATTCAGACCCTTTGCTGTGACACTCAAATTTCTGCTGTACTTAAGGTTCCTAAGAGCACAGTGGCCTCCATAATCCTTAAATGGAAGATTTTTGGGACGACCAGAACCCTTCCTAGAGCTGGCCGTCTGACCAAACTGAGCTATCGGAGGAGAAGAGCCTTGGTGAGAGAGGAAAAGAAGAACCCAAAGATCACGGTGGCTTGTGCTCCAGAGATGCAGTCGGGAGGTGGGAGAAAGTTGTAGAAAGTCAACCATCACTGCAGCCCTCCACCAGTCGAGGCTTTATGGCAGAGTGGATCGACCGAAGCCTCTCCTCAGTGCAAGACACATGAAAGCCTGCATGGAGTTTACTAAAAAAAACACCTGAAGGACTCTGGTCTAATGAGACCAAGATAGAACTTTTTGGCCTTAATTCTAAGCGGATTGTGTGGAGAAACCCGGCACTGCTCATCACCTGTCCAATACAGTCCCAACAGTGAAGCATGGTGGTTTTTCAGCTGCAGGGACAGGACGACTGGTTGCAATCGAAGGAAAGATGAATGCGGCCAAGTACAGGGATATCCTGGATGAAACCCTTCACCAGAGTGCTCAGGACCTCAGACTGGGCTATTGCAAGAATACTTTGGGTACATTTTAAATATCTTGCATTTAAAGACCGATATTATTCAAAGGCCATGCCATTCTCTTCAGTAGTGGCAGAAAAACATTTTAGTTCTAACATTAAGAAATAGTAAGAAGTAGTACTCCAAATATAGTCTAATTATAATTTTTATGTCACTCAAGTGAAATGTCAGAATAGATTTGAACTGTACTCTGTATGAAATAAATGTATTTTAAATATATTACTGTTTTACTAGTGAGTACTTGCATATAATAAACAATCAATTGTATTTTAGTTCCTGTCACTCTGAAAAAAATCCTAGCATTCAGAATGAGAATTAAAAAATAAATAAAATGTATGCATTTAGCAGACACTTTTATCCAAAGTGACTTACAGTGCTGCTAACGCAATGCTCTACCACTGAGCCACAAGAACACAAGATTAAAAGAATGAAACAGGAATAAAAAAAATTATATGAACATTATAAACAAAATACACGACGTCTACAATAAATTATTTCAAGCAAAACTGAAACTACTGTCATATGGGAATATGCTTTATAAATAAATTTAAAATATATTTGGCACATAAAGCCAAAAGTGCGTGCATATTGTGCAAGTTTTGCATTCTTGATGTGAATTCATTTCTAAATTTGTAAAACTTGCAGACATATTTAGCTCATCTAGCATGTTTCTGTAAGTGAAACAAAAATGAAAATATCCAATTTTAATGAACGGAAGTTTTGAAGTTACACCTCATTTAAATTTGTACTGATAAGAAATCATAGGCAGCAATGGAAATATTAAATCTGAGGGCATGTAGCTGTGTATGTGTGTAGGAGGACAGTCTAATGTGAACAGGAAGTGTGCAGGATGTAATGGATTCCTCATCCCCCTCGCGGCTTGTTTTGTAAGTCATCCCTAAAGATGAGGGCCATACCAAACCTCTACCATGTCACAACAAACACACACACCCAAAAGCAGTTCATCAGAAGATGTGACTCATTGCGTCAGTGACATTTGAGATTATATAACAAAAGGCCCATCAAATCCTTAAATGACCCAAAGTCAGAAAGAGCATCGTAATCAAGAAAAGGCACATCTCCACCCAAAGATGCCATTTCATAATCAACCACCATACCAGGGGAGTGTCAGAGGAATTCAACATTTATCTGAGAAGTGGATTTACTAAGAACCCTGGTTAATGAGCAGCTAAACCTAAAGGATGAATTTAATGGTGATAACTGTTGGGCCGATCCAAAAGATGTGATTCAACGTGCAAGAAATAGCAGTGTATTTACTCAGTGATGCAGTCTGATACCAGTGGAGAGCAGGAAATCGTATGACCTCTCAACAGACCAATGGGACCATCACGGATGTTCACAAAAGGCCACCCACTGTTCTACACAATATTTAATATAGTATATATTTTTTTAAATATATATATATATATATTTTGTTATTTAATTCTAGTCATATTTATTTATTTATTTATTTTTTGAAAATTACATCTGAATGTTCTCCTCATTAGACTCAGTGCCCATGATCTTTCCCATGATCCCAACTTCATATGCTGCTTGCAAATGTACAACAACTGCTTCCCACTGCCTGACCTTAAAACCTTTCAACTCTGGGCCAGAGGTCAGTCGAGTGCAATGGAAAAAGTGGAACAAATTTGCAAATGAAAGCCCAATATCTGGCAAAACTCTTAAAAAGAGAATGATAAAAGATTAATTAATTTATGCCATTACCAAGCCCAATATTCACAGCATCATTAATGTGATTTAAAGGGCATTGATGGGCTGTGTGGGCCTATCAGAGGCATTACGTTTTAAGAGTTAGTCTAAGAGTTAGTCTACTCTCATGCAGAAGGTTAAAAATGGATGCAAGGAGGCTTTGAAGTGGGGTCGTGACCCCTTTAGATTCTTCACACAACAGATGGAGGGTCGCATATAATGAAAGTGTGTTTGTAATTAATGAGGGCATAGTAAAGCCTGGAAAACACAGAGAGACTAATGCAAACAACAGGCCCAAGCTGGCCTTACAGAAGCCATGCATCACCACAATCATCACCTGTGAGTGCATCAAGTGACTCTACATATTTCCAACATGAGTCAACAAAACAGGTTATATTAAATGGGCATGATTCAACATGTAAATTACACTATTTAAAACATTTGGCGTTCCAAATAAATGTCAAAATCAGTGTATAAAATCATTTCTAATGGATCATGTAACACTGAAGTAATCACTGCTGAAAATTCAGCTTTGCCATCACACTAAAAAATAAGAAATTGATATATATTTATTGTATAAAAGTGTTATCGTAATACTATTTTAAAATATTACTCTATTTACTGTATTTGTCATCAAATAAATGGAGCCTTGGTGGACATAAGAGATTCTCCCAAAAATGTTTTAATTTAAACAAATCTTCCTGAACCCATACTTCTGTGTATACAGACCTGTTTAAGCCAGTACCCACAATGATGGATCAATAAAAGAGCAAAAAAAGGAACTTGTTTGTACTAAACATGAAACTATTTGAATCAATATTTGAATCAAAATAAAATTATCAGCATTAATTTATTTAAAAAAAAAGAGCCAGAAGCATAAATTTGTTGCCATGTTAAAATAAGTTTACTACATTACTGCAATTAGTCTACTACCCTGCACCCTTCAGAGTGTTCTGTCTTTCTCAAAGAGTGGGGAATAGTAATACTCACTTTTAAGTGGAATTTACCCATAATCTTATTTAACTAAGAGCATTCCTCTGAAATCATCACATGACCTTGTGTGACATCTTGTGGCAACACACTGCTTCAAAACAGCAAGTGCGCATTGATGCATCCAATTATACACCCGCATCCAAGCAAATTTCCTGAAATCTCGATTTGGAAGCTGAAATATGATCTGATGTATGAAAACTCAGTCTTGGAAGGAACTGTAGACACGTGGCTCAATCTAAGCAGTTCTTGGACTCTTGCATCCATGCAAAACCTTATCCAACCCCAACTACTGAAACAATAAGCAAGTACAGATGAGATTTACATGAGGAGCCAATGGAAAAAAGAAAGAAAACATTGGAGGGAGGCAACTAATGGACAGGTGCAGGAACTGCCAAAAGCTAATAAGACTTTTGAAAATAACAAATCTATACCATGGACTGAGCAGAGTCATGCAAAAATATACAGTAACCATCAAGTGTGTATAAATCTGATTGCATAGTCCTTCAGAAATGTTTTGAAAAATTAACTTTATTTAATATATATTAAGTTTATAAAACACTGGAACTGATGGAATTAAACACATAGAAAAAGATTCTGGAGTGAACAGAAATAAGCAGTAAATGCTACAATGGCTGGCTTTCAGCAGATCGTTTACGACTTGCGGGCTAACTTTACATCACCTAATCAATATTAATGAGCCAAACTGATGGCTTATCTCAAACCCCCCCTCACTTTTCTGTTCTTAAACCCTGTCAGACACGTTATGGAAGTAGAAAAAACATTAGTTTCCATTCGCAAGTCCAGCATTCATCTGATGCAGACATGGTTTATTCCAAAAGTGTCCTTGGGGGCTGCTTCAGTTTGCAGATCTTAGATTTATTCACCCCAACTTCAGGAGTAATAAAGATACAGAGGGGGGGTTTGGTTTGTTGTTGGGCTTAAATACAATAACCCTATGCAGACTGGGTATAATTACAAAGCAGCATTCACGTTCTTTGTATAGTATGAGTGGAAATGTTCCTCCAACCACACCACCAACTCAAGTCCAGTCACTTTTTTTAGTAAAACACGGAGGAGCACTGAGTGGCCATTTCCCACGACTACGGTACAGCTGTCATCCTCAGGGATGGGTGACTCGGGACACGACCGCAGTAAGCTCCTCGCATGAGGCAGATTCCAGCTGAGCTGTGGTGAGGATACAAGCAGAACGTCCGGGCAGAAAGAAATGGCTTCAAATAAGATCCAGATTTTCCTTCATTCCCTCTGCCTTCATCTCGAGGAGAAGAACAAATGTACTCGTGGTGAGGACGAGCTGGCCTCAGTCATCGTAGGAAAAAATGAAAAATGAATCAACAAGAGAGTCCAACTCTCAGCTTAGTATTCCAGATGTGAGCGAGGGAGCATGGAAACACACAAACATAACACATTCTCTCGCTTGCGTATGAAATCACATGCCAAAATAGACGGAAAACCATCCAAACGGGGGGCAAAACGGTCGAGGAGTGAGATTATTGGGTACACAAAGTTTGAAAACATTAAGCTTTATTAACATTTTCCTCCCTGCATACCTCTCTTTTCCTCCCTGTTTGTCTCCGTTCTTCTTCGCAATTTGATTGAGATTACTCCCCAGAGAAAGACAGGAGTGTCGTAGACAGAAAGCTGGAGACAGCCTTCCACACAGTCAACATAAACAGTACCAGGGCGATGTTTAGACTGAGGTTCAGCACACAGTGCCTTTGCGATTAAACTGTCTGCGAGTAGGCTCTTTATAAATGTTCAAAACAAAATAGAGAAAGAAAAAGCAGGAGGAGAGATAATAAGCGGAAAAGAAGGGACTTTTATCTCATTTCAGTATCAAAGGGAGGTCGGTCCCTTGGCGAGCCACTGTGTGTGGACACCACACACACACACACACCCGCATCTCTATCTAGACAGGGACCAAAATATCAAAACAGATCTTCAGAGAGGTTTGTGGTTCTCACGGATAAATAAAACCAACTGACAGCACTATAAAGGTCATAGCCAGAGATCAAAGATAAGTTGACTATATAAACACTGTATAACATTCCCAAATTCCCAAAAGAACATTTGTAGCTAGGGTCAATGACAAATAGAAGTGTCCATAACAAAGAAAAGGATATTAGTCACGTGTCAAACTCTCAGTTACATATGGTCCTGAAAAATCTTCAAAAATTCAATGTCTAAATTTTTTTTCGTATACATCACAGTGGACAAAATGTGTATTTTCCAAAAATATATACATTTAAACACATTTTTCAAAGTGTGTGTGTATGCGTGTCTCTGATATGCATGTATAAAGTTATAGGACATTGTCAGAAACGTACTGACCTTGAACAGTGTTGTATTGTTGACTGAAACTGAAACTATTAATGATCTTTCGAAAATTGGAATTAAATGAAATCATGAAACCTATTACATAAAACAAATGAAAAAATACTTGGTATCTGACACAAATACATTTAAAGTTGAAGTGCTGCAGTTATAAAAAAAAACCTAAAAAAAACAAAGCTGGAATAATTATTACAATTATTTTTATTATTGTTATTATTAAAGTTAGAAATATATAAAGTCATGAGGGTCTGCTATATAGTAAGCTTCTGTTTTAATTTCTTTCATTGGTGGCATCACATGACTTTGATTTAGTGGATAAAGGTTATTTAATTATTAATAAGTAGTGGCGCAGCTTACTTGAAAAATCATTTTCCCCTAAAATAGAATTCAAGTATATGCCAAACTACTATGAAAAGTTTTCCTTTCTTCTAATAAGCATTTCCTCCTTTATTCTACCAGTTATATCAACCTGACATATTTTACTTTATGTCCCCGAAAATATCAGAATGCAATTCACTTAAAACATGCTCATCACAGAAGACTTACTTTCAACTTACTGCACGTATGAACTGGATTTTTACAGAATTTTTTGATAAGTAATGGATTTATATGAATAAAAACATCACATAACAAATGAAACATAACAGCTCTCAAATGATAAGTTGCATAAAGTGCATGACACATGGTGTCCTGGTAGTGTGTAAATCTCCTGCTCAACAGATGGTACTGTCTAACATAATTCATCTCATTCGAGTCAGCACAGGCTGTTAGAGACCACATACAACAGGCAGACTCAGGTGCAGGGATGCTGGTGCTCAGCCAATGCCACTGTTTCTGGCACGATCCCTACATATGGGAACGATCATAGGCCGTATTCCCACCGATCCCACAGCACTGCTATGGCACTGAGATCCTTAAGCGTTATTAAAAAGCAGCCATTTATCTCCAAGAGAGACTGAAAAACACAAAAGTATGCATGTGACTGAGTGCCACGTCGTGCTCTGGGAAAAACAGACTGAGAATATGAAAGAAGAGACTGAAAAGAAAAAAATAGCAAGAATTCAGCTGAGGATGTGTGCTGGAAATGTTTAAGACTTCTCCAGTGGGAGCATTTCGCCAAAGACTGATGGAATATGTCCTACTGAACAGGTCTGAAAAACAAAGTCATGATTGCCCTTTCCATTTACTGCACAGGGCCTGGATGGTTATTTCCACTACAATTTCTTTTTTTCGCTTTAAGCAAAAGTTTACATTTTATGCCCCGTTCTTGTGAGCCCTACATTCCAGTCCATGAGATCAACTCCAAGTCCCAATGACATGCTAGATACCTAACTGCAGCGAGTCTTTAGTAACATATGATGTTCTTCCACAGAGTCCCATAGATCTTTATATACAAAAAAAAAAAAAACTAATACGGTTTCAACTTGTCATCCAAATCTAATTACTTACATTTAAAAAACTTGACTTTCAGTCTCCATGGCCTGCTGAAAAAGCCTCTTCGAAGACTTTTGGAGTTGTCATTCAGATCTGGAACATCCACTTTTCATGATCCAATAAATTCCTGATGAATAAAACAATCTCTGTCCTTCAGTTTTTTCACATTTCATACTCTTTTTTCATTCTGAAATGGATTATTATGGACGGAAAATAGATTCCAATGAAAGTTCCCACTAAAAGACAATCAACCCTTAACTCCTGAGTGGTTATCAAGAGTCTTGAAGAGGAAATGGAGGTTCAGGAAACAAATGAGAAAGCTAGTCCAGCAGAGTGTTTTTAATTGCTCTCATCAAGGGCATAAAGCTCAAATCTGGACATGGACCAAGCATACAAACATTTTTACTGGCTTCAGTTGTGGCTATTTATATTTCATGACCAAAGACTAGTGCTAGGCGGTTTGACCAAATATCTGCATTACGTTTTTTTTTTTAGGATTCTGGCAGTTTGACCATTCACTACAGTCTTTCTCTGACTGTGCCTTTATATTAATCAGAATGCGTGAAACAGTTAGTTACAGAACCACTTTATTTTAATCACAATCCAAACAAACATGCTACCATGAGCAGTGTTTGCTGTAAATTAGATGCAAATTCACTCTCTGCCAGCAGGTGGTGCTTATGGAACAGCAGCGATACAGCGGTTCCTTGGTTACTGCTGTAAACAAACCAGCAGTGTGCTTTTAAATAATACATTAATATGCATTATACAGAGTTAAGATGAAAAGAAAATAACATCTTAACTTTTCTGAAGACGGACAGTTCCCGTCAGAGATGCATTATATAAACCCTTCAGCCCCAGTTCAGTATTTGGAATTTCTTCCTATATTTCAGTGATCTTGCTCCGCCTGTTATTTTCCCCTCTTTGCATTCATCCTCACTCTCTCTGGCTTCCATTAATGCCATTTGCAGTTTGCTTATTTGCCCATTTCAAGATTTTGTTGTGTGCTATTAATAGTTCTATAAGTTTCCCAACCATTAGTCAGAAGTGTATGCAGTTAACAGGAATTGAGGAATGGAAATGATTCGTTCATCAAAATACTAAAATAACAGCCAGAGTACAAATGTCACTGTAAAAACACTGTGCAAAGACAGATGAGGTACATAAAACTGGCCACTGCTCTGGGCGGCACCGAAGGCACACTCATGCTGTTACGTAACCATGCGGTCTAATTGCTGTGTACTACCAGACCTGTTCAATTGCTGTATAATGTACCAGCCCTGTGTAAAAACAGCAGCCTGTCTACATGACCTTTCAGAGCTAAAGTCAGAACAAGAAGACTGTCTCACACCCGCCTGAGCTACACCCATCACACATCCATCACTGGACCACACTTTTCCATTAAATATTTCATTAAAATTGGCAGAAGTACACTGAGGACTCTCAAGCAAATTCTAGAAAACAGTTCTAAGGGTTGTGTGATTTTTCATGGCTACTATATATGAGCATGTTTTAACAGACCCCATGAAATCAAAGTTTTGTGGATTTAAGTCTACATGTGCTTGCTTTGAGGTCATCTATATGCTAGTTTGTACATTAAATTTGATCAAATAAGCTCTTTGTATATATACACTCACCTAAAATGTGGCAACATTGTATATTTCAGAAAAAAATTATGACATACTAACATGCATAACCAATTTTTTTTTAGATCAAATGCCTCACACTAACATCAGTTGTTTCGGACAAAGCTATTAATCAATTTCTTAAATAAATAAAAAAAATAAAGAAAGGGCATTCAACATGCCCTTTCCAAACAGCCTGTTTCAAATGGAAATTCATCAGAACAGGAAGAAAAAACGCTTAACAAGCCACTTTCTTGGGTTCTCATGAATGTGTACATATACTCAATATTTGTGATCAAACTTAAGTGGCAAATCAACCAAACTCTTTGATCACACATTCACTCAGTATGTTAATCAGGATTAAGTATAGAAACATATCCTCTTTGATGATGTGGAGAGTCCCCCCCCCCCCCCCCCAAGGAATGCAGTGGATTAATTGTTTATAAAATTAAAGTCAAAGAATATCTCAGTGGCACCACAGTCTCCATGTTTATAACCTGCAGAAATCACAAGGCCACATCTAGAGCTCAACACACAACCGTGTAGCGACACTACAGATAGTGGAAGAATATGCACAAATCAATCAGTCAATTTGTCACACAATGCATGTGAAAATGTCTTCACGCTAAGTGCAAAAGTTGCGGTACAAAGCAAAAATCTGGAATGTCCCCGCTTTCACGAGGAAAGCATAAAGAAAACCATGTGTCAATTAATTTGGTCCAGGACTCTTAACAAGTTGCAGGTTTAAATTTGCTACAGACTTGCATAGATGGCACTATTTGCTACACATAAAAGCAAGAATTTCAGTGTTCCTTTGCTGAAGTGAAGAACACTAAATCCTCCGTGCAGTTCCCTTTCATTGCTCTCATTATTGCAAAACTATCGTCAATGTTTCCCAACTTGATGGCACTGCAGATTTCCAGTCTGTACTAAAATAACCTTGTGAGTTAACAGAAGAGATGTCTTTATTCAGTCAGATCTGCCATGCTTCTGTCATTTCCACATCCCTGACCAGGATAAACAATGCGCCATCCAACACTCTCCATGGTCAAACGCCTCTCTGAGGCTCATGGGAGATGACGGACCAACCTAACGAAGTCATAAAAACACACACGAAAATTACTTAACAACATCTCTACACGCAACCAACAGAAACTAGGCTTATATTTGACATTAGGCTAAAATTTGGTTTCAAAGACAATAGATCCATAATATTTTACAGATGATAAATGTCCATCAAGTTGGTTTGTTTGGGTGGGAGGGAGCTAATACAATTGGTTCACTTGCCAGGAAAGATGAAAATGAATACAAAAGGAGAATGATCCTCTCAAACAGAAGCTACAGAGATGAAAATGAATTGTTTCCTATGTCTCCATAAGCAGGATGTCATTCACCACTGCTGTTTATATATGTGTGTATATAGGAGGGCAATAGTGTTGATTTGTAGGTTGTCTGAATATCCTAGTTTTGCCTTTACCAAGAGCAATTTTACCTCACCAGATAATCAATTAAATAACAACTGTGCAGTGATTTTTGTAACAAGGAAAAAAAAAACATAATTGTGTATTGTAATCTAGATAGATATATTTATTTGCATTCAATTAATATTTATACACAACCCTATGTTCACTTTTTTATGCATGAAGATCTTATCCATGTGAGACCTGTTTTCACCTTTGGACCAACAAACCCATAGCCAAAAACTCACAGCTACATCCACCCTATTAAGAGAAAAGGTAACCATCCTGCTTTTTTCAAAGAAGTAAAAATAATGCAAAACAAATGGTGAAGATACTAAATATGGGAGCCCACTGGACTGGGGATAGTTGATGGTGTCTGGCTCTAGAACAGCTGCCTGTCCATGACCAAATTAAACACTGGAACCAAAGCTAGGCCAAGTATTCCAGCCATTTGTCTCGTCAATCACGTGGTCAATTCACATTAGCGAGAGAGCAAAGGGTTTAGGGCAGGAGGGAAGAGAAAAGAAGGATTCGAAGGTCCTAACATCCTGCAACAGAGTGACAAAGCATCACTAATGTCATCGTTCACGCACAACTGAGTGCTGTAAACGAGAGACGTGCATGAAGACTCCCTGCGTGGGCTTGGCAACACACACAATGGGTGAGAGTCTTCACACGCGGCTCTGCCAATTAGATGCAGAGCAGAGGATCCAAAACAAACTCCAAATTAGCAAATTAGCCATTCTGTAACCCCAATAGATGCACAAGTGAGCTTAATTCAGTAAAACTCACCTGATTGATCATTACTTGCTAAAAATCATATACAAAAGCTCAAAGCAATATTCGCAAGGATGCAAATTTAAATATTAAATATAAATTCAATTCTTGAGCATTATGCAAGACATAAAAGTCCTATGCTCAGGTCTAGATGCCCCTTTACACATCTCCAACCCAGAAGGGTCTGGTGTCTGCCAATGACACGTATTGGCAATTGACCAGACGTTGCACAGATGCTCCAGTTTTACAGCAAGTGCTTGAAAATATCATGTCGTCCACTAGGTCTACTAGTTAAGAAGTCACAAAATATTACAAATAAAAACAAAGGTTTTTTCTTTGGAGCGTGAAGAACATTTAAATAACCTAACAAATCTTTTTCCACTAAATAACCTTATGTGTATTTGAAACGTTCCATTAATGTAAAGGTTCTTCATAGATGCCAATAAAAAACATATTTTTTTAAGAGTGTACCAAAGCCATATCAGCCAAGCCTCTCTAATGTCACAGTTGTATCTCAAAGCTTAAATATATAGCCAAGGCATAAACTCTAGCTGGGATAAAAGGGGGCAACACTGTCTGCCTCGGGGCTCTAAGGGAAATTAGGGGCACTTATTCAGTAACAGTACAAAGACATATCAGAGGCAGCCTTGCTGATGCTACCATTAAATTTAATGAGTAAGGAGAAAGAGGGGTGTCTGCATTAGACAGTGAATAGAATCGACTATTCTGGTACAGGACAGTCCAGCTGAGGCCCCCACATTTACACACAGCAGGGGGGGTTTGTGTTCATCCACAGAGACATATGAATCAATACTGTCGCCCATTCTCTTTTCAAACAAACCTACAAGCTTTGAACATGGGCCAGGCTGGCAGAAGTGCCAGTGTACACATCCCAATGACCTGCAGTTCATCAATTTAAAAGATGAGTCTAATCTGAGTTCATGCAAACATGGCCTAGAGATGGTTGGAACTGTTTTCAAATGTAGATCACTTGCCATGCTACACTAAACCCATTAAGTAATGTTGAGGGAAGTTGAGGGCTGTGAGTTGCAGCAACAAAGCATCCAGAATCAATTATCAATGAGCCTACGATGTAAATCTACAGATTTAAGAGGATAAAAAAGTGTATTGTAATATAACATACCACTCAAAAATTGAAAAAAAAAGAAATTAATACTTTTATTTGGAAAATATGCATTAAATCTGTTTAGCAGTAAAGACATTTATAAAATATTATATAAATAAAAAAATCTGAATCAGAATGAGCTTTATTGCAAGCAATGTCTACACATAGGAGGAATTCGTTTTCATGACAGTGACAGAACAAAAACACAGAAAAAAACATATAAAGCAAGTAAATAAGGAACAATACCAATTTACAATTGTAAGTGCAGGTATATTCCAATGGTTTTGTAGGTACAAGTAATTTATATGCAAATGTGCAAAAACGCTGTTCTTTTAAACTTTTTTATTAAAGAATCCTGCAAAAAAAAAAAAAAACTGTTTTCAACATTGATTATAATAAGAAATGTGTTTGAGCAGCAAATCACCATATTAGAATGATAACGTGACAGTGAAGACTGGAGAAATAGCTGCTGAAAATTCTTCTTTTTTCACAGAAAAAAAAAAAAAATTTTTTTTAAATATATCCAATATTTGTTTTACTTATATTTCACAGTATCTCACAATATTATTATTTTTACTGGCTACAGTTTTTTGATCAAATGAATGCAGCCTTAGTGAGCATAAGAGACTTCTTTCAACCAACCTTTTGAACAATAACAATGTCATAAAATAAAATAAAGTTATGCGGTAACACATTAGAATGGGTAGATAAAAGCACATTGCACTCCTCCATTATCTGCTTTCCTGTGGGTGCTCTGACATCATTCCATCACTTCCTGTACCCACTTGCTCTTTTCTTATCTTCATGAAACCAGTGCAATCAGAGCAGTCAGTTTGTATGGTGCTGAAAGGTCAAGTCGGAACAGAATTCAGTAAAGTAAGTCTGCTAAGGTCAACACCACTTCAGGATCTACATTTGAAAGAGCTCATGAGTCAGCCAAAGGCCATTCTTCCAAACAAAAACAAAGATCCTGGTTTGTATATGTTATGAATAGAATCAAAACTATCACACCCTTTCTAGAGGGCTGCATATGAGGCAGACACACAAGCTGGCCCTTGAAAATTAGACATTTGGATAGTCTGACCACAATCTGGCCCAGTGATCCTCTATTGTGTTAGGCTTTACTGACACATAAATGTCACTATCCACGACAAGGATACAAAATGGAAATACATTTTTTAACAGCTGGTTTGTGAGATAGGTAATTACATTTTAGAAAATGTCTATCTCTTTTTATTTTATATGATGTATGCAACCCTGTTACCAAATCTAAGGCATGAAACAATGATTTGAACAGTTCTGTAAATTTATAGCAAATATTAAACAGAAACAGTTTCGTATTCAAAATTTACTTAAATAGAGACAATTAAGTTTGAAAACAAATCTTGGTATATTATTGGAGAATGTATAATACTTAATTTTTTTATAAATAAAGAAAAACAATTGTTTTTGTTTTTTTACAATAACTTGGGCAAAAGAGTTGAATTATGCAATAATGAAAAAAATAATAATTTAACGTCAATTCATCCAATTTCATCACCAATTTTCAATTAGATGTGATTTCAATATTAAAATATTGAAACATAAACATAAACATAAAATATCTAGGTTGGCATTCCTAAAGAATTCATGAATTTACTGCTTTAAAAAACAAAAGCAATCTCTATCCCGTATTATGGAAAATACCAAATAAAAGCAGTGTGATCAATGCTAGCTTTAGGTAGCAGCTGAAGTCGAGAGTTACTAGATACTCCAAAAACAGCTCACAGTGGGACAGAGCGGCTGCCCGGGAGCAGCACATACTTTCAGATTCTATTTCCATCTAAACCAAAACAATTAGAAACACAGCACCTTTGCACAGGCTGTGTGGAAAGCTGCTTCTTTGGCATCTAGGGAACTAAAAACAGCTTTTCTTCAAGGCTACTGACATTGTTTTCATTCTCCCCTGACGCCCTTTACCAGTGAATCATGTGACTACAAAAAATATATAAACATCAATGTTAAAGTATCTCTTTACAGTATGGAAAGTTTAACCATGTCTGACAATTTTACAAAATTTCCAGTAGGTACATGACATCTTGCTCCTCAGACAACTGGTCTAGACACCTAATGCAGAGAGAAAACACCAACACTCTTGTCCTGCACCTCACTGATGAGGAAAATGACACTTTGTATAATTATTGTTCAAGGTAACTTGAGACTGTGAAGTGTGAAGTCTTTGCTCTCGCAGTGGTGGGGCCTGA